>NC_042620.1:57074319-57702537 GCF_901001135.1 Rhinatrema bivittatum | reverse complement strand
TTATGCATAAGCAACACGAAATCAGACGAAAAAGAAGAGTCTGAAGACAAATCTGTCTGATCCCCCTCAGGGACCTCTGGATTGGCAGCACAGCTGGGTCTCGCAGGTCTGTCCCCCTTAGGGACTCTGCGTTGTGGTGACAATCACGGTGGAGGCTCGTCCTCCCCCCGTGCCGCTGGCGCCTTGGGGCGTTCCCACGGGAACGGGTCGGCACCTGAAGAATGTAAGTCCCCAAATGCTCCGGTCACTGTTTGGACCCTCACCAGGTCCCTGCCCGTGGCCGCAGAGACCCCCTTGCCTCCGGAGAGGCAATCGGAACACAAATTGTCCCAGGACAGTTGCGCCCGCGCGGTGCCGCAGGCCCTACAAGCGGCCCGATGTGGCACGCTGCAGCAAAAAAACCCCTGAAAATCGCTCGGAAGGTGGTGAAAATGGCGCGCAAGCACCCAAATGCGACCGGAAGGGAAGGAGAATGAAGCCCCGACAGAACACACACAAAAAAAATTTTAACTTTTTTTTTTTTTTTAAATATACTAGAGATGTGCTTCGTTTTTTCCTGCCGGGTCGTTTTTTGACTCGGATACTTCGTGGTAAATTTCGGGTTTCCTCGTCTCGTTTTTCGAAAAAACGAAATGAGGAAACCCGAAACCGGGCCAAAAAACGAAATGGCAAAGGAATCTTTAAAAAAAAACACCCCAAGCATTTAAAATTCTTTTTTTACATATCTATCACTACCACCCCCCCCCCCATCCCGATCCCTCCCCAAGACTTACAAAGTGGATCCCTGGTGGTCCAGCGGGGTCCCGGGATCCATTTGCCCTCCTCCGTGCCCATGTTTCTGCAGCCGTGCTCTTTAAAATGGTGACGCGCAGCCTCTGAACACCATGTCACAGGGGCTACCGGCGCCATTGGTCAGCCCCTGTCACATGGCCATCGGCGCCATCTTGTGCTCCTGTCATGTGACTGGAGCTGACCAATGGCGCCGAAAGCCTCTGTGACATAATATGGGCAAAGGCTATCGGCGCCATTTTGATTACTGGCAGCCGACAACGAAATGGCTCCCGGACCCCCGCTGGACCCCCAGAGATTATTGGCAAGCCTTGGGGGGGTCAGAAGGGGGGCTCCTGACCCCCCCAAGGCTTGCCAATAATCTCTGGGGGTCCAGGGGGGGTCCGGGAGCCATTTCGTTGTCGGCTGCCTGTAATCAAAATGGCGCCGATAGCCTTTGCCCATATTATGTCACAGAGGCTTTCGGCGCCATTGGTCAGCTCCAGTCACATGACAGGAGCACAAGATGGCGCCGATGCCCATGTGACAGGGGCTGACCAATGGCGCCGGTAGCCCCTGTGACATGGTGTTCAGAGGCTGCGCGTCACCATTTTAAAGAGCACGGCTGCAGAAACATGGGCACGGAGGAGGGCAAATGGATCCCGGGACCCCGCTGGACCACCAGGGATCTACTTTGTAAGTCTTGGGGAGGGATCGGGATGGGGGGGTGGTGGTGAACTATAGTTAAGGTAAATGTTTGGGGTGGTTTGGGTGGGTTTTAATAAAAAAAAAAAAAAAATGTGTGCCCCTCCCCCAGGCAAACCCGAAAACCGAAATTTCCCCGAAAGTCAGGGAAAATTCTTTTCGGGTTTCGGGCCTCTGAAAAAAACCCGAAGTAGGAAATTTCGGCCAATTTCCTACTTCGGGCGAACAATGAAGCACATCTCTAAAATATACTCGCCCAATAGTCTCCGGGTCCTGGACCTACTGGGGGGAGTGAGCCGGGCTCCCCGGTATCACCCCCAGTCACAAATTCACGCTGGCAGGAGGGCAAAGCACCCCACAACTCAGCGGCCTCGGAAACCAGGGGGGATGGTCCCCCTCCGGACCTCACAACCCCCTGGGAGGAGGGAGACTGGACCTGCAGGCAAACCACTGCGCTCCTATACCTTATTCTAACTTTATCCTTCTCTTTACCCAGCTAACAATACTATCTAGAACTGAAAAACTAGGCCTCAGCACAGACTGTAGGTTTTGCACCTCCTCCACCTACTAGGAGACAGAAGAATACCGCCAGACTGTAGGTGGCACCAGCCTAGATAAGGCATAGGTTTGTTTGATAAACTTCTGCCTCCAACTGCTAGAAGGGGGGGGGGGGGGGGGCAAAACCCAGGAGTCTGGACTGATCCGGGTATGTACAGGGAATTTAGCTTAGCCAGTTCAGCACTGAGGAGCCTCCTGAAAACTTAGCCTGAGCAGTTCCAGAGGATCTAACCTTACTGAAGGGCCTGTCCCTTAATCTAAAAAACATACCCACCTCTATCCTGACTCCCAATCGCTCGGTCATTTTTGATGCAGGCTTGTCTTCGTCTGTTAAAGAAAGGTTTAGACTTTAAGATGTGCAAGGCTGAATGCACATCACCATTATATACAGGGAGGACAATAATGAAAGCCATTTCTGGGGTAAAGCGCTCTTTTATCCACAGAAATAGGCTGTTTGATTACTGTCCATCCTCTACACAAGTAAAGGTAGGAGCATATAACAAGGCATATTTCTGGTATGGAGTTCGGACAGGGGGTTTAAAACTATATGCAGAGCTTTCCTTTAACACCGTGCCCTCACAAAAAGCAGGCAGGGGTATTTTTGAGGGGGCAATAAACAAAGCAAATCTAGATGTGTACTTTTGCATTCCTTATCACCTCAGGTTAAAATTCAGATGGGATTAGCCAGACCTTGCATACTTTGATTATTTAGGTCAAGGCTGGGAAACATCCAGACCCAGATGAGACCCACAGCTCAGTCCCAGGCAGCCACTGCCAGAGCCCCAAACCAGAGGTTCATGGAGGGAGCTTTTGCTCCGTGTCTCTGACTCCCTCCTCCCCCCATAATCAAATGTTCAAGGCAGGAGCAAGCATGATCGGCTGCCACAGCTTTGGTTCATCTCCCCACCTTGTCCTTGAATGAAATATTCATAAGGCCTGGAGAGTGGCACGAGAGCTCCTGCCTCATCCTTGGCTCCTTCCTGCAGCCTCCCACCCCAAGAAAAACTGGGAGAGGCAAGACTCGCTTTCAATTGCTTCCCCTCCCCCTTTATAATCCCACACAATGTTTGTTTTGGTTAAATAAAGGCCGCAGTTTATTATAACATGACCCGAGCCCCTAACACTTAATACACTTTCAACATATACACCCCCCTGCCCTTTTATCCCCTTCTTAACAACTTGCTCCCCACCTCGACCCAGTGGTAGAGCTACACCCATAGAGTCCATTTCCTTACCCCGCCTCACACCAGCGTGGGTAAGTACCCCGGCCTCTGAGCTTCGGCCCCCCTCTTGCTCATTGGCCACCTCATGTAGCAGCCCCACGCTACACGAGATACCTCCCCCCCCCCCCAATGCCTTTTAACAACACATAACAAAATCAACCATATTGGGCTGGGGTTACCCGCCACTGTGACAATCAATAAAGACAACACACATTGAATAACATCCAATGATTCTACCATAAGGGAGGGAGGAGGGAAATTATTCCAGCCTGCTCCCTCAGCCCTCTCGCACCCAACTGAGGCACGAAAGGGCTCTCTGCCCTAACTAACTATTACCCCAACCAATCCCAGCTCCTCAATTCAAAATACTTCCTTTTCATTGGCCCCTTAGCTTTACTTTCTCCCCCTCCCCTTTCCCTCCTAACTTATAATTTAACCCTATCCTACCGCTCGCTAACCCCCGTTATTATCTGCTAAGCAATACAAGATTGCTTAGCCTTCACTTAAATGTTCACAGGGAAAACAGAGCAAGAGCTGTGCTGCTTCTGGCTCTGCCCCTGCCACACAGAATGAAATATTCATGGCAGGAATGAAGAGCACACATCACATCTCTTCCTTTACCTCCCTGGAATAAAACATTCTTAGCAGAAGTAAAGCAAAAGCTGCTTCACCTGACACTCGGAGGTTAAACCCTTGCTCACTTGCTTGGACCTTGAAGATCCCAGCAAGCACTGCAGAGGCCTTGCCTGCTCCTGCACTTGTGCCTCTCTCCTGACAACCTCCCACCCACCAACTGGGTTTCCCAAGTACCCTACCACCTGCTCCTTCATGAGGGCTTTCTGAGGACATTGTGACTCCCTAAACCTGGGGTTTCACAGTATCCAGACAAATAAAGAAGGCACATCCAAAAAATACCAGAATCACTGAAAAACTCACTTACCTAGGATCCACAGTGCTAATAAACAGAGCTTGTTATGAAGAATGTATTACAAGCAGGGGAAGAAGAAAAGGAATTTCACAGTAACTCCAACTGGTTTTTAAGTGAATGTTTTTGCAGAGCTGAATGCTGCACCTGTCTCAGTCGGCTCTGAGGGTGCTGATAGGATCAGCTCAGACTGTACAACTGGCTGGGCTTCTTTAGCTTTACGAACTCTTCCTGTCTGTCCCTATTAACCCACAGCTCTATCTCTCCCTCAGGGACCCTCTAATGGTAATAAAAGGGAATTTTACATGGGAGGGAAATAATATTAACCACTAAAACTGTTTTGCTAAAAGGAGAAGTAAGGGAAAGGAAAAGGGGAAGCATAAACAAGACAGAGAAAGGGAATGAAAAGCAAAGAACAGCAAGGGCAGGTGGGCAGAGAGGAAAGAGAAGGAAGATATAGAGCGTTCACCCAGCAAGATAGGAACCAATCTCTTGAAGAGACAGCGTAGTACAGGCAGAAGGTCTGTGGCAGATATTGAAGAGACGAAGTGATGGTCACAGGAACATGGAGACGTTGGAGGCATGAAGACCCAAGAGACGCTGGAGGCATGAAGACACAGGAGACTCTGGAGGCATGAAGACCCAAGAGACGCTAGAGGCATGAAGACCCAAGAGACACTGGAGGCATGAAGACCCAAGAGACGCTGGAGGCATGAAGACACAGGAGACGCTGGAGGGACGATGACACAGGAGACACTGGAGGCACGACACCAAAGCACAGGGATCACAGCCTAGGAGCAACAGAGGACGTCTGTTGCAAAGAGCAAGAAAGAAAGGAGTTGCCTGGTTTCAAACCTCTACTATGGTGATGTCATAATCAGACATCATAATCCCGAGCTGGCTTAGCTCTCCAGCTGCAGCCCTTAAAGGGACCTAACACTTTGCTCTCTGGCTATAGTTTTCCCCCTGTCCGAACTCCAAACCAGAAATATGCCTTGTTATATGCTCCTACCTTTACTTGTGTAGAGGATGGACAGTAATCAAACAGCCTATTTCTGTGGATAAAAGAGCGCTTTACCCCAGAAATGGCTTTCATTATTGTCCTCCCTGTATATAATGGTGATGTGCATTCAGCCTTGCACATTTTAAAGTCTGAACCTTTCTTTAACAGACGAAGACAAGCCTGCATCAAAAATGACCGCGCGATTGGGAGTCAGGATAGAGGTGGGTATGTTTTTTAGATTAAGGGACAGGCCCTTCAGTAAGGTTAGATCCTCTGGAACTGCTCAGGCTAAGTTTTCAGGAGGCTCCTCAGTGCTGAACTGGCTAAGCTAAATTCCCTGTACGTACCCGGATCAGTCCAGACTCCTGGGTTTTGCCCCCCCTCTAGCAGTTGGAGGCAGAAGTTTATCAAACAAACCTATGCCTTATCTAGGCTGGTGCCACCTACAGTCTGGCGGTATTCTTCTGTCTCCTAGTAGGTGGAGGAGGTGCAAAACCTACAGTCTGTGCTGAGGCCTAGTTTTTCAGTTCTAGATAGTATTGTTAGCTGGGTAAAGAGAAGGATAAAGTTAGAATAAGGTATAGGAGCGCAGTGGTTTGCCTGCAGGTCCAGTCTCCCGCCTCCCAGGGGGTTGTGAGGTCCGGAGGGGGACCATCCCCCCTGGTTTCCGAGGCCGCTGAGGTGTGGGGTGCTTTGCCCTCCTGCCAGCGTGAATTTGTGACTGGGGGTGATACCGGGGAGCCCGGCTCACTCCCCCCAGTAGGTCCAGGACCCCTGCCTGCTTTTTGTGAGGGCACGGTGTTAAAGGAAAGCTCTGCATATAGTTTTCCCCCTGTCCGAACTCCAAACCAGAAATATGCCTTGTTATATGCTCCTACCTTTACTTGTGTAGAGGATGGACAGTAATCAAACAGCCTATTTCTGTGGATAAAAGAGCGCTTTACCCCCAGAAATGGCTTTTATTATTGTCCTCCCTGTATATAATGGTGATGTGAATTCAGCCTTGCACATTTTAAAGTCTGAACCTTTCTTTAACAGACGAAGACAAGCCTGCATTAAAAATGACCGAGTGATTGGGAGTCAGGGTAGAGGTGGGTATTTTTTTAGATTAAGGGACAGGCCCTTCAGTGAGGTTAGATCTTCTGGAGGCTTCTCAGTGCTGAACCGGCTAAGCTAAATTTGGGAACATTTCCATGCTGGTAATCAGTTTGCCTTCCTTCCATTTTTCTTAATGCATGGAATACACCTGGTCTGTGCTTCTAGGATGCTACTTTTAAACAAGGCCCACGCCTGTTTTTTCTAACTACTTTTCTCATTTTCTCAAAGTTTCCCTTTTGAAAGTTTAGTGCTAGAGCCATAGATTTACATACTGTTCCCCTTTCAGTCATTAATTTAAATGTGATCATATTATGATCACTATTGCCAAGCAGCCCCACCATTGTTACCTGTCTCATCAAATCCTGAGAGGAGAGGATCACCTTGATGGTGGCTGAAAGGAATCAGTAAGTTTTTGCTTGGGACATTGACTTTTTTAAAAGTATTGGGGCAAAGTTAACTATTTGGGAATATTATTTAGTGTGTTTGTGCCTTTAATAGTCAGAAAGGCAGTGAATAAACAAGTTAGACTGTATTTTTAAATAGTCAGTCAATAAGGTAGCAGTAGGTAGTGTGTTTATTTTTAAAAGGCTGCAGTACAAACTGAGTGTTTGTATTGAAAAAAAAAACCCCACAAAAAAAAACAACCAACCCAAAAAGTATCCAGAAGCTAGAAATAAGCTAGGAGCAGTATATACCTAAGTAGAAAAGTTGAATAGTTCAGCTCAGTTACTCACCTTGGAAAGGTGTTGAGGTAGTGTGATTGGGTTTGAATAGGCACCTGTTACGACTGAGCTCCGGTGGCTCCAGGTTGAGAGAGACAGGAATGGCTAGAACAGAGTCTGGGTCCAGGCTGGGTCAGGGCAGGCGGCAAGTAGCAGTGTCTAGGTCCAGGCTGGGTCAGAGCAGGCGGCAGATAGCAGTGTCTGGGTCCAGGCTGGGTCAGAGCAGGCGGCAAGTAGCAGTGTCTGGGTCCAGGCTGGGTCAGGGCACAGTAAGCAGGGGAAGGCAGGGCAGGTCAGAAGGCCCGTAGGCCACACACACACAGAGGGCCCGTAGGCCACACAACGTAAGCGGGGCAAGGCAGGTCAGAAGGCCCGTAAGCCACACACACACAGAAGGCCCGTAGGCCACACACCGTAAGCGGGGCAAGGCAGGTCAGAAGGCCCGTAGGCCACACACACACAGAAGGCCCGTAGGCCACACACCGTAAGCGGAGTAAGGCAGGTCAGAAGGCCCGTAGGCCACACACACACAGAAGGCCCGTAGGCCACACACCGTAAGGCAGGTCAGAAGGCCCGTAGGCCACACACACACAGAAGACCCATAGGCCACACACCGTAAGGCAGGTCAGAAGGCCCGTAGGCCACACACACACAGAAGGCCCGTAGACCACACACACCGTAAGTAGGGCAAGGCAGATCAGAAGGCCCGTAGGCCAGGTATGGAAAGCAAGGAAGAAGGCCCGAAGGCCGCGCAAGGCAAGCCAAGGAAAGGCCCGAAGGCCGCGCAAGGCAAGCCAAGGAAAGGCCCGAAGGCCGCGCAAGGCAAGGCAAGGCAAGGAAAGGCCCGAAGGCCACGTAAGGCAAGGCAGGCTAGAGCAGGGAGCCCAGATGAGCTCGATGCCGAAGCCCCGAGGGAACTGTCAGGCAGGGTTATAAGGGCAAACCCAGAATATAGAGTGTACAGGGGAGATGAACTGGGCCTGTCAGGAGAGCCAGCACTAGAGGGACCCCTGGTGGTGAGGCGGTTGCATTGCAGCCAGAGCTGTAACAGTACCCCCTCCTCAAGGCCTCCCCCTCCTCCTGGGTCCCATCTTAGCAGGGGGTACTCAAAAATGAAATCAGACCCCTCCGAGGGCGATGCGGCAGGTTCAACTCATTCCCGAGGCAGCAAAGCAGTCCAGAACCCCTCCTGGGGTAAGGCGTCAGGCTCGGACCCCTCCTGGGACGACAGCAGGGCCAGTCCGGACCTCTCCGGGGGCGGCAGCTGGACCGGTACGGACCCCTCAGGGGACGGTAGCAGGACCGGTTCGAGCCCTTCCGGGGGCGGCAGCAGGACCGGTTCGAGCCCCTCCGGGGGCGGCAGCAGGACCGGTTCGAGCCCCTCTGGGGGCGGCAGCAGGGCCGGTTCTGACCCCTCAGGGGATGGCAGCAGGACCGGTTCGAACCCCTCCGAGGGCGGCAGCAGGACTGGATCGAGCCCCTCCAGCGGCGGCAGCAGGGCTGGTTCAAGCCCCTCCGGGGGCGGCTGCAGGACCGGTTTGGCAGGCTCAGATGGCTGGGTCAGAAAGTGTCAGTATGTCCGGTTCGGACCCCTCAGGGGACGGTAGCAGGACCGGTTCGAAACCCCTCTGGGGGCGGCAGCAGGACCGGTTCGAGCCCTTCCGGGGGCGGCAGCAGGTCCGGTTCGAGCCCCTCCGGGAGCGGCAGCAGGACCGGTTCGAGCCCCTCCGGGGTTGGCAGCAGGACCGGTTCAGCAGGCTCTTCTTGGGGTAGTGCAGCAGGCTCGGGCCCCTCTCGGGGTGAAACAGCAGGCTTGAACACCTCTACGGGCGTTGTAGCAGGCTCGGACCCCTCTCGGGGCATTGTAGCAGGCTCGGACCCCTCTTGGGGCGATGAGGCAGGCTCGTTCCCCTCTTGGGGCGATGAGGCAGGCTCGGACCCCACTCGGGGCAGTTGTGGCAGGCTCGGACTCCTCTCGGGGCAATGAAGCAGGCTCAGACCCCTCTTGGGGCATTGTAGCAGGCTCGGACCTCTCTCGGGGCGATGAAGCAGGTTCGTACCCCTCTCGGGGCGATGAGGCAGGCTCGGACCCCTCTCGGGGTGATGAGGCAGGCTCGGACCCCTCTCGGGGCGTTGTAGTAGGCTCGGACCCCTCTCCGGGCATTGTAGCAGGCTCGAACACCTCTCCGGGCATTGTAGCAGGCTCGGACCCCTCTCGGGGCGATGAAGCAGGTTCGGACCCCTCTCGGGGCGATGAAGCAGGCTCGGACCCCTCTTGGGGCAATGAAGCAGGCTCAGACCCCTCTCGGGGCGAATAAAGCAGGTTCAGACCCCTCTCGGGGCGTTGTAGCAGGCTCGGGCCCCTCTCGGGGCGATGTTGCAGACTCGGACACCTCTCGGGGCGAGGTAGCAGGCTCGGACCCCTCTCGGGGTAAAACAACAGGCTTGGGCCCCTCACGGGGTGAAACAGCAGGCTTGGGCCCCTCTCGGGGTGATGTAGCAGACTCAGATGGCAAAGCAGCAAGGTTAGGAGTAGTGTACATGGAAGACCCAGATTGTACTGCCAAGGGCTTGATACCTCGAGCCAAAGTCTGAAGCTCCTGATTTTGTTTCTGGAGGAGCATTTTAGAGAAGGCACAGGCAGTTCTAGGACGTCTAGGGAAGGTGCTCTTTACAGGCTGTTCAGCAGCTGTGGGAAGCAGAGCCCTGCTCGGGTTAATTAGTTCCATCTGTTTTTGTGTTTGAGATTCTAGAACGGAAGTCCTAGAAGTTCTCTTGACCAGGTAAGTTTTTGGTTTTCCTGAAGTATAAGTTGCTTTTTGGTGAGAAGTTTTGTGAAAAGTTATGCTACAATCTTCTGTTAGTAAACTGTCCAGGGTGAAAACATTCCTGGCTGAGCCAGAAGCAGGGCAGAGTGTAATAGCACTGGCTGAATCTTTTTGAGGAGAAGGTGGCCCGTTAGCTGTGCAGCGGGGGCAGGGTTTGCCTGGAGGCAACAGACAAGGAAGACAGAGACACTTCCACCAGCCTGGTTTGGGAGAATTACAATTAAGGCATTCTTGGTATACAGACACATTTCTTCTGTGACAGTTGCTGCACATCCAGTGCTCCTGGTCCGAGAGCTGACAAGCTAAACATTTCAGGTAAGTAGGATAATTCAGAGTTTGACAAATGGTACAGATAATAAACCGTGAAGACTCACCGTCTGAATACTGAGTCCTTTCTGTCTCTCCCAATGTGAATGGCTTCGGCATACTGTTACGACTGGGCTCCGGTAAGAAGTCGGCCGTCATAGTTGGTGATTCAATTATTAGGAATGTAGATAGCTGGGTGGCTGGTGGGCATAAGGATCGCCTGGTAGCATGCCTACCTGGTGCGAAGGTGGCGGACCTCAAGCGTCACCTAGATAGGATTTTAGACAGTGCTGGGGAGGAGCCGACTGTCGTGGTACATGTGGGCACCAACGACATAGGAAAATGTGGGAGGGAGGTTCTGGAAGCCAAATTTAGGCTCTTAGGTAGAAAGCTTAAATCCAGAACCTCCAGGGTAGCATTCTCTGAAATGCTCCCTGTTCCACACGCAGGTCACCAGAGGCATGCAGAGCTCCGGAGTCTCAATGCGTGGATGAGCCGATGGTGCAAGGAAGAGGGATACAGTTTTGTTAGGAACTGGGGAACCTTTTGGGGAAGGGGGAGTCTCTTTCGAAGGGATGGGCTCCACCTTAACCAGGGTGGAACCAGACTACTGGTGCTAACCTTTAAAAAGGAGATAGAGCAGCTTTTAAACTAGAACAAAGAGGAAAGCCAACAATCGCTCAGCAGCGCATGGTTCGGAGAGAGGTATCTTTAGCATTAGAATTAGGGCATCCCGACAGTGAGGTTCCAATAATTAGAAAAGTAGTCCAAGTGCCTGTAACTAAAACCTCTCCTGAGCTAAAAATTTCTAACTTATCCCTATCAATTAAAAAGCAGAATGAAAATACAAACAAAAAACAAACTTTGAAATGTTTGTATGCTAATGCAAAAAGTCTAAGAAGTAAGATGGGAGAATTAGAATGTATAGGAGTGAATGATGACAGACTTAATTGGCATCTCAGAGACTTGGTGGAAAGAGGATAACCAATGGGACAGTGCTATACCGGGGTACAAATTATAGCGCAATGACAGAGAGGAGCACTCGGGAGGAGGTGTGACGCTTTATGTCCGGGATGGCATAGAGTCCAACAGGATAAACATCCTGCATGAGACTAAATACAAAATTGAATCTTTATGGGTAGAAATCCCTTGTGTGTCGGGGAAGACTATAGTGATAGGGGTATACTACTGTCCACCTGGTCAAGATGGTGAGTCGGACAGTGAAATGATAAGAGAAATTAAGGAAGCTAACCAAATTGGTAGTGCAATAATAATGGGAGACTTCAATTACCCCAATATTGACTGGGTAAATGTATCATCACGTCACGCTAGAGAGATAACGTTCCTGGATGGAATAAATGATAGCTTTATGGAGCAATTGGTTCAGGAACCGACGAGAGAGGGAGCAATTTTAGATCTAATTCTCAGTGGAACACAGGACTTGGTGAGAGAGGTAACGGTGGTGGGGCCGCTTGGCAATAGTGATCATAACATGATCAAATTTGATTTAATGACTAGAAGAGGAACAAAGTGCAAATCCAAGACTCTCGTGCTAAACTTTCAAAAGGGAAACTTTGATAAAATGAGAAAAATTGTTAGAAAAAAACTGAAAGGAGCAGCTACAAAAGTAAAAAAATGTCCAAGAGGCGTGGTTATTGTTAAAAAATACCATTCTAGAAGCACAGTCCAGATGTATTCCACACATTAAGAAAGGTGGAAAAAAGGCAAAATGATTACCGGCGTGGTTAAAAGGGTAGGTGAAAGAAGCTATTTTAGCCAAAAGATCTTCATTCAAAATTTGGAAGAAGGATCCAACAGAAGAAAATAGGATAAAGCATAAATGTTGGCAAGTTAAATGTAAAACATTGATAAGACAGGCTAAGAGAGAATTTGAAAAGAAGTTGGCTGTAGAGGCAAAAACTCACAGTAAAACCTTTTTTAAATACCGTATTTTTCGCTCCATAAGACGCACCTGACCATAAGACGCACCTAAGATTCAGAGGGGGAAAATAAAAAAAAAATAAAATTGTGCTAAACCGGCTCTGCGTCTGGGCGTCTTATGGAGCAAATTAGGGGAGTGCATAGTTTTTTTTTTTCTCCCCATTTTGTTTTCGGGTCTGGGGAGGGCCATTTCGGTCCACTCCCCAGATCAGAAAATTTTTCTTTCTGTGGGAACCCCCAAACCCCCCCCCCCCCATCCCAACCCTTTAAATTAACAACCTCCACCCCCCTGACCCCCCCAAGACCTGCCGAATTAATTTCCTGCAACCCCCCACCCTCCTGACCCCCCCAAGACCTGCCAAACGTCCCTGGTGGTCCAGCGGGGGTCCAGGAGCGGTCCGGGAACGATCTCCTGGGCGTGAGCCGTCGGCTGCCAGTAAACAAAATGGCGCCGACGGCCCTATGCCCTCACTATGTCACTGAGACCGACCGCTGCTATTGGTCGGTCTCAGTGACATAGTGAGGGCATAGGGCCGTCGGCGCCATTTTGTTTACTGGCAGCCGACGGCCCTATGCCCTCACTATGTCACTGAGACCGACCAATAGCAGCGATCGGTCTCAGTGACATAGTGAGGGCATAGGGCCGTCGGCTGCCAGTAAACAAAATGGCGCCGACGGCCCTATGCCCTCACTATGTCACTGAGACCGACCAATAGCAGCGGTCGGTCTCAGTGACATAGTGAGGGCATAGGGCCGTCGGCGCCATTTTGTTTACTGGCAGCCGACGGCCCACGCGCAGGAAATCATTCCCGGACCCCCGCTGGACCACCAGGGACGTTTGGCAGGTCTTGGGGGGGTCAGGAGGGTGGGGGGTTGCAGGAAATTAATTTGTCAGGTCTTGGGGGGGTTGTAGGAAATTAAGTCGGCAGGTCTTGGGGGAGTCGGGGGGGGGGGGGGGGTGTTTGTTAGATTTTTGTTTGGTTTTTTTTTTATATTCGCTCCATAAGACGCACATACATTTTCCCCCCACCTTTGGGGGAAAAAAAGTGCGTCTTATGGAGCGAAAAATACGGTATATCCGAAGCAGAAAGCCTGTGAGGGACTCAATTCTTTTTACCACATAAGGTGTTGGCTTAGGAGTTTACCTAAAGCTTTCTTATTTCGTTTCCAGTAACCATTCCCACACTTCTTCTGGGGAAGACGATATCTGCTATGAATTTGCATGAGATCAAGTAGCATGCATAGAAGGAAGGGCCTGTAAATCTATCCCACGCATATAGATTGTGGATATCATGAAAACCTGACAGGTGGGGTTTCCACTGCACATATATGGAACCCATTGGTCTTCAACTTGCTTTTTCGGTATCTAAGTTATCCTTGCACTCAGACGCATGCCTGTTTCTGCAGCAAGTTAAAAATGGATCTACTGGGGATTGAATCCAAGCCCTTCCATGTGTAAAGCAGATGTGATACCCACTACACTATGGAACCAACTAACTCCTTCTTTTAACCTGTGAGCAACTGTTGAACTCTTGATGCCAGACTAAAGGAGGACTAATTGAACAAGCATCTCAGCTAGAGAAGTGCATTCATTGAAAACAAAATATAAAAATGAAATCAGTGGAGCCAACTTGTTTATTTTTATTTATTTATTTTATTTATTAAAAATTCTTGTATACCATCGTTCATAATATACATCACAACGGTTTACATGTTACAAAATCATAAAATCAAACTGAAATATCTAAAAGGTACAGTAAAATATGATAAAAAATAAAATTGTTAATCAATTATTAATAAATGAACATAAAACAAAGATAAAAATAATGTTTCTTTAAACCAATTAGTCCTTTTTTTCAAGATAGTCAATATAAGCCTGTTCGAACAGCCATGCTTTTAGAGCTTTTTTAAAAGCTTTAAACTCTGACTCCAAACTCTTAGGGTCCAAAATGAGCTGAAGGGGACCCGTGAACTAAAGGAATCCTACTTGTTTCATTTCTGTCAAACAGAATGATTTCTATAAGCAATTCTCCTCGCGACGAACAGCTCCTGCAGCACCAGCAACTTCGTCCTCTTCATCTCTTCCACGGCACCCGGCGCGAGGGAGGGCCTGCGCGGTCGGCGCCACAGACCCATCGGGGTAAGGCCCTTGAATTTCTCCCTTGCCCCCGCTGGGTCCGAGGCCGACCACGCGGCCTATCACGCCGGCCTGCCGCCGCCCTGACCGGAAGGAAGGCCCGCCTCAACACTCCTACCTGCAGCCAATCGAAAAGGGCACAGAGGCCCTTTAAATTGCAGCGGGTCCGGCGATCTCTCTCCTCCTCGTGACGAACAGCTCCTGCAGCACCAGCAACTTCGTCCTCTTCATCTCTTCCACGGCACCCGGCGCGAGGGAGGGCCTGCGCGGTCGGCGCCACAGACCCATCGGGGTAAGGCCCTTGAATTTCTCCCTTGCCTCCGCTGGGTCCGAGGCCGACCACACGGCCTATCACGCCGTCCTGCCGCCGCCCCGCCCGGAAGGAAGGCCCGCCTCAACACTCCTACCTGCAGCCAATCGAAAAGGGCACAGAGGCCCTTTTAATTGCAGCAAATCCGGCGCCGCGCGCCGAAGGAGCGCGACAAAGGGGCCTGCCCCTTTGTTTTGCCCCTTCGGTTCGCCCCTCGCTCACCACGAGCAGTGCCCCAATTCTCCTCCTAAACTGGTTCCAGAAATCTTACTACAGCCAAGAACACCCTGACAGAAGCCGCCGCCTGTCACCGGAGACAAGAATCCGTACCAAGAGAACACTTTCACTAAAGACAGACCAAAGACCGTTCACAAAGTTCCGCCCCTCTCCAGATAAAGTATTCAACACACTGCACCTTCACAGCAAGCTTATCAGACGTAAGTGTGTCCCCCTCTGGATTTACTGTCAACTTGCTTTACAGTATCTGCATTTCCTAACCTACCTTATCCAAATGCCTACCTACTATGTTTAACTGCATTTACTTTGTTACACTGCAATAATCTATTCACCTGCATTACTCTAATCGATTGCCTTAAGCTGTGAAGTTGCATGTCATCTGTCCATATTGCGTTACTCTGGTCAAGTCCCCTACGCTGTTAATCTACTTTAAGCTGTTCATTTGTATTTACAGTGCATGCTTCTACATTGTTCTGCTACCATTGCCTTAATCTGGTTAATTGCATGACTGTGCCTGCATCTCACAACTTATCCTTCTCCCCAATACACCTCCACTAGCCCCTGCACAATAATGCCCCCACACGCTTACTTCTGTCCCCCCAATTACCCGCTCGGACACCCCCTTAAACTAACCCTCCCCCCCTACAGCCACCATTACCCTCAAAAAAGGCGGCTGACCTCCATTCCCATATCTCCCACCTCACAAGCACTCACCATCTCCCTCATTTCTCTGCTACTCATTAACGCCCAATCCCTAAAACAAAAAACGCACCTACTCCATGATATTCTAACTGACTCCAAACCAGAAATCTTTGCAGAACTGAAACCTGGTTCAAACCCTGCGACACCCCCCTCATCAACCAACTACCTTCTGAAACCTATGACATTTTCTCCATCCCCCGAAAAAAGAAAAGAGGAGGAGGCCTACTCCTCCTAGCTAAAAAAGAACTCAAGCTCACCTCACATACCTGCAATATTCCCAACCAATACGAAGTAGGCCTTTTCAAATCGCAATCTCTACAAATCTGCCTTATATATACCCCTCCTGGTCTATTAGAAAAAGACCCCTCCCCCCTCATCGAATTCCTCACCGTCTCCCTCTCTCCTGACATCCCCACGATACTCCTTGGCGACTTTAACCTGCATGTCGTCTCCACCCCTCAATCCCCATCATGCGAAGCCTTCATTTCATCCTTAGACGCCATGGGCCTTACCCAACTTATCCATTCCCCAACCCACAAAGCAGGTCATACCCTTGACCTCATCTTAACCAACGCACTCATCAACGTCATCCGCTCCCCTACATGCTTCCCTGTCCCCTGGTCTGATCACTCGATCATTAACACAACCCTCTCTCTACAAACCCCATCTACCTCCTCTCCTTCTCAGCCTAAATCCTTCCAATTTCGTAAAACCTGCCCTATAGATACCCTCGCCACCGCCTGCTCCAACATCCCAATTCACATTTACCTGGAGACAGCAGACAGGGCTATATCCTCCTGGACAGAAACAACACAGGAAATCGCTAACAATCTATGCCCAATCATTCACAAAACAATCACACAAACCAAATCATCCAAAAAACCCTGGTACTCCCAGACACTCAAAACCCAAAAACTCCAGCTTAGAGCAGCAGAAAGACACTGGCGCAAACATCCCTCTACTGCCACAAAAACCACCTACTACCAACTCATGCACGCTTATAGAAACGCCATTCAAACAACAAAAAAAGAAAACTATGCCAAGAAAATTCACCACCTCCAATTCAACCCTAAAGCACTATTCACTCTAGTCTCAAATCTTACCAAATCCAACGTGTCCACATCCCAAATCCCCTCCACACAAACCCGATGCAATGAAATTGCCATGTTCTTTAAGAACAAAATATCCAACATCACCTGCCAAATTTACCCCGAATACCAAAAATTCCCCCATCACCAGTTGCATCACCCCCCCCCCACCCCACATACACCCACTATCCTCTCTTCTTTTGAACCTTCCTCATCTCTAGAAATAGAAAACATTTTTAAAAAGATGAGACCCTCCTCCCACCCTTCAGAAACTATCCCTACTAAACTACTCCTCGCTATCCCCAAAACCATAGCCACTTCACTTTCCAAAATCGTTAACTGCTCCCTGGAACACGGCCTAGTACCTATCTCCCTGAAACAAGCCGTGGTCAAACCCATCTTAAAAAAACCCTCCCTTGACCCCTCAAACCTTGCCAATCTCCGTCCCATCTCCAACCTCCCTTTCCTCTCCAAAATCATTGAGAAACTTTTAAACTCCCACCTCTCCGACTACCTAGAACAATCCAACATACTCCCACCCACACAATATGGTTTCCGAAAGCACCTCAGCACCGAATCCCTACTCCTCTCCCTCACAGACACCATCATCAAAGGTATGGATGCTGGCAACTTTTATCTCATCGCCATGCTAGATATCTCCGCCGCTTTCGACACTGTAGATCACAACATCCTCATCAACACTCTCATCAGCATAGGAATCTCAGGTACTGCCCTCTCCTGGATAAAATCCTTCCTCCAAAACCGTACCTTCACAGTCCTCACCGACAATTTCACGTCCCCCCCTATTAATCTCGACTGTGGTGTCCCCCAAGGATCCTCCCTCTCTTCCACCTTGTTTAACATTTACATGCTCCCCCTTACAAACCTCCTCTCCAACTGTGGGATTACACACTTCATCTACGCAGATGATGTGCAAATCCTCATTCCTTTCACAAATTCTGTTCTCACTGCTCTCCAAAAATGGAACACCATTCTCGCCTCCATAAACCAACTCCTCACTGACATGCACCTAGCCCTTAACCCGCAAAAAACTGAACTCCTCCTCATCTCCTCTAAACATGCACGCACACCCTCCCCCCCCCCCCACCCTCCAACCCTCTAACTTTCTCTCTGACACAAGAAACCTAGGTGTCATACTTGACAACCAACTTTCAAACCATATATCAAATCTATCCTTAGCAGCTGCTACTTCAAACTACAAACCCTCAAAAAACTCAAACCCCTCCTCTACTTCTCTGATTTCCGTACTGTACTCCAATCCATTATCTTTTCAAAAATTGATTATTGTAACGCACTCCTACTGGGACTTCCTGCTTCCTACATCAAACCTCTACAACTCCTTCAAAATGCTACTGCACGCATCCTCACCAATGCCAAAAAGAAAGACCACATTATTCCCACCCTCTTTAATCTCCACTGGCTTCCTATCCACTCACGAATTTTATACAAGACCCTTACCCTCATCCACAAAAGCATAATCAACGAACACTACAACTGGCTAAACCCACCCTTCCTCCCTCGTACCTCCACAAGACCCACCCGCTCCTCTCTCTGTGGAACTCTCATTCCTCCCTCCATAAAATCCACTAAACTCATCTCCACCACCAACAGGGCCCTTTCCCTCGCAGGCCCTTCCCTTTGGAACTCCATGCCTCTTGACTTACGCTCTGAAACCTCCACACCCACCTTCAAAAAGAAACTCAAAACCTGGCTCTTCCTCCAAGCATACCCCCAATCATCATCATCACCTACCAACACCCAAACCCTTCCACCCTCCCGTACTAACACCCCCTCCACAGGACCTACACCCACACCCTCTAAGGAAACACAAACCCCTCACCTAACCTCCAGCACATAATATTTGTCACTTAACGCAACCATACACACTTTCTCACCTCAAGTACTGAGTTTCTACGCGCTTATACAATTTTGTATATAACCTATGTATCTGTCAATAATCCCTCGACCCCTGTACATATGTTTTCCTTATGTACCAGTTTTCACCCTCCCCTGCCCCCTCCTCTGTCTCGATCACCCCACCCCCTCCTTCCACAAGTTATCTAGTTTTTTGCTCTGTTTTTGAGCTTATGTTATACACTGTTCCTTGTAAAGGCTCTGCCTATATATCCTTGTTGTAAGTAATCTGTAAACCGGCACGATGTGCAAACGGTTGCCGGTATATAAAATTAAATAAATAAATAAATAAATAATAAATACATAAATAAATAAATATAGTCAAAAGACCCATGGAAATCATAGGCATAGCAACAGTTGCAAATGTATGGAGAAAGGTTCATACACTGTGGAGCGGGCAGGCTGCAGAGAAGGGTCGGATTGGCATACCTTCAAGCAATGAGAGTTATGATGTATCGCAGCGGAGCATTTTCCTAGTCTCCTATAATGCCTGCAGAGCGGGTTACAGTGATGCTGAGCTCGAAGAATGAGCATGTCACAGCCTTGCTCTGCATTGTTTCTCTAGACATTGTCTGTGAGAAAGCATAGCTCTGAGGTCTCTCCGAATTCTTGGTAAGGATTTTTGCTGTGGCAGCCCATTAACACAAGACAGGAAAACAAACCATGGAGGCAGCATGGCATCACAATATCTCTGCATCATTGTAGATTTGTGTTGCTTTGCTTGTTGTTCTGTTTTTCCTTTTTCGTGATTGAAGCCTTAGCTACACTTCAGATTAGTTATTTATTCTCTGTATGACTGCCAGTGGGCACAATGTGGGCAGTGGGAGCTAGGTAGTACTGGGCATAAGCAAGCAGTGAAGGCAGGCCAGAAAGTGCAGCATAACAGGCTGTATTGTGAAGCCTGTCTGTGACAGAGAAATAGTGCAGACAGAGCAGACAGGATGACACTCACTATTTGCCTGGCAGAAGGCAAAGTGTGTGCAGTGGGCACTAGGCAGTGGGCATTATACTACAACGGAAAAATGTTAAATCGTTGTAGTAATCTTAACATCCCCGGTGACATATATCAATGATGTGAGGGAGAGGGAAAGGCAGAGCAGATGAAGTAACTTTAAATGTGTCCAAAATTGCGCACTTTTGCACTGGCACCGGCAGGTAAAAACCAAAAATGAGTACGGATGTGAATCGTGTCCCCTATTGTCTTAACGATTGAAATCGTCTGGCAGGAGAAGAAAATCGTGTTTGGCACGATTGTTTCGTTAAAAAATTGTTTTTTCCGATTAGTGCGCACTAACGGGAGTTAGTGCACACTAATCGGGAGTTAGTGCGCACTAACAGAAAATGATACAGTTTGACACTTTTCAGGTCAGTTATGGTCAGTTTAGGAATGAATATGTATTCCTATTGGCTGCCCTCTTATTTATTCATGTTACCAATGTTCCCACTGACAATATATGGGGGATGGGAAATGGAAACAGTTGGTAGCTTGACAAAAAAAGTAATGTGATCAGTCAATGTGACTAGAACTTGTGCCCTAACCCTGATACCAGGGGTGTTGTGATCTTCCTGCACACAGTGCCCTAACCCTGACACCAGGGGTGTTGTGATCTTCCTGTACACAGTGCCCTATCCCTATTAATACCAGGAGTATTGTGATCTTCCTGCACACAGTGCCCTAACCCTGATACCAGGGGTGTTGTGATCTTCCTGCACACAGTGCCCTATCCCTATTAATACCAGGAGTGTTGTGATCTTCCTGCACACAGTGCCCTATCCCTATTAATACCAGGAGTGTTGTGATCTTCCTGCACACAGTGCCCTAACCCTGACACCAGGGGTGTTGTGATCTTCCTGCACACAGTGCCCTATCCCTATTAATACCAGGAGTGTTGTGATCTTCCTGCACACAGTGCCCTAACCCTGATACCAGGGGTGTTGTGATCTTCCTGCACACAGTGCCCTAACCCTGACACCAGGGGTGTTGTGATCTTCCTGCACATAGTGCCCTAATCCCTATTAATACCAGGAATGTTGTGATCTTCCTGCACACAGTGCCCTATCCCTATTAATACCAGGAGTGTTGTGATCTTCCAGCACATAGTGCCCTATCCCTATTAATACCAGGAATGTTGTGATCTTCCTGCACACAGTGCCCTATCCCTATTAATACCAGGAGTGTTGTGATCTTCCTGCACACAGTGCCCTATCCCTGACACCAGGGGTGTTGTGATCTTCCTGCATGCAGTGCCCTATCTCTATTAATACCAGGAGTGTTGTGATCTTCCTGCACACAGTGCCCTATCCCTAATACCAGGGGTGTTGTGATATTCCTGCACACAGTGCCCTATTCCTGATACCGGGATGTGTGCAAGAAGATCACAACACCCCCGGTAACCGGGATAGGGCACTGCATGCCGGAAGATCACAACACCTCCGGTATCAGGAATAGGGCACTGTGTGCAGGAAGATCACAACACTCCTGGTATCAAGGATAGGGTACTGTGTGCAGGAAGATCACAACACTCCTGGTATCAAGGATAGGGCACTGTGTGCAGGAAGATCACAACACCCCTGGTATTAGGGATAGGGCACTGCATGCAGGAAGATCACAACACCCATGGTATCAGGGATAGGGCACTGTGTGCAGGAAGATCACAACACCCCGGAGCAGTGAGGGTCAGGCAGCTCCCCCCTGTCTGTGAAGCCAGCCTCTCACTAGTAATGCAGGGAAGGAGCTGTTTCAGCCTCACCATCCTCCCCCCCCCCCCCTCACCCACACACCATTCACTGGCTGGGACATGGGGGAAGTCAGGAGTGAGGATCAGGAAGCTCCCCCTGTCTGTGAAGCCAGCCTCTCACTAGTAATGCAGGGAGGGAGCTGTCTCAGACTTCACCATCCTCCCCTCCCCCTCCCCCACACACCATTCACTGGCTGGGACATAGGGGAAGTCAGGAGTGAGGGTCAGGCAGCTCCCCCCTGTCTGAGAAGCCAGCCTCTCACTAGTAATGCAGGCGGGATAGGGCACTGCATGCAGGAAGATCACAACACCCCTGGTATTAATAAGGATAGGGCACTGTGTGCAGGAAGATCACAACACCCATGGTGTCAGGGTTAGGGCACTGTGTGCAGGAAGATCACAACACCCCTGGTATCAGGGTTAGGGCACGGTGTGCAGGAAGATCACAACACTCCTGGTATTAATAGGGATAGGGCACTGTGTGCAGGAAGATCACAACACCCCTGGTGTCAGGGTTAGGGTATTGTGTGCAGAAAGATCACAACACCCCTGGTATCAGTGTTAGGGCACTGTGTGCAGTTAGATCGCAACACCCCTGGTATCAGGGTTAGGGCACTGTGTGCAGGAAGATCACAACACTCCTGGTATTAATAGGGATAGGGCACTGTGTGCAGGAAGATCACAACACCCTTGGTGTCAGGGTTAGGGCACTGTGTGCAGGAAGATCACAACACTCCTGGTATCAGGGATAGGGCACTGAGTGCAGGAAGATCACAACACCCCTGGTATCAGGAATAGGGCACAAGTTCTAGTCATATTTACTGATCACATTACTTTTTTTGTCAACTACCAACAGTTTCCATTTCCCATCCCCCCAACCATCACCTCAGTTGGAACCTTGGTAACATCAATAGATAAGAGGTCAGCCAGCCAATAGGAATACATATTCATTCGTAACTGACCTTTACTGACCTGGAAAGTGTCAAAAATTTGTATCATTTTCTGTTAGTGTTCCTGAGTTTCCATTTCCATTTCCCATCCCCCCAACCATCACCTCAGTTGGAACCTTTGTACCATCAATAGATAAGAGGGTAGCCAGCCAATAGGAATACATATTCATTCCTAACTGACCTTTACTGACCTGGAAAGTGTCAATTTGTATCATTTTCTGTTAGTGCGCACTAACGGGAGTTAGTGCGCACTAACACGATTTAACGATTTTTAACGATAAATCGTTAGAATTTCTATTGTATTGTGTTCTATAATGATTTAAGACGATATTAAAATTATTGGACGATAATTTTAATCGTTGAAAAACGATTCACATCCCTAGTATTTATGTATCTTTTTTTCTCCTCTGACTCTTTGTAGAATGCTATCAGCATATCTGGCCTTTAGTATTTCCCTATTTTTCTCCAACTTCCCTTCCCATATGTAAACCCTACTTCCTGGCCCAGATCGCATGGTTCGCTCAACCACACTCAGTGTTTCTTATTTGCTGATCCCAAACTGTTGCTTTCAAGCAACATTGTTATTCACTGTCTCATGTATCAGAGGATATTATCAGCTACATCAACAGCAATCCTGGTTCTGGTCAAAAAGTAAAGTCCTGAGTCTCCATTGTTATTCCTGTACCCTGATATTCAGATGTGACTTCCAAATTATGTTTTTTCTCTTTTCCTTTGTCTAAATTCCTCTAACTCTATCATTTACTTTCTTTTCAGTGCTTTAAAAGGTGACCTTCTCATTGTGCCAATCACATCCGCCATAATATTTTTCAATGATTTTAGTCTGGAGTTTTCTATTTATAGAATGGAAGCTATTCTGGTTAACCTTTTTTGTCTTCCTAATGGCTTCATCATCTTTCTTTCCACTCTTGTTAAGTGCAGTACATGAAGCTCTGAACCATTCCTTTCTCCTACATCACTTTAATAATGACAGAATCTCATGTTTCATTGGCGTGGTCTGGAAGTTTTAGCACTAGCAGGTCCTAAGTTTGACTATGTGCTCTTCCACCAGCTTATATTATTAACAAGTTCATATCTTCTCCCTACTTTTTTTTTTATTTTTTTTAAT
The DNA here is from genome assembly GCF_901001135.1 of Rhinatrema bivittatum. Taxonomy (NCBI): domain Eukaryota; kingdom Metazoa; phylum Chordata; class Amphibia; order Gymnophiona; family Rhinatrematidae; genus Rhinatrema; species Rhinatrema bivittatum. Next base: position 57,679,237 of record NC_042620.1, on the reverse strand, counting down.
CAGTTGTTAAAAATGCACATTTATATCATTATTTCTTCTCTTGTTACATTTTAGATTAAAATATATAAAAATCAAAATCAGTTGCCCAGATTCTTATTTTACATAATACTACATGTCTATTTCTATGAATGATTATTAATAGGAATGTAGAGTTTTCATGATTTATAGCACTATAACAGATGTCCTACATCTATTGGTTCTTCTTCAAGTATCTTTAACATGAAGGATTCAAAACTGTTATAGTCATCTTACAAACATATTTATTTAATAAGCAAAGAAAATGTAAAAATATTAGAGATGTGAATCGTGTCCTCGATCGTCTTAACGATCGATTTCGGCTGGGAGGGGGAGGGAATCGTATTGTTGCCGTTTGGGTTTTAAAAATATCGTGAAAAATCGTTAAAATCGTGAGCCAACCCCCTAAAACCCACCCCCGACCCTTTAAATTAAATCCCCCACCCTCCCGAACCCCCCCAAATGCTTTAAATTACCTGGTGGTCCAGAACAGCGGCGGTCCAGAACGGCCCCCTCAATTTAATCCTTTTGTCTTCAGCCGGCGCCATTTTGCAAAATGGCCGCCGCAAAATGGCGGCGGCCATAGACAAAAACGATTCGACGCAGGAGGTCGTTCCGGACCCCTGCTGGACTTTTGGCAAGTCTTGTGGGGGTCAGTAGGCCCCCCCCCAAGCTGGCCAAAAGTTTCTGGGAGTCCAGCGGGGTTCAGGAAGCGATTTCTTGCCGCAAATCGTTTCCGTACGGAAAATGGTGCCGGCAGGAGATCGACTGCAGGAGGTCGTTCAGCGGCGGTCCGGAACCCCCGCTGAACGACCTCCTGCAGTCGATCTCCTGCCGGCGCCATTTTCCGTACGGAAAACGATGCGCGGCAAGAAATCGCTTCCTGAACCCCGCTGGACTCCCAGAAACTTTTGGCCAGCTTGGGGGGGCCTCCTGACCCCCACAAGACTTGCCAAAAGTCCAGCGGGGGTCCAGAACGACCTCCTGCGTCGAATCGTTTTTGTCTATGGCCGCCACCATTTTGCGGCGGCCATTTTGCAAAATGGCACTGGCTGAAGACAAAAGGATTCAATTGAGGGGGCCGTTCCGGACCGCCGCCGTTCTGGACCACCGCTGGATCCCCAGGTAATTTAAAGCATTTGGGGGGGGGGGGTTCGGGAGGGTGGGGGATTTAATTTAAAGGGTCGGGGGTGGGTTTTAGGGGGTTTTAGTGTGCCGGTTTTCCTGCCCTCCCCCTTCCTCCCGATTTACGATTTTTTAACGATAAATCGGGGGAATTGGTATTGTATCGTGGCCCTAACGATTTTTGACGATTTAAAATATATCGGACAATATTTTAAATCGTCAAAAAACGATTCACATCCCTAAAAAATATTCCATAATTTCAAATGGTCAAAGTACAATGAAATCATATGTAATGAACATGTTATCAATGTTAATCCTACATAAGCATCTGTAAAAACATTACTTATATACATTCATACACACTCACAAACAGAAAGAACCTAACTAATATGTTATTCCCAAGAGAAGAAAGTTACCTTGATAATGCATAGATATCATAGAACACAATGTATCATTCACAATTTATTTAAAATTGTCTCACTTCTAAACCAGTGAGACAATGTAAATAACAAATGAACAGCATGTATCCTAAAATAGATGACAAATGTTAAAGCTGATGGTAGAAGATGTTTTAATCTGGATGTACTTAAATCTCATGGCTTTATCAGAGGATAAGAACTTTTAACCAATATTGGTTCATTTGTCAAATCTATAAAGAAACATAAAAATGAATACTAAATTAGAATATAGCTTCTAGCACAATAAGTAATGGGGTACATTCACCACTTATACTGCCATCATCTTCCTTGGGTTCAAATCTATGCTGGAAGTAAAAGTTACTGCTTTTAACCTAAATAATTTTGACTAATTCAGAAAACTGTCTGTACCATTCAGAAAACTGTCTGGAAAGTGACATCATCAGTCTCAAGGGTCCTACATTCTATAATTTTACCAATCAGGAAATTACATTAGTGAACACATCATTAGTATCCCAGGGCAAGAGACAAGAGTCTCGAAACATGGCTCATGTTGGGATAATAAAAACAGACTTTGAACTCAACCATTAAGATAAGTGAATTATTTTTATTTGCAAAAAGAAAAATAAATCTAAAAAAAATGTTGCATAATTTTTGGACCGATGATTAAGAGTAAACCAATGAAGGTCAGGTGACTCGGAATGCTTATTATGATGGTCCTACATTAACACAGTTATATATGATTTATAAATAATTTAAGAAATAATTATTTGGGAGGTTTGATTGAGTAAGCACTATATGACCATATTACATAGGACTGCAATTCTAAATCTTCTTCCTAATTTCAACATTCACCCATGAGTGGAGTTAATTGGATCTGAATCTTAGATCATATTAGTAAAATCAATACACATCAGGCAAACAAATTACTTTCCTTTCATATCTGGATGTTGCCATTTGTCATGTACCTTCTAGTGATCCAATAAACACTGTTTTTAAGTGAATGCTTGAATGGATAAGATGCTTCACATTTAGGTGCAGATTTACTAAGCTGCAGAGAAATGGCATACATGAAAATTATTGCATAATTTACTAAACTACTAACAGAATACCACAGTTTATTAAATGTAGTAGTATTTTTTGGTGCTTTGCTGTGATCAGGAACATCATGCTTTCCCAGCCATGGCAACATAAGATGGTCCCACCCACCCCCATCCCAGAGCCTCTATTATTTAAAGGACCTACCACTGTAGAGATAGGAGATGCAATTCTTTGATAGAGTAGTAGTATAAAGCCATTCCCCCTTTCTTCATCCCCACCTAGCCCTCACAAGTAGTAAAAAAGACCCCTAAACTCTGACCCCAGATAAAAGGAAATTAATTCTCCCATGAATTAATTTCCTGACCCTTAGACAAAGGTACCTAAAGATTCCTAGAGGTGCAGTGGTGATCCAGTGGGGGCAGGAAAAATCTCTGCCCCTCTGGCACATCTTGTACACCCAGCACTCCCCCTACCCCCCTACCCCCACAAGAAGAGGCAAAGGGATCAACTATCACCATTTTAAAAAAATGAGACTTGAGGGCTAGGAATGAGTAGGAATCACCCCTGCCCCTAATGGACTCCTCTTACCCCTCAATGACTTTAAGGTATTTCAGTATGAAGGTCATGGGGGTGTGGGGTAGGGCCACCAAGGGATGGAGCATTCCCTTTTACCTGCAGCAGGGCTTTGGGGATCATTTTACTACTTCTTAGGACAGGATGGAGGTATGGGGAGGAGGCTGGTTTACACCATTACTCCACAAGGAACTTGTGCCCACTGCGGGGGAGGTAATTTATGTTGCAGGACCTTTAAAATCATCCCCGGTAGCATCAGTACACTTATCCATATGATGCTCTAGGAAGAAAGTTAATAATACCTTCAACTGTTAATTTTCTGGTAATAATGTGGCTTCTGCTGTTTAATACAAGTTGCATTGTTCCTTTAAATAAAAATGAGCAGCATTGCATGCTTTTGATTGTGACATAGTTCATTATTTCTACTCATTGTTGCGGTCTCCACCGCTTCCCCCCACTTAGGGCTCAACCCTGCCTACCTCCGCTTCAGGAATCGCCGCGTTCCGCCCGCTCTGGACCCCGGGGGCTTCTCTCACTCCACGTGGCGGCCGCCATTTCGTGCCTGCTTCTCCTCCGTCTTGCACGTGCGCGAGGACGCCCGTCTTGAGTGCTCAACTCCCAGAAGCCTGGCCCCGCCCGTGCTGCTGACGTCACGCCCAAGTCCCGATATAACCGGCGCTCAAACTCTCTCTCATTGCCTTGCAACGAGGTTCACAACTGCATAGTTGTTCTTAGTTGCGTTCCTGGTGATCTCCACGTTTCCTGCTTCTGACTCCGGTTTGCTTCCGACTCCGCTTCAGCCTGCTGCCTGCCTCTGACCCCGGTTTGCTTCCAACTCCGCTTCAGCCTGCTGCCTGCCTCTGACCCCGGTTTGCTTCTGACTCCGCTTCAGCCTGCTGCCTGCCTCTGACTCCGGTTTGCTTCCGACTCCGCTTCAGCCTGCAGCCAGCCTCTGACCCCGGCCTGCTTCCGCTTCAGCCTACAGCCTGCTTCAGCTCCGGTTTGCTACAGACTCCGCTTCAGCTTACAGCCTGCTTCAGCCTCCGGTTTTGCTACAGATTCCGCTGCCGCCCACTGCCCTGTCTTCAGCTGGCCCTCGGCCCTGTACAGCCGGTTCCCTGCTTCCCGGGTACCTTGGACTTCCTATCCTTCCTGTTTACTCTGGTCCCGGCCTAAGCCCATCTCTTCCTCTGGACTCTCTACCTATACTCCAAGTCCCGAGGTCCCAGTGCCCTAAGGGCTCCACCCGTGGGGTTCCTGGTTCCCGGGTGAACACCTCCTGCCTGTGGCTCCACCTCCCGGCCTACCCCGTCACCCTAGGTAGGCCGGCCCAAGGGTCCACTACCTCGCCAGCAGTGTCCGACTGCAACACTCATGACTTGATTTTCCTGTGCATTAGGGCAATAATGTGCATTAGTCAGTAATGTTTGTAATTGCTGTAAAGCAGCTTGAAATTAAGGGTAAGTTAGGGCTTAGTGTGATTTGAACCACATGTAATGTAGCTTGATACAGCTCATATCAAATCCAAGCTAACCTGATTTGGCTCATGAGACTCTTACTGTGTGATTTCCATTTTTAATTCAGTGCATTTAATAGGTGAATCATCACCCTAAATAGAATACTCAGTGATTGGGACCTGACCTTAGCTGTCCCCTGGCATCAGACATAGTCCTAGGCCAAGGCCCAGGCCTCACAACTTTGAGTCAGCCTCAGTCTGGCCGTGGATCAGGCCAGTGCCTAGGCCTTGGCTTCTGTGACTACAACCCAGCCTCAGACTAGGTGCAGGTTTCTGAATTAGGCCTAGGCCTCAGGACCTAGCCTCAGTGACTGGGATCCAGTCTTGGCCAGGCTCTACCATTGGACCTTATGCCTCGGGCTTAGGCTTAGGACCAAGTCCAGGTATTGAGTCTAGGCTTTGCCCCAGCTCGGGCTTTGACAACAGGACCTGGACATAGCTGGGCCCTGGAATTGTATCTGAGCCTTATCAATGGGACTCAGATTTGAGCTGGGCTGAAGTCAATGGGACCTTTCCCCATTGTCTTTGATGTAAAACAAAAAACAAATGGAATAAATGAACTAATATTTTGTTTGTTCCAGAACCAATGAAATGAATTGGGGTACCCATGAAATGACCCAGCAAACTGAAATATTTTTTTTTGAGGCTGCTCCCACTACAGTTTTTAAAACATTAGCATACATCTTTGAGCATCCACTTACATGCATAAAATGCTGTACCACAGATAGGTTTGAAAGTTAGGCTCTAAATGAACAGCAACCTACCACCTTTTGTCTCACCCTGTACTTGTGCACCAAGATCAAATATAGATTCAACACTTGGTCAATTGAGAAGTATCAGTACTTTTGAAAGATTATCCTTTCCCAGATTCCTGCTGCAATACTCTGGGAAATCCACAGATTGGATGAGCTCATGGAACAACCTATACTGAAAATCGGAGACAGAAATGGCATATCCCCTTCCAAAATATTCTTAAACTGTCCTCAATATACCATTCTAGTCCCAGAACTCCAATGGTCTGAGAATCAAAGGTAGAATGCCCTATCACCATTGAGCCAGCAAGGGATTAGGAAGGCCCTCAATAACTTGCAAAGTTAACATTGGTAATTGGCAAAAACAATTAATTCCCTTTCAATACTTGCTGCCAAGATACAGGATAAAGATGACACCATGAGAGAGGACTGTACACTGCACCAATATGAGGGGGTCTACTGCTATAACAACATTCTTTCAAACCTCAAGAATTGTATCTTGGAACCTGTGAGACTTGAAATGATCCTAACCACATTTTTTGTGATGTGTTCAACAATACATCCAGGACATACCATTCCTTGTACAGTCCTATATAGAAGAAGATAATTTGTACTCTGCTCATCTGGTAAACATCTGGCAATTATACTGCCACTCATAGATATGAATGCCAAAAACACTACTGTGACCAGTAGTTCCATGTGTTGAATCTTGCTTAATACTCCACAACCTGCAAGTTCAGTACTTGATATCCATCATTCTCCTTTCACCTCCATGTGCCCACCTGCCACACAAGACACCAACAGAATCCTTGTGGTTTTTAAGCCTCCACATTCTTAAAGTTTACACTATAAAGGCTCCTTGTACACAGCCCACTGAGATCCATCTCCCTGTGCCCCCTTGAAAACTCACCACTGGACACTCTTCTTTAGACTGTAGCAGCCTGAGATCTCTTCTGATAAAGGCCACCTCTCCTTTACTGTGGTTATCTTCCCTCAGATCTAGTCTGGATCTTGTGTCACCCCCTAAGAAAAATGAGCTGATGGAATGTGAAAGTTTGATATGGTCATATTTTTGGAGTCACAGTCATGTGAGTCAGGTTACCTTAATGCATTACCTGAAATGTCTGCTGCACTCTCCTCGCCTATCTGTGCCATAGCTCCAGCAGGAGTCAAAGGAATGGACATGGCACTGTAAACATGCAGTCTGGAGCAATAGCACTTCCCCTTTCATAGCAATTTTGTAAGTATCCTCTATTAAATCTCTATCCATTTATTCTGCCTGTGATGAAAGTCTGTATATTACAAAAATATAAACAGATGTTCCTTTCCTTTTCACGGTGTCTCTTCCTTATCTCATAAGCTCTGCAGTTCTGTTGGCACTTCTGTTGCTTTAATATTGTTTTTTACATATAGTACCATACCTCCTCCCTTTCTTCCTACCCTGTCCTTCCTGAATAGATTGTAGTCCAGTATAGCTATGTGCCAATCATGGTTTTGCTTGTACCACACATCCATGACAGATGCTATATCCAAGTCAGCCTCTTCCATGCCTGCCTCTAGATCTGGGACTTTATTTCTTATATTATGATTATTAGTATACATCTTTCCATTTCTCCATTAGGGGATAATTTTCCAAAGGATTTACATGTGTAATTGTAACTACTATAAGGCACATTTTAAAAGCCTGGCACTCACCCAAAATCGGGAGATACGTGTTCCCATCATATTTTAAAAGCCCCCCAGATTCACCTGCATCTCCGATGGCAAGCACATCTCACTCAGATTCAAAAAGGGCTGTGATGTGGGCATGGTCTGGGCAGGGCACGTACATTTCAGGGTATGGCCAAGAGATGTAAAACTCAATAATTATTTGCTATAAATAGGCACCTTTTATTTTGGCCATGCATTCTTCCCCAAGTCACAACACCTCATTCTGTTGAATATATATGCCTGACTTGAACCAATGTTCTGCCTATTGGCAATGCAGGAATCATTTTTGAAACCTATAAACATCAACTAAGCCTCGGAAATTAAATAAATTAAAAAAGAAATAGTTTTTGTCTGTTTTACTAGCAATTGAATTATTTAGAAACTTGCTATGCTTTGATTTTATCAATGGTATGTGGGTTTAAGTGTAAGGAAGGCAGTTGTGCTAGTTCAGAATACAGAGAATTCATCAAATGCAAACAATAGTAATGTTGTTTAGAGAAATATTTTATAATGAAATTTAAAAATTTATGTGTATAGAGATTAAATATTTATATGCAGAATTTGATAAGCTGTTCTCTTAACCATCTACTTTACTCTCATCTGTTCCTTCCTTTTGCCTGACTGCTGTCCCTTCATGGATGCAGCCTTGTTGCCTTAGGTTGAATGCCTCCAAAACTGAGGTTTTCGTTTTTCCTGACTACCAACTAGGTACCACGTCCTTCCCATGGATTTCTCCCTATTGATGTTAATTTTCTTCATCTTTCTGACTCATAAAGAGACCCTGGGGTAATTTTCTTCCTTTCGCTCCTTCTACTACCTACATCTTAATTGCCTATTTCATTTCATATTGTTTCTAAACTGAAATGATAAAAATCATGAGATTTCATTTTTTTAAAATATTTTGTTTAGTGCGCACTATTTTGATTTAGTGTACACTATAAGAGGTAGAGAACACTATTACAAATCAGTGTACTAAATAAAAAAAATAGTGACTACTGCATCAAAATAGTGCACACTAAACAAAAACTAAAAAATGCAACAGCAAACTGAACAAAAAATATTCTGAAAAACAAAATGAAACTAAATTTTATAAATGCACATCCCTAGTGTATGCATATGTGGCCAACATTGCAGAAGTGTGCATATGCATGGCCAGTGCAGCCAAGCTGGGGCTCATGAAACTGAACAGATCATCATATTCTGCATAGCTTGTGGGGAAGCCAATGCCTGTGAACTGCCGAAGAGGTGGCAACGGTGGTATTCAGAGATGCAGTAGACGAGAATTACAGCATACACTTGCCACAGCGGCAGCAACACATACAATTGATTAATGTAAAGGGCATGCCATGTGAGCCAAACAGAAGCTCTGGCAACTAAAGCAATAGAAACAAAATGTACATATGTGGAAAGACAGGCCCTTTGATGCCTAACAGCAGGCACTGGAAGAGATAATGAGTAGGGCACCCTGCAACTCCAACAGAGGGCTGTAGAAGATATAGGGGTGGATTTTAAAAGGGTTACGTACGTAACCCTGAAAACCCGCTCCTGCGCGCACCAAGCCTATTTTGCATAGGCCTGTGACGCACACAAGCCCTGGGAGGCGCGTATGTCCAAAACAAAACACGACGATCAGATTTCCCTCCCCCCCCAGCCAAAATCGATCGTTAAGACGATCGATCACACGATTCATACCCCTAATATGCAGTGTACATAGATTTCAGTAAAACATTCAACACTGTTCTGCATAGGTGATTTATAAGTAAATTGAACAAACATAGTGGGGCGGTAACGTGACTGGGTTAGAAACAAATGCAGTTCACCTCAAGGAGAGGGGCTTTATTAGTGGTGTTCCACAGGAATCAGTTCTTGGACCACATTTGTTTTCAACATTTTTGTAAGCTATTTTGTGAAGGACTATCAGGAAAGGTTTGTCTTTTTGTGGATAATAGCAATTAGGGATGTGAATCGTTTTTTGACGATTGAAAAAAAATCATCCGATATTTTTTAAATTGTCAAAAATCGTTAGAGTGCGCGATACAATAGAAATTTTCCCAATTTATCGTGAAAAATCGTTACTCCCGTTAGTGTCCCTAACGGGAATTATTTGGGGGGAAGGCGGGAAAACCGGCACACCACAACAACCCCTAAACCCACCCCGACCCAATAAAACTAATCCCTTACCGTCCCCCACCCTCCCGAACCCCCCCAAAACATTTTACAAGTACCTGGTGGTCCAGTGAGGGCGCGGGGACCGATCTCCCGCTCTTGGGCCATTGGCGCCATTTTGGCTGCCACTCAAAAATGGCGCCGATGGCCCGATAAAAAAATCCAAACACCCGACCCTTTAAAAATGACCCCTTAGCTTCCCCCACCCTCCCGATCAGTCCCCGCGCCCCCACTGGACCACCAGGTACTCATAAAAAGTTTTGAGGGGGTTCGGGAGGGTGGGGGAAGGTAAGGGGTCAATTTTAAAGGGTCGAGCCTCACTAAAAAAAAACTAATGATGTGAATCGGAACCGATTCCGATTCACATCTCCACCGATCAGATTTTTTTCTCCCTCCAGCTGAACCCGATCGTTAAGACGATCGGGCACACAATTCACATCCCTAATAGCAATACCTGCTACAGGTTAGATGCCCAGGAAGGTATAGAAAGCACAGGGATCTAGAAAATCTTGAGGGATGTTCTAGAGTCTGGGCTACAATTTAATGCCAAAAAGTGCAGAGTCATGCATTTTGGCTGCAAAATCCCTAGGGTGTGGTACAGTTAAGAGGTGAAATTTCTCTTTACATGAAGAAAAAGTGGTATCTGTTGGTGATTATATCGGATGATCTTAAGGTGACTAAATAGATGGATAAGGCAATGGCAAAAGCTTGAAAGCTATTTGGTTGCATAGGGAGAGGAATAGCAGAATGAAGGCAGTAAAATTGCTCCTATATAAGTCTCTGGTGAGACCTCATTTGTAATCTTGTGTACAATTATGGAGACCACACCTTCTAAAGGATATAAAATAGATAGAGCTATTACATATGGTGGCTATTAAATGGGCAATGATCTTTATACTAAAGTATATGGAGACAGACAAAGAACTAAACAGAAGTAAAATTAAATAGGGGGATATGATAGAGATATCTAAATACCTCTCATGTATCAATGTATAGGAGGCAGGCTTTTTTCAATGGAAAATAGGCTTTGGAATAAGGGGTCATGGGATGAGGGTGAAAATGGGTAAACTCTGTAGTAACCTAATGAAATGTTTCTTTACAGAGAGGGAAATAGATGCTAGGGATGTGCAGAAGGAAAAAAATTGTTTTGATTCAGTTTTCCTTTTGCCAGAACCCAAATTTGTTACACAGGTTTCATAGAGGGGAAAACCAATTCGTTGATTAGTTTTATTCATTGTCCGTTTTCCCATTAAAGTCAATGAGGAAGTATTTGCAGCCTATTTTTGGCTGCAGAATTGGGGTTTTCTTATCAATTCTGATGAAACTTCTGGGGAGCAATCATCAGAATGAGAAAAGAGTTCCAAGGTACTTAAACTGTGGCAAAGTGGCACCAAAGTGGCATCAATAGCCTAAGGCACTGTAAAGGGGCAAAGGGGAACCAGGAGTGGCAAGAGTGCTTTAACAGAGGTGCAAAGCAGCAGCGAGAGTGTAAAAAACACACCACAGCTTCAAAAGAGAGCACCGATAACAACTGCATGAACCCTTAAAGGCAGCATGACAGGCAAAGCGGCAAGACAAGTGGCATCAACATCTTACAGCACAATGAAGGGGGAACATAGCAAGCAGAAAGAAAGAGTGTCCAAAAAAACCACAAGGCACCGGTAAAGGGACAAAGTAGCAGAAAGACTAGCACTAACACACTGAGAACCCATGAAAGTGGCAAGAATACCACAAGGAGTAGAGTGAGTCATCTGGTGTATGGCAGCAAGGCAGAGTGGCAGAAAGTTGATAGAGGCAAGACAGGCTGGCAGAGCGGAAGTAGTCAGGACCCTGTCATTTTGATAGGGGCAAGGCAGGCTGGCCCCAGGGAGAGTTCCCTTTCCTTTGCACAGGAAAGGGCTTCCTGAAATGGATTGGCCCCTAGAGTGGAGCACAAACCTTCAAGCATGGTGAGTCGAAGTGGAGGAGGTTTCCATGTGAACAGCGGTTTAACATGGGTCAACAAATGCTAAGAGATAGGATGGCTATACCCGGGGAGATTTCCCTCTCCTTTGCGCAGGAAAGGGCTCCCTGAAATGGGTTGCCCCTAGAGTGTAGTGGTTCCCATGGCATCTAGTGAATACCCAGAAGCTATTAACTGTACTTATGCACTTCAGCTGATGACAAAGGAACATGACGAGCTCTAAGAAATAAGAAAACTGCTACTCAAGTCCAAATCTACGATATCATCCTATGTTGACTTTGTAGTTTACACAGTGCCTCTGTAAACTATGGGATCACAGAGGATGAACTAGAGTAGAACTACCACCAGTTTTCTATAGTACTAGAAAAATTAATGTTGGCACCTAAGAAACATCTAGGGAAAATGGCCCGTATTAGGAAGGTCATGAAAACTATTGAGTATATGAAATATCCAAGCTCCAAGCTGGAGAGGCAGGCACAGCGTTAGAGGTCAGGCCCTTGTAGGGATGTAAAGCCTGAATGGACAAACACAGCATTACATGTCAAGCCCTTATAGCAGTGGTTCTCAACCCTGTCCTGGGGACCCCCCCAGCCAGTCGGGTTTTCAGGATATCCACAATGAATATGCATGAGAGAAAATTTGCATGTTATGGAGGCAGTGTATGCAAATTTTCTCTCATGCATATTCATTGTGGATATATTGAAAACCTGACTGGCTGGGGGGGTCCCCAGGACAGGGTTGAGAACCACTGCCTTATAGGGACATAAAGCCTGGATGGACAGGCACAGCATTAGAGGTCAAGCCCTTGTAGGGACCTAAAGCCTGGATGGACAGGCACAGCATTAGAGGTCAAGCCTTTTTAGGGACATAAGGCCTGGATGGACAGGCACAACATTAGAGGTCAAGCCCTTGTAGGGATGTAAGGCCTGGATGGATAGGCACAGCATTAGAGGTCAAGCCCTTGTAGGGACATTAAGCCTGGATGGACAGGCACAGCATTAGAGGTCAAGCCCTTGTAGTGACATAAGTCCTGGATGGACAGGCACAGCATTAGAGGTCAAGCCCTTGTAAATACGCAGAAGCTATTAACTGTACTTATGCACTTCAGCTGATGACAAAGGAACATGAAGAGCTCTCACAAATAAGAATCAGCTACTCAAGTCCAAATCTACAATATCAACCTATGTTGACTTTGTAGTTTACACAGTGCCTCTGTAAACTATGGGAACACAGAGGATGAGCTAGAGTGCAACTACCACCTGTTTTTTATAGTACTTGAAACATTAGTGTTGGCACCTAAGAAAAATTTAGGGAAAATGACCCATATTATGAAGGTCATGAAAACTATTGAGCATATGAAATATGCAAGCTCCAAACATCTGAAGTCAGCTTTTTATGTTCTTTCATTCCAAATGTTGCAAAACAGGAAAAAGAATATTCTGGAAAGAAGTAATGCACAAATACATGAAACTGAAATTAGAAATACTAGAACTAAACTCAGACAGGCACAGCGTTTGAAATCAGGCCCTTGTTGGGACATATGGCCTGGACAGTGGATGGACAGGCACAGCGCTTGAGGTCAGGCCCTTGTAGTGTCAAAAGGGCTGGACAGTGGACACTGCAGACAGGCACAGCATTTGAGGTCAGGCCCTTGTAGTGTCAAAAGGGCTGGACAGTGGACACTGCAGACAGGCACAGCATTTGAGGTCAGGCCCTTTAAGGGACATAAGGCCTGGATGGACAGGCACAGCATTAGAGGTCAAGCCCTTGTAGGGATATAAAGCCTGGATGGAAAGGCACAGCATTAGAGGTCAAGCCCTTGAAGGGACGTATGGCCTGGATGGACAGGCACAGCATTAGATGTCAAGCCCTTGTAGGGACATGAGGCCTGGTCGGACAGGCACAGCGTTGGGACCGCTGTATGTGCACACACCAAACTTGTAACTCTTGTAACCTCAAAAGAGGCTGCCCCATTATGCTTCCCCAGGACATGTCGCGCCTTTATAGTGGTGTTAATGTGCAAGCTACTTAAAACTACCTGACGAAACAGGTTAGCCACCCTTGGACATTTGGCTGACTGCCTGTTTATAACTGACACCACTGCTTGGTTGTCACACCAGAATATGATGTGCTTGTTCAGCAAGCACTCCCCCCAAATTATCAAAGACACCTATATAGGGAACAACTCCAGGAATGTTATATTAGTTGTTATTCCTTCGTCAACCCATGCTGCCGGCTATTGCACGGCGGCCCACACACCCTGACAGTACACACCAAATCCCCATCCCTCCGATGCATCTGAATGAATGTCCAAGTCTCTGCTTGATATCGGAGGCTCCTGACAAACAGATATTCCATTGTAGCTGCTCAGAAATGATGCCCATATCATCAAATTCTCACGTATAGGCTGTGATATCCTGATGAAATGATGCGGATATCTGACCCCCGCTGTTGCCGCTGCAAGTCTGCGCAGGAATGCTCTGCCCATGGGAATTACCCGTCATGCAACATTAAATATTCCCAACATTGTCTGCACTTCCCGTAGTGTCACCTCTTTTGCTTTAGTTGCCCTATCTATCAAAGCACGTAATTTTTGAATTTTGTCTATTGGGAGCCTGGATATCATCCTTTTCGAATCCAACTCAATGCCCAGGAAATACATTGTGGTAGTTGGCCCTTCAGTCTTCCCTTGTGCCAGTGGAACTCTGAATTCCTGTGCCACCTCATGGAAAATTTGCAACAGGTGAACCACCATCCCTGTTCCGACTGGGCCAATGAACAGGAAGTCGTCTAGGTAATGTATTATATTGTCTGACTGTGCCCTTTTTTCCATTACCCAGTGCAGGAATGAACTGAAGATTTCAAAATAAGCGCAGAACACATAGGCATGCATTTATTGAAGTAAAACATGCCCCAAAACTTGAATCCCAGCAATGGAAAACTAGCTGGGTGTACTGGCAGCAGCCGAAATGCCGATTCAATGTCAGATTTTGCCAATACTGCCGCTTTTCCACACTTTCTCAAAAGCACGATGGCGGAGTCAAATGAAGCGTACAATACAGAACATTCTTCCTGTGGCAGGTGATCATTAACGAGAGTCCCGGCGGGAATGATAGGTTTTGTATTAGTCTATATTTGCCGGGCTTCTTCTTTGGTATCACCGCCAGAGGAGATAATGCCATATTTTTAAATGGTGGTGTCGCAAAAGGACCTGCCATTCGACCCAAGGACAATTCAATGTTTAATTTGGCTTGGACTATTTCCGAATGTCTTGTTGTGGAAGCTGCATTATTGGCTGTAAATTCCTTGTTCTTTCTTTGATAAGGAATTTGGAAACCCTCGCCAAAACCCCTGGTAATCTTCCCCGCATCCTCCTTCCTTGGGTATTTGGCAAGCCAATCCAACATTCTGTCCAGTCAAATTGGCGAGGCTGCTTTTGCCATTGCCTCATTTCATTTTCCTGGGGCAGAACTCCCAGCGGCGATCTTCTTTGTGCATTTTCTGGCTGGATGATGTGCTGAGCATATCAGACATACATGCTTAAACTTGCAGTCCTTGAAGGGCACGACATTTTGTTGAATCTCCAGCAGACGTTATTAGTATTGTTTGTATGCCCTCCATTGTATTGTGCCCTATTCTCGGTTCGTCCATGAGCACCTGCATCAGCAGCCCTGTTTGTCATTTGTTTCAGCCATAAGTCGATATCATGCGTTGCCCATGACATTGTCCCGGTGTCTGCCATTCTTTCGCGGAAGCGTTCGTCATAATTTAACCATGCCCAGCCTTCATATGCTCTTTGTGCTTCCAGAATTGTGTCTGCATATCCAAGCATCGGTCCACATTGGTATGGGTCGTATTTGGTTACCACGCTCATCAGTCTGAGATATGATCTGGTCCATGTCCATAGGTTGTGCGGTATTGTCTTATTATCATCCGGTACTGAATCCCTGCCTTTTTTCTTTTTTCTGTCTCTGGAAGTTCTTCTTCCTTCCAACAGTCTGAATATGTTGATGTATTTCTTCCTCTTGATTCTTTGTCTTAGCCTCCTCGGTATGTTTACCCATAGAAGGGCCATGCTGTTCTGCGGCATCGAGGTTGTTGCCATCTTGCCCAGTGTCGACTGCACTCGTGGTGGAATGTTCTCGTCTGTGTTGTCAGAATCAGAAGATGAACTACTGTCGCTGGAAGTGGAACTATACTTTCTCTCCCGCGTCCCGCTTTTCTTTTTTGATGCATGCGCTATTGCCGTTTCGGCTTGGGGCTGTGGAATAGAAACATTAGGGTCGGATAAGTCACCCAGCTGTTGATGCTCCATTCCCGCTTCTGCTGTAGTTGCTTCACTTGAGCTGATGTCCGGTAATATTACGGTCTCGCCGTCAGTATCGGTCACTGCGCTGGATGTCTCACTGCATTGTGTCTCTCCTTCGGACTGAGTATTGACCGCAGTGCTCAAACTCCTTCTCCCCCTTGACGTGCGCCAATTTCTGCCTCCACGTTCAACTTCAGTTGGACTCCCTTCTTCTGTCCCTTTTGCCTCTCTGTTATCTGGCATACCCTGTTGACCAGGCCAATATCCCCATGGATATAGTAGGTATGGCATCCCTCCCACGTAGGCCAACTGTGGGTATTGTGGGTATGCATTAGGTCCTGTGCTGCTGCTCCTGCTATCAGAGCTGCCTGGCTGCATCCAAGGGCCGCATGCCCATGGGGGGGGGGGGTAAACCCTGTATATATGGGAAGCCGAAGGGCTGGCTTTGATCCCCCATGTTCGGCATTGTGCCTCCGGCATTATTCGTATGGGTTACTACAGTCTGACGCCTCCCTCTGTTTCGCTGTTGGGCCCTCGTCCTAGCAGTGCATGATTCAAGCTCCATCTGTTCGTATGCTCGTTATCACGCTGAGGGGTGACCCTTCCATTACTTCTCCCCCAAGGGTCACTTCCGCAGCCTTTCCCCTCCTCCGTCGGCGTTCCTGATCCCCTTTGGCTTCAGACACCCCGGGTTCCCCTTCGGCTCTTCGAGCCCTGCATATAGGAGCCCCTCTGCTCTACTTGCCTAGTCCTCGGTCCCCTTCCCATAATGATTGTGTACTCACTATGTCATTTAAAGTCTTTGAATAGGGGGGAGGGGGTTCTTCCGTCCACGGCCATCTGTGTTTAAACAGGCTGTTCTCTCCACGTGGGTGGTTGTCCGGCTCTTCCGTGCCGGCTGCTGTTCTCTCTCCATGGCTGCTGGATCTCTGTCTGTCTCCTCTGTGCCAGCTGCCTCCGTTCCGCTCTTTTTTTTTTTTATTTCAGTGCAATTGCAATGCAATTGCATCTACTTCCCCCTTTTATTTATTTTTTTTAACTTTAAAACTGGCTTTAAATTATTTATTTTTTTTAATTGATTGCTAGATCCTGGACCTGGGCCCGGGCCGTGATCCGCGGCTGCCAATCGGGCCACTTGGTCGAAGCGATTCACGCTGCAGCCGGTCTTCTCCCGTGTGTAGTTTAGGGGAAAAAGGGGCCAGGTACAGCGCGAACTGCAGGTTAAATGGCCCGGGCCAACGTCATCAGGGCCAGCTGCGTTGCCCCCGATGACGCTGGTACATTGGGACCGCCCCTCGCGCGCCTCGATGCATCTGACGTCATCAGGACGCGCTGGGGTGCCCCGACGACGACGTACCCGCTCCGAGGCCCGATCCTACTAAGGGCGCCGACCTGCACCCCCCTCCGTACCCACGACCCCAGGTAGGACGTGGGCCCTGGCATTCGCTGCAGGCCCACCCATTAATTAGGGGATGGGTGAAGAAGTCAGGCATGCGCACTCCAAGCAGATTTTAAAAGCTGCCGAGATACATGTATACCTCCCACAGCATGCACATCTCAAATGTTTTCCAAAAGTGCTGGGGCATAAGTGTGTTCTGGGCAGGACATGGGTATTTCTGAGCATGAACCTGAGATGTGCACATAAATACTTACGTAACCCAGCATGCACAGAGGTCTCCTGCTGTATAACTTTACTTCTGCTATGCACGCCGTGGAAGATAAATTTAAATAAACTATGCAGATCTGAAATGTTTTAAGAGTCAGGGCTAACTCAGGGGGGAGTGAAGGCTATCAAACCAAGGGCAGTTGGAATTAGGGATGTGAATAGTTTTTTGACGATTTAAAATATCGTCCGATATATTTTAAATTGTCAAAAATCGTTAGGGCCACGATACAATACCAATTCCCCCGATTTATCGTTAAAAAATCGTAAATCGGGGGAAGGGGGAGGGCAGGAAAACTGGCAACCTAAAACCCCCTAAAACCCACCCCCGACCCTTTAAATTAAATCCCCCACCCTCCCGAACCCCCCCAAATGCTTTAAATTACCTGGAGATCCAGCGGTGGTCCAGAACGGCGGCGGTCCGGAACAGCCCCCTCAATTGAATCCTTTTGTCTTCAGCCGGCGCCATTTTGCAAAATGGCCGCTGCAAAATGGCGGCGGCCATAGACAAAAATGATTCGACGCAGGAGGTCGTTCCGGACCCCCGCTGGACTTTTGGCAAGTCTTGTGGGGGTCAGGAGGCCCCCCCAAGCTGGCCAAAAGTTTCTGGGAGTCCAGCGGGGTTCAGGAAGCGATTTCTTGCCACGAATCGTTTTCCGTACGGAAAATGGCGCCGGCAGGAGATCGACTGCAGGAGGTCGTTCAGCGGCAGTCCGGAACCCCCGCTGAACCTCCGCTGAACGACCTCCTGCAGTCCTGCGCGATTCTAGTTGGAATACCTTTCTCTTAACTGGTGAACTGGGGATGAATTGTTAAAATTGGGAATGGCGTCAGCGCGTGCCACTTTTCAAATCCCCCGATTTTCACAGTAGAAGCAAGATTTGTGCACATGCATGCACCGACTTAAAATTTGGCACATATTTGTATACGGCTAGGCTATTTTATAGCATGCATGCACATGGATGCATATGTTTTAAAACATCTGTGTTCCTGGGAGTAGGCCAATGTATGTGCGCAAATGTGAATACATGTGCCGGATTGAAAGTTTCCATCTAAAAGAATATGGGGTAGATTTTCAGAGCCCTGCTCGCCTAAATCCGCCCAAAACCGGGCGGATTTAGGCGAGCAGGGCCCTGCGCGCCGGGAAGCCTATTTTACATAGGCCTCCCGGCGCGCGCAGAGCCCCGGGACTCACGTAAGTCCCGGGGTTCTCGGAGGGGGCATGTCGGGGGCGTGTCGGGGGGCGGGCCCGGTCGTCGCGGCGTTCCGGGGGCGTGTCGGCAGCGTTTTGGGGGCGGGTACGGGGCGTGGCTACGGCCCGGGGGCGTGGCCGCGCCCTCCGTACCCGCCCCCAGGTCGCGGCCCGGCGCGCAGCAGGCCCGCTGGCGCGCGGGGATTTACGTCTCCCTCCGGGAGGCGTAAATCCCCCGACAAAGGTAAGGGGGGGGTGTAGACAGGGCCGGGCGGGTGGGTTAGGTAGGGGAAGGGAGGGGAAGGTGAGGGGAGGGCAAAGGAAAGTTCCCTCCAAGGCCGCTCCGATTTCGGAGCGGCCTTGGAGGGAACGGGGGGAGGCAGCGCGGCTCGGCGCGTGCAGGCTATACAAAATCGATAGCCTTGCGCGCGCCGATCCAGGATTTTAGTGGATACGCGCGGCTCCGCGCGTATCTACTAAAATCCAGCGTACTTTTGCTTGAGTCTGATGCGCAAGCAAAAGTAGGCTGATCGCGCTTCTTTTAAAATCTACCCCTATATGTAAAGTAATTCAATGACATTGCATTTTCCAAATTCAATAATTTAGAAAGGATAAGTAAAGCCAATCCATAAAATAACTATGTAAAAATATATATGCATAGTAAATTTTAATATATATGTTTTCTGAAAGAGTTCATTCCTCATGCTTTAAAAATATTAAGGAGATGAGAATTATAATGGTACTTAGAATAGGCATTTCAAAATACATCCTTCTTAACTTGTTCAAATGTCTACACTAATTTCTAGTTTCATCAGCCAGAATGCTTAAAAATTTCTGGAAAAATCTTGAAAGGGACAGCAAAGTTGATTCAGTGGTATTCTGAGGCAACATTTTCATAACAAACAGTAAACTAGTGCCTCAGTAATGAAGTAAAAGTTTTTTATTCTGACTTGTCTTTAGTCTAGAGATGTGAATCGTGTCCTCGATCGTCTTAACGATCGATTTCGGCTGGGAGGGGGAGGGAATCGTATTGTTGCCGTTTGGGGGGGTAAAATATCGTGAAAAATCGTGAAAAATCGTAAAAAATCGAAAAAACGTAGAATCGCAAAACCGGCACATTAAAACCCCCTAAAACCCACCCCCGACCCTTTAAATTAAATCCCCCACCCTCCTGAATGACTTAAATAACCTGCGGGTCCAGCGGCGGTCCGGAACGGCAGCGGTCCGGAACGGGCTCCTGCTACTGAATCTTGTTGTCTTCGGCCGGCGCCATTTTCCAAAATGGCGGCGGCCATAGATGAACACGATTGGACGGCAGGAGGTCCTTCCGGACCCCCGCTGGACTTTTGGCAAGTCTTGTGGGGGTCAGGAGGCCCCCCCCAAGCTGGCCAAAAGTTCCTGGAGGTCCAGCGGGGGTCAGGGAGCGATTTCCCGCCGCAAATCGTTTTTGTACGGAAAATGGCGCCGGCAGGAGATCGACTGCAGGAGGTCGTTCAGCGAGGCGCCGGAACCCTCGCTGAACGACCTCCTGCAGTCGATCTCCTGCCGGCGCCATTTTCCGTACGAAAACGATTCGCGGCGGGAAATCGCTCCCTGACCCCCGCTGGACCTCCAGGAACTTTTGGCCAGCTTGGGGGGGGCCTCCTGACCCCCACAAGACTTGCCAAAAGTCCAGCGGGGGTCCGGAAGGACCTCCTGCCGTCCAATCGTGTTCGTGTATGGCCGCCGCCATTTTTCGGCGCCATTTTGGAAAATGGCGCCGGCCGAAGACAACAAGATTCAGTAGCAGGAGCCCGTTCCGGACCGCTGCCGTTCCGGACCGCTGCTGGACCCGCAAGTTATTTAAGTCATTTGGGGGGGGGTTCGGGAGGGTGGGGGATTTAATTTAAAGGGTCGGGGGTGGGTTTTAGGGGGTTTTAGTGTGCCGGCTCACGATTCTAACGATTTATAACGATAAATTGTTAGAATCTCTATTGTATTGTGTTCCATAACGGTTTAAGACGATATTAAAATTATCGGACGATAATTTTAATCGTCCTAAAACGATTCACATCCCTACTTTAGTCATAGATTCTTGATTAGGAGGAATAAGCACACAAAGTGTTTATACAAAGTGCATCCTATGTGGATTATGTTCACAGACAAAACTAAGATAAAAACCTCTACCTAGTTTTCAATCACTGCAACATTCAAAAAGGACAGAAGATCTACATTCAGAATCCCAAGTCTTAAAGCATGAAATTCAGGCAACGTTCAAAAAACAATGATAATTACAGTGTCCTCAATGCTAGAAATATTAATTCAATACATCACAATCCTATTCAAAATTTAAACTGATGGTAAAAAAAATGAAAAATTGCAAATGAATTTATATGATAATGGCATTAAAGCACCGATTAATATTCTAGTAATAGGACTACAGACTTTAAATCTTGTTAACAGATTGTAGTACAAGATGTATTATTTCTATATGGGTAAAATAAATTACATTTAAACATCCCTTCTTATTCTTCCATTAATACGCTTTGCATCCAGTCTCCTGTTTTATTTCTTTGGCTTTTCAATTATTGTAATTGCATGGAATTCAAAATTCAGAGTTCTGTTTTTGACCACAATAAGAAATGTTTATAAATAAATAAATTTGGCAATTTTCTCTCTGCTGCTTCGGTATCCTATTTTTCAAGCATCTTAAGATTTAACGATATACTATAAATCAAACTGCAGACACAACTAGTCATTTAAAATTACAATGATTATATGGGTTAATGAAAGAATCAATTTTATATTTCTAAAAAACTCGATGGGCGATGAATTATTTTTAAAAGCACAATAAAATGTCATACTGCCATTTCTAAAATGCCGATGAAGGTTTAAGTTAAATGTATTTTTGTTTCCTGTCAGTATTGTGTAAAATGTAGTCTTTTATACTTTAAAAATATCTGAAAGAGAATCCCGGTTGATGCAGCAAGAGAAATCTGAGGTTCCCAGATTCTCTGAGTGCATTCCAACTCCCCTAGGCACTCTGGGCTGTAGATTTGCTAGGACTGGGGAAGATTCTGAGGAAAAGGGAACCTAGTCTGAAAGGCTGGCTCCACTTTAACCAGGGAGCAACCAGGCTGCTGGTGTGAACATTTAAAAAATGAGATAGTATAGCTTTTAAACTAGAATATGGGGGAAAGCTGACAGTTGCTGATCAGCGTGTGGTTCAGAGGGTGACGTCCTCAAAAGATATTATCCAAACAAGTAAGTTAGAGCATGCCAACATAGAGGTTTCATAAAGGTAAGAGTAATCCTGGTACCCTTAAAGAGCAACTGGGTTACTCTTTACTCTGTACAGAGCAAATTGTGTTTGAAGATTTCAAATTATCCCTGTTAGGGATGTGAATCATTTTTTAACAATTTAAATTATCGTCCGATAATTTTAAAATCGTCATTAATAGGTAAGGGACTCGATACAATAGGAATTCCCTCGATTTATCATGAAAAATCGTTAAATCGAGTACGGGAATTATTTGGGGGGAGGGCGGGAAAACCGGCACACCAAAACAACCCCTAAACCCACCCCGACCCTTTAAAACCAATCCTTTACCTTCCCCCACCCTCCCGAACCCCCCCAAAATGTTAAATTACCTGGTGGTCCAGTGGGGGGGGGGGGGTGTCCCGGCGCGATCTCACGCTCTCGGGCCATCGGCGCCATTTTGGCTACCAATGATAAAAATGGCGCCGATGGCCCGATAAAAAAAACCCACCCCGACCCTTTACAAATTACCCCTTTGCTTCTCCCACCCTCCCGACTCCCCCAAAAACCTTTTACATGTACCTGGTGGTCTAGTGGGGGGTCCGGGAGCCATCCCTTCAATCATACCCTCGGTGCCGGTGCCGGTGCTGGACTGGTTTCAAAATGGCGCTGATCGCCTTTGCCCTCACTATGTCACAGGGAGCGACCGTCGCTCCCTGTGACAAAGTGAGGGCAAAGGCGATCGGCGCCATACTGGCAGTCGATGGTAGCCAAAATGGCGCCGATAGCCCGAGAGCGGGAGATCGCACCGGGACCCCCCCTACTGGACCACCAGGTAATTTAACATTTTGGGGGGGGGTTCGGGAGGGTGGGAGAGCAAAGGGGTCATTTGTAAAGGGTTGGGGTGGGGTTTTTTTTATCTGCTCAGGCATCACTAAAAAATTAACGATGTGAATTGGAATCAGAACCGATTCCAATTCACATCTCTAACGATCCAATGTTTTTCTCCCTCCATCCGAACCTGATCGTTAAAACGATCGGGCACACGATTCACATCTCTAATCCCTGTCAACTATAAAGAAGATTGTATACTGTATACAAACAAAAAAAACAAAAAACCTTAAAATGTCTGTATGGAAATGTAGGAAATCTAAATTAGAAAATAGGAGAGATAAAATATATAGCACTGAATGAAGATGTATATATAATTGGCATCTCGAGACCTGAAGAAAGTGATACAGTATGATACAGGGGTACAAAATATATTGCAAAGATAGTGTACATCAAATTGGTGGAGTTTGGGGGGATGCTATATGTTAGGGATAGCATAGAGTGACACAGGATAAAAATCCACAGGAAACTAAGTGCACTGTTGAATCTCCATGAATAAAAAATCTACGCTTGATAGGAAAGAGTATAGCGTTACACTATATCTGCCTGGCAAGAATGAACAGATGGATAATAAAATGCTAACATAAATTAAGATAGCTAATAAATTGACAGCACAGTAATAATGGGAGATTCCAATTACCCCAATACTGACTGGGTAAATGTCACATGAGAACATGCTAGGGAGAAAAAGTTTCTAGATGAAATAAATGACTGCTTCATGGAACAACTGGTTCAGGAACCAACAGGAGGAGAAGCTATTTTAGACCTAATTCTTAGTGGAACACAGGATTGGGTTTGAGAGGTAATTTTGTAATAGGCCCACTTGGCAACAATGATAATAACACAGTTAAATTTGACTTAATAACTGGAGGGAGTATATTAAGGATAATTATTAGGGATGTGCGAAGGCCAAAACTATCGGTTCGGGCTTCATTTTTGGCCTGCCGCAGGAAATCTCTTATTTCCCGCGGTTCGGGCCTTTAAAATTCGGGGAGGCCCGAATTTCGGTTTAGTGCGCACCTACATTTTTTTATGTGCACTAACGGGAGTGATCCACTAACTCCTCGTTAGTGCTCACTAACCCCATTAATACGTTCTAACCCCAAAACAAATTTTTCACAAAATTTCGAGAAACATTTGATGGGTTTCGACCTCCCCGATCCAGGATGAATTAGGTGATTTTGTTGAAATTGCCTGATTCATCCTGGATAAATGCACATCCCTAATAATTATTGCTCTAACGTTTAACTTTCAAAGGGAGACTTGCATCAGAAGAGGACTAGAAGGTTCATCTGCATATTCTATCCAGAAGCTCCTAGGAGAGGACTCCAGAGGTCACAGTGCGTGATCCAGGCTTTTAACTCCACAACCTCAGCTTCCAGTGGCCCCATACCACTTGCAGCAGAAGAGGATCGGAAGCATGCGCTGGAACCTCAAACTTCCTTACTATGCTCTTTCCATGTATCTTGCTATGCTTTATCTGTTTATTAGACCTTATTTGTTTTTTATTTGAATTTATATGCTTTGATTTTACATGGTAATTGTGTTTGGTAGGAGTAATTTGTTGCAGATTGAATACATAAAGAATCAAATTCAAAACAAGAGTTAATAATTTGGGTAACTAAGAAGATATAGAATAAATAGAAAAATTGTTGTGTTTTGAGGATCATTTTGAGGATCATTTTGAGGATCAAAAGACTAAAAGTACTTTAGGTTAGCATTACATCCCTGCCCACTTAGAAATTTTAAATCAATAGCAAATTAACAAAATTATGATGCAGGAAGTCATCTAGCAGCAAGAAGGAGGCTTTCTAGTCTTTTGCACTGAGTGCCACATGTATGATTATCTCCCAGCGGACGAGTGGTCTGTTGCGTTCGTGTCTGCTTTCGCCCTCACTCTACCCTCTCTACCTGTGTGGCAACTCCCTCCATGCCTGATGGATGGCTTGATGCCGCGGTGTCTCCATGCTGCTTCTCCCCGGTGTCCCTGGGCCGGCTCGACGTTGCAGATCCGCCATGTTCCCGATGACATAGGGCGCGTGCGCTATGAAGTATGTACCAGCAAGGGCGCGAACCTCAGGGGCGTCCCCCTGTATTGACGTCATCTGCTTCCAACATAAAGGTCTTCACTTTTGCTAACAGATCAAGTTAGCAAGGACTCCTATTGGACTAGCTTCTGCAGTCCAAGAATACTTTGCACCCAAAGGATTGTTTGCGGGATTTCCATCGGGCCCGCTCCACTCTTGCAACATCGCCTCTCCAGACCTACCAGGGGTACCTGCTCCTCGGGGACCTCATTCTCTTTCTCTATTTCAGATTGCAGATAGGAACCGGTACTCACTCCTCGAGGGACCATGTTCCTAAACTCTCTGAAGACTCGCCATTGCCTGGAAGCGATCGCAAGAGACGGACATTGTGAGTAATTATTTCAGACTACAGATAGGAACCGGTACTCGCTCCTCGAGGGCCTATGTTCCTGAACACTCTGAAGATTCTCTATTGACTAGAAGCTATTCCAGATACAGATTATTGTGAGTTACCACCGCTCTCTCAGAGCTATCCCTGGAACCAAGTACTCGCTCCTCGAGAGCCTAACCCTTAGGGATGTGCAGAGCAAAAGTTTATGTTCATAAGTCCATAAGTCGAAATGGGGGGTCAATTTCGGTCAATATGGACATATGGAGAATTCCATGGGGCGGATTTTAAGAGCCCTGCTTGCCTAAATCCGCCCAAATCCGGGCGGATTTAGGCGAGCAGGGCCCTGCGCGCCGGTAAGCCTATTTTACATAGGCCTACCGGCGCGCGCAGAGCCCCGGGACTCGCGTAAGTCCCGGGGTTTTCTGAGGTGGGCGTGTCGGGAGTGTGTCGGGGGAGGGCCCGAACCGCGCAGCGTTTTCGGGGCATGTCGGGAGTGTTCCTCGTTGCACCCAAAAGGAACTTTTGGCCAGCTTGGGGGGGCCTCCTGACCCCCCCAAGCTGGCCAAAAGTTCCTTTTGGGTGCAACGAGGGTCCCGGAGCGATCGCGCGGGGAATCATGTGACGCCGCGTCACGTCGGAGTGACGCGGCGTCACGTGCTGCTCGCAAAGGAGTTCAGAAATGGCGTCCTGACTCCCTGCTGTACCACCAGGGAGTTTTGGTAAGTCTTGGGGGGGGGGATTAAGGAGGGTGAGGGGTTTACATTTTTATTTAGGATCAACAATCGCGATTTCCAACTTATTCAACATAGCTATGTTGAATAAGTTGGAAATCCGATCGTTTTCGCCTCATCACTTTTTTAAGTTAAAAAAAAAAAAGTTTGCGTTTTACATTTAAGTTCAAAACGAATGCACACCCCTACTATCCCTTTCCAGCTACTGAGCCATCTTAAGACCTTATGTGAGTTATCACCTAGTACTGGCTATATATATCTGCATATCCTGTTTATTCACTATCTACAGTCTCTTTGCAGCTCAGCAACCTGGGAATCGCAGTTCCAGTATCTGAGGGACTTCAGCTCTGCCGGGAATACCAGCTCACTACTGCCACCTCTGGTGGTTATACTACCTATCTAATAAAAGTACTACCTGTTCCTGTCTCCATACTCCAGCCTAGCTGGTGGTCCCTCTTGGGACTCCCTCCTCGGGGCGCTGTCATCTGCCATCTGCCCAAGGATTCACCTATCTACTTTCTGTCCAGCTGAGCACCATCTCTAGTACTCCGCTGGTACAGATTGCCAACTCTGCAGTCTACATCATAACATATTGCCATTCCTTAGCTAAACCATAGGAGGCAGTATACTACAGATTCCTAACTTGCTAGCAAGTCTACAACAGATTGCTAACTCCTATCTGATTGCTCTGCCATCAGACATCAGATAGATATCAGACTGCTGTTCTCATCTGCTAGCTCCTCCCATCCGCATAGCAGATTGACAACAGATTGCTAACTCCTCCCACTTCAGGAGCTGAGCAGGACAAGATTTCTAACTCCTCCCACATCAGGAGTCTTCAGCAACAGATCCTCAACAAGATTGCTAACTCTGCCTATGGAGTGCAACAAGGTCATATGTGTGTGCTAAGAGAACAAGTCCAATTTCTGGAGGCTAGAGTGGCATACTTGGAGGAGTCCCACCTCCAATCTGGTAGCCCCTGTGTTGCTTTGGAGGAGAAATGTTACCTGGAAGGAGAGCATCAGCTTGATGAGGCAGGAAGCAATCCTGAAGCTAGGACCTGCCCTCAAAATGATGTAGTATCTTCTCGCACTGAGGATAGGTCTCCGGGGGCACATGCCAAGGAGAGAAGGGTTAGGACGGATGTTATTGTTGGTGATTTAATTATTAGAAAGGTTGATAGCTGAGTGGCTAGTGGACATGAGGATCATTTGGTATCATGCTTGCATGGTGCGATGGTGGCAGACCTCACACATCATATAGATAGGATTTTAGATATTGTTGCGAAGGAGCCAGCTATCTTGGGACATATGGGTACCAATGAATTAGGAAAGTGCAGGAGGGAGGTTCTAGTAATCAAATTTAGGGGTTTAGGTAGACAGATGAAATCTAGAACCTCCAAATTAGCATTCTCAGAAATGCTCCCTGTTTCACATGCAGGATCCTAGAGGCAGGCATAGCTACTAAGCCTCAATGTGTGGGTGAGACGCTGAAGCAAGGAAGAGGGTTTTAGATTTGTTAGGAACCAGGTTTCATTTTGGGAAAGGGTTTTTTTTTTCCCTGAAAGGATGGGCTTCACCTTAATCAAAGTGGAAGCAGGCTGCTGGCACAAACCTTTAAAAAGGAGTTAGTTCAGCTTTTAAACTAGATGATGGGAGAAAGTCGATAGTTGCTCAGAAGCATATGGTTCTGAATGATGTATCTTTGAAGAATACTAAGAGAACAGGGAAAATAGGGCATCCCAGTAGAGGAGTTGAAATAAATGCCAAAGGGATCAGGTGCCTTTAAGTAAAGAGCAGAAAGATTCCAAATTACCCCTGTCAACTAATGAGCATGATTTTAATACAAACAAGAAACATACTTTGGAATGTTTATATATAAATGCTAGAAGTCTAAAAAATAAGATGGGAGAGTTAAAGTATATAGCACTGGATGAAGATGTAGATATAATTGGCGTTGCAGAGACCTAGTGGAAAGAGGATAACCAATGGAAAACTGTAATATCATAATACAAATTATATTGAAATGATAGGATGGATCAAATTGGTGGAGGGGTGGCATTTTGGGGTGGATTTAAAAAGGGTTACATGCATAACATACGTGCATAACCCTTTTAAAAGTCTCCCGTATGCGCCGAGTCTATTTTGATTGTATGTCCTGGGCCTTGAAAAAATGGGTGTGGAGTGGGTGGGCCGGGATGGGGCAGGACTGGGCCGGAGTCTCCAGGTACAGCGGACATTTGCCGCTGTGCCCAGGATCACAGGCTGGCCAGCGCCGGCGCGCGCAACCTACGCCTGCCCAGAGGCAGGCGCAACTTAAAAATTAAAGGTAAGGGGGAGTTTAGGTAGGGCTGGGGGGCGGGTTAGGTAGGGGAAGGGAGGGGAAGGTGGGGGGGGCAGATGGAATGGAGGAAGGCTGCGCGGCTTGGCGCATGCAAGTTGCACAATTGTGCACGCCCTTGCGTGCACTGACCCTGGATTTTATAACATGCGCGCGGCTGTGCGCGCATGTTATAAAACCGGGCATAGATTTGTATGCACCAGGTTGCACGCACAAATCTTTAGGGATGTGCATTTGTTTCATACGTTTCATATGTTTCCTATGCAAGCATGTAATATGAAACGTATGAAACAAATGCACATTTAACTAATGGGAAATGTATGAAACAAATTAAACAAATGAAACGAATGCACATCCCTACAAATCTATGCCCATGTGTAGTTTTTAAAATCTGGCCCTATATGTTAAAGAGAACATTGAGTCAAATAGGATAAAAGTTCTGCAGGAAGCAAAATGCAATGTCTTTATGAATAGAAATTCCAGTGAAAAAGGGAATAAAATAGTAATGGTGGTATTATACCATCCACCTGGCCAGAACTAACAGAACATGAAATGCTAAAAGAAATTAGAGAAGCTAACAAAATCAGCAGTATAGTAATAATGGGTGATTTCAATTACCACAGAATTGACTGGGTGAACGTTACATCAGGACATTCTAGAGAGCTAAAGGTCCTAGATGAAATAAATGACTGCTTCATGGAGCAACTGGTACAAGAGCCAACAAGAAGGGAAGCTATTTGAGATCTGGTCCTTCCTGGAACACAGGATTTGGTGCGAGAGGTAACAGTGTTGGAGCCACTTGGCAATAGTGATCACAAATGTATCCAATTTGACTTAGTAACTGGAGAGAAGACAAAAAATAAATCTACCATGACAGCATTTAACTTTCAAAAAGGTAGCAATGATAAAAAGAGGAAAATGGTTAGGAAAAACTGAAAGGAGCAACTGCAAAAGTTAAGAATTTATCTTGGGCATGGATATATTCCAGGCATTAGAAAAGGTGGAAAGAGGGCTAAATGACTACTGGTATGACTGAAAGGTGAGGCGAGAGAGGTTTTAATATCTAAAAGAAAATCTTTCAAGAAATTGAAAAAGGATCTGAATAAATTCAACAAGAAATACCATAAGCACTGGCAAGTCAAATGCAAAGCATTGATATGGAAGGCAAAGAGAAAATTTGAAAAGAAGCTTGCCGTAGAAGCAAAAAGTCATAATAAAAACTTTTCCAGGTATTTTCAAGGTAAAAAGCCTGCGAGGAAGTCCGTTGAACCATTAGAAGATGAAAGAGTAAAAGGAGCACTTGGGGATGTCAAAGTCATAGCAGAGAGACTAAAGGCCAGATTTTAAAAGGCCCGCATGCGTACAATTTGGGAGTTATTTACATGGCTGGGCTCTGTGTGTACTGTGCACATTTTCGAAAGGGCCTGGCCACACATGTAACCCCCAATAAACGCTGAAGTGCTGGGCCAGAAGAAAGGTGTGGGCAGGGTGGCGGGGAGGGGTGGGGTGAGAGAATGGATGGGACAGAGCCATTAGATGCTGTCCTGGGGAAGCATGTGCCAGAAGTCAGCTGATGTGCATAACTTACTTCTGCTCATCAAAACAGGTAAGTAGCAAAACAAAAAAAAAAGGGTTAGTTAGGTTAGATTTAGGAGCTAGGGTGGAGAGAGGGAAAGGGATGAAGGTTAGGAAGGGGGATAGGGAAGTTCCTTCCTAGTCCACTCCTTAATTGAAGGGACTGGTAGAGAACTGGGAAGAAGCCCAATTGCATCGCCGTGTGTAATTGAAACCCCCTCCCCACCATGCGTGGAGGAGGCCAACTGCCCACACATACGTGCACAGACATTAAAAGACTGTGTGCATGTGCGTGTGGGAATTGTATTTTATAACATGCGTGCTCTGACGCACATATATGCGTACATGGTATAAAATTGACTGTACGCGTGTACATGTGCACACAATTTTATATGGACATGCACATGTGTGTGCAAATGCCGGCTCTGCTGCTTAAGTAGGGGGATTTTAAAGACAACGCAGTGCTGATGCAATAACTCTTTTTCCTAGTTTGTTCCCAGTTCACCTGGCTAATGGATTGGACATTGTAATCCTACCCTGTTAATTCCAAACCTTAAAATCCTGCTGATTTACCTATTTTTTATTTTATTGTAATACTTGCACGCCATCCATAGCAGAAGCAAAGTTACGTGGTATGGGATCCAGGCAACTTCCTGGAGCTCCCATGTCCCACCCAGACCACGCCCCCATCCTGCCCCTTTTTAAAACTTTTTGATTTGTGCGCATACCAGAAGATACATGCGTATTTGTGCACTTTTTAAAATCTGCACAGTGTGTGCCAGCCAGAGACACGTACGTAATCTGTCTTTGGCATGCATAGGGCTTTTAAAATCAACCTTTTAGTGTATACTGTATGGAATGAGTACTAACAACAAATAAAAAAAAAAACATAGAAAAAAATATTTAAAAAAACAACATGAAATAAAATAAAAAGGTAATGAAACAGAACAATATATTTTTCATTCTCATCTCTCCTAATAAAAATCTATGGCGGTATAACATTGTTAAGAATTCTGACCAGGCATTCATCATATGTGATAGCTATTCCTATTATTTTGTATCATCTTTATGAAAGTTTAGCTACTAACATATTTGAAACATTTTACTTCTATTTTATATTTTTGTTACATATGCATCATATATCTTACTTTACTATTTACTCCACTATCTAAACAAGCATCCTAAATGTTGCTTAAAAGACTATTTTAAATTGATATATAGGTGAGCCACCAATTTCCTTGTTCTTGCTTCAGTTTGGAAGTCTTATATTTTAAGGTTTCAGTGTGTTATGCTGAAGATGGATGATGAACTAATTTAGCTGATACAATGCTGCTACTTTTGTCATGGATGGACTCCTCTATAAATTTCAAACTGACATATATGTTTAATCTTTTTCAGTACCAAACAACTAACAAAGAATTATTGGTTTATGACTTACACAGAGAGCTTCTTATTCTGTTTTCTTTATATATTGTCCTTCATTAACTCTATTTTTTTTTTCAAATTGAATTGCACTGTCAATTGAGTCACAAGGGGGCCTATGCAATATAATACTAAACATTATTTAGCCCGGTGTCTCACTAAAAATATAGGGGTAGATTTTAAAAGATGCGCACGGGCGTACATGTGCGTGCGCTACCCGGCGCGCACACATGTACACCAAATTTTATAACATGCGCGCACAGGCACGCACATGTTATAAAATCGGGGATCGGCGCGCGCAAGGGGGTGCACAATTGTGCACCTTGCATGCGCCGAGCCGCGCTGCCTTCCCCCGTTCCCTCCCAGGCTGCTCCGAAATCGGAGCAGCCTGAGAGGGAACTTCCATTTCCCCTAACCTAAGCTTCCCACCCCTTCCCCTAACTTTTCTCCCTCTAGCCCTACTCTAACCCTCCCAAAGTCTTATCATACCTTTTGCACTTGCCTGGAGGCAGGCGCAGGTTGTGCGTGCCAGCAACCTGCCGGCATGCAACACAGCAGCAGTGGCCGCTGTGTCGGAGGCCCTAAGAAAAATTTAACCAAAATTGGAGCAGTAAAGTGATATGCTACCTCTAGAAGGGCTAACTGAAAAATGTATGTATTTATTTATTTGGATAGGAATCGCATCATGCCGGTTTACAATTAACAAAGGGGTGAAAAGGAAGATACAATAAGAACATTAACAGGTGCAGAAGGAAAGGTTGCAGTTATAATATACAGGGAATTACACAACTGGGAGCAGTGAAAAGCGATAGGAATTTAACAGAGAGAACAAATTTATCAATTAATGGTATTTACTGAGTTATGGAATTTCACAAAGTTATTGTTTACCATGTTAAAGTAAAGACTGAGCGTCAGTTAATGGTGAATTAAGGTTCAGTTGGGGTCTGGAAAGGCTTTCTTAAATAACCACATTTTGAGTCTTTTCCTGAATGTTGGAAGGCAGGGTTCCTGTCTCAAATCCGGTGGAATGGAGTTCCATAGTGGAGTCCTGCTGTGGAGAATGCCCTGTCTCTGAAGGTTATATGCTGATAGGTTTTGGAGTGTGGCACCTGTAGAGATTCTCTGTAGGACTCTCTGATGGGTCTGGAGGAGGTATGTTTTCTGAATGGGATTTGTAGGTTAAGCGGAGAGAGTTGATGGTTGGCTTTGTAGATAGTGGTAATGGACATATATATGATTCTTTAGTGAATTGGCAACCAATGTAGGTCTTTGAGGATTGGAGATATGTGGTCTCTTCTCCTTGTGTTTGTCAATATTCTGGCTGCCGTGTTTTGAACCATCTGAAGAGGTTAAGTGTGAGATGACGGGAGACCTAATAATATAGAGTTGCAATAATCTAACTTAGAGAAGATTATTGATTGCAGGACTGTTCTCTAGTCGTGAGAGTGGAAAAGTGGTTTTATTATTTTTAAGACATGAAGTTTATGAAACCAGTCCTTGGTAGTTTGATTAATAAATGATTTTAGGTTTAGCCGATTATCAATGATAGCTCCTAGGTCTCTTACTTGTGATGTTTGTAAGTTGGCTGGTGGATTTGTAGAGATGTTACTGTTTTCCGGGGATATGAGAAGGAGTTCGCTTTTTGAATAATTTAGGATTAAGTTTAGACTGGAGAGGAGGCCGTTGATTTCTAGAAGGCAATTTCCCCCAGAATTCTAGAGTTTTTGTGAAGGATTCTTTGAGGGGGGGTGACGATCTGGACATCATCCGCGTATAAAAAGTGTTTTAGGATCAGTTTGGTTAATAGCTGGCAGAGAGGGAGAAGGTAAATGTTAAAGAGCATGGGTGAGAGGGAGGAGCCCTGTGGAACTCCTAGAGAGGAAGGATAATGCTGAGATTTTTTGTTGTGTATTTTGACCTTGTAGCCTCTGTTCCCAAGGAATGTTTTGAACCAGGCCAGTGCCGTACCTGTTATTCCGATGTTCGCTAACTGATTTAGGAGGATGGAGTGGTTAACAGTATCAAAAGCGGCCGAGAGGTCCAGGAAGATCAGTAAGTAGGCATGACCTTTATCGAGGCCCATGATGAGGTAATCTGTCAGGGATATGAGTAGTGATTCAGTACTTAATGATTTTCGGAAGCCATATTGAGTAGGGAACAGGATTTTGTGGTCTTCGAGGTAGTCCAATAATCTGGAGTTAACTAATTTTTCCATTACCTTGGCTATGAAATGGAGATTGGAGATTGGACGAAAGTTGGTAGGATCTTTAGGATCTAAGTTTGGTTTTTTTAAGAGCGGTTTGATGGAGGCAATTTTAAGGTCATCCGGATAGATTCCTTGGGCTAAAGAACAATTGATAATGTCTTCCAGAGCTTTGGAGATGGTGTATGGTATTAGCAGAAGCAGTTTGGATGGGATATGGTCAAATGGATGTGAAAAGGGTTTCATTTTCTTCAGTACTGTTTGGATCTCTGAAGTTGTGATGGGTTCAAAGGATTGTAGAGAAATGTCTTTGTTGGGGTGGAGATATGTGCTGGATGGCGCTAATGTATTAGACTTCAGCTGTGTTAGAAGGTTGGAGATTTTGTTGCTGAAGAAAAGGGCCAACTCATCTGCTTTTTCTTGAGCTTGGTTGAATGGAATGTCAGGTGCATTGATTTGTGTTAAATTTGATACGTAAGCAAAAAGGGCTTTTGAGTCGAAAATAAGGTGATGGATCTTGTGAGCGTAGAAGTCCCTTTTTGTTTTTAATGTAGAGCTCTTCTATAGGTGGAGGGCGAGTTTGTAAGCGGAGAGGGAGGTCGATGATGGTGCTTTATGCCATTTGCTTTCTTTCTGTCGAAGGGAGTGTTTGAGTTTTTGAAGTTCTTCGTTAAACCATGGTTGTCTTTTGGAGGCGTTGTGTTTGAGTTTTTTTGTTGCCAGTGGACAGAGTTTGTTTGCTGCCATTTCTGTTACATTGGATCAGGAGTGGAGGGCTAAATTAGGAGTGGAGATGTCTATGAGAGGGAGTTCTAGGACAAGGTGTTTGTGTAGATCATCGGAGGAGCAAGATTTCCTGTAAGTAAATTGAGGTTGAGGGACGTGTTTGTTGCTCATTTGTGCCAGTGAAATGGTGGTAGAGATTAATGCATGGTCTGACCATGGGACTGGTTTGCAGACAGGTTGTGCTGAGTGTGAGATGCCTGAGTTTACAAAAATGAGATCCAAGGTGTGACCTGCTCTATGGGTAGGTTTGTTGATTATCTGCTTGAATCCCATGGCAGATATGGCAGTTAGGAATGTTTCGCAGTTGGTTGAGAGAATGGGGTCATCGACATGTAAGTTAAAATCTCCCAGGATTATGGCTGGGGACTCCAGATTTAGGTGTGATGCTGTTAATTCCAGTATGGGTGAGGCGTCAGAGTCTAGAAGGTCTGGGGGGGCATAGACTAGAAGGATTTGCAGATGGTCTGATTTGAAAAGGCCTGTTTCAATTTTAGTAGGTGAGTTAACTGGGAATTGTGTAAGTCTCAGATCTTTTTTGGCTGCTAGGAGAATACCCCCACCACTTTTTTTCCATCGGGGAATGGAGAAGAAATCATAGGTTTGTGTTGGAAGTTGATTTATTAGTGCAGTGTCCGTATGTTTAAGCCATGTTTCTGTTATGGTGCAGAAGTCCGGATTTGCGTCCAGAAGAAGGTCATTGAGTATTAGTGTTTTCTTGGTGAGAGATTGGGCGTTGAATAGAATCAGGGAGAATAGAGCTAGGCCTAGAATCTGTGTAAAAGGGGACATCATGATGGGAATGAGGGATTTGTAGGTGAGTGGACGGGAAATCAAGGAAGGTTTTCCTGTGAAAATGGTCCTATGATGGAGAATTGATATTGGGAGACCAATAGGCATTATGGCCTGATGTAACCGGTGAGCTGGTTGTTAGAATGAGTGTTAATTTCTTGGATGATGGGGGGGGGGGGGGGGGGGCGTGAGCGCTGGATGAGAGGTTTGATGAGTGTTGTTTTGATGAGTGTTGGATGAGAGGTTTAATGAGTGTTTCCTGTCTTTTAGCCAGTTTGTAATCCACGAAAGGACATCGCCACCTATCCCATGACTTTTTATATTTCCTAGAAGCCTCTCATGAGAAACTTTGGCAAACACCTTCTGAAAATCCAAGTACACTACATCTACCAGTTCACCTTTATCCACATGTTTATTAACTCCTTCAAAAAAGTGAAGCAGATTTGTGAGGTAAGTCTTGCCTTGGGTAAAGCCATGCTGACTTTGTTCCATTAAACCATGTCTTTCTATCTATATATTAGGGATGTGAATCGTTTTAGGATGATTAAAATTATCGTCCGATAATTTTAATATCGTCTTAAACCGTTATGGAACACAATACAATACAGATTCTAACGATTTATCGTTATAAATCGTTAGAATCGTGAGCCGGCACACTAAAACCCCCTAAAACCCACCCCCGACCCTTTAAATTAAATCCCCCACCCCCAAATAACTTAAATAACCTGCGGGTCCAGCGGCGGTCCGGAACGGCAGCGGTCCGGAACGGGCTCCTGCTCCTGCATCTTGTCGTCTTCGGCCGGCGCCATTTTCCAAAATGGCGCCGAAAAATGGCGGCGGCCATAGACGAAAAAGATTGGACGGCAGGAGGTCCTTCCGGACCCCCGCTGGACTTTTGGCAAGTCTCGTGGGGGTCAGGAGGCCCCCCACAAGCTGGCCAAAAGTTCCTGGAGGTCCAGCGGGGGTCAGGGAGCGATTTCCCGCCGCGAATCGTTTTCGTACGGAAAATGGCGCCGGCAGGAGATCGACTGCAGGAGGTCGTTCAGCGAGGGTTCCGGCGCCTCGCTGAACGACCTCCTGCAGTCGATCTCCTGCCGGCGCCATTTTCCGTACGAAAACGATTCGCGGCGGGAAATCGCTCCCTGACCCCCACTGGACCTCCAGGAACTTTTGGCCAGCTTGTGGGGGGCCCTCCTGACCCCCACGAGACTTGCCAAAAGTCCAGCGGGGGTCCGGAAGGACCTCCTGCCGTCCAATCTTTTTCATCTATGGCCGCCGCCATTTTTCGGCGCCATTTTGGAAAATGGCGCCGGCCGAAGACGACAAGATGCAGGAGCAGGAGCCCGTTCCGGACCGCTGCCGTTCCGGACCGCCGCTGGACCCGCAGGTTATTTAAGTTATTTGGGGGTGGGGGATTTAATTTAAAGGGTCGGGGGTGGGTTTTAGGGGGTTTTAATGTGCCGGTTTTTCGATTTTTCGATTTTTCGATTTTTTAACGATTTTTCACGATTTTTCACGATATTTTACCCCCCCAAACGGCAACAATACGATTCCCTCCCCCTCCCAGCCGTAATCGATCGTTAAGACGATCGAGGACACGATTCACATCCCTACTATATATGTTCTGTGATTTTGATGTTTAGAACACTTTCCACTTTTTTTCCTGGCACTGATGTCAGGCTAACCAGTATGTAGTTTCCCGGATCGCCCCTGGAGCCATTTTTAAATATTGGGGTTATATTAGCTATCCTCCAGTCTTCAGGTACAATGGATGATTTTAATGATAGGTTACAAATTTTTACTGATAGGTCTGAAATTTCATTTTTTAGTTCCTTCAGAACTCTGGGGTGTATACCGTCCAGTCCAGATGATTTACTATTCTTCAGTTTGTCAATCAGATCTACCACATCTTCTAGGTTCACCGTGACTTGGTTAAGGCCATCCCATGAAAACCTTCTCCAGTACGGGTACCTCCCCAACATCCTCTTCAGTAAACACCAAAGCAAAGAAATCATTTAATCTTTCCACGATGGTCTTATCTTCTCTAAGTTCCCCTTTAACCCCTCGATCATCTAGTGGTCCAACTGACTCCCTCACAGGCTTTCTGCTTTGGATATATTTAAAAAAGTTTTTACTGTGAATTTTTGCCTCTACAGCCACCTTCTGTTCAAATTATCTCTTAATCTGTCTTATCAATGTCTTACATTTAACTTGCCAACGCTTATGCATTATCCTATTTTCTTCTGTTGGATCCTTCTTCCAATTTTTGAATGAAGATCTTTTGGCTAAAATACCTTGCCAGCAATCGTTTTGCCTTTTTTCCACCTTTTTTAATATGTGGAATACATCTGGACTGTGCTTCTAGGATGATATTTTTTTTAACAATGACCACACCTCTTGGGCACTTTTTACCTTTGTAGCTGCTCCTTTCAGGTTTTTTCTAACAATTTTACTCATTTTATCAAAGTTTCCCTTTTGAAGGTTTTGCACGAGAGCCATGAATTTGCTTACTGTCCCCCTTCCTGTCATTAATTCAAATTTTATCTTATTATGATCTTTATTGCTAAGCGACCCCATAACCGTTACCTCTCTCACCAAATTCTGTGCTTCACTGAGAATTAGATCTAAAATTGCTCCCTCTCTTTTTGGTTCCTGAACCAATTGCTCCATAAAAGTCATTTATTCCATCCAAGAACTTTATATCTCTAGCATATACCGATGACACATTTACCCAGTCAATATTGGGGTAATTGAAGTCTCCCATTATTACTGCACTACCAATTTGGCTAGCTTCCCTAATTTCTCTTAGCATTTCACTGTCAGTCTCACCATCTTGACCAGGTGGATGGTAGAATATCCTATCACTATAGTCTTCCCCGACATACAAGGGATTTCTACCCATAAATATTCAATTGTGCATTTAATCTCATGCAGATGTTTATCCTGTTGGACTCTATGCCATCCCGGGACATAAAGTGCCACACCAACTCCCGGGTGCTTTACTTTGTCATTGCAATATAATTTGTACCCTGGTATAGCAGTGTCCCTTTGGTTGTCCATCCACCATGTCTCTGAGATGCCAATTAAGTCTGTCATCATTCACTACTATACATTCTAATTCTCCCATCTTACTTCTTAGACTTCTGGCATTAGCATTAGCTAACAAACATGTCAAAGTTTGTTTTTTGTTTGCATTTTCATTCTGATTTTTTAATTGATAGGGATAAGTTAGAATTTTTTAGCTCAAGTGAGTTTTTAGTTACAGGCACTTGGACTACTTTTCTTATTATTGGAACCTCACTGTCGGGTTGCCCTAATTCTAATGCATCATTAGTATCCTTTGAAGATACCTCTCTCCGAACCATGCGCTGCTGAGCTACTGTTGGTTTTCCCCTTTGTTCTAGTTGAAAAGTTGTTCTATCTCCTTTTTAAAGGTTAGCGCCAGTAGTCTGGTTCAACCCTGGTTAAGGTGGAGCCCATCCCTTTAGAAGAGACTCCCCCTTCCCCAAAAGGTTCCCCAGTTCCTAACAAACTGAATCCCTCTTCCTTACACCATCGTCTCATCCATGCATTGAGAGTCTGGAGCTCTGCCTGCCTTTGGTGACCTGCATGTGGAACAGGGAGCATTTCAGAGAATGCTACCCTGGAGGTTCTAGATTTAAGTTTTCTACCTAAGAGCTTAAATTTGGCTTCCAGAACCTCCCTCCCACATTTTCCTATGTCATAGGTGCCCACATGTACCATGACAGCTGACTCCTTCCCTTCACTGTCTAAAATCCTATCTAGTTGACGCATGAGGTCCGCCACCTTCGCACCAGATAGACATGTTATCAGGAGATCCTCACGCCTACCAGCCACCCAGCTGTCTACATTCCTAATAATCAAATCACCAACTATGACGGCTGACCTAACCCTTCCCTCCTGAGCAGTTGGCGTTGGGGAGATATCCTCGGTGCAAAAGGACAATGCATCACCTGGAGAGCAGGTCCTTGCTACAGGACCCTTTCCTGCTGCACCAGGTTAATGCTCTCCAATCATGAGACCTTCTTCCTCCAAGGCAGCACCAGGGCTGCCAGTCTGAAGTTGGGACTTGGCTACTATGTCCCTAAAGGTGTCATCTATATACCTCTCTGTCTGCCTCAGCTCCTCCAGGTCTGCCACTCTAGCCTTCAGAGATTGGACTCATTCTCTGAGAACCAGGAGCTCTTTGCATCGCATGCTCATGTACAATTTCTCACTGGCGGGTAAAAAATCATACATGTGACATTCGATCAAAGACTGGGAAGCCCTCCTCTTGCTGCTGGACTGCTGCCTTCATCTCAAATTTGTTCAGTTCCTACTAAAGTTTTAGGTTGCTATGGAAGTAGGAATGTGTCTAATTAATGTCCTTTAAATGTATTACTGAATTCACTATGGGGCGGATTTTAAAAGGAGCGCGAATAGCCTACTTTTGTTTGCGCTCCAGGCGCAAACAAAAGTACGCTGGATTTTAGTAGATACGCGCGGAGCCGCGCGTATCTGCTAAAAACCTGGATCGGCGCGCAAGGCTATGGATTTTGTATAGCCGGCGCGCGCCGAGCCGCGCAGCCTACCCCCGTTCCCTCCAAGGCCGCTCCGAAATCGGAGCGGCCTTGGAGGGAATCCTCTAACGCCCTCCCCTCACCTTCCCCTCCCTTCCTCTACCTAACCCACCCACCCGGCCCTGTCTACATCTCCCCCTTACCTTTCTCCGGGGATTTACGCCTCCCGGAGGGAGGCGTAAATCCCCGTGCGCGAGTGGGCCTCCTGCGTGCCGGGCAGCGACCTGGGGGCGGGTATGGAGGGCGCGGCCACGCCCCCGGACCGCCCCGGGCCGTAGCCACGCCCCCGTACCCGCCCCCAAGACGCTGCCGACACGCCCCCGAAACGCCACGACGACCGGGCCCGCCCCCCGACACGCCCCCGACACGCCCCCCTCGGAGAACCCCGGGACTTACGTGAGTCCCGGGGCTCTGCACGCGCCAATAGGCCTATGTAAAATAGGCTTCCCGGCGCGCAGGGCCCTGCTCGCCTAAATCCGCCCGGTTTTGGGCGGATTTAGGCGAGCAGGGCTCTTAAAATCCGCCCCTATATGTCTAGTAGTGGCCTATAGGGGAATGATCAAACTCTCAATAAGGTTGGGTTTTTTTGTTTGTTTTTTAAAGTGGCACCTGCCTATAAATTAAAGAATGAGCTAGGGGTGAGTGGGTGAGGGGTTAGGAAATCAAACAGTCTAACTTCAGTTAGTCAGCCAGAGTGACTTGCTGCTCTCTTGATTAACAAATATTGGTACCTAATCAAACCAAATCACACTACCTCAACACCTTTCCAAGGTGAGTAACTGAACTGAACTTTTCAACCTTTTTACTTAGGTATACACTGTTCCTAGCTTATTTCTAGCTTCTGGCTACTTTTTTCTTTTCTTTTCTTTTTTAATATACAAACACTCTAACTTTTGCTTACTAGCTGCCTTACAGGCTTTTAAAAATTAGCACTCTAACTACCATTTACTAGCTGCTTTACTGACTGACTATTTAAAAATACAAACAGTCTAACTTCTGTTTATTTGCTGCCTTACTGACTATTAAAAGCATAAACACACAAACACACTAAATAATATTCCAAAATATTTAACTTTGCCCCAATACTTTTAAAAAAGACAATGTCCCAAGCAAAAACTTACTGATTCCTTTCAGCCACCAGCAAGGTGATCCTCTCCTCTCAGTGCTCCCACTGGCTTTAAAGATTAGGATATTTCTGGATGTATCTAGAACTACCCAGAAGAGAAGAAGAGGCCTTTTGGCTTTGCGACAGGATTTGGAGGCCAGATTTTTATTGAGGCACCATTGTAAATGGTTAATTAAATATAATAATGATATTTTTCGAAGTTTTTATCTGAGCAGCTTAAAATCTTCAGTGACTCAAAAAGCTCTTCTATAATTAGGAATTGTGTCTTAATCTTAAGGGTCATTAGGAATATCTCTCTTGTTATTGCAGTTTCTTTTTATTTTTTTTCCATGCCCCATATCATTTTGGTCTCCCTTCTCTGCTATATCCTTTTTGAGATGCAGTGACCAGAATTGCACACATTATTCAAGGTGAAGTCTCATCATGGAGCGATACAGAGGCATTATGACATCCTCCATTTTATTTTCCATCCCCTTCATAATAATTCCTAACATTCTGTTCACTTTTTTGATTGCCTTAGCACACTGGGCTGACAATTTCAATGTATTATCCACTATGATGCCTATATCTCTTTTGTGGGTGGTAACTCCTAAGATAAACCTAACATTGTGTAACTACAGCAAGGATTATTTTTTCCTATATGCATCACTTTGCACTTATCTACATTAAAATTCATCTGCCATTTGGAAGCCCAATCTTCCAGTCTCACAAGGTTCTCCTGCAATTCATCACAATCTATTTGAGATTAAACTACTCTGCATAATTTTGTATCGGCCGTAAATTTGATTTCCTCATTTGTCGTATCCCTTTCCAGATCATTTATAAATATATTAAAAAGCACCGGTCCAAGTAAAGATCCCTGAGGCACTACACTGTTTACCGTTTTTACTGTGAAGACTATTTTACTCTCTCTGTTTCCTCTCTTTTAAACAACTTGCAATCCACAAAAGGACATTGCCTTCTATCCCATGACTTTTTACTTTTCTTAGAAGCATTATATGCAGGACTTTGTCGAATGCCTTCTGGAAATCCAAATATACCACATCTACTGATTCACTTGTCCAAATGTTTATACACCCCTTCAAAAAAATATAGGAGATTTGTGAGGCAAGACTTCCCTTGGGTAAATCCATGTTGGCTGTTTCCCATCATACCATGTCTATCTAAATGTTTTGTGATTTTATTCTTTATAACAGTTTCAACGATTTTTCCCAACCCTGAAGTCAGGTCACTGGTCTATAGTTTCCTGGATCACCCCTGGATCCCTTTTTAAATATAGGGGTTACATATGTCGTCTTCCAATCTTCAGGTTCATTGGATGATTTTAATGATAGGTTACAAAGTTTTCTTTTGATGGAAGCAAGGTCAGTAAACCTGAAGAGTTACTCAGGGCCATGATCCCCAGTGTTTCTGCAACTACATGACCTGTCCATACCCAGCAAAAACTGTGATGGACATTCCTCAACTGGCATGATGCAGCTGTCTCCTTTCTAATCAATAGTATCCAATTTGCCCCGTCAGCCAGAACTGAAGCAATAATGGCTGAAGCTTCTTAAGAAGACTCATGTACCCAAAACCATGCGGTATTCATAATATGGCCAAGCTGCTTTGCACCCCCTCAGTCCACTTGACATTGTGACAACCATAGCTGTGACCATACCAAAGGGCACCAGTCCAAATAAGAATGGTAGATGGCAGCAGGGCTGGAAACAGTTGGGACACTAACTCTTCAACCACACCTTACTAACTGCCGGACTGAGCAGAGACCATGACCGCCTATCAGATTCAGCAGCTGTATCAACGTAAGAGTTAAAATGAAAATTCAAACCAAACATTCTCTCAAAGGACTGAGAAAGAAAAAATAGCATGAAGACTCTTGTTGCTGACTTCTGCAAAAATGCCATAGAAAGGGTAGCATCACATATTGCCCCTTTTATTTTCCTTGGCAGAACCACAGCCCCTCCCATGTCCCCAAGTAAGGACCAATCTCTCCCTGCTTGGTTTAATCCATGCTTTCATGCTCCCCACCTCCATCTGCAGACATAACCTTGCTACTGCCATAATATGATTTTCCACAGATCTAGCTAAAGGCTAGTTAAAATTTTATAGGAGGAACATAAACATTCTTGGTTTTTCAAGTGTATATAATTGAAACCTGCTTGGAATAGCAAACTGTAAAGCACAAGAGACTCAGAAAAATGATAACAAGAAAATGGGTTAAACATTATCTGAAACATTGAACACACCTGGAAGGTCTCAAAGGCCTGTGGCGGCTGCTGACATTCTTGTGTTATGATGTCCTAATAGGCTAACCAGGTTTGGAAACAAAGACATAAAAACACCTTTGGGATAAGCATACATTTTAGGTGAAATAGTACAGTTCACTTTGTTCCTTTATAAACATGACAAAGAGAGATACTAGAATTATTTTTATTTCTCCTTTATAGCCAGGGAATTTAGAAGGATCAAGTTCAAATCAGTCATAAATTTGTATCCTCATGCCATCTGCACCATTTGGGCTAGATAGTAGGTTATGGTGAGAAAGCAATCTGAGTTGTCAGTTACACATGATTGTTGGCTTCCATCATCTTTAAAATATATAAAGAATTACTGCAGCCAGTGAAGTGCAGTCAGGACCTAAGGAAACCATGCAGTCAATTACTGATCTTGAAAATGGGGTTAATAATACATCCAAATTCTCATTGAGTAAATCAGTATGGCTGCTATTTCAGCCCATGTAGAAATAAGATGCAGGTGACACATTTTTTTGGACTAACTTAATACATGCGTGACAAGCTTTTGAGGGCTATGAACCTATTTATCATAGGGTGAGGCATGAAATTGAAACTGCAGATTTACAGTTACACGAAGAATATGTCTGTATGAAGAAGTTAATGAACAAATGTACTGAAAAGGAAACAAAACCCTAACATCCAGGTATTCTTTCTCTACCCATTACTAGATACAGGAGCCAGTTTACAAAGCTTCAGTAAAAGAGTGCATTTCTGTTCTGTTTTACTGCAAGAAAATTCCTGCCAGGTTTGCTAAACAGCAGCACATGGGTAACACAGTTGAGCAAATCCCAAGAACCTTTAGACGTCTTGCTGCATCCTGAAAAATTATACATTCCAAGTCACATCAAAGTGCAATGACAAGCTCCCATCACAGAAACAAGGAAACAGAAATATAGAAATGACTGACAAATATTAATATAGTAAATGTTAACTGATGGCAAATAATGAGTGACTAAAACGGCCCATCGAGTTTGCCCAGCAAGTTTTTTTAGGGTAGTAACTGCTGTTGTGTAGTAACATACAGTCCATCCAGTCTGCCCATCTACATTTATTTTTCATTTTATATTCCCTTCCTGTCCCTCAGAAATCCCCTGTGCTTGTCCCACATTTTCTTGAA
Organism: Rhinatrema bivittatum; assembly: GCF_901001135.1. Lineage (NCBI taxonomy): Eukaryota > Metazoa > Chordata > Amphibia > Gymnophiona > Rhinatrematidae > Rhinatrema > Rhinatrema bivittatum. The sequence continues at coordinate 57,635,286 of NC_042620.1, read as the reverse complement.
TGATATGGTCCTCCTTTCCACCACTTACAGAGGTTGTTCCATGTGTCCACCAACCTTTCAATAAAGACATATTTCCTTAGGTTACTCCTGAATCTACCCTTTTTCACCCTCATGCCGTGATCCCTTGTTATAAAACCTCCATTCCATTGAAAAAAGGGTCCCCTCCTATGCATTTATTCCTTGGATATGTTTATATTTCTCTGTCATATCTCCCTTTTCCCTCCAGGATATACATGTTTAGATCTTTTAGTATGTTCCTATGTGCTTTACGATGAAGACCATTGGCCATTTTAGTTTCTGCACTCTGACCCAATTCTATTGGGTTTATAGCCTTTTGAAGATGCAACATCCAGAATTGTACAAAGTATTCTAAATGAGGTCTCATCCTTCCTGCCGGTAGCATATAATGGCATCCTTCCCCATTCCTTTCCCCCAAAATATTCAAACAAAATTCAAGCACTAACCATAAAAAGCCAATCATCAAAAATTGAACATGTTCCCACACATGACCCACTCATGGTCCCACAATGGAGCAGGCTCTCTGGTCGGCCCTTCAGTGTAGGTCTTATGCCTTAATGGTTTTACTTATGAAGAGGTGCCGTGGGAGAAAAGGAGAGGGGGGCGGCATATTAGTGTTATTTAAGGAGGAGTTAGTGGGTAAGGAAAATTCCTTTTCAATGTGTAGAGGGTTGTAAAGGGATGTTTTAAAAGAAGAAAGTTGGATATTATGTTTATTTTATATTCCTCCTCAATGTATATCTGGAGGATTACTGAGATTTTAGATCTCATAACATCCTTGAGTGTACAATATGATAAATTGATTATTTTAGGAGATTTTAATCTTCATTATGATGAGGCTATATTTAATATGGTAACAACATTTTAACAACACTTAGATGTTTGTAGGTAACAAAGGAGCCCACACATCGTGCAGGTAATACTACAGATTTTATTGTGGAATCTGAGTTATTAATTGAATTGGATGGAACAACAAAGATAAAGCATATTAGGGATGTGAATTGTGCTTCTGACGATTGAAAATATCATACGATATTTTCAAAATCGTCAGAAATCGGGGGCTCCCCGAAACCGATAGGAAAACCCCACTAAATTGTTCGTGGGGGTTCTCTTATCATTTTGTGGGAGGGCGGGAAAAACGGCACACAAAAATAACCCCTAAACCCACCCCGACCCTTTAAAACTTTTTACAGGTACCTGGTGGTCCAGTAGGGGTCCCGGAAGCGATCTCCCGCTCCTAGGCCATCAGCTGCCACTAATCAAAATGGCACCGATGGCCCTTTGTCCTTACCATGTGACAGGGTATCTGTGCCATTGGCTGGCCCCTGTCACATGGAGGGAGCACTGGATGGCCAGCGCCATCTTTATTAGTGGCAGCTGATGGCCCAAGAGTGGGAGATCGCTCCCAGGACCCCCACTGGACCACCAGGTACCTGTAAAAAGTTGTTGGGGGGTCGGGAGGGTGGGGGAAGCTAAGGGATTAGTTTTAAAGGGTCGGGGTGGGTTTTTTGTTTATCGGCTCGGGCGCAGCCGATAAAAAATAACCCGTTCGGGCCGGACAAAAAAAAAATCACGAAGTGAATCGGAACCGATTCCGGTTCCGATTCACGTCTCTAAAGCATGTTGTAGTGCTATGGTCTGATCATTGTTTATTGATGTTATTTTTAAAACTAGATGTGGTGGAGATCACGTGATGTGGTGAGCTGGTCGGACGTCTCCTCACCAGCTCCGGGGCCCACTTCACATACCGCGTTGCATCTGCATGTGGAAAACCCACGAACAAGATATAAATTTAGCTGGCGAGAAGCGCACATGTCCATAACCCGCTATATGAACAAATTGAACACCCCGATGACATCTAAAGGAGGTAAAAAGGAGAAAGAAAAGCCGAGGACTACCTCCCCCAAGATGGCGGCCGCGGGCGAGGGAGAGCTCTCTCAGCCCTCCCCAGGGCTCACCATCGACGATATTAAAGTGGCAATTTGCGAAGCTTTGGACGAAAAATTAAACCATATTACCACGCAGATGGGGGAGATCAAAGAGACACTGGCCGAGTTGAACCCTCGCATTGATCACATGGAAAACCGCATTTCCAGCGTAGAAGACGACGCGCTTCAAACCGAGCGTAAAATGGCGGACACAGAAAAACAACTCAAACAATTGCACGCAAAAGTAGATGAACTTGAAAACAGAGCTAGACGGGAGAACCTACGCTTCTTGGGCTTCCCGGAGAGTGTGGAAGAGAAAACATTGAGCACAGTTTTAACTGAGTGGCTACCGGAGGTTCTCAAGCTCCCGCATTTGAAGGACAAATTGATCGTCGAGAGGGCCCATCGACTAGGGGCAAGGAAGGACGGCCAGGCGCATCCTCGTTTGGTCATCGCTAAGATTCATAACTATGCCCATAAGGCGGAAATATGGCGGGCTTCTCGCAACATCAAGGAACTGGAACACCACGGGCATAAAATCCGCATTTTCCAAGACTTCTCGGCGGCGGTCTCTGAAATGCGCCGCAGTTTCTCCCCCATGTGCACCCGCATGCATAACCAGGGCATAAAATTTTCACTGCTCTACCCGGCCCGGCTCCGCATCTGGCATGAGGACAAAAGCCACCTCTTCGAGAGGCCGGAGGCAGCAAGAGTTTTTCTTGACAAGCTCAAGCTCCCATGAATAGTCTCCAGGACAAGGCGAGGCCGGCGAGGGAGGAAACAGGTTTTGTTGTTAAAAAAAAAAAAAGGAATTTTTGCTCTTCCCGGCGCACGAGTGACATTATTCATCTTGCATTTCCTCTTGTCACCCCATTAGCTAACATGGCAGACGAGCTGTACTGAGGAGGGAGCTCGGACGCCGAGCCAACAGTAGCCGACGGGTGGCTTTCCTTTCCTTTTCTTTGGTGGGGATAAGCGGAGAGCGTCGGCGTACCCACAAACATAAACAGAGAGGGGAAACAAAAGACAGACGGCGAAATTTAAAATTGGACCTGGGCTCCCCGCGTTAAAGGTTTGCCGGCGAGACGCCGTCTTGGGCGAGGGGAGCACTCCCCGGGAGTTTCCTCGGGGGAGGCCCGGGGTGCCCGCCCGGGGGGGGATTCGTGCACTTGACTGGCAGTTTTGGGCCTCGCGAGTGCGGAGCATGTTCCCTGGAGGTGAGCTGTATGTTTTTTGTGTGCTTCGTCTACTACCCCTTCTTCGCGCAGTCGGATATTCTTAACAGCGTACCTGGCGCTGGTGGCCCATGCCCGGACTAGGGGGCAGACTCCCATAACCTTCGGAGAGCGCGCCGAGGGAGGATAAACCATGCGGACTGAGGCCGAAAATCCCCTAGGAGCCAGAGCGATAGCGACACTCGGGAGCCACAGTTTGGGTATGCTCTTGAGCCATAGTCCAACCAGGCGCACTGACTTTAAAAAAAAAAAAAAAAAAAACCCCGGTTATGTTACTGACATGCATGTGTTTAGTTTCTTGTTTGCATTAGGTGAAGTGGTACCCCCGGACACATTAATCGGGTCTCCACGTCTCCAGTTAGAATTGGAGACATGTCGTTCATGTTTCGTTTGGGATTGGGGGACAGGGGGGGGGGGGGGGGGGGGGGGGGAGGGAACGGAGAGCAGGGGGGGAGGAAAGGACGGTAGGGGTCTGTTGATTTATATGACTTTGCTGTGGTGGGTTGGATTAGGTGCTCTGCTTGAACTTTGGGAACGAAGGGACCAGGCACAGGGAGGGGGTAAAAGCCCTCCCTATATGGAGGCTGGTAGATGGGGTATAGTGAAGGGAAGGCCAGGCTGGGGGCCGACCCTAGGGATTGTTTTCTTTAACCAGATTCAACTCGAATCCATCTTATGTGAGCTTGGGTAATGCCACATCTGGTATCGTGGAACGTCAATGGGCTGGGCACCCCAGTAAAACGTAAAAAAGTGTTGGCACATTTGAAGCGGTTGAATGCGGATGTGGCCTGTATTCAAGAGACCCACCTCACAAAAATTGAAAGTCAAAAATTACAAAGGGATTGGGTGGGCACCTGTATCTATGCTGAAGCGCTGCATCGCAAGGCAGGGGTGGCCATATTAGTGAACAAAAACACACAATTTCAAGTGGTCCAGACTATTGCAGACCCTGCTGGCCGATATCTTATTGTGATGGGAAACTGGAACAACAAACCGGTGACTATTTGCAATATCTATGCTCCAAATGTATATAATCAGGGGTTTTTTGAGAACATATGTAATTTACTTCAGATACACGCCCACGGCACGCAGTATGTGGTGGGAGATTTTAATGGTGTACATGATGTTTCCTTGGATAAGAGCGCTTCCACGCTACCACTTAATGGGGGAGGTCTAAAGGGAGTCGCCTACTTATGTCGCTATCTTGACCTTCTCGATGTTTGGAGAACTCTCCACCCAAATGAGAGGGACTACACCCATATCTCGAGGTCCCACCACACCTTATCCCGTATTGATTACATCCTGGTTTCCAGACGGGAGTTTTTCACAATTTCCAAAGCCCAGATAGAACCTTTAGCTATCTCAGACCACACCCCCATTTCCATCCAGATCACTACTCCAGGAACCACAAATGGGCACCGTATATGGCGTTTTCCCCATTTTTTGAGGGATGATTCTCGGTTTCAGGCATTCCTCAAAGAGCGATGGCTAGATTACACCAACAATAACAAACAACACGTCACTAACATACATCTATTTTGGGACACAGCAAAGGCCGTCATCCGCGGTGAAATTATCTCGTATGTTCATGCTCGTAATAAAAGCATAAATCAATCCATTTTAGACCTTGAAGCCCGACTTGGAACGGCAAAAAAGACAATGATCCACCGCAATACTGATGAACATAGGAAGGCATTTTATAGTATTTTGGGACAGTTGAATACTCTGCTGGATACGCGAGCACAAGCTTATTTGTGGAAAGGCCAGCAATCTCTTTTTAAATTCGGAAACAAACCCAGCCGTTTGCTAGCACATTTAATAAAACCGCAGAGGAAAAAATCCTTTATTACTAGCTTACAATCCGACACTGGGGGAGAGGTGTATAGTGAGCCCGAGATTACTGAGCTATTTAGACAGTTTTATAGTACCTTGTACACTTCTGAGGCCCCACCGGACGAGACCGTGGAGACTGAATTCTTTAAGGATGTCAAGATACCCATGATTTCAGCCTCACAACGCGATTTTCTGAACCGCCCACTTCAAACATTTGAAATCACGCAGGTAATTTCGGCCGCCCAGCCGGGAAAATCCCCCGGCCCCGATGGGTTCTCCTATGATTTCTACAAAATTTTGTCAGCATATATCGGGGAGCATTTGACATGCTACTTTTCAGAGGGATTGGCAAAAGGTAGTTTTCCTCCGCTCTTCAATACAGCGCACATAATAGTGCTCCCAAAACCAGGGAAAGATCCAAAATACACGGCCTCATACAGACCCATATCACTATTGAATTGCGATTTAAAAATACTCGCCAAGGTCCTAGCGGAGAGACTGAAGATCCTTCTCCCCAGTTTGATCTCCCACCAACAAACGGGTTTTGTGAGGGGCCGAAAACCAGCTCCGACTATTGTAAAACTGATAACAGCCATGACAATTTGCCAAATCCAAAATATCCCGGCGCTGGTCGTGGGCTTTGATTCAGAAAAAGCCTTCGACCGAGTGGCGTGGCCGTACCTTTTCTCTGTTCTCTCTAGATTCGGGTTGAGAGGCGATTTCATGCACTATCTATCTTTATTATATACACACCCCGTGTCCCACATGCTGGTCAACGGTCACTTATCGGAGGGCATCGCTATTCAGAGGGGAGTACGTCAGGGCTGCCCCTTATCCCCTTTGCTATATATCTTGGCCCTCGACCCCCTTTTACGGAAGATTGAGGGTAGTAAGTCCGTGAAGGGCTTTGGAGGGCCAAACCATATATTTAAAATAGCGGGGTTCGCAGATGACCTCCTAGTATACCTCACACAACCCTCGACATCCCTGCCGGCTGTGCTGGAATACTTGGACCAGTATGGTTTATTCGCGGGACTTAAAGTTAACTACGCTAAATCGGAAGCTCTGGATGTCACGGGCCTCTTGCAGGCCAGGTGGGGCACAGATTTCCCCCTCCGCTGGGCGGTCAAGGAACTGAAATATCTAGGTTTGCGAATACCATTGAAAATCTCAAATTTATATGCAGCAAATATTAAATCACTGATGGAGAAAACATTGTCCGCTTTTCGGAGATGGGGGGGCCTACCACTTTCGTTGATGGGGCGTATTCAGCTCTTTAAAATGGTCCTTGTACCGAAATGGCTTTATATACTTCAGCTAGCCCCGTTATGGATTACTAGAAAGGACCATCGTCAATTTGTACGGGCTCTACGCTCCTTTCTCTGGAGAGGAAAGCGGGCCCGACTTACCATGACTATTTTGATGAGCCCAACAGATAAAGGGGGACTTGGCTGCCCACATTTGTTACATTACAACTTAGCCTGTTCCATACGACATATAACAGATTGGCTTTTTGCCACCTCCACAGTCTCCCCATATGCGTGCCTCCTAGAGTGGTATGGGGTAAAAACTCTGAACCCACTAATATTGCTCCCTACTCAAATGCTCCCTCCACATATAAAGCCACATCTTCTGTTATGGACTTGTAGGAAAGCTTGGCGGACGCTCTGCACCATGGGCAAATTACAGAACCCTCTTGACCAGTTTCTTACTATTAGAGGGCATGATTTGTTTCCGCCAGGGAAGTCCGGGAGCATTTTCCGACGTTGGCACCAACAGAGGCTTACGTACTTTACGGACTTGACGGATCGGTTAACAGGAGCTTTGGTGTCGTTCCCGACCCTCCAACAAAGATATTCTCTACCGCAGTCGGACTATTATGCTTACCTTCAGGTCTCTCACTATATAAGCGCTGGACAGCGTAGAGCAGTGGTCACACAAACCAGTAATACCTTAAGAGATCTAGTTCAGGGGGGGGGGGGAAAAAGACATCAGTCTGTTTCCTATTTATACAAGGAGATAGGGGAGTATGCAGATGCCCAACTAGTACGACTTTTATATTCCCGCTGGCAGGCATGGCCACTGTTTTCCTTGACGTATGTTGAGTTTGAAAAATGTTTTGTAGATTTGGAAATGATTTCTGAGAATGTCTGTTTACAAGAAACGCAGTACAGATTTCTGTGGATGTGTTATATCACCCCTATTCGGGCACACCAAATGAAGTTGGCACACACATCACAATGCCCAAGATGTGGAGAAGGTGCTGGGACTTATTTCCACTGCTTTTGGGAATGCAGTTCGATTACTAATTTCTGGAAGCACTTATGTCGTATATGCTCCACCATCCTGAAAACATCTTTGCCACCAGACCCAAATTTGTGGTTATTTGGGATGGCAGATTCGACTCACCCACGGCTCTCTACCGCGGGCAATTTATTTATTATGCGAGCAGGTCTAGTGGGTAAGAAAATTATCTTACAAAATTGGATAACTACAGATCTTCCTAACCCTGAACATTGGTTCCGAAGGATGGTTTTATTGTGCTCCTTGGAGCATGCCATTCTCACCCAACATACACCACAGAGATCTGTACAAATAACTTCTATATGGTCCGCCTTTAAGGAGTATTTGGCTCCCAGGGTACGGTGAAGACTAGGATGTCCGATGAGATCGCGGAGATGTTACTGAGTACCCGCAACATAACACAGCTGGCCCATGGACACCCGGAACTTTTTCAATGGCCTGCAAGGACATGGTGCAATGGCAGGCAGGCGCCGTCTGCCCACCGATTAAAAAACAAAAACAAACAACAAATTTCGCTTCCTACTGGACTTTCTGACCTCCACAGACTGTATATGGTTGGGGAGGGGGGGGGGGGGGGAAACTGCTGGGTTTTTACTGTTTGGTTAAATCTATGGCTACACCTATCTTTGTTGTAAGTTAAACCTTAATAAAGAAAGTTTCAAAAAAAAAAAAATAAAATAAAATAAAACTAGATGTGGTGAGAAGTAAGACACATTGGGCCGGATTTACCGCGCATAACCTGTCTTACGTGCGCCGGGCCTATTTTAAAAAGACCCGGTGACGCGCATAAAGCCATGGGACGTGTGTAAGTCCCGGGGCTTTACAAAAGGGGCGGTCCGGGGGCGGGTTGGGTGGTCCGGGAGCAGGGCGGGGGTGGGACCAGAGGCCTCTGACAGGGCAGCCATTGCCACTCTGTCGGAGGATCACGTGCCGGCATCTTGTGATAGGTCCCTCTGGTTGCTTATATTGCTGCCCATATCCTAAATAAGTGGATGCCATAAACTTGTGGATCTAAATCTGCAGCTGCCAGTACTTTTTTAAGGATGGTAGTGAACTGAAACCTGGAAAGTGCTTGCTCATTTGCATGAACTAAAAAATAGGCAAACCTGCCAGCCCGATATTAAAAAATGGCCTCACATTCTTAAATGGACAAGTAACAAAATTGCTTACACCCTTTTCTCTCTCCTGGTACATCTTTGATTTCCTTATCCTTAACCAAAGCTTTAACTTTCTCAGTAATATGCCGCTATGGTAGAGGCCTACAGAATCATAGACCTTCAAGTTGGTGAAGCCAACTCACTTACCCAAAGGGTTTCAAAGAAAGCCAAGGAAAATGCTGCCTTAAACAGTTATACTCATAGTCTGATTCACATACTACGCCTGAAACATTGTGCAAACTTAAAAGGACATCATGCATGATTGGGCACCTCTTATCCATTTCCCTAGATAGCCTGGTCCATGGCCAGAAACAAATGAACTAGATGGGTCCATGTCACCCCTTGTTTTTTCCAGAAATGAAATGCTGGCTAAGGAAAGTTCAAAGCCGGCCCAGATTGTTGGGCATATATCACAAAACTGACTAGATGACCCGACTGTATAGGCTAGGGTTTGCCAACTCTGGTCCTTTAGAACCACAGAAAGGCCACATTTCAGGATAACTACTGTGAATATGCATGAGGTACATTTGCATGCACTGCCTCCACTTTATGAACATTTTCTTATTCATCTTCATTGTGGATATCCTGAAAGCCTGTCCTGTTTATAGCTCTTGAGGACTGGCATTGGCTAGTGCTAACCCTGTGGTAGGCTATATATTTTATGTGCCCCAAAGCACACAAGCCCCAAAGCACACAAGGGTCTGGTTTTTGGGGGTTTTTTTGTTATCTGTCTAGATCCCAGGGACTCAGGTTTCTTTACTGTCATGAGAAAGTGGTATTTCTCACAAAGAGAGAACCAATGGACCCTTGGAGGCCAAGTGGAAGAAGGAGCGCTCATTCATTCCCAGGAGAAGGAGATTAGTGGCACCCATCTGATATACCCACCTTCACATTGCCAGGATGTACACGAGAAGAGCATGGACATACCATTCAGGTAAAACAAGGGAGTAAAAAAATAAAAACAAAAAAGATGAAGCTATTGCACTAAAAGTATGAAAAATTAGACTTTATAATAACACATCTAAATTTGCATATCTTGCTAGTCTCAATAACCTATATCAAACAGTATGCAAAAGTAAGCATAAAATAAGAAAAAAAAAAATATATATATATATTATTTAATTAATAAGTTAATCCTTTGATTTACCATTTCTGCAAAACAAATATCTTTCAATAATAATATCTGGTTCTTTTCAATCCCATGGTTGGATATATCTAAACAAGAGATAAGTCTGTTCTCTGTCTGGGCCTCATAGCCTATGATGTATATTGAAAACTTTGTTGGGGAGTTCTCTTTCAAGTCAGTGGGTATATCTAAATGAAAAGGGGTGAAGTCTTCTCACGCAGTTGGTTGTATGCATGTTTTCATTGTTTGGGGGATATTTTTAAACAGCATAGTTGGTGAATGAGGGTTTAAGGTTTGAAACTCTCCATGCAACTTGCCATGTTGATTCTGGATGGATGGATGGTGTTTTGATGTGATGATAATGGGGCATTTGGTATAATTGGAATACCCACGGGAGACCAGAACTGAACCACAAAACCAAAACCAACATATATCTCTACATAGTATTATGAGATATCCCATATTTTTATGAATCGTTTGCTTAATATTATGTTCATACATATTTTTGTTATTTCATTATTACATTTCTAATGTTGCCTCTCTTCTGTTCTTTTTCCTTTCCCTCTTTCTCAGACGTATTATATTATGTTTCTATGAATCATCTCTGGTAGAACTGAAGACTCTACAACAACCAAAAACAGAAACTATCCTAGCATGAATGGTGATGTTGATGAAAAGGAGGTAAATTTTAGCACTGTTTTGTTTGGGGGATTGTATAGTTTGTATGTGTCCTTTCACTATAGAAACATGGAATCAAGGATGGAATATGATAGCAGATTAGGGCAGTATAGCCCATCAATTCTGACAAGTTTGATTCCTTTTCCAGTGCCATTGACACCAACTGATCTAAAGTGTTCTCTTAACTTCTTTGCAAAAAGCATCTGCTGTGCTTATCCCAAACCTTCTTGAATACTTACTTATTTATTTGTTTGTTTTTTTATTTTTATTGAAAGTGTCTTATATCCCGTTAATTCCAACTATGTTGTCCATTACAAGTTATTGGTTTTGACTCTGTCACCTCCACTGGGAGCTATTCTGTGCATTCATAGCCCTTTCTGTAAAGATATAGGGGTAGATTTTAAGAGGTACGCATGGGTGTACATGTGCACGCACTACCCACGCGCACAGGCACGCTCCTGTTATAAAATCAGGGGTCGGCACATGCAAGGGGGTGCACAATTGTGAACCTTGTGCATGCCGAGCCTGCGCCGAGCCACACTGCCTTCCCCCACTCCCTCCCAGGCCGCTCCGATTTCGGAGCGGCCTCTGAGGAAACTTCCCTACCCCACCACCCCTTCCCCTACCTCCCCCGCCCTTTTCCCCCTACCTTTTTCTTTATTTTTTTGTTGTTGTAAAATTTACTTCAGCCCTGGGGCTGAAGTAAGTTGCGCGCGATCCACAACACAGCCTCAAATGGCCGCTGACCACCTCACACGCCCCCTCCCCAACCCCTTTTTGCAAGCCCCAGGACTTACATGCATCCCGGGGCTTTACGTGCGTCGCTGGACCTTTTGAAAATAGGCCCGGAGTGCATAAGACCGGATATGTGCGTAGATCTGGAGGATTTACGAGCATACCCTTTTGAAAATGTGGCCCATATTTTCTCTCTTTTTTTGATCCAGCAGTTTCCTTCTGTTCCTTTGTACTTTGGGGTCAGTTGGAACCAGGGTTGGGATCTGATGCCATGAGCTTTCATTTACAACAACCATGTCAATCAGTGGATTTTTCCCCCCAATTCTATATCCCCACTCCCTCCAACATACCTAGTTGGTTATTGCAGTGAAAATCCTGGAGTGGGATGGGAGAGGGTTCCTTCCAGAGCTCTGTAATCATGGGTCCTGAATCTGGCCTCCAGATTTCACCCTTAAGCAGTGGCCATGACTCCCTCCCCACTACCTCCACCATCTTCAGCCCGTCAACCTGGAAAACGGAACACCCACTTGATTCAGGGATTGAACTGGGAACCTTTCTCTTCCCACCTGAGTAACCAGCCCAAACTATTTTCTAATGTTAATCCTGAGCCTACATCATTGAGCCTCATATCATGACCTCTTGTTCCAGAATTTACTTATCATAGAAAAAGTTTGTTTCATGTGTATTATTTATACCTTTGTGTTCTTTGAATGTCTCTTTCATAACCCATATCACTCTCTTCTTCTCCAGGATATACATATTTAGCTCCTTAAGCCTCCTCTGGTAGGGAACTTATAGAAGCTGTACCATTTCATTAGCACTTATATGGACTGCCTTTTCTGAATATATCAATTCATAGGTACAGCCTCCACAACTGAATATGAGACTGCCGATGAAGTCTCAATAATGACACTATTCTCCCCATCATTCATTCAATTTCTTATGTGTATATGTGTACTAGCTTTTCACTGGCTCTGGCAATTGTCTTGTAATATTACTTTACTTCCTTGAGGTCTTCATATATGATCACCGCAAGGTCTCCCTTATACTTGATACTTGTCAGTACCTCATCCAATATCAGATACTGGTCCCTTGGATTTCTGCATTCCAAATACATGATTGAAGTTTTTTTGCGTTGATACTGAGCTGCCAAGCAATTGACTACGCCTCAAGATTTCTTATTTCACTTTCTCATTCTGCCCGATTCCTCAGAGGTGTACATTCTGTTGCAGATCTGAGATAAGCTTTTCTTACTAATTCCTTTGAAATGTCACTTGTCAAAATATTGAGGAGAATAAATAAAGAACATAATCAGATATACTTCACCCTTCTTTCCTCAGCATGTTCTCCATTACTTCTATTCTTTGTTGCTTATAACTCACACTGTTAACCACTGTGGAGCCCAGCAATTGGTTCTTCAGTTTATTTATGTATCTTGCTCCTATGAGGGACAGTGTCTAAAGCTTTGTTGAAATCCAAGTATATCACTTTTAAATATGGTCTTTATTCACAAAAGGCAAAGCCCAAAATAAAGGATATGTTCTAGTTTTGCGATTGGTTGGATTCAATAGAGAGCAGAATCACAAAGACATTCCATCGTTCCCAGAAATGTATTGTGTTTTCAAAAAGATGCACCCCATTCTGACTCTGGTAACATTTTTCTAAATATAACCAAGAAAAAATTATAAGTATTTATAAGCACCGTATCATCTTGAAGCACTATGTACTAGCATCCAAAACTATTAGAACTATTTGAATATTCTGTAATCTGAGCACATATCCATCTAATAGCATATTTTATGTAAAATATGTATCTGTTTAGGTACAGCATTGGTTGAAAAGCTATCAGACTTGGAAAGACCAAAGCAGTATTCTAATCTGTTCATGCAGAGGTCTGATGAATTCAAAACATTGTTCAATAGACTAAGAACAAAAAATAGCACAGAAAAATTAGCATTTACCACCATGTATATGATAAGAATGAGGGAAAAACATATGTACTAATTTATTATAATATCAGTATTGTCTTACTCAATTATAACAATTTTTATATTTTAAATAATTGCGAGAAGGTCCATTTAATTGTAGACTATAAGGCTATTTTTCTTTCAGGGTGTTTAAAAAAATTAATTATATTTGAATATACTTGATTATAAATCTTCATGCAAAAATTAGAAAGAGAACTGATAAGGTCTTACATAAAAGCTTAAAAAAGAAAGAATGTAAAAAATCCCTCTTACTTTTGCACTGTTTCTTAGATCATTACATAGTTTTGTTTGATATTGTGTAATGTATAAAATCTGTGGTCATGTACATTGCTGTGATTATACTATCTTCAGGATTAGCTCTATTTGATCTATAGAAATGAATGCAATGGGAAAAAGGTACCCTATGTTATAAGGAGCTAAAGCAGATAATGAGAGTTGTGAGCTATAAGCAGCATGCTCCAAAGTCTGAGTAAAGCGATAAAATTAGCACACTGAGACAGAATGTATAATCACAATGAATAGAGAGATAAGAAAGAATGTTCCTTAGTATCAAGAACTATTATTGTAGATTGACCTGTACAGCATTAGTGGATGACTGGTATCACAATATTCCAAGACAAATTAAGTCTAAAGCAGACAAAGAAAGAATACCAAAGATTTCACTTTGAAAAGACAAATAATGGTTATAATGATATGAATGTCAAATCCTGGACTACATTTAAGCTATGGATAAAATATCTGATATCAATCAAAGAATCTAAAATATGTATATATTGAGTGACAGTTGCCAACGGATTGTTATATGAAGAAATTTGTACTGTGTCACCATATTGTGAGCTCATGAATGCTTTATTAGAAGTCTCAATAGAACATCTTAACATAATGTAAAATAATGATGAATAATCAGTCAAACAAATCAACAGCAAGTGTTATCCTTCTTCACATGATAGCTCTTTTGCATTTTATAAAGAACAAAAGGAGTACCATGTTAGCATTCCAGAAATAAAACTGAATAACTAACAAAATAATCAGATAGAAATTAAAAGGCTCATTAACAAAGTTGGGTACTGAAGCACCTGAGTGCAGTGCTATTGAAGGCTAGTGTGAGCTGGCACATTAAATTTAGCATCAAATAAATTACCAGGAAGGGCACATTAATTGTATGTAGTATAACAGTGGTGCTTAATACAAAGACATTTTGGGGAGAAGGTCATTCATTAAGACACTATATTTTTCCCACAAGGGAAACATATCACAGGAGTCACAAAGGAACGTAAATAGTAGGGATGTGAATCGTTTTAGGACGATTAAAATTATCGTCCGATAATTTTAATATCGTCTTAAACCGTTATGGAACACAATACAATACAGATTCTAACGATTTATCGTTATAAATCGTTAGAATCGTGAGCCGGCACACTAAAACCCCCTAAAACCCACCCCCGACCCTTTAAATTAAATCCCCCACCCTCCCGAACCCCCCCCAAATAACTTAAATAACCTGCGGGTCCAGCGGCGGTCCGGAACGGCAGCGGTCCGGAACGGGCTCCTGCTCCTGCATCTTGTCGTCTTTGGCCGGCGCCATTTTCCAAAATGGCGCCGAAAAATGGCGGCGGCCATAGACGAAAAAGATTGGACGGCAGGAGGTCCTTCCGGACCCCCGCTGGACTTTTGGCAAGTCTCGTGGGGGTCAGGAGGCCCCCCACAAGCTGGCCAAAAGTTCCTGGAGGTCCAGCGGGGGTCAGGGAGCGATTTCCCGCCGCGAATCGTTTTCGTACGGAAAATGGCGCCGGCAGGAGATCGACTGCAGGAGGTCGTTCAGCGAGGGTTCCGGCGCCTCGCTGAACGACCTCCTGCAGTCGATCTCCTGCCGGCGCCATTTTCCGTACGAAAACGATTCGCGGCGGGAAATCGCTCCCTGACCCCCGCTGGACCTCCAGGAACTTTTGGCCAGCTTGTGGGGGGCCTCCTGACCCCCACGAGACTTGCCAAAAGTCCAGCGGGGGTCCGGAAGGACCTCCTGCCATCCAATCTTTTTCGTCTATGGCCGCCGCCATTTTTCGGCGCCATTTTGGAAAATGGCGCCGGCCGAAGACGACAAGATGCAGGAGCAGGAGCCCGTTCCGGACCGCTGCCGTTCCGGACCGCCGCTGGACCCGCAGGTTATTTAAGTTATTTGGGGGGGGGGGTTCGGGAGGGTGGGGGATTTAATTTAAAGGGTCGGGGGTGGGTTTTAGGGGGTTTTAATGTGCCGGTTTTTCGATTTTTCGATTTTTCGATTTTTTAACGATTTTTCACAATTTTTCACGATATTTTACCCCCCCAAACGGCAACAATACGATTCCCTCCCCCTCCCAGCCGAAATCGATCGTTAAGACGATCGAGGACACGATTCACATCCCTAGTAAATAGCACTTCGGCTTTGTGAATCCTATGGTATTTTTCCCACCAGGAAGGTTTTTGTAAGGGGTGGGGGGGGATTAGGCAGTTCACTGGACCAACAAAGCCATGTTCTTCCAATAAAGGGTGGGCCAGAGGAGGAGGACTTGGGTGGGGAAAGAGGGGTCCTAGCTTCCTGCCCTCCAGAGACTGGATTTTTCAATGAAAGGGTGGAAATTCCACCTTGTATACAAAATATGTTTTCATATTTTAACAACTATAGGCCACCTGCAAGCATGGCAGGGGTGGGAAAGGGGATCTAAGCAGACCCCAGGGGTTCTACAACTCATAGAAAGGGTGTTCTTGGAGCTGAGCAGCCCATTTAAAGCTAGGGATGTATGCTAAAATCCCAATGCAGCTGCAGGAAATTAGATACAACTCCTGACTTAAGGTTAAACCATGTGGCTTGTAAATTTTTCAATGAACTGCATTATTTGATTAGCATAATTTAGTATAGTAATGCTCTCATTAGTATTACTTTGTATACCAATGAACTCATTTAAATATCCATGATGTAAAGGCTCAGATAATGTAAATTATTTAAAATATCTAGCATTATTCCTGCATTAGGCCATCTGCCATGTGTAAAACAGTTTTTTGCACGGTAAATCACCTATTGTGAAAAAGTGAATGAGGCCTGAGGTTTGATGCTGACACCATAAATAGCATCAGCACTGGTGAAGGAGTTGGAGGAGAGAGAAAAGTAAGAGAAGTGAGTTGGGGAAGGGTGAGAGTGGGGTGGAGTAGGGGAGGGAAGTGGGACATTGAGAGGAGTGAATGGGGAAGAAGGTGGTTTTACCCAAGGCAAGTCTTGCCTCACAAATCTGCTTCACTTTTTTGAAGGAGTTAATAACATGTGGATAAAGGTGAACCGGTAGATGTAGTGTATCTGGATTTTCAGAAGGCGTTTGACAAAGTTCCTCATGAGAGGCTTCTAGTAAAAGTAAAAAGTCATGGGATAGGAGGCAATGTCCTTTCGTGGATTACAAACTGGCTAAAAGACAGGAAACAGAGAGTAGGATTAAATGGACAATTTTCTCAGTGGAATGGAGTGGACAGTGGAGAGCCTCAGGGATCTGTATTAGGACCCATAATTTTCAATATATTTATAAATGATCTGGAAAGAAATACGATGAGTGAGGTAATCAAATTTGCAGATGATACAAAATTGCTCAGAGTAGTTAAATCACAAGCAGATTGTGATAAATCACAGGAAGACCTTGTGAGACTAGAAAACTGAGCATCGAATTGGCAGATGAAATTTAATGTGGATAAGTGCAAGGTGATGCATATAGTGAAAAAATAACCCATGCTGTAGTTACACAATGTTAGGTTTTATATTAGGAGCTACCACCCAAGAAAGAGATCTAGGCGTCATAATGGATAACACATTGAAATCATCGGTTCAGTGTGCTGTGGCAGTCAAAAAAGCAAACAGAATGTTGGGAATTATTAGAAAGGGAATGGTGAATAAAATGGAAAATGTCATAATGCCTCTATATCGCTCCATGGTGAGACGGCACCTTGAATATTGTGTACAATTCTGGTCACCATATCTCAACAAAGATATAGTTGTGATAGAGAAGGTACAGAGAAGGGTGACCAAAATGATAAAGGGAATGGAACAGCTCCCCTATGAGGAAAGACTAAAAAAGTTCGGACTTTTCAGCTTGGAGAAGAGACGACTGAGGGGGGCTATGATAGAGGTACTTAAAACCATGAGAGCTCTAGAACAGGTAAATGTGAATCACTTATAGGGATGTGAATCGTTTTAGGATGATTAAAATTATCATCCGATAATTTTAATATCGTCTTAAACCGTTATGGAACACAATACAATAGAGATTCTAACGATTTATCGTTATAAATCGTTAGAATCGTGAGCCGGCACACTAAAACCCCCTAAAACCCACCCCCGACCCTTTAAATTAAATCCCCCACCCTCCCGAACCCCCCCCCCCAAATGACTTAAATAACCTGCGGGTCCAGCGGCGGTCCAGAACGGCAGCGGTCCGGAACGGGCTCCTGCTCCTGAATCTTGTTGTCTTCAGCCGGCGCCATTTTCCAAAATGGCGCCGAAAAATGGCGGCGGCCATAGACGAACACGATTGGACGGCAGGAGGTCCTTCCGGACCCCCGCTGGACTTTTGGCAAGTCTCGTGGGGGTCAGGAGGCCCCCCACAAGCTGGCCAAAAGTTCCTGGAGGTCCAGCGGGGGTCAGGGAGCGATTTCCCGCCGCGAATCGTTTTCGTACGGAAAATGGCGCCGGCAGGAGATCGACTGCAGGAGGTTGTTCAGCGAGGCGCCGGAACCCTCGCTGAACGACCTCCTGCAGTCGATCTCCTGCCGGCGCCATTTTCCGTACGAAAACGATTTGCGGCGGGAAATCGCTCCCTGACCCCCGCTGGACCTCCAGGAACTTTTGGCCAGCTTGTGGGGGGCCTCCTGATCCCCACGAGACTTGCCAAAAGTCCAGCGGGGGTCCGGAAGGACCTCCTGCCGTCCAATCGTGTTCATCTATGGCCGCCGCCATTTTTCGGCGCCATTTTGGAAAATGGCGCCGGCTGAAGACAACAAGATTCAGGAGCAGGAGCCCGTTCCGGACCGCTGCCGTTCCGGACCGCCGCTGGACCCGCAGGTTATTTAAGTCATTTGGGGGGGGTTCGGGAGGGTGGGGGATTTAATTTAAAGGGTCGGGGGTGGGTTTTAGGGGGTTTTAATGTGCCGGTTTTGCGATTTTTCGATTTTTCGATTTTTCACGATTTTTCACGATTTTTCACGATATTTTACCCCCCAAACGGCAACAATACGATTCCCTCCCCCTCCCAGCCGAAATCGATCGTTAAGACGATCGAGGACACGATTCACATCCCTAATCACTTACTCTTTCAGATAATAGAAGGATTAGGGGGCACTCCATGAAGTTAGCATGTAGCACATTTAAAACTAATTGGAGAAAGTACTTTTTCACTCAATGCACAATTGAACTCTGTAATTTGTTGACAGGGAATGTGGTTGGTCCAGTTAGTGTAGCTAGGTTTATAAAAGGTTTGGATAAGTTCTTGGAGGAGAAGTCCATTATCTGCTATTAATCAAGTTGACTTAGAAAATAGCCACTGCTATTACTAGCAACAGTAACATGGAACAGACTTAGTTTTTGGGTACTTGCCAGGTTCTTATGGCTTGGATTGGCCATTGTTGGAAACAGGATGCTGGGCTTGATGGACCCTTGTTTTGACCCAGTATGGCATGTTCTTATGTTCTTATGTTAGGTGAATGGATAAGGGGAAGTAAGAGTGAGCAGTGAAGTGAAGGAAGAAAAAGCATGATTGACCAGGGAAGGCATAAGTAGGGGGAAATTGAAGGGTTGAGAGGAGAGAAAGGACTGTACCAGGATGGTGACAGGAGCGAGAGAGAGAGAGAGGCTGCATATTGGGGTAGATTTTCAAAAACGGCGCGTTGGCGTACTTTTGTTGGCGCTCCTGGTGCCAACAAAAGTACATGGGATTTTAGCAGATACGCGCGTATCCGCTAAAATCCTGGATCGGCACGTGCAAGGCTACCGATTCCGTGTAGCCGGCGTGCGCCGAGCCGCGCAGCCTACCTCCGTTCCCTCCGAGGCCGCTCCGAAATCGGAACGGCCTTGGAGGGAATTCGCTAACGCCCTCCCCTCACCTTCTCCTCCCTTCCTCTACCTAACCCACCCCCCGGCCCTGTCTAACCCTCCCCACCTTTGTTGGGGGATTTACGCCTCCCAGAGGGAGAAGTAAATACCCGAGTGCCAGTGGGCCGCTGGCGCGCCTAGACGCGACCCGTGGACGGTTCTGGAAGGCACGGCCACGCCCCCGGACTGCCCCCGGCTGAAACCATGCCCCCGGGCCCGCCCCTGAAACGCCGCATCCCGCCCCGAAAACAGCGCGCCGCTCAGCCCCGCCCCCGACATGCCCCCCTCGGAAAACCCCGGGACTTACGCGAGTCCCGGGGCTCTGTGCGCGCCGGTAGGCCTATTGAACATAGGCTCACCGGCGCGCAGGGCCCTGCTCGCGTAAATCCGGGCGGATTTACACGAGCAGAGCTCTTAAAATCTGCCCCATAGGGTATAAACTCACTAGGGAAAGTCACTAGGGAAGAAATGCACTTACCATGTATTCCTGCATTTCACCAACCTAAAACAAAATCCTTTGGAGGGAAGGAGGTAGACTTCATAAAGGAAGTCATTTTCAAAAGGTTTATGCATGTAAAACTGGGTTTAATGCATGTAAATGGACTTTACACAAGTAAATAGGCTTTTGAAAATTGCTATTTTTACACATTGAATTTTCAAAAGGTTTTACATATGTAAATGGTCTTTACACACATAAATGGGCTTTTAAAAATTTCTCTCATGAACACATTTTTTCCTAGTGAAAATGTACAGGTGGTAAAGAATGCCTTTTGGAAATTTTGTAGACTTCTTGGAATATACCTTTCCAATTTTGTTTTGTATTTGATTAGGGTCTGCCTGTCTTCTGCATGTGTCACTAAGGCGCAGTATTCTGTTAGCATTTAGTTTCTGTATAAGTATCTATAGTGATCCAGCTTGCTAAGTTTTTTTCCAAAGAGGTATATTAATATTCTAGGGCCTGTTTTAACATTTACAGTGCTGCCTTTTCATAGGCACAATTGTTGCTGTTTAAATCCTGGTTGGATAACAGGAAAGACGATTTGGGTAAAGAGGTATGAGCTCAAAATTTAAGGTTCACCTCAGGAGCCATAATCCTTGGCTGTGATTCTGGTGGCTGCTGAAACATCCTCTTTCCCAGTTATAACATTAGCAGCTAAGTTGCTTATGAGTGTCTTATTGAAAACCAATCTCATACTATATAAAGGGGTAGATTTTAAAAAAGGGCGCCCTCGCATACTTTTGTAGGCGCATCAGGCGCAAACAAAAGTACGCTGGATTTTAGTAGATACGTGCGTAGCCGCGCGTATCTGCTAAAATCCCAGATCGGCGCGCGCAAGGCTGCCGATTTCGTGTAGCCGGCGCGCGCCAAGCCGCGCAGCCTACCTCCGTTCCCTCCGAGGCCTCTCCAAAATCGGAGCGGCCTCGGAGGGAATTCGCTTTCGCCCTCCCCTCACCATCCCCTCCCTTCCTCTACCTATCCCACCCCCCCGGCCCTGTCTAAACCCCCCCCCTCCCTTTGTCGGGGGATTTACGCCTCCCAGAGGGAGAAGTAAATCCCCGCGCGCCAGCGGGCCACTGGCGCACCTAGACGCGACCCGGGGGCAGTTACGGAGGGCGCGGCCACGCCCCCGGACTGCCCTGGGCCAAAACCACGCCCCCGAAATGCCGCGTCCCGCCCCGAAAATGCCGCGCCAATCGGCCCCGCCACCGACACGCCCCCGACACGCCCCCCTCGAAAAACCCC
Source organism: Rhinatrema bivittatum (assembly GCF_901001135.1). NCBI lineage: Eukaryota > Metazoa > Chordata > Amphibia > Gymnophiona > Rhinatrematidae > Rhinatrema > Rhinatrema bivittatum. The sequence continues at coordinate 57,614,437 of NC_042620.1, read as the reverse complement.
GGGACTTACGCGAGTCCCGGGGCTCTGCGCGCGCCGGCAGGCCTATGTAAAATAGGCGCATCGGCGCGCAAGGCCCTGCTCGCGTAAATCCGGGCGGATTTACGCGAGCAGGGCTCTTAAAATCCGCCCCAAAGGTTATAAGCATTTCAAGAAAATGTTAGAGACCCATCTGTTCAGATTAGCCTTTGATCACTTAGGTGCTTAGTACACTGTAAGGTGAATTTTAAAAGCCCATTGCTCATTAGAGATGTGCATTCATGTTTTCCGAACTGGAAAATTTCAATGAAATTTCATTTTTTGGATTAGTGCGCGCTAACTCCCATTAGTGCGCGCTAACAAAAACTAACAAAAAGTAACAAAAAATAACAAAATCTAATGGTTTTTGTTAGCGCGCACTAATTCAAAAAATGATTTTTCGTGAAAAAAAACCTTAACCGCAAAAAAACGACATTTTCAGCGGCAGCCAAAAAACGAAGAACGACACGAACACAAACATCGATTCACATCTCTACTGCTCATATGCACCGAGTGGATTTGAAAAGCTGCCAAGATACACATGTATATCCTGGAGCACACACATCTCAAAAGTTTTCTAAAAAGTGCAGGGCATGGGCATTTCAGGGTGTGAATCTGAGATGTGCACGTAAATATTTATGTGATCCAGCACATGCCAAGTCCCCCTGCTGCTAATGTTTACTTCTGCTATGGATGACTTGAAAGTTAAAAAATAAAGAAAAATAGGCAGATCTGTGGGGTTTTAAGTGTTGGGGTAATTGGTGGGGATGAAGGCTTTCAAATCATAGAGGGTTGGAAGACCTCTCTCTTAACTGGCTGTTTTGGGGATGAACTGGTGAAACAGGGAATGGTGTCAGCGCGCGTCCCTTTTAAAATTTCCCAATTTATGCAGTAGACGTGGAGATTTGCATGCACATACTCACTTAAAATTTGCTGCACATGTGCACGTGTCCAGGCTGCGTATGTTGTAAAATGGCTGTGCCCCTTGGCACAGGCCAACATACGCATGCCAATGTGTGCCTGAGCACCGGTTTGAAAGTTTCCGTCTTTGGCTTTTGTATAGTTTCTGCTATAATCTATCATCTTGATCAGAATTTTCTTTCTATTTTGTTTTAGTGTTCTGAATTTATGCTGGTTATTTTGTAAGCTGCCTTGAACTTTGTCTAGAAAGTAAGACTATTCATTTTTTCAAATACATAAATAAATAAATAAACAAATAAATAAATAAAATATATGTTCTTTTTCTGGCAAGAACCTGTAATATAATTAAAAACAACAAACTGAAAGAAACCTTTAAAGATGGGATGATAATAGGACTTGCTCTCTCAGGGAATTAGAAAAGGAGTGCAGATCCTCTCAAATTTAGGCCACTAATTCATATCTAGCACTATTTGCTAACAATGATTGGAAGATACACTATTTGATGGTCAATTGATGGTCTATGTAAAATCAGTTAGCAGTTAGATCTGTTTCCATTTCACAGGTGTCCACATCACTAAAACTACCACTGCTGGTTGTCTCAGCAGAGAGACCAAAGGTTGCTTAGACATTAAGACAAAATTATTCTTTCACTCATACATACTCAGACATATTGACCAGATCCTTTTGCAAGCATTAAACTCTTGAGAGAAATTGAAAAAAACAGAAAAAAAAGACTGATAGTAAATGTTTATTGGAAAGAAAGAAATATGCACAGCTTACCTAGGATTTTGTCCTTGCATTGTCTTTATATACCCTGGAGTCCCATCTATTCTTTCCAAGAAGCTATGATTGACTCAACAGAAACTCTCTGGTTAAATGTACTTTATGCTAATCTGATTTACATGCCATTTAACTATTTTTAACTCAGTTAAAGGGGCATTAGAAAATCAGATCTGTCAAAAACATTTCTATCTGATATATGTTGGAATAATAATATTAGACTACTTGGTGGCCAAATCATAAACCATAAGGATCAAGAATCTAGTAATCTGCTAGTATAAGTCATCTATTTGTAAATTATAACAAAGTGATATTGCTATAGTTCTGCTACTATTTCAAATTTTACTGAAGTAAATCAGTCATGTGAGTCTGAAGCAGGACTGGTTTCTGATCCAGTAATTATTCTTCCATTTACCTATCTGTAATGTTATATCATTATTGTTCATTAAAATTAATTGAAAAGGTTAGATTCAATCAGCACAACACAAGAGGCTATTAAGAGTTCAATTGTTTAAAATATCTTGTTTGTTTATTCTTTATTAAAGAAGAATTCTGAGAATAAAGGCTGTAATCATGTGAGTTGTGGAAGAAAATAGCAATGAAGTAACAACGCAATGAAAATAAATGGCAAACAAAAATATTACACTGATAAGATTCACACTACTGCTTCAACAATAAGCTACTCTTCTTAACTATTAAATCTTTAACTAGACCCATGAGTTTGATTGAAAAACATGTTCAGTAACTGTTTAATTGTGAAGAACATGCAAATTTCTTCATGGAGAAAGTTGAAAACATTATAAGTCAGTTTCCCTCAGTTTCAAATTCTGTGCTTAATACTCATAAAAAAGATTCATGTTGGGAAAATTTCACCTACATTTCAACCTATGAAATACAAAAAACCATCTCTATGCTTAATCCTACCTTTTGTAAATGCAACCCAATCTCTATCAATCTATTAAAATTACATTAAAATTAGTTAGAGAAGAGATTTCCCCATTTTTGACTAATTTAGTGTTACAAAATATTCAAAAGACAGAAATTATCATGTTATCATGGAAAAAAATATACCAGAACACAAGAAATGGAGAGAAAAGATTACAATCCAAATAATCATCTGCACATCAAAGGAGATGCAAAGAATAAATTCAGTCCATACATTGACAGATTTCTAATGAAATAAATTTTACATTTTAATTTTGAAGTTCACTTAATCAGGCAGCTCCATTGCTCATCCATTATGAGCATAGATAGTTTTCAACCGGGTCCCCCGACACGGACCCCGTGTTTTACCAGAAGGCTGTATCGGGAGGGACAGTTATAATGTGTGTTTCCAACAACTGAAAGGTAAACACAAAAAGAGACTCACAGTATCTTAAAACTTTAAGGACTATAGAATAACAGGGCACACCATGAAGCATTTCACTGAAACATACCTTAACAGGAACACCCATTTAAATAGCAAGGAGAACGGACAGGGTCGACATGCACAAAGATTTAAAGTGACTAACGTTATGGTGCGAAAAAGGCCATCTAATGGGAAAGCAGTAAGCACCAGCACAGAGGGTTTTCAACCAATCACAGAATGAATTGTACAAACTGACAGAAGAAGAAGAAGTTAAACAAAATATTGCCATTCAATTTCATTATTCAAACTTTTAGGAGCAAGACAGCCAATCTGTAAATTCACTTTTGTTCTCTGTGAACTAACTGGCCTCTGGCCTCTGCCCTCCTCTTCTTCTTCTGGCCAACTCCACTGCACAGCTGTTCCCAATAGGTTCAGAGGTGGAAATACAAGGACAGAATGAGCAAGGGCTTGACAGAATGGTGGGGGTGGGTTGCTAGGATGGAAAGACCCCAAAATTCAATTTGATGTATCTTCCTAAATTTCTAAAATAACTAGATTATAAATAACTAAAGACATGCTACATATAACAATATTTATTTATTGACATTCGATCTGAGATATCACATTGGTTTACATTCAGGTACTGTAGGTATTTCCCTATCCCCAGCGGGCTTACAATCTAAGGGGAAGATTTTCAAAGGGTTGCACGCGTAAGATACGTGCGCAACCCCCGAAAACCTACCCCTGCCTTCCCCTGTGCATGCCGAGCCTTGGGATATTGGCTGGCACGCGTAACTTCTTCAACAAAGGTAAGGGGGGTTCTAAGTAGGGCTGGGGAAGGTGTGGGGGGGGGGGGGGGCAGAAGGAAAGTTCCCTCCGAGGCCGCTCCAAAATCGGAGTGGCCTCAGAGGCAGGCTGTGCGGCTCAGCGTGCGCAAGTTGCATAATTGTGCACCCCCATGCACACGCCGACCCTGGATTTTATAACATCTGTGCGGCTATGTTATAAAATCAGCCGTAGATTTGTTCACACTGGGTTGCATGAACAAATCTGCCCCTAAGTTTTTACCTGAGGCAATGGAGGGTAAAGTGACTTGCCCAAGGTCACAAGGAGCAACAGTGGGACTCAAACACTGGTCTCCTGCTCCATAGCCCACTGCTCTAACCACTAGGCTATTCTATTTACAATTTAGTACACTGATATAACCCTATTGATCAATTATTAGATTTACTTCATAACAAGGAAAATGTGCCAATTAGTTTTACTGTGTTGTTTGAATATATTTTTCATTCCTTTATTTGTGATTTTTCATCATACAAAAATAAGAGAGGTTATTTTGTCAAGAAATCAAATGGATTGTGGTATTGAAACAAAGAGTTAAAAGGAAAGGAAATACAAAGAAACCAATTATATATGCCATTGTCAAAAATATAATAATGCAAAGTGGGAAAACGAAGGAGAAATAAAAGTAACAACGTTTATAACAATAGTGGCACATAGCATAGAATAAAACTAGCAGAAAAATAAATCATATAACCCCATTAAGAATTGGTAGGCCTTGAGAGGGAGGTGGAAGGATTTTAAGCCTTCAGTTGTTCCTGAAGAAAAAAATAAAACATTCATTACTATGTTTAATAATACTCAAATAAAATAAAAACCTAAGGAAATGTCTTCCTGTTAAAAGCAAGGAAACCTTTCCTTGTCAATTGAGTAACGTGCAAGATCAGGAAATATTTTTGCAGCTTGACCATGAAAAAAAAGCAGAGGTCTAAAGTAACCTCACATCACATTACTTAAATCAAAAGAAGAAATAAAAAATACTGCAAGGGTATACTGATCAATTATCTCCACAGAGGAAGTTTCCAAAAAACTAGTCAAATTCAAAGCTTGAGAATCAACATTCAAGGAAAAGTAGTATGCTGCTTAGGAAGAAAATAGGTATTCACAGAAGGCAATTGGTCCAGTGGAAAACTCAGAATTTTACTCTTAAAAGTAGAGTAGGAAATTTCCCCCAAAATTTTGGGGAAATTCAATAAACGAAGATTAAGATGCCTTATATTATTTTCTAGGTATTCAAAACATCTGGAAAGCATATTACGATCTTTCACAATTGCCACATTAAACACTTGCAAATCCTTCATAGATTTCTTGAGACCAGAAATATTGGTATTAACTCCTGATATCTGGTCCTGGACTTCCTGAACTTCTTCTGAGTAGATTGAGAAAAACTGTCAATCTTCATATTAAGCATATTAAGAGATTTCCCTAATCCTACCACCAAAATCCTAATTGGACTCAAGGGTCACAAACTCCGGACAAGATGGAACTGGAAAGAGCTCACCAGCTGCGAAGATATTACCTCCCTCATTGCCCTCACTCAATGGGGCTAGATCCTCAAGTGCCTCAATATTTCCCTTGTCATCCACCGAGGAGGAAGGAGAAGTGACCACAAACCCAACACTGGTCACATCCGAGAGAGCAGGGGAGATCTGCGAAAAAGGCACCGAACTATCCAGAGGCCCCTCCAACACTGCGCCAATGCTGCTATTGTCATTACTTGCAATCGATCCATTGGAAGTAGTGCCTCTTTGCACAGAGGCAAGCACAGTATGGGGCTCAGAGACACCTCCCCACAGACAGCCGTGACTCTCCCACACTGAGCCGCACATCGGGCTCCTTGGTTCTCTACTCTTCTGCTACAGAGGTAATAATTTGCTGTCCCAAGGAAGGAGAGTGTTCAGGAGAAAAAATCTTGTCTTTCCCATTCTGATTAGAAGGCACTTTAACAAAGAAACAGGAAGGCAGGGAGAGCAAATGGACGAGACCTCATCATTGCCACTTCTTGGCCTCTCCACTGCAAACAGTTTCATTTTCTGTATATTTTGAGGGCAATTTTTTAACATCTCTGCAGACTTTACCAAGTATGTTGAAAGCATACTTAAATACACCGGGCACTTTTGAGAAGCTTCACTGAAGAGAAAAGCTAAAAAAAAAATGAAAAAAATCAGCTTTAAAATGTGAATGGAGATCGCTATGAAGAAAAACAGTGAGCATGAGATCCATCCCCTTGTGATGTAATCCAGCCCAGCGTCGAGCCGGTAAATGGCGCCATTCCACCTGGCGTTGCGCGCCGAAGGGGCGCGACAAAGGGGCACTACCCTATGTGCACCCCTTCGTGCAACCCTTGGTGCTACCTGTTTTCATTTTTTTTTTTAACTTCTATGTTTCTTCCACTTTTGTTTACCTTTCTCTTTTTTCATAGTTGTTATCCCTTGTTAACAATTTTCATTGTTATTAATGTTAAATGTATTTGACAAAGGTAACTTTTTTTCCTGCATCTTCTGTTTTAATGTAAACTGGTATGATTTGAATATTATACAAGAATATCGGTTTATAAAAATAATAAATAAATAAATAAATAAATAAATATTTATGTTCACTTTGAAAATAATAGAGTAATTGGCTAAGAAAATGCCCACATTTATTCATGTAAGGTTATATGCTTATTAAAGTATACACATATAAGCCCCAACATTGGCCCAACTCCACTCCCAAAATGCACTCTTCAATGTATATAAAAGTATATGTGAGGCAATTCTTTTACTTATTTTAGAATAGCCATATACAATACATGCCTAAAACCAGGTTTTATATGTGCAAATGGCTCTGAAAATTGTCCTCATAAAGCATATTGTTTTCAATGAAACTCTCAAACATGCCATAAAAATCTGGAAAGGGGACTTGTTTCTTCTGTTGCCCTTGTGGTATCTATGCAATTACTAGGGTAAATTCCCTCAACTGAAAATTGTCCTGCCTTCAATAGTCAAAAGTCCATACAATGTTTCACAAAGTGCATAAGTTTGACCATTGGTAAAAGGAACCCAGATGTAGGTGTAAGGGGCATGGAAAGAGATCAAGAATAGGGAAGGGAGAGGGACAGCATTGTGTGAACATCACAGATTTAGGATCGAGGTACATTTTCAGTAGCATACCCAGCTTAAATCTATTCCATTACCAGATAGATTAACTAATTTAAGGTTCATTTTTAGCCACAAACTAGCTGGCTAGATTGTGACTGAAAATTTCTCCAAATTTATCTGGATATACTGGCTGCTCAATGGAGCCAGCCACATCCGAATTAAGCCCCAAGTCCTTCCTAGAGAATGGGGGCAGACAAAATGTCACCCCATTGAAGCACACAAGGAAACAGGACTTGGCCAATCCCTCATGTATCACCCTCATGACATGGATACGGTGATGATCGCTTGACATACCCTTGGTGGAGAAAATAAGGCACCTTAGGAATATAATACCCATAGGTATGACTCTGATGGCAAAAGCCAAGCTCCATATCAGTGATCGCATGTGCTTAAGAGTCACTTTAAAAAGACTGATCAACTCAACCGGAAAGAAGGTCATCACCTAAAGTTTGTCTTACAGAATTATGGACAGCATGAGTTCACAATAGAGCTCAATTACCAGAAATGTTATGATGGTAGAAAGGGGCTGGGACTTATCAGCTGCCAAAGGGATGCCAAATTCCTCCAAGTTCAAATGAAACTCCTCAAATAAGATCATGCATTCTGCAGTGCCACCCAGGCAGACAAATAGAAAATTGTCCAGATAATGAATAATGTTGTCTACCCTGCCTGCTGCACCACCACCCAATGCAAGAAAGTACTGAAGGTCTCAAAAAGAGCGCATGAAATGGATCATCTCATAGGCAAGCACTTATCAAAATAATATGCTCCCTCATAATGAAACCCCAGAAGGGGAAAACAACCAGGAGAAGTTGAAAAGCAGAGTTGATATACGCCTTAGCCATGAGGACCCCATGGCTGCAATCACGTAGGGGTTATTAGGCACAATCAAATGAGGCATAATGCATGTGCATGCATTCTGAGGGATGAACTCATTAACAGATATACTTTCAGGATATGACAAATTATGGACCAGCCTATACTTCCCCATTTCTTTTTTTAGGACTACTACCAAGGGGAATCAAGCATATTGGGGATTGGGTGGGATCTAAAAAGGGCCACATACTTGACCCAGTAGGATCTTCTTGTTCAGTTTAGTTCAGACAATCTTGATAAGGTGGCAGGTAGATCTTGAATTTGGTGGGTCTGATCCATTGTGAGGTCCCATATATGGGATTTGGAACCTGTCAAGGAAACCTTCCTGCAAGGTTCCAGCCACCTGAGAATACGGGTACCTCAAAAGCCATGTGTCCATGGCCTTCCAAGTAAGCAGCATTGAGGCTCTGTCGAAGGGTAGTGTGTTACTTTGCTGGGTTGGCTCCACCCTTCTTTCAGCACTTGATAATTGGGTGGGGACGCCGCATCTCGTGCACACATGCATGAAGCGGCAGTCGGTGAATGTATAGTTATTCCAGATGAAGCACCAACATATATTGGCAGGGACAGAATTCCCTTTGGCCTGTGAACTGGAACTGAGCCTCGAAAGGGGATGGTACTGGCCCTAGGCTAATGCTTCTTTACATCTTGTGCCTGGCCTGACATGTACTTAAGTCACAAGTCGGTGTTTTGCGTCCTCCAGGATACATCAGGATTGCTGGCCATCATTTCTCTAAGCACATGAGTCTAAGTCAAGCACATGAGGCCCTTGTATTGCTTATAAGCACCAAGTATGGCATCCATATAGGACCACAGAGAGAAGGTCTGAGACACATCAGCTCTGCATATTATCGTGGCCAGTCAGGCGAAAGCTCTAAACCAATTTACTATTTCATGTTGGGCTTGTCTAACAGATCGCTCCTCTCTACTTCTTTCATGATGCATTTGCCCCTGTCTTTTGTGCCCCTGAATTAAAAGGACAATTAAGTGGTGCTACCTCCAGATCCTACATCGCATGGACCTGGGAATAGAGTCTCACAGTCTGTGTTAATTGGAAGGGCCATGCTGCTCAGCATGTTGATCCCCTTATAGGGCAGACCCCCCTCGATGCTCCAGAACTGAGTGAGCTAGAGGAAAAGCTATGGCTACCAGTCTGGGAGGAATAGCTCTTGAAGCATCACTTGTGCCTTCTGCAGATAAAATGCCCATCCTTAACTTGCTCCAGTATGACCTGTTTCCCTTAGCAGATGAACTGCAGAGGATGATGGTGCCAGATTTTGATTTGGTGCCAGAGTTGAGTTCTGCAGGTCTTTTCATGATGGAGCCCCATGGATAGCTGTTGTGTTCCAACCCTAACTCTTGGTCCTCCCAAAGGATAGGTCTAGCATTTTAGTAGGTGACACATTAGGATATACAAAAGATAAAGGTGGAAAGAGGGGGCCACGGATCCCGTGCTTCCCCTGGGGAGGGGTGATTGCTGTGACCACAAGGGAAACAACTTGGGCTGCCATAATTATAAAAGCAACTATGCAGATTGTACTTCTATTCACGTCCAGGCATATGTCAGCTCCTGCCTGACCTGTGCCCAGCAGAAGCCATTGACAGGTCACCCCTGGGGTCTCTTGCAACTGCTGCCGGTACCCAAAGAGCCGTGGACTCACATCTCCATGGTCTTGGTGGACCTGCCCCCATCCAATTGTAATGAAGTAATCTGGGTAGTTATCAATAGGTTTTCAAAGATGGTACACTTTGTTGCTCTTCCAAAACTACCCTCGGCACCCGAACTTGCCCAGCTGTTCACCCAACACATCTTTCGCCTCCATGCTCTTCCACGACACATGGCTTCTGACCGTGGCTCTCAGTTTACGGCAAAGTATTGGCCCTCCCTATGTAAGAAGTTCGGGATACAACTGGACTTGACATCTGCTTTTCACCTTCAGGAGAACAGCCAGGCAGAATGAACTAACCGGGCTCTAAAAACCTTCCTTTGTTGGAAACAGGCAAGATGACTGGGCCGCTCTGTTACCCTGGGCAGAATTTTCCCATAACCTGTACATCCATTCCGCGACAGGAGCTTCTCCATTCTAGCTAGTCTTTGTAAAACATCTGGTGCCACCACTACCCATACGGCTTACAGTATCCTCTCCTGTAGCTCAGCTTACTGCCCAGCAACTCCACTCACTATTGAACACCACTCAGGCCAATCTCCAGCGTGTTGCTGAGGCAACCAAAAGAGGCACTGCCAAACACTATCATCCAGCCCCACTCTTTAAGCCCAAAGACCGAGTGTGGGTGAGCACTCACCATATCTACCTTCGAGTGCCATCCATGAGGTTGGCACCTAAGTACATTGGTCCCTTTACTGTAAGCAAATGCCTGGGTCTGGTCTCCTACCAACTGCGCCTACCATATAGTTTGAAGATATACAACGCATTTCATATTTCAGAATCCCCAGACATAGCCTCGGATTAAGATCAGGTCTACCAGGTCAAGGATATACTGGATGTGAGATGCAACCACAGACACTGGGAATACTTGATCTCCTGGGATGGATTTGGACCAGAGGAGAACACTTGGGAACCCTCCTCAAATATACTGGACAAATCCCTTCTCCGGCAGTTTCTTCAAGCACACCCCATCAAGCTTGGTCCTTCTGTGAGGGGGCGTAAGGTGGGAGGGGTACTGTTGGGAATCCTGGCCGCTGGTTGCTGCAGTCGGACCCCTTACCTCGGCAGGCACAGACTCAGGGCTCCCTCTCCTGTGGTGGGGATGTCCTTGCCCCAAATCATACTGTAGCATCCTCTTCATGCGGCTTCAGAAACTGCCGACTTCCTCTTAGCACGTGCCTCCCTAGGCGCGTGCGCGGAACTCGCTGCTACTTAAAGGGGCCACTGCAGGAAACTTTGGCCCTGCCCCCCAAAGATGACATCACACCGGGCTATTTAAGGCCAGCTCACTCCCATGCTCTTCACCTTGGCAACAGGTCCTGCTCAAGAGAGTGCGTTATTGCTGTGTTGCTGCTTGATCCTGATCCTATGGTCCCGCTTGTTCCTGTTTCTGGTACTCTGCTCCTCGGATTGTCTTCTTGGTTTTGACTTCAGCTTGGTATCCTGGTTCTGCTTGTTTGCTGCCCGTCCTGATCTCTAGTCTGATTCATCGTGCTGCCTGTTCGCTGCCTGCCCCGACCTCTGGACTGTCCACATTTACTCTTGATCTCCGCCAATCTCGACCCGGACTCCCTGGACTCCTCTTCACCAGGAGACCCGCACCTAAGTGCTGCTGGCCCCGGCACCCAAGGGCTTAACCTGAAGGGAACGAGGGCTGGTATAGGTGAAACTCCAGACTGGTCTCCTCCTCCTGTTCCACCTCCTGGTGACAAGGACCACTGAGGGCCATCCCTCGGTGGTGAGTCCAACCCTCGTCCCAGCTCAAGGGTCCACACCGATAACAGAATCCCCTAATTAATGAAACGTTGGCCTTTTAAAATTCACCAATATGTGCATAAATTACTTTTTGAAATTGCTATGATAGTATCCATGCATAACGCCTTTTAAATTTACCCTTTTAGGTTTTCCTAAGGTTCATTCGGAAAACATTTTTTTATTAACTTATCTGATAAATTTTTTTCTAGAGTACGTTATAGCACCAGTTCTAGAAAAAAAGGAAAATAAACTCTTGGAATTTATTGTGTAGCTTATTTTGTTATATTAATTTATATAAAATACTATTTTCCAGCATCTTTATTTTCAATATTATAAATTTAAAAAAAATAAAAATTCATAAGTATTTATTTTTCACCTGACATCCCTTTCCTTTTCTCCCTTTTCTCCCTCTCTATCTCCAAGAGTTTCAGTTGGGTGAGTTTCGTGTTCTAATATTACAAACTCCGCAGGAGAGAGGACTTTCTGGGAGTGCCCTATGAGTGCTATCGAGATTCCTATTATTGTACTTGCATCTTACCGCCGGTCCTAAACACCTTACAGGAGGGGCTCCCCTCACAAGCAATTTACAGTACCTTAGGGTTTTCATGCCACTGTTGTTGGTGTCTTGCATTTACCCCTCTTTTGGTGCCTTGGATGTTCATACCACTGTTTATGTTCTTTGCCCTTCTCTTTGGTGCTTTGGGGGGGTTCATGCCATTCTTGCAGATGCTTTGCTTTGCTTTTGGTGCCTTGCGCTGTTCATACCATCATTGTTATTTCACTTGGCTCCTCTTTTGGTCTTTTTAAATGTTCATGTTACATCTGTTTGTAACTTTTGCCTCTATTTTGGTGCCTTGTGGTCTTCATGTCACTGTTGTTGATGCACTTTGCCCAGTGCATGATTCTTTGTTGTCTTCATGCCACTGCTGATACTTATTTGCCCTTTTGTCAATGCCATGAAGTGCTCACACCACAGTTATTCATGAATGTCCCCCCTCTTTTGGTGATTTAAGCTGTTAATGCCTCTATTGTTGCTGTCCTTTGCTCCTATTTTGGTGCCTTGGGCTATTCATGACACTATTTGTGATTGTCCATCTCACAGTTACATCTTATCTCTATTGGTACTTCTTTGCCCCTCTCATGACGCCTTGTCTTATTTATGCCACTATTAGTGCCCTTTACCCCTTTTTTTGGTACCTTGCAATCTTTATGCCACTGTTGTTTCCCTTTGCCTCTCTCTTAGTGCCTTGGCATCTTCATGTGCCACTTTTGCCCAGTTGTTTGGTGCCTTGGGATCTTCATGTCATTGTTTTTGGTGTTTTTTGCCCCTTTGTTGATGTCATGGGGTCTTTGTGTCACTGTTACTGGTATTGTTCATCCCTCTTTTTATTCCCTGTGATCTTCATGCCACTGGGTGTGCTGCATGGCCACTCTTTCAGTGCCATAGGATATTAATACTGCTATTACTGGTAGGGATGTGCAATTGTTTTTCCTGAATTTGGCAATGTCAATGAAATTGCCTAATTCGGAATGGTTTGGGAGATCCAAAAAATTATTGATTTTTTCCAAAATTTCAGAAAAAAATCATTTTTTAGTCAGTGTGCGCTAATTCCCAATAGTGCGCACTAACCCAAAAATTGGGGCCCCCACTAACCCCCCCCCTCCCGAACTACGGTAAAAATGAAATTCCCGTTGGGGGGGGGGGGCAAAATGAAGCCCAACACAAAATTTTACCCAAAGCACATCTCTAAATACTGGTGCCCTTTACCCCTTTTTTGTTGCTATGGTGTATTCACAACTTTGCTCTTCTTATGGTGCTTTGAAGTGTTCTCATCACCATTTATAATGCTTTACCTGTCTCATGGTGCCTGTGGCTGTCATGACAAGTTTGTTCTGCTTTACCACTTTTATGATCCCTTGGCTGTTCATGCCACTGTTTGTGCCACTTTTCTCTATTCTTGGTGTATTTTAATTTTTTTCCCTCAGTTTCTGATGCCCACCTGCAAGTTTCAATAAATTTGGATAGAAAACTCAGATGTAGAGTTCCAAATAGGATACATTGCTTTTCACTAGGGGTGTGCATTCGGATTGACCGCATTAGTAAAACGCAACTCATATTTTTTTTTTACTTAAAAAATTGATTCGACATAAACGATCGGATTTCCCACATATCGAACATAGATATGTTCGATATGTGGGAAATCGCGATTGTTGAGCCAAAATAAAAATATAAACCCCCTCACCCTCCTTAATCCCCCCCCCCCGACTTACCACAACTCCCTGGTGATGGAGCGAGGAGTGAGGACGCCATTTCTGCAATCCTTGGCGAGAAGCATGTGACGTCGGCGGCACGTCGAGTGACGCCGGCGTCACGTGATTCCCGGCTCGTTCGCGCCGGACGGCTCGTTCGGCCCAAAAAGAACTTTTGGCCAGCTTGGGGGGGGCCTCCTGACCCCTTCAAGCTGGCCAAAAGTTCTTTTTGGGCCGAACGAGCCGTCCGGCGCGAACGAGCCGGGAATCACGTGGCGCCGCGTCACTCAGACGCAACGTCACGTGATTCCCGGCAAGTTCGCGCCGGACGGCTCGTTCGGCGCGAACAAGCCGGGAATCACGTGACGCCGACGTCACGTGATTCCCGGCAAGTTCGCGCCGGACGGCTCGTTCGGCCCAAAAAGAACTTTTGGCCAGCTTGAGGGGGTCAGGAGGCCCCCCCAAGCTGGCCAAAAGTTCTTTTTGGGCCGAACGAGCCGTCCGGCGCGAACTTGCCGGGAATCACGTGACGTCGCGTCTGAGTGACGCGGCGCCACGTGATTCCCGGCTCGTTCGCGCCGGATGGCTCGTTCGGCCCAAAAAGAACTTTTGGCCAGCTTGGGGGGGTCAGGAGGCCCCCCCAAGCTGGCCAAAAGTTCTTTTTGGGCCGAACGAGCCGTCCGGCGCGAACGAGCCGGGAATCACGTGACGCCGCGTCACTCGACGTGCCACCGACGTCACATGCTTCTCGCCAAGGATTGCAGAAATGACGTCCTCACTCCTCGCTCGATCACCAGGGAGTTGTGGTAAGTCTGGGGGGGGGGATTAAGGAGGGTGAGGGGGTTTAATTTTTTTTTTTGCACATATGTACATATACCCAACTCATTGGATTTTTTTTATGTCCATATTGGCCGCAAGTGGGACCCCCTTTCGGACATAAAAAATATGAACATAAAATTTTGCTCTGCACATCCCTACTTTTCACATTGACTTCAAAGGAAACACATGAAACAACATAACGAATGAAACAAATGAGTTTGGAAACTAAAATGAACAAAACGAATGTAAAATGATAACCATACCAAAGTAACAAATCAAACCAATTTTTTTTTTTACATGCATCCCCCTACCAGTAACAGAGATCTGGAATTATTTTAAGCTGCATTGTCTCAGTTGCTACATCTCTAAAACTTTAGGTCAAATCAAAATCTTTCAAAATCAAACTCTTTCAAAGCAGATTTGAATAAAACCTGAATTGATCTGACAACTGTTATTGTTTATTTAGTGCTGGGTTTATTCTCACTATAAACTCATGATGAGGGGGATTTTCACCATAAATGCATGGCTTTAGCACTCATGAATTATTTATACCTTATGTATATATGATGATCAGCAACAGTAAAATATTTATTGGGCAGCCACCACTGTTGCAGTATTGTATATATTATTGCTGTAGCCACAGGCAGCATGTGTCTGGGGCTCCTGCAGGCATTTCCATTCATTATCTACAACTGCCTGCTCCATTTGAATGTGTCAAACCATATGTTGCTATTATGTCCCTTTCTTTTCTTTTTACAACATGCAGGTCCAGCGAAGGTGGCAGAGAATGGAAGATGCCAATGGGAATTTATCAGCTTATTCAAGAGGTGACTGATCTCATCTAGAGACTTGCAGAGCTCATTTAAAAGTAAAAAAACCTTTGGTCTTCTCACTCCTATCATAAAATGGCATCTTTTAATTGTATTGAAAAACATTGTGGCCAAATTTACAATTGTCAATTGCTTACAGGTATCTCATAATGACCAAGATAAATGTGTTTTAAAACCATGGCGCTGTTTTAGAGTTTTGCTGGTTTAAATTAACATATTTCAGAACCATAATTGACCCAATTTTGTAAATTTGAGAAAAACCAACTGATTTTCAAATACATTTAGGGATTTCTGTTAATGTGATGATTAAATACTTTGCTGTATAACATCAGATACTTTGTAACAAAGATACAATACATGCAAACTTTTGGGGAGTGAGGGGACAGAGCAATCACTGGACAAAAAGTGCGCCCCAGGCAAGGGTTACTTATGGAAATCTCTTCCCTTGTGGTCTTGCAAATTGCATAAACTAATCAAAAAAGGAGGCATGTCCCCTCACCCCTCCAACTTGGTGCCCAAAGCAGTTGCCCATGTTGGCCACCCCCTGTGACAGCCATGGGAGGAGAAAAGGGTGCGCTCATTATATTGCTACTGATTCTTAGATAAGCCAACATCTGTAATAAAGCAAACCCATGTTTACAGTGAATACAAAATAAATAGCTTAGAGGTGAATTTTAAAAGTCCGGCGCATGCCAAAGCTACTCATGTCCTGCTGGCATGTGGTGCATGGATTTCAAAAGATACCCATGCATGTGCGTATCTCCTGGTAGGTGCACAAGTGAGAAAGCCCCAAAAAAAAGGCTGGATGTGAGCATGGTCTGGGCAGGTCATGGGCAGGACATGAGTGTTCTGAGACTTTAACATGGATTATGCACATAAATAATTATGTGCACAAGTGTGTGCCAGGGTCCCGGGTTGTGTAACTTTACTACTGTTATGGATGCTGTGTAAGCAATAAAATAAAAAAATGTAGGCTATTCAGTGGGGTTTTAAGGGTTGGTGGTACCAGGGTAAAAGAGAGGCTATTTAACTAGGTGGGTTAGGAAGTCCTATCCCTTACCTGGAAGAACTGGCAGTAGAGGTGGCATTTGTGCTCATCTGCACAAATCCATATAAAACTGTGCCGTTTTGTGTGGTGCGGGGGGAAGCCAAGGATTCCTCTTTCCTGGTTACAGGCTCACCGAAGAGACGGGGGCCTACGACTTCCTGACTTAGCTTTATATAATTTAACATGTAATTTACGTCTAATTCGGGATTGGCTGCTGAACCACGAGCTCTCCCATACGTCATGCAAGCTCAGTCTATGCAGCTCTCCCCTTTTTTGTCTCAATCGACCTTGCTTAAGCCCATCCGACAGATATGGGTGAGACTCACCAAAATACTGCAGACACCCACGCTATGTGCCCATTTTCTTCCTATCATAGGGAATGCAGACTTTCTTCCTGTGTCCCAATCGAGTCCCTTTCAGGTGTGGGAGTCTAAAGGTATTACCTATTTGGGACACTTGCTATCTGGGAAAGGGCGGATGTTGGACTTTGCTGACTTCGGTCAAATATATGGTTTGGGAGCCTCTCATACTTTTCCGGACTTACAGATCCGTCATTATGTCCAGGCTTTGCCGGATGTTTCTAAGCAACCTGAGGTTTTTATGACCCTGCATCAGGTGTTCCACTTTGAGTGTTCAAAAGTCCCCTCTTTGTCAGTTAATCATAAATTCCTTCATCACAAGGTATGCCTGCAACTGGACAATTATCTGTGAGCTCAAAAATTCACTTTATTTCATATATATATTAGGCATTGCTTATATTTATATTTATTGCTATGTTAAATAGTTATACTTCTTATATAAAATATTATATTATATTTCTTTATTTATTACCAGTTAAAATATTATCACTTTATTTAGCACTATGTTAAATTGTCAACCAGTTATACTGTTCCATCTGTTATACGGTTCCATGTAAAGCTCCGCTATCTGTTGAGCAGTTCTTCGTTTTATGTAAACCGGAGTGATTTGTAGTCCCTACTAGAACTTCGGTATATAAAAATTAAAAATAAATAAATAAATAAATAAAATGCCTAGATGTCTATTCAATTTTGGTAACTCGTTGGAATCAAGATGGGGTCTTTATGGTAACACACAATATTTTACAGAGATGTTTCAGGCGAGCAGTCAGGATCTCTACCAGTATGTACTATCAGGAGTTACAGTTTAAATTTTTATGTTGTGCCTATGTGTCTCCTCAGGTGGCACGACAATTAACCATAACACAATCAGCTGCTTGCCCCCACTGTAACACTGTCCTTGGTACCTTATCTCATGTTTTTTGGTCTTGCCCCCCGATGCACTGCTTTTGGCGTCAGGTGGCAGACTATATGGCGGATATACTTGATGTGGTATTCCCTGTGTCCCCTATGTGGTTGCTATTTGGCTGCATCTCCCTAATCCAGCTTTGAGATCCTGGCTCACGCATGCTACTGCAAAAAGCTGGTCTTGTTGGGAAAAAAAGTAATTTTGTCTGTATGGCGTTCCCCTGACCAACCATCTTTCTGGGCTTGGAGAAACCAATTTCACACCCCGATGATGGAACACCTGGCGTCTCAAGAATCCCTGCATCACAGGCACCGCTTCCTCAAGGTCTGGAACTCCTACTTAGAGCATCTACCGCCACGTACCCATAGCCGCGAATCGTTTTCGTACGGAAAATGGCGCCGGCCATACGCGTATGGCCGGCGCCATTTTCCGTACGGAAAATGGCGCCGGCAGGAGATCGACTGCAGGAGGTCGTTCAGCGAGGGTTCCGGCGCCTCGCTGAACGACCTCCTGCAGTCGATCTCCTGCCGGCGCCATTTTCCGTACGAAAACGATTCGCGGCGGGAAATCGCTCCCTGACCCCCGCTGGACCTCCAGGAACTTTTGGCCAGCTTGTGGGGGGCCTCCTGACCCCCACGAGACTTGCCAAAAGTCCAGCGGGGGTCCGGAAGGACCTCCTGCCGTCCAATCTTTTTCGTCTATGGCCGCCGCCATTTTTCGGCGCCATTTTGGAAAATGGCGCCGGCTGAAGACGACAAGATTGAGGAGCAGGAGCCCATTCCGGACCGCCGCTGGACCCGCAGGTTATTTAAGTTATTTGGGGGGGGGGGTTCGGGAGGGTGGGGGATTTAATTTAAAGGGTCGGGGTGGGTTTTAGGGGGTTTTAATGTGCCGGTTTTTCGATTTTTCGATTTTTAACGATTTTTAACGATTTTTCACGATATTTTACCCCCCCAAACGGCAACAATACGATTCCCTCCCCCTCCCAGCCGAAATCGATCGTTAAGACGATCGAGGACACGATTCACATCCCTAGTTTTTGTTATTTTTCATGGTAGGGGCCTTGTGAGACACCTGGGCCTTTCTTGGGCACATGGATTGGGTAACCCTGTGTCTTGGATGCCCAGGGATAAGGAAGACCTGCCCTAGAGGTGACACAGGTCTTTCCCTTCTTTGGGAAAAAGAAATAATTTTGTTAGAAGTTGAAGGAGGAAGTTTTGGCTGCCCTTCCTTCCTGTCTGAAGCAAGAGAGCAACTTGTTTCAAGGGGATCCTTCCCATTAGAGATCCAGAGAAAAGAACCAAGAGATTATGTAAGATTAAGGAGATCCAGAAGGTCTGCTAACCATGAGTAAAGAAGAGTAACATCACTTGGGGACACCCATCTGGTATTCTACTACATAGTTGAAATTCCAACTTTGTGAGACTTTCCTCACTCCAAATGATGTCAAATCTTCACCAAGGTATACTGTGCTGTTCGTACATCTCATTCTGCAAGTAAAACTGGCCCCTGAACCCTAAGCCACCACCAACACCTCACCTTGACCTATTAGCTGGCCCTCCTATAGTGGTATAAATAGTTGAATATTGTGAAGACTTCCCAGAGGTGCTCTCTCTCTTTCCACTCCCTCCTCCCTCTCCCTGGCTGAAATTCAATTTGCAATCTTTAACACATTAAAAATGTGAGATAGCATGCATTATGCTATTGCATGGTGCAATATTACCTCTCATTTTAATTAATTCCACCCAGACTCCTCCCCAATCCCACCCCTTCAAAACAATTTGCATTTGTGCTGTGAGGTAACATGATTATCACATGTGTTATGGTGTTAACACATGGGTTAATGCGTTATTGCATGTATTAACACCATAATGCATTTTGGTACTCTGAGTTTTCCCCATTGTTTTCAGTGAGAATTGATTCAGATCTACAATAATCTGTGGAGATCCACTGATCCATAGAAATTTGTTACAGATTTTGCTCTGTACTCCTCAAATGTCTTACTTTGACAGTGACATTGACAGGAACAGTTATCTCTTGTGTGGTTGAAAACAATTCAGTGAATCCAACAGTGGTTTTCTCTTACCTGTTCCTGATGCTTTCGGTGTTATTGTTAGAACATTCTCTGAAAGCAACTCTAGTAGATTATGCTTCTGGCTTTACTGTCAGAGCAACACTTGAAATATTAGGAGGAGGTATGAGAATATCTAGCTTCGAGCTGGGGTTTTAGAGATCTGGGTGAGGGTAGCAAAGAGATTCTGGGTGAATCAAGGATGGGAGGGAGGAGAGATCCAGGTAAAAAATCAAAAGAACCTGGGTGCAGGGCATACTTGCTGACCCCACAACATTTTTTAAGCAGTTTGGAGGGGTTTGGGGTGTTTGGCCCATTTATCCCACAGAATATCCAGGATAAATTATACAGATAAATGTAGCCAAATAACTTGTTCACTTGCCAACTACTATATATTAGCCTCAAAGTACATCGAAAAAAGTATTTCCCTCAGAAAGCTAGATTCCTATTATACATGCAGTTTTCCACTGCACTCATATTGCAAGGTGCAATAATCAAACTGCTTGCATTAATGAAAAGTCTGTGGATACATTTACATGTGGGCTTTGCAGCAGTAGTTAAAACAAAGTACGTACATACTTTTCCTTTGATTATTACGTCAAGGAGAATACTCAAAGACTGGCCCTTAATTTTTCTGCAGGTAGTTTCTTGCCTTGAAAATAACATGCATACATTTGAAAATATCATCTATATGTGCTGTTTTCCAACCATGATTTAAATATGCCCTCAGAAAACCTCCAGATGAAGTGCGTAAATTTACATCTAGTGTAGGGCAGCACACATAATATCACATGCATTAAGGGTGGGCAATTGTCAAATGTTATTTTACCCACCAAAATGTCTTTGAATATTGCCTCTGAGTATGCTAAAAAATAGAGAAGACCTTTGGAAGAGCCAATCAGAAAGCAATATTCTAATACTGACACTTTTAGTTTAATCTTTTATGTTTCCATAGTACATTGAATTCTCAGTTTCAACAACCTATAATTCAATAGAGTAGGATTATCATCTGGACATTTTTCACACCGTTGTCAGAAGCTTTTCAAAATTGTTGCAAGGATAAGGGAAACGTGTTATGAAAATAAATGTTTCCTGTGACATCATATTCTATTTTAGTTTATGGCTAAAAAAGAAACAGAAATATTGGCCACAATTTGAACTTGAAGTTTGACCTTCCAAAGTAGCAAAATTATGGGATTGTGATAAGGTATAAATCACCCTGTTTATGTATATAAGTCAGGGATTTAAATGTCATGAACAAGGAAATAATTTAATAAATGGCTAATCTATCATGCTATTTGCTTGTCACTTTTCATCCTCGGAGTAAGGTCAAAATGTTTTATTTTCCAAATTATTATTACCACAATATATAATAGTGCTATCTACAAATTATTGACATTTTTATAGATTAAAAAAGTATAATTACAATTTGGTGGGCATTGTGAACCTTACTTGCTCTATCAGTGTAAATTATTGAAGATAAAATCATGACTGTGGCACAAATGTTTTAACTTGGTTGCAGTTTTGCACTTTAGCTTTTATTTCTCTTTTCTCTGGTCATTTGCTTTAAAATAGTGGGGAATATTGAATTTATGGAGTCAAAAGAAAGAAATCTACTTACTTGACAGATAAGAAAGATAGTTTTTCCTCCATAGCTCTCTAATCCCTAAATTCATCATTCTGCTATATTTATATAGTAGAGTGATGAGGCACAAAAAGAAAGGGGTGGGGACAATAATGGGCAGCTGGTTGCATCATGGCGGTGCATTTTTGTGCACCATGGTGCATCCACGGCGCACACTATCGTTCCCATATCGCCACAGGAAAAGGTGTAGTTATTTCCCATGATGCTGCTGCCGATAATGTGAAAAACATTATTGCCAGCAGTGCTGCTGGGTGATAACTCTACCCAAATGCCATCCACACTCCTCTCCTTCCCCTAATTAGCTAAATACCACCACGATGTGGCCGGTATCACGCGCAGAAGGGCCTTTTATTCAATACCGGCATATCATAGAATAAAGAATGATCCTGTAAGTTCATAAAACTAGCAACTCTTATGAATGCAGTTTGATTGACATTTCATAGGGCTCACTATTGTTATTAATTTATAGCGATAGATCTCAGTGATTGGGGTTGCATAAATATTTCTAATAAAAGTTTTCCACTTGGATAAACTCATAAGAAATGCATGGGTTTGAATCACTCTATGAACCACAGAGTTGGATCTATCTCACAGGCTGCAATGATAGAATGAACAAGCATCTGGGTCATTCTTGCAGGTTGTGATATTAGAATGAACTAGCAACAAGATTAGACTTGCAGGCTATAAGTATAGTAATATCTGGAAACTGGACCTGTTAGGCAGTGTAGATAGCCAAAAATATTGTTAGATTCCTGGGCCGTCTCCTAACTTAGATGAAAGAATGATCATACCAAGTTAGCTGCAATAAGTATTATCAATCTTTATTGATATGCACTTATCAAGAAAATCTCCCTGACTTGACAAGTCTCAGAGAATTCTGAAATTGACCACCACAGTGCTTTCTCTTATACTCTAAAAAGCAACATGAATCATATATCTCAGCATTCTAAGGTCATCTTCACTTATACATTTCTATTTCTTCTTTCTTATTTTAAACAAGTATAGATAATTACTTTTTTTGATCATTTTTATATATGCCTTGCTAGGCATGTCAGAACATCTTTCCACTGTAACCTTTAACCCTACTTCCTCTTTCACCCTGTCCCCAGACTTCTGATGTTTAACATCCTCTTGCATGGAGGTGATACATTTCAGATATGTTAAATATATACTATTAATTGCAAACCTCTGCATTGTGCAATCATTTACTTTTGGCCCACTTTGGATACCTAAACCTGAATCAAGTAAGTAAAAACAGAGCTAGCTAATCACAATTCCTCCCTTGTGTTAGGTCTTAAAAGTGGGTCAGTTACACTCTAGAGGCTTCTATATCAAGAGTTTCCATAGCAAGCTCATCTATTTCTTCTACCTGAAGTATGAAGGTAGCTGATGGAGTAGTGGGCAACTCTAAAATCTTGAGTGCCATAATAGAAACATTGGAAAGATTTCTTCTTATGAGAGAAAAAATGCACTGCCCACACATGCAAAAAAATTAAATATGCCAACTAAAATGACTACTGTTACCAATTGCCAATCTGCAATCTTTCTACCTAGCCCTCCAAACCATAACCCCACCCCCAAGATGTTCCAATTCCATTCTTCTATTTCTGCCAACATCATATCCAGTGCCATGTGATTATGAATCATA
Source organism: Rhinatrema bivittatum (assembly GCF_901001135.1). Lineage (NCBI taxonomy): Eukaryota > Metazoa > Chordata > Amphibia > Gymnophiona > Rhinatrematidae > Rhinatrema > Rhinatrema bivittatum. The sequence continues at coordinate 57,591,518 of NC_042620.1, read as the reverse complement.
ACTCCAACCAAGGAAGATATTTCCCCTTGCACCCCTGATAAAGCTATAGTACTTTCATGGGCCATTTGTTCCACTATTGAAGACAAATTCATAAATGCATTATGGAGTTCATACACATTTATCTCTGGATAAATAACCTCCACAAATGTCTTAAAATAATGTCTTACCCATCTATAGGGCTGAAAGTGTAGGTAGTAATTTTTAGGAGTTTGTCTGGTTTGATTTGGAAAATGATAAACCAGAGAAATTGGGAATTGTGTAACCTAGAGTAGCTCTTTCACTATTATTCTCATAATATACTTTAAAAGCCTTTTTTCTGTTCATAAAAAATAACCCTGGGGCAGTAATCCCTACATGGCCCTTTCTATTATTTGGACATATACAGACCTTTCGCATTTATGTGTGGGAGAAACAACTTTGTCATAGCAATGTAGATGAACAAGGAGGTGCATGAGTTGTGTAAGAGGTGTCAGATATAAATGTTCAGCAGGGGTACAATTACCTGTTGGCACAGTTGTATTAGGCAAAGCTAAATAATTAGCTAATGGGCCATATTGTTCATAAGCTTCCTTATATGAATACACAATAGCAAAAGTATCATTGTAATATATATTTACTGGAAAAAGCAACTCACCACTTTCAATCACCATTATGCATGAACCATTAGATTGCTACCCAGGAGGAACCACATAAGTGTCATTTGCAAAAGTCATTATAGTTTTGTGGCAGTAAGGAATATCATTGTCAGTATTGTAAGGCACATTCTGATGATAGCACTCAGCAAGCATTGCAGGAACCATTAAATCAATAGTGTCTATTCCTGGAGGTGGAGCACTTTTACCTGCATACGTCAAATGTATTTATTTTATTTATTAAAAATCTCTTCTATACCGTCATTAAATTATATACCATCACAATGGTTTACAGAAAGGCACATATATTAATGTTAATAAATGTATATGGTCATGCATACTAAACAGGTGCCATAAAGATCCGGTTACATAATTTCATAATATAGACTATTTTATGAATGTGATAAGTCTTGTCCTATACCTGTATCTTTTAAATTACAAGTATAATTTTATGAACTGTATATTTCCTCTTATGTTAGCAGGGAGATAAAATCCGCACATATTGAGTTAAGTGCTGTGTGCAGGTATTCTTCTGCCTGCTCCATTCTACTTTCTATTCTCTGTTCTCTTTGTTATAAGCTTGTTTAAAAAGCCATGTTTTTAAGCTTTTTTTTTTTTAAAGTTTTGAGGTCTCTTTGTAATCTGATCTCTAGTGGCATGGTATTCCAAAGTATAGGTCTCTATTAAGGATAAAGCCCATTCTCTAACTTGGGTTAATCTTGCTGACCTGACCGAAGGAATGGTTATTTTTTTTCATTTCATTTATTAAAATTTATTGATTACCTACCACAGAGAGGCCTAGGCGATTTACAACATTAACATACATAATGAAAACATAAAAATAATAAATACAATACCACACAAATTACATGTATTTTGCAGAAACAAAAATAACCAATCTCATATAAACAAAATAAATAGTCAATCACCAAAAATATGTAACAGAATCCTCATATCTGTAAAGGTATTTATTCTGCTGGTAACACTCTAGAATATGTTGTATGCATGATGGATAAGGTGCTCTTTCAATAACTGTCTGAACTTTTTTGCATCATCCAAAGACCTGAGCTCAAATGGAATAAGATTCCATTGTGTTGGCGCAGCAATGGAAAAAGAGGTCTCACGAGTACTATATAAGTGAGTGTGTTGAACAGAAGGAACTTCTAGCAAATTCAATTGAGAAGAACGTAAACATCTTAATGGTTTATAAATGCATAGAAGAGCATTTAGCCAGTAAGAGGAATCTGAAGTTAACAAATTAAAAACAATCATAGCTATTTTGTAAGTAATGCGTTCAGTTACTGGTAGCCAATTCAGATTATATAGGACTGGAGAAATATGCTCACAACGCTTCGAATGGGATACTAGACGCGCAGCCGAATTAACCAGTAATTGTAACAAATGTAATGTCGTTTTAGGAAGACCGATAAACAAACTGTTGCAATAATCTAAGTGAGGAAAAATGATCGCACGAGTTACAATCAGAAAATCTCGATCAAATAGCAATTGCCTCAACCCTGCAATAAGACGAAGTTTGAAAAATCCACTTTTAATAAGGGATCTAATGTGAGGACAAAAGGACAGAGTGGGATCAAGTAAAACTCCTAAGCTCTTAATGGGTTTATCAATGGTGAATGAGATGTCATCAATGTGAATTGAATCGTTGGAAGGTGTACAATGAGGACGATGGATCAATACGATATTGGTCTTGTTGATATTCAGCATAAGTTTATTTTGTTTTAGCCATCGCTTGATTGAATCTATGCACAAGTGCAAGGTGTCAGAAGTGATTTGCCATGACTGTTGTACTTTAATGTAAAACTGAATGCCGTCCGCATAGATTTTAAATCCATCAGTAATGATGGACAACAGTTTTGTAATAGGGGCCAAAAAAATGTTAAATAACATAGCCGACAAGGCAGAGCCTTGTGGGACCCCAGTTTTTAATGACTGAGAAGATGACGATTGAAAGTTGAATCTGACCGTTTGAGACCGATCTGACAAATAACTTTTGAACCAAGTAAGAACTGTCCCGGATATACCACATTCCTGCAAACGAGACAACAAAATCTGATGATCAATCGAATCAAATGCAGAAGTAATATCAAGAGACACTAACAAAAACTGATCACCTCTATCAAGGTTCCTTTTAAGAGAGTCAACGAGTGAAATATGAAGTAATTCTGTACTGAAACCATGACGAAAACCGAATTGATGTGGACTCAAAATCTCATTAGTGTCCATAAAGTCAGTCAGTTGTTTAAGAACAATACCTTCAATCATTTTCGCTAATATAGGAAGAGAAGAGATAGGCCTATAATTGATCAAATTGCCACTATCTAAATTTGCCTTTTTTAATAAAGGTTTCACCACTGCCGATTTCAAAGCCTTAGGTAATGTACCCAATGACAATGAAGCATTCACAATATGTGTGATAGAAACTTTCAAAAGGACAAAGATTTCTCTGAAAGTAACTGTTGAAGTATTTAAAATAGGACAGGTGGTATTATTCAATTGTGAAATTACATTCAGAATTTCTATAGAGGAAACTAAATCAAACTCTGTCCAAATAGCAGCATTACCACTCATAGAGTGACTAAAAGAAACATTCACATCTTTAAAATTTAGCAGAAGATTTTCTAACTTAACTGCGAAATGTTTTGCAAACATATCAGCTGAGAGAGAAGCAGAGTCAGAGCTAACTGGTTTTGGTACATCTGATAACTTACGAACTAAATTAAATAAAGGAGGTTAGGAGTGCTTTGTTAGCTGATCTCAGGTTTCTATGTGGGACGTGTACACGTAGTGCTGTGTTCAGCCATTCCGCTTTTTCGTCATGTATTAATTTATGTATTGTGCACAGTGTTTTGTATTGTATTCTGTTCTGTGTTCTATGGGTAACCAGTGTAGTTCTGCTAGGGCTTCGATAATGTGGTCTCTTTTTCTTTTACCAGACTGTTGTGCCGCCGACCCGTGGACCCCAGCGGGCCGACTCCCTACTTACCACAGGTTGCCGCGCGGCAGCAGCGGCATCTGTGAGGGCTGCTCGGGCCTTGATGGCTTCTCTTCGCAGCGCTCCCTCTGCGAAGGAGATGCCGCTGACATTCTCTGGCTCTGCCCCTATAGGCACGCGCTGGAGCACAACTTTTAAAGGGACCACCATGGGAACCGGCGGCTCCACAACCGAAGGACGTCAGACCCAGCAGGGATGTAAACCCTGCAGTCAGTCCTATTCCTTGCCTTGCAACGAGGTTCTCTCTCTGTCCAGAGGTTGCTAGTTGCTGTTCCTGGTTCTTGATCCTGGCTTCTGACTTCGGCTTGTCCACTGGCTTCTGACTTCGGCTTCTGTTCCTGGTCTGTGACTTCTACTTGCTCTCGGTGTCCTGTTCCGCTTCAACCAGGAGGTCTCACCTAAGTCCCAGCAGCTCGTGTCCTCATGGGCTCCTCCTAGTGTGACCTCGGGCTTTCAATGGTGAAGTTCCAGTTGGCCTCCTGGTGTCAGCTTCGGTACTCCTCAGGATTCCTGGATTCCTCTTCAAGACTCACCCACAGGAGACTGCACGTAAGTCCAAGTGGCCTGGGTCCTCAAGGGCTCCTCCCGGGGGACCTCGGCTTCCAGTGGTGAAGATCCAACCAGTCTCCTGCCCCGTACCACCTCCCGGCTTCGACCTCCAGTGTGGGTTCTCACACACTGTGCCACTATCTGTCTGAGCTGACTCAAGGGTCCATGAAGTCTAATTTCAACAGAGTCAGAATTCTTGCTGCCGTGTTTTGTAATATTTGAAGTAGTCTTAGTGTTGTGTATGGTAGTCCTAATAACAGGGCATTGCAGTTATCGGTGCCTGCAAATATTAGTGCTTGAAGCACTGTTCGAAAGTTTGTAGGTGTTACTAAGGGTTTTAGTTTTCTGAGAACTATGAGCTTTGCATAGCCTTCCTTTACTTTTAGTGATATGTGTTGTTTCAGGCTGAATTCTGTGTCTATTATCACTCTGAGGTTCTGTACCTTCTCTGCTAATTCTATTTTCTGGTTGTTTTTAAGCATTATTGGAGTTTGAATGACCTTGATATTCTTTCTTTGTAAATGTAAAAATTCAGTTTTTTTTCGATGTTAATAACTAGCTCCATTTGGTTTAATAGCTGTTTGATAATATCTAGGTACATGTTAGCTAAGTTTAACATTTTTTTTCAATTGTGTTGTCGATGGGTAGGATAAGTTCAATATCATCAGCATATATGTATGAATGATTCCCAGGCCTGCTAGTAGGTGGCATAGAGGCAGCAGGTATATGTTAAAGAGTGTTGCGGACAAGGCTGATCCTTGTGGTACTCCTGTTTGAAGAATTATTTTTTCTGATATTACATCTTTGATCTGTACTTGAAAAAATCTGTTACTTAGATATGATCTGAATCAGTTGATTGTTTTTCTTTGTAATCCTATTTCTTCTAGTCATTTTAATAGTATAACATGATTTACTGTGTCAAAAGCTGATGACAGGTCTAACATCACTAGAATGTAATGTTTTCCACTATCAAAACCTCTCAGAATATTGTCTGTCAGTGAGAGCAGCAATGTCTCTGTGGTGTAATTTCTTTGGATGCCATGCTGCGATGGATACAGTATATTATTGTTGTCCAGGTGTTCAGCCAGTTGTTTTTGTACATTTGTTTCTATTAATTTTGCAATTAGTGGTAGATTTGACACTGGTCTCTAGTTGCTCAGGATAAGGGGTCATTGTTTTTTTCTTTATAATTGGTTTGATAATTGCCCCTTTCAGAATATCTGGCATTGTTCCCTCCTCTAAGGATAGGTTTATCATCTTTGCTTATATTGGAGAAACTATGTTGGCTAATTTTTTTATGTCCATAGTTGGTAGTGTGTCAATTACACGTGGGGCTGGATTTAACTTTTTTAGTTGGGATGTGAATCGGGCTTTGGACGATTGAAAATATTGGAAGATATTTTCAAAATCATCAGAAATCGGGGGCTCCCCCAAAACGATAGGAAAACCTCACAATATTGATCGTGGGGGTTCTCTTATCATTTTGGGGGAGGGCGGGAAAAATGACACACAAAAATAACCCCTAAACCCACCCCAACCCTTTAAAACTAATCCCTTAGCTTCCCCCACCCCTCCCGACCCCCCAAAAAACTTTTTACAGGTACCTGGTGGTCCAGTGGGGGTCCCTGGAGTGATCTCCCACTCCCGGGCTGTCGGATGCCACTAATCAAAACGTGATATAGCCTCCTTTCACAGTTTTTTTTTACACTAAAGTATCTGCATCTGCTTTAGCTGTAGGAAATGCCTCAATCCACCCACTGAACAGGCTACCATGAGAATATATTTCCATTGTAACACCTGTGCTATCACAATAAAATCAATTTGCAATCTCATAATTGGGCACCAAGAAGCAATCAGATTTATTTATTTATTTAAAAGGTATTTATAATCCGTTTTATAAAAATAAAATTTGTCAAAACGGTTTACAGGAATAGCCAGATAATACTAGGAGAGAAAAAAGCAACATATTATTCAGAAATAGATCAAAGCATGCTTCAAATTGGACATATTGAATGGATCAATATTTAAAAAGTATTCTCATCAACCACTAGTGTTGAACTGGTAAGCCTGCATTGGGTGAAGGGAATAAATGAATAAGTGTCAGTACCAGCCAGCTATACCAGCACTTAAATATTCACCCTGTAAGAGGAATTAAGAGCTTCTCCTTCTCCCATTGTGGTACTGGGAGTTTTTGGCAGTTAGGGAGGGGTGAAGTACCCCACTTTGTAAGATAATGAAGGGGAGGATCAGGCTGCTTCACTTTTATTTTTAAAACCTGGGCGGGCAGGAGGGGTAAATGGCCATGGTGAATCAAACATGATTTTTTAAAACTTTCGATGGAGGGAAGGGATTGAGTTACTACAGCCCAACATATTCTTGTTTTAAAAAAATTGGGGGAGGGGTTTGGGCTGCTATACCCCAAGACTTTTGTTTAAACTTGACAGGTGGGTTGTGATTGGGTTGCAATGGCCCCAATATGTTTTCTTTTTATTTTTTTTATTTTGGAGGATGAAAAGGGGCATAAAGCCACTGTTAGCCTGTGAAAGCTGGAAAGCAGCAAATTTAGCCAGATAACTTTATCTAGGTAACTATAACTGAGCTTATTCAGTGGAACATAGGGGTAGATTTTAAAAGGTGCACGAACGTGTCCATATGCACGTGCTTCCCAGCACGCACACATGGATGCACAGATTTGATAACATATGCACCCTGGCCTGCACATATTATAATATCCTATGGCTGCGCGGAGATGTATGCAAGATTTTATAATCTGCATGTGTATGTGTTGGCAGCACACACAGGGGGGGTACCAATTTTAGAAAATGATGGGCAGAGATGCAATCAGACCTCCACAAGTTCCCTCCCAGTCCTCTCCAATTAAGGAGCAGACTGAGAGGGACCTTCCCTACCCATACTTTCTACCTCTACCCCTCTCCTCCCCACCCCCTAAACTCATTCTCCTACCTTCCCTTTCTTTTGTTTCATTGCTTACTGCTCCATTGGAGTAGAAGGAACTTGCACGTGCCGGCCGACTGCCAGAGCATGCTTCCCTGACACAGCAGCAAATGGCCGCTGTACCTGCCGCCTCCAGCCCCACCCCTCCCTTCCCCCTTTTCAGGCATTTATTCAAGTACCGGGGTTTACACGTGTGGCCAGGCCTATTTGAAAATTCACCTGGCGAGCATAAGTTCTGGCCAAGCACATAAACCCCAGGATTTATGCTCCCAGGGGTTTAAAAATCTATTAGGCTAAGATTATCTGGGTAACCATACCTGATATTTTTACCTCTCATTTTCTTACTAAATATTGATGTGGTAAGATTAGCCATACTTTTTCTATATATTTTTTATAAGAAAGTAAATTAAATGTTTTCTAAGTCCCTCTGGAGAACTTCCCAACTTTTTTCTTTATCATGATAAAGACAAAACACATACTAAATTGCACTATACTAATGAAAAAAGTAGAACACTTGTGTTCATTTTACAAACTTTTCTAAAGCAAAAATGTATTCAATTAACATATCAGTCGAATACAGAAAAGGTTCATGGGTCTAAACGTATCAAGTAATAATCTTAGAACAACAACATCTGAACATTATATCATGTGATCAAATCTGAGCAAGCTGAAAAAACATCAAAGTCCAATAAACACAGGTAAAAACCTCAAGTCTAATACTTGGTGTGTTACGCGCAGAAGTGCTGGGCCCAGAGAAAGGGGTGATCTGGGGGGCAGGGAGGGGCGGTCATGGGGGCAGGGAGGAGTGGAGCTGAAGGCGGTCAGTACAGCGGCCATTTGCTGCTGTGCCAGGGAAGTGCGCGTCGACAGTCAGCCAGAGCGCACAAGTTGCTTTTGCTCTAATGGAGCAGTAAGCAATAACACACAAAAAAAACAGAAAGGTAGGCAATAGAGTTTAGGGGGTGGAGAGGAGAAAGGAAGAGGGAGGGAGTATGGGTAGGGGGTAGGAAAGTTCCCTCCCAGTCTGCACGGTTCACGATGGACCCCAGCCTTCGCTGACCTTGCACATTTAGGACTTTGTTTTCGGGCAGTGGCACACACCCTCCACGGAGCATGTGTACGGGAGCAGTAAGGCTTTCCCGCCCTTAGTTAGCCATGAGCCTCGGGGTCCCGCTTGGGCAAATGGGAGCAACCAAGAAGCCTCCCTGCCAGGGTCATGGCCTCCCTTCCCTCCTCCTGGCAAGAGTCCTCTTGAAGCCTCTGGGAGCATACCTGGCAGTGCCCCCCCCCCACCCCCTCCTATTCTAAGCTCAAAACCTGGGAACACCTCTGGGCAACTATGTCACGACAACGTGACTTCTGTTCAGGCCAATTAGGTTGTCCCTGCAGGATGCAGGGCCACAGTTGTCTCCTGAATCTTTGTTGGGAGAGATGGCTGATGCCACTCTCCTGGAATGTACTAGAATGGCCTGAAATATAGGAACCTTCACACCTTAAGGAAAACACTTAGAGGTAGACCTTCAAAAGATACGCGAGCGCGTACTTTTGTTCGCGCAGCAGGCGCGAACAAAAGTACGCTGAATTTTATAAGATACGCGTGTAGCCGCGCGTATCTTATAAAATCCGGGGTCGGCGCGCACAAGGGGGTGCACATTTGTGCAACCTGTGCGTGCCGAGCCCAGCGCGAGCTGCCTGTTCCCTCCGAGGCCGCTCCAATTTCGGAGCGGCCTCGAAGGGAACTTTCCTTCGCCCTCCCCCCACCTTTCCCTCCCTTCCCCTACCTAAACCCCCTCCCGGCCCTATCTAAACCCCCCCTAACTTTGCGCGCATCGGCTGGCAGCCCCGCTCCGTCCTCCGGTCCCGGGGGCTGGTCCTGAGGCCTCAACCACGCCCCCGGGCCGGCACCACGCCCCCGGGCCCGCCCCCGAAACGGCACGTCACGCCCCCGAAACGCTGCATCGTTTCGGGAACGCCCCCAGACACGCCCCCTCCCGCCCCTTTCCGAAAGCCCCGGGACTTACGCGCATCCCGGGGCTTTACTAGTGCCGGCGTGTGAGGGCCCTGCGCGCGTAAATCCAGAAGGATTTACGCGCGCAGGCCTTTTAAAATCCGCCCCTAAACGTTTTACAGCATAGAGACTCACCTCTGGCTCAACTCACCACAATATCTATATCTATAAATTGGAGATAAACAAAACACCTTCAATAGCTAGAGGTGAAAAAACAATTTTTTTCTTTACGTGTATATCATTGCAGTGGTAGTACCTATAAAAAGTCTTAAGGACAATTTAGTACTAATACCAACCAGTAGAGCTTTTTTGGGAAAGTCTGAGGTGTAAAGTCTAATACAAAGCAGAGTCTTCCTGGCATGCAACAGAGATAATAAGAACATAAAATATGCCATATTGGATGAGACCAAGGGTCCTTCAAGCCCAGCATCCTGTTTCCAACAGTGTCCAATCCAAGTCAAAAGTACCTGGCAAGTACACCAAAATTAAGGGAAAGATTTTAAAAGATTGTGTGCGCGCTCTACCCGGCGCACAAACATGGATGGGTGATTTTGTAACATGCGCGCGCTGTTAGAACTCCCTTCTCCTTCCCCTTCCCCTATCCTGCCCTCCCCCTATCCCTATCCTAAACCCTCCATATGCATTGTCTTACCTTTTGTGCCTGCTTCGAGCAGGTGAAAGTTGAGTGCGCCAGCACCCTGCCGGCAAGCGATCTCCCAGCACAGCGGCAAATGGCTGCTGTGCCGGGCACCTCTAGCCTCACCCCCAGGACCACCCATTTCACCAACCCTGGGACTTACATGCATCCCGGGGGTTTACATGCATGGCCGTGCCTTTGGAAATTGGTCCAGCGCACGTAAGGCCTGGCCACACGCATAAACCCCCGGGTTTACGCTCGTAAGTCTTTTAAAATCTACCCTAAATGAATAGGTCCCAAGCTTCTAATCCTTATTGATTAATTGAGACTGGTCCAATGGTTGCATTTTCCAGAAAAGGATACAGCCCTATCCTCACTTCAAGGATTTCTTGCATACTTTTCATGGCAGACATCTCCAGTCTGACACCATATACGTTTTTCAATGACATTAGAAGATGTTTTCCTTTAGCCATTTTTAGATACTCCAGCTCGTTCTTTTTTTTTTAAATTTTATTTTTATCATTTCAAACATTACAGCAAGATAATTCTTACTTACAGAAAATAGGAATACAATAATGCATCAAAGATCACAATAATCAAAACGCCAGAGCTTAATCCTCCATTTTGTATTCCCCCTTAAAGAAATTTAGAGGGGACAGAATATAAAGGGAGTTATACTAATTATCTTTGCTGAAATCGGCTTAACGTTAATAAAGACATTCACACTTTATGATCCTCACATTATGGAATATTAACAGAGGGAATAACAACCCTCCTTGCATTTAGGAAGGATTTTAGTTGCTCAGGGTAAAAAAAAATGAAACATTCCGTTGGAGACTTTACAACACATTTACACGGATATTTCAATATATATGAAAACCCCAAAGCTACCACTTGTGGCCTTAAAGCAAGAAACTCTCGTCTCCTGACCTGTGTGACAGGAGCAAAATCAGGAAAAACACGAATCTTTAAGCCTTTAAAAGGTAACTCAATATTTCTGAAATATCTTTTCATGGTTTCTGCCACATCGTTAGCTATTATAAAGGAGACCATTAAAGTTGCACATTCGTAGAATTCAGCTGAAGAATCTTCAAGAAATCTGGTTAAATTCCCCTTATTTTCACTTCCTTGTAATATATCCCAATCCTGGATGGAACAGGTAGGTAATACAATTTATTCACTGAAGGACATTCCCCCTCCTGAAATTTTAAATTTTCCATGAAATATTTTTTTAAAGTAATATAGGGAAGTTCACCAATAACCTTCGGAAAATTTAAAAACCTCAAATTTAAGTGTCTTGTATGGTTCTCCAGATGTTCCAATCTCCTTGAAACCACGCTGATCTCCTTCACAACTTTTACATTACATTCTTGGGTTTTCTTTAACTCATCTACCACTGAATTCAGTTTTGGCTTTATTTCTTCTATTTGTGTGTCATGTATTTCCAACTTATGATTTACAATGTCATTTTTATCTTGGAAATCACCCAGAGACCATATAGGGGCAAGATGGTGGCGTGAGCAGGCACGGAAGCGCTGAGCTCTGTTCACAGCAAAATATTTCAAGCTTAAATAATGCCTGCAAAACAGAAAGGAAAACTTTGAGTTTTTCCTTCGGAACCGGAGGTTTCTTTAACTCAGCCATTGATAACTTCTTTTGTGCCTGCAAGGACATTTTTAATGGGAGGTGAAGTAAACGTTGTAGGAGCTAGCGAGGGAGCGCAGCTCTCACCTGGTGAAATCTCTTTGAGCCCCCCGGATCCTCGTTTGCCCAAGAACGCTCTAGTCCTGAGCTTCCCTGAGGCAGCTGCGTCACTGAGCCATGACGAGCTAGGAGCGACAGCAGCAGAAGGAGGTCAGAGGGAAGGAGACGCTGTGCTCCTGTTGCAGCCTCCGGAGAGCCCCGGAGCAACAAGGGCGGGAGTTTTGACTTCTGTGCCTCCCGCGTCGACTCCTACGCGGGAGAGGGAGACAGAGTGTCTGGAAGGAACGACAGCGCCTACTGGTAGGGACTCTCAACTGGCTGGAATATCTCCTGTGGTGAAAGTGGATGAGTACTTTCAATGTCCCCGCTTTCAAATGCCCGATAAGCCAGAGAATATCACGTTAGAAGCGATCTGGGACATTATGGCTGCTTTAGTGAAGACTCCAGCTCGTTCTATTGAGTATTCCTGGTCATGGAGGTGGTTTCTTAATATTTGGCAGGCTTTCTGCTGCTGGTACCCTGTCTACCACCCTTTTCACCTCAAGACATTTCCTTGGAGCAAGGACTACTTTTGGGCATGATGATGGTGGAGAGTGATGGTGGTTGTGAGTCCTATGGAGATGGGTGTATTACATTTACTATATGGAATAAGTTGGAGATCATATCAGTCAAATTTTGCCTTAATTCAGATAAACTTTGACTCTGTTATATTGATAGTGTCTAGCCTTTAATTTATTGTGGCCACATAATCTTGTTGATATCTGACACAGATCTCATTCCAAGGTGAACTATGCTTGCATAGTTTCAATGACCTACCACTATTTCATGATTAATGCTTCCTAAGGATGGGGAAGTGCAGCTCTTCTAATGCTGTCCAGATCCTACTCTTTTCTTGGGAGAGAAAAAGGTGGGACAGTTGTGGCAGCTCTTCTCTGAGTGGCCAGGAGAGTGATGCTGGAAGGTGAATGACTGGAGTGAATGATAAAGAATACTGGACATGTCATGAAAGACAATATCTTTCCAGCTTGTTACCTCCATTACCATCACAACATCTTGCAAGTTTGTTAATTTGTTTGTGTGTTAGATACTAGGGATGTGCATTTGTTTTTTGACGTCAATCGTCATGGATTGGCAACACCGAAAACCAATTACATTTTCCCCAAATTTTCGGGAAAAATCAGTTTTTGGGTTAGCGCGCACTAACAAAAACCGTTAATTTTTGTTACTTTTTGCTACTTTTTTGTTAGTGCGCGCTAACGGGATTTAGCGTGCTGTAAGCCAAAAAACAATTTTTCACGAAAAAAAACCCGCTGATCTGCGGGAGAAAGAGATTTTCCTGCGGCCACAAGAACCCGAAAGCAAAAACGATTGGGCACCCGATGCACATATCTATTAGATACTATATAGATTCTGTCTCTTGTGTTTTATAGTACACATGCAGATTTCACATTTTGTAATGCCTTCCCCTTTGTGAAAAAACATTAATGTTCAATGCTAAAACTGTCATTTCATGCCTGTGAAATTTTATCACTATATAGTGAGTAGACCTGCAAGGTCTATGGACAAGGAGGGTCACAAGGCATGTGTAAAAGTTTGTCAATATGTCATTTCTTTTGTGAAATAAATATATTCTTAAAAGACAGATTATAACAGACGTTCCAGATGTTGGAATGTGGACATGGAAACAGTAACTTTCAAAGCAGCGCACGGGTGCTCTTCACGCACCCAAATATTTTGTCATTTTATAACTTGCGCACATACCATATGCATGCACCTTATAAAATAGACTGCCCACATGCATATGTGCACACATTTATAAGTGAGTATGCCCAGGCATGTAAATCGGGTCTCTGCCATGTAAGTCAGGGTATTTTTAAACTGGTGCACATCCACATCATGACTAGTTTCATCAGTTCATCCACTAATTCACCCAGTGTTGAGCTAAGTCCTGCAAAGCCCCCGTAATTTAATATTCTGCATGCCCCACAGTTAACCAAGACCCTTTAAATCCCTCCAAAAAGGCTGTTTTCTTTGGCTTTTACAGTTACACCTCCTCCATAGCAGAAGCAAAGTTAAGTAGCAGAGGACCCGGGCGTGTGCCAGGGCACAAAAATCTTTATATGCACATCTCTTGGCCGTGCCCCGAGATCATGCCGAGAAACACCCAAACCCCACCCAGATCATGCCCAGACCATTCCCTTTTTGAAACTGAGTGAGATGTGCATGTAGTGGTAGATGTGCGTGTATTTGGGTGGCTTTTTAAATTTAGTTGGCTCCTGCAAGCCCGACTTGTGCGCCCATCCCCCAATAGATGTGCATGCTAGGCTCTTAAAGCAACCTTAAAATGTATTTGATTTTGAGATTTAAAAATGTACAACTTTTATAACAAATGATAAAGAAATATATTTTATTTTGTCTCCTGAATCTTTATAAATACACTTTCAAATAAAGCAAAGATGTCCTTATGGGGCAGGCAAAGCACATTCTCAAACAAATAAGGGTAAAACTATAAGGTAGAAAGTGAGCAGCAGTTACTAGGAGGGTAGATAGGTGAAGGGCATTCACAGTTGCTTTGCTGGGTCTTGGAATATTTGTATACATAATGAAAATAATTCAATAAAAGGAAATGCAGCAATACATTGCTGATTTGGAATGTGTTATTTCTTTTGGTTTCTAATGTATAGTGCTGTGTAATCATGTATCTTACAAACGTTTTTTTATTTTTTTTTATGTTATGATGCATTCAAAACATTTACATTTGATTTAATGCAAAATACAAGTTCAGATTTAACAGACAGTAACTTAGGGGAAGGCTTGAATCCTTGCTAAAGTACAGAGTGTGAAGTGAGCAATAGCAGTTTCTTCTGCTGGTTAACTGCAGCATTTGAATAGCTGATTGACTGGCTGCTTCTGTTATTTTAGAAATGACAATACAGTTTTCATTTTACGTCTTTGACCCACTCTCTTTTACTTCTTGAGAACATATTGCATGGATGATTATGACGTTATATGGAATCACATCTTCTTCTGTTCTTTGTACCATGCTATATTAAAACCACCACCATTACAATTTGTAGTGTGTAGAGTGCCTTTTGTTTTTCTTAGCAAGGCAGAAGCTCTCATTATTGTTTTATGCCTTGTTTTTTGAGTCATTGACTTTAAGGATTTAAGAAATCTACTGAGCAAGAAATAGTTCATGCTGAGATAAATGAATGAAAACATAATGAGGATAATTTTCAAAGCCATTTACATGGGAGGGTAGTGATTTACCCACATAAATTGGCTGTTTGAAAGTTGCCCTCTCTTAAAAGGAAACAAAGTGCATGCCTAGTTGTGTAATGTGGGTACTTTTCACCACATTTATGTGCGGCATTCCCAGGGGCGTGTTTTGGGATCAGAAATTAATACAGGCAGGTTGTATTTTCATGCACAGTAAAAGCTGCATTATCCAGCACACATGGAGAATGTAGAAGGATAGGGGTGTTGGTTAATCAAATACCCCACTTATCTGAGAGTCTTCTGCTTCCTGCTCTAGGCAGTAGCATGCAGGAAACAGGAGGAGAGGGTTTAATTCCAGAAAGGATAGAACAGAGAGCAGACCAGAAACTATTCTGCTCTCTAATCCAAACCCTCCCATCCTTTTATCCCCTCTCACCCAAACAAACTCACACATTCTTAATTCTAGGTGAGATGCTAGTTACCTGAGCATTCTGGATAGTGAAATGTAAGATAATGGGGCATTTACCTTATATACTAGTTATTTTCCTTGCAGAATCCATTCACACACAAAGCAGTTGCACATTTCTCTTTAAAGCTTGGTATAAAGTCCATGGATAAAAAGTACCAGTGGACTTTTCTCCAGATCAGAGAATCTCAAAATCACCCTTAGTCTATAGCCATGATTTTGTTTTAAGTCTAGTTATTGTATGCCCTTGGTTTTCAGGAAAACCAAAATATGAATGTGAATCTGTCTCTTAGCCTGAATGAGGTCAACATTTAAAAGGATTTATCTGGCTAAGTTCAGAACTAAGCCAGAACATTTGTGATTTAAATATTTTCCCCCATTATCTGATTTATTTGTCATTTTATAGATTGCAATTTCCTTTAGCTCAAAGCAATCAACAATAGTCTATATATAAACATTTAAAATACTTTAAGTAAGCCTTTTTGTTTTAATTGCAGGATCCTATACAGAATGAGAAAAACATATTTATTTTCTAATTAACTTATGCCGGGGGACTTTGGCCCTTCAAAGTCTCTATGATATCCCTGGTGGTGCCCAAGTGCAGAGACCAATGCATGAAAATAGGCCGACATGGAGCAGCAGTTACAACCTTTGCTGGGAAGACTGGATGGACCATTTGGTCTTTTTCTGCCATCATTACTGTCTTGCTATGTTATGGCTTGCTGAAAAGGACTGTCATAGCCCATGAGAGTTGGAATGATCAGAGCAGCATGCCCAAGGCTGACTTGATCCTACTTATGTTCCCTGATGATTTTTAAAAAAAGTTATATTTTGTTTAATTTTGTTTCACATGGCCCATGTTTAAAGGGGGCAGAGGTGGTGAAGAAGCAGTGTCATGCTGCAAAGAGGAGCAGAGGCGGGATATCTGATTATCTGCTAAAGAAAACGTTTGGGACAGACAGGAAAAGGCGGCAGGAGTGTCAACAATGCTGTCACTGCTGCTTTTCAGCTGCCAGAGAGGGAAGAGACTCTGGAAAGCAGTGGGAGCAGCTTATTTGGGCAGGCAGATGTAGCAGCAGGAACATGTTTCTATTATGTAGCTGGGGCCAGGCCAGTACAGTGATGTCACAGGCAGTGCTGCAAACCAAGAAGTAGTTCTAGGTTGTGACTGCTGATTTCCCCCCCCCCCCACAGGTCCTTAAAATAAATGTAGCTGGGGTAAACTAAGCACTGGGGAGATTTAGACAAGCCCCTGCTGCCACTATAAATAAAAGTTATTTGAGCCAAGAGGGTTGGTTCTTCTTGGCACAAAGGATGCACAATACAAAGAGTTCTTCAAAAAACAGAAAATGTGAATGCTATGATTCCACAATACATTTATTCCCCTGCAGGGCACTAATCCACATAAGAATGCAGGAGCTATTTAGGTTCAAGGGAAACTTTGTGGCCAATGAAGTTAAGTTGTTTATGGGAAGATGTTGAGAATATTTTGTCGTCTTCCACAGAAATAATAATAATTTACCAATTGTGAACCCCTGGAAAAATTATCTTGATAAAATTAAAGAGACCTCTTTAGGCATGTTTTGGGACTATTTCTCATGACATCAACAAGTGTAATAATCCAATGTGAGATGCTAGTTTTACAGTTGAGGAGAGACCGTTGTAGAATTTCTCAAAGAAGGATCTGTGTAAGGGCTCCTCCTCATGGGTGGTAAGGAAATTACCATTTTAAGGGGAAATGACTGCTTGGTCTAAGCAGAGAAAGGAAGAGTTGAAAACAGCACAGTATAACATTAGGTTGGGAAATTATTAGCTGACTCTTTAGTATGAATGTAAGTATAACTGAGAAATAAAAAGGTAAGAAATAGAGCAGTTAATTTATTTAGAGGAACAGAAATATGGGAAATTATAAACTTGCTTGAAGTGTGTGAACCAGAGTGATAAAAAATGATGATTGGTTTTAAATAATAGTAGAAATATGATACTCTAATAGAAGCCAAAAGTCCACGACAATCAAATAAACAATGATTTGGCTAGGGAAAGAACTGTATTTATGTTCTCTAGCAACCGTCATACATGGCCACAGTCAGCTAAGTGGCTTATATGTGCAAGCTCGTATGGCTACTGGGCTTGAATAATCATAGGTTGCAGAGAAAGTTTTAGAAGTGCTGACACTGTGTGCAAACCAACTACTGTGTGAGCACTTATCTGTTTCCACATGTGGCAACTTAATGCGTATAATCCTGAAGGGCTGCACCAACACTGCGGTGTTTCGGAGTATTGGACTCCTTCCTCAGGGATCCTCCAGGTGGAATTATACTTATAATTCTGTGTGGAAACAAAAACAGTTCTTAATTATGCCTACGAGGCTAAGAGTGACAATGAAACATTATCAGGCTGGTGAGAAAAACTTACGGAGCCTTTTGGTTGCAGTCATTATGTGCGCTCGTGGAAAATCACTAAAAAATGCAAAAAGTGATGAGTGTCCAGAGATCATTCTAATATTGTGCCGTACAATGAACACAGGCACTGTGACTACGAAAGACATCACTAGAACCGCAAAAAAAAGAAAAAAAGAAAAAAAAAGGAAAAAAAAGGGGAAAATGTCCTAAGTTGTTGTAATGTATGCCCAAACTAGGCTAACGGCAAATATCGCTAAAAATGCAGGGTGCGGGGAATGGACGTCCCGAATTACATTATAGCGCTGTCAACACTAGGCTGAGGGCAGGAAGGACGCCTTTGAAAGAAAGGCGTCCTTCCTGTATCTGTAGATACATTTCACACACTGTTAGTGTGGGATTCATTCATCCACACATAGTTGTTCCAGATAATTATAGTTTAAATTTGTATCTGTCACTTTTTTGAGTCTCTCATTCATATGCCATTGCCCATATTCAGGGAGTCCATTCACATACAGTATTTCCCCTCCTTTTATGCCTCTTCTAAAATGGCCGCTTTTTTGACGTCATTATCCTTATATGGTGAGTTTATTAATACACAGTATTCCCCCATTGCAATCCTTTTTCAAAATGGCCTCCCCTTTTAACGTCATTGCCCTTATATGGAGTCCAAGGCCCTCCCCTGTAATCGGCTCACCCACGTCATTTCCGTTTACTGTCACTTCAACACGGAGGATTTTCCTTTAAAACCGGCGTTTTTCACAGCGCCTTGCCTGTCAGTTTGCAGTACAGTCGCCGTGAGGCAGCACTACTTTAGTGCACGTAAGTACTTCTTCCTATGAGGTATCTTCAGTATATCTTAGTATAACTTTCTTTCAAAGGCGTCCTTCCTGCCCTCAGCCTAGTGTTGACAGCGCTATAATGTAATTCGGGACGTCCATTCCCCGCACCCTGCATTTTTAGCGATATTTGCCGTTAGCCTAGTTTGGGCATACATTACAACAACTTAGGACATTTTCCCCTTTTTTTTCCTTTTTTTTCTTTTTTTCTTTTTTTTGCGGTTCTAGTGATGTCTTTCGTAGTCACAGTGCCTGTGTTCATTGTACGGCACAATATTAGAATGATCTCTGGACACTCATCACTTTTTGCATTTTTTAGTGATTTTCCACGAGCGCACATAATGACTGCAACCAAAAGGCTCCGTAAGTTTTTCTCACCAGCCTGATAATGTTTCATTGTCACTCTTAGCCTCGTAGGCATAATTAAGAACTGTTTTTGTTTCCACACAGAATTATAAGTATAATTCCACCTGGAGGATCCCTGAGGAAGGAGTCCAATACTCCGAAACACCGCAGTGTTGGAGCAGCCCTTCAGGATTATACGCATTAAGTTGCCACATGTGGAAACAGATAAGTGCTCACACAGTAGTTGGTTTGCACACAGTGTCAGCACTTCTAAAACTTTCTCTGCAACCTATGATTATTCAAGCCCAGTAGCCATACGAGCTTGCACATATAAGCCACTTAGCTGACTGTGGCCATGTATGACGGTTGCTAGAGAACATAAATACAGTTCTTTCCCTAGCCAAATCATTGTTTATTTGATTGTCGTGGACTTTTGGCTTCTATTAGAGTATCATATTTCTACTGTTAGATTCATCTCTATATTACAATGGCATTATCAGACTGGAAGGACATTTTCAGCTATTCAGCTGAACATGTCTCTCACATAGCGCAAGAAACTTCATTGTTCACAGATTCAGTTCCCTCTGCTTCTAATTCGGACTCCTTTGGAGATTTAGTAACATTGCACAAAAGAAACACTAGAGCCGAGCTACATGGCATTACTATGATTGAATATGTAAAACAACAGATAATTCCCCGGGGACTACGGATCAATAAAGCACCACTCATGTTCACAGACCGGCCAGAATTTCTTTCAAAATGGGCAGCAATCCTGAACAAATGTTCGCTGGACTTGATGCTCCTGATTATAGAATACACCAAGATTGTTTCTGAGGAAATACAAGCAGAAATCGTTGTGATTCAGGATGAATATAAAACCTCTGCAGATGCTGAAACCGTTCAGAAATCTATGGATGAGCTCCAAGTTACGATTGATAAATTCAAATCTGACATCAAACGTAATAAAGTTACTAAATTCAAACGGCATAAAGGTGACTATGCCACTGCCAGTATTTACACGTGGCTGAATAAGAAAGATGATAAAGATCAACCATCCAGAAAAGTCACATTTGCCTCATCTGAAGACTCATCTAGTGGGACCGATGATCAACAAACAACCTACGGCCCACGACCACCGGCTTTTTTAGAAAAACGCAGATATCCGTCCCGTCCTCCAAGACCACGCGGAAGGAAAACTTACCAACAACCACCTATGGACGAGGACGCACAGTGGCACAAACCCTTCACCAGATCCCAGAACATAGACAATCGACGGTGATTAATTTATCAGGACACCATCTTACCACCCATGAAGAACAAGTGTTAAATAGAGGACTTTCCTTCGTCCCCACGAGCAGACATGATCCTTTCTCTTGTCGCATAGAATTACATAAATTCTTTCGAACATTGATGATTAAACACTTTTTTTCCAAAAACACGGACATTACCCAAGATTGTTCCATAGTTAAGTCTAAATCACGTTGGATCCCACCTGGGATTATAGATGAACAAATAAAGGCATTCCAGACACTCGTTCTCCAAGAAGTATCCCATATCGAATCCAGACAGCATCATACATATTTCAATCTATCAGCCGCAGAAAATCAAGCACTAAAAGCATTAGCAGATAACACTGACATTGTCATTAAACCAGCCGACAAGGGCGGTGCCTATCGTCATCTTAGACCATGAAGAATATCGCCAAGAAATACTGCGTCAATTAGATGACTACAGATACTACCAGCTATTAGAAGCTGATCCCACCGTCTCTCTGACCACCAAGATCAATGGATTACTCAATATAGCACACCAACAAGGATTTCTTACCCTCAAAGAGTTCAACTTTCTTAAGGTGGTTTCTCCACGGATCCCAGTCATTTATGGGGTCCCCAAGATTCATAAAACTTTGATACACCCTCCCTGTCACCCCATAGTGTCAGCAAATGGCTCTATTCTGGAACCCTTGGCAAAGTTCATGGATCTCTTTCTTCGTTCCTCTGTGACAAAAGCTGACTCATATATTCAAGACACTTCTCATATGCTCAACAAGCTCTCCACAGTTACAGATACATCTAGCTCATATTTTTTGGTCAGCCTTGACATCGAGGCGTTGTATACAAATATTCCCCAACCAGATGCTCTTCAATTGGTGCAAAAGGTTGTCGAAAGCAGAATGAGACCACATCGCATTCCATCTGATTTTTTAGTGGCTCTCA
The DNA here is from genome assembly GCF_901001135.1 of Rhinatrema bivittatum. Classification (NCBI taxonomy): domain Eukaryota; kingdom Metazoa; phylum Chordata; class Amphibia; order Gymnophiona; family Rhinatrematidae; genus Rhinatrema; species Rhinatrema bivittatum. The sequence goes on along the minus strand of NC_042620.1, from coordinate 57,570,536 downwards.
CAGAGATCATACTATTTAATAATTACTTCTCTTATGAACAAAAATTTTATTTGCAAACCCATGGGGTCGCAATGGGCTCACCCATAGCCCCTGACGTCGCCAACCTCTATGTCACAAAATTTGAAGAAGAACATGTTTACCATTCGCCTCATTTCCAATTTGTCTCTTTGTGGTCTCGCTACATTGATGACATATTTTTCATTTGGACGCAGTCAGAACCACTATTGATTCAGTTTCATCAATGGCTCAATCAGGCTGATCCACATCTTAAATTCAGTTTAACGTATCATCAAGATCAACTCTCTTTTTTAGACATCCAAATCAGCAAACATCAGTCGGGATTCACCACTACGCTCTTCAGAAAACCCACGGATCGCAACAACTATCTCCGTTTCGAAAGTCATCATCCCAAGAAATTCAAGGAAGGATTACCCGTCGGCCAATTTTTTCGGCTGCGGAGACTCTGTTCAGACAATAGCGATTTTCACACACAAGCCCATCACCTCTCCAATAGATTCTCAGAAAGAGGTTATCCTTCTTCTGTTATTCGTAAAGCATACAAGAGAGCCACTTTTTCAGATAGAACCCAATTGCTTCAGTATAAACAACGGAATGAGACACCAAGTCTAATTTGCGTTCTCCGACACACAGAGCTCACATCCTACATTAAGCAGGCCATAATTACCAACTGGCATGTTCTTAGCCCGCACCCGGTTTTTCATGAACCTCCAATGTTTGCTTATTCCCGTGGCACCAACATCAAGCAAAGAGTGGTTAGAGCAGCGTCTCAACCCAGTTCTACGTCTCCACCCGGTGAATTTACAAAATGTGGGAGATGTTCCTTATGTTCCACAGCCATTGTTGGATCATATTGGATAGATCCTCAAACAGGTCATCGCATTACTCACAAATATGCAATGAATTGCAATACAGATTTCGTCATTTATGCACTTCTATGTCCCTGCAATAAAATATACGTTGGGCGCACGAGGCGCAAGATTCGGATTCGTCTCATAGAACACCGCAGCAGAATCAACAATAAAGACATTAAAGCTCCGGTTGTTTCTCATTGCCTATCACATGCCCATACGTTTGAAGATTTAAAGTGGCTCATTTTGGAACACGTTCCCGCATATTGGAGAGGTGGGGACAGAGTTTCACAATTAAATTACAAAGAAAACCGTTGGATTTTTCGTCTCCGTTCCACAGAACCGCGAGGTCTCAATGAAAAAGTAGAATGGTTCTCCCTGATCTGATTTGATTAACATGGTTCCGTTTCTATGTTACCTTTTTTCCTTTTATGTTTCCCCTGTAGATACATTTCACACACTGTTAGTGTGGGATTCATTCATCCACACATAGTTGTTCCAGATAATTATAGTTTAAATTTGTATCTGTCACTTTTTTGAGTCTCTCATTCATATGCCATTGCCCATATTCAGGGAGTCCATTCACATACAGTATTTCCCCTCCTTTTATGCCTCTTCTAAAATGGCCGCTTTTTTGACGTCATTATCCTTATATGGTGAGTTTATTAATACACAGTATTCCCCCATTGCAATCCTTTTTCAAAATGGCCTCCCCTTTTAACGTCATTGCCCTTATATGGAGTCCAAGGCCCTCCCCTGTAATCGGCTCACCCACGTCATTTCCGTTTACTGTCACTTCAACACGGAGGATTTTCCTTTAAAACCGGCGTTTTTTCACAGCGCCTTGCCTGTCAGTTTGCAGTACAGTCGCCGTGAGGCAGCACTACTTTAGTGCACGTAAGTACTTCTTCCTATGAGGTATCTTCAGTATATCTTAGTATAACTTTCTTTCAAAGGCGTCCTTCCTGCCCTCAGCCTAGTGTTGACAGTGCTATAATGTAATTCGGGACGTCCATTCCCCGCACCCTGCATTTTTAGCGATATTTGCCTTTAGCCTAGTTTGGGCATACATTACAACAACTTAGGACATTTTCCCCTTTTTTTTCCTTTTTTTTCTTTTTTTCTTTTTTTTGCGGTTCTAGTGATGTCTTTCGTAGTCACAGTGCCTGTGTTCATTGTACGGCACAATATTAGAATGATCTCTGGACACTCATCACTTTTTGCATTTTTTAGTGATTTTCCACGAGCGCACATAATGACTGCAACCAAAAGGCTCCGTAAGTTTTTCTCACCAGCCTGATAATGTTTCATTGTCACTCTTAGCCTCGTAGGCATAATTAAGAACTGTTTTTGTTTCCACACAGAATTATAAGTATAATTCCACCTGGAGGATCCCTGAGGAAGGAGTCCAATACTCCGAAACACCGCAGTGTTGGAGCAGCCCTTCAGGATTATACGCATTAAGTTGCCACATGTGGAAACAGATAAGTGCTCACACAGTAGTTGGTTTGCACACAGTGTCAGCACTTCTAAAACTTTCTCTGCAACCTATGATTATTCAAGCCCAGTAGCCATACGAGCTTGCACATATAAGCCACTTAGCTGACTGTGGCCATGTATGACGGTTGCTAGAGAACATAAATACAGTTCTTTCCTAGCCAAATCATTGTTTATTTGGTTTTAAATAATGGCATTATAGAAATAGTTAAAAACCAGCCAATACAAACTGTTGCTCCATTTTAAAAACTTAAGAGACCTTTTTCAGTGTGAAAACTCATTCAATGGAGATAACTCTCAGAAATTGCTGTCTTAATCCACTGAGATAGCTGGCTGAGAGAGAAAATGTGGCCAACATCAGTAAAAAATAATAGTAATAATAATAATTGGCAGAACGTAAAGCCTAACTTTCATTTAATGCAAAAAAGGGAGAGAGGACTGAAGTTGTCTGCAGCCACTTTTAAAACTTTTCTGCTGTGAAAAGTATATTTGCAGGCTAGAGAAGTTAACTGTAGCAGCAGGTGGTGGCCATTAAGCAGTGTCAATGACAAGAGGCAGAAAAAAAGCAAGAACAGTTTATGTTCTGTACATAATTGGAGTGACTAGAGTTGTGCGTGAGAGGGAATAGTTTTGGGAATCTTTCCATAAAGAGAACCTGTTTAATAAAGCTAACGAATTGGGAAGCTCAAATACTGTTGAGGAAATTGATAGGGAATGCCATTGTTTTTCTGCTTTTTTTTATATTTCGTTTTTGCATTTAGTTACAATCTCGCAAAACACCAAAGTATCCTGAAAACTGAGCAATACACAAAGATTAGACTGTGGAAGATAACTGTGGAAGAGTAGCTGATTTCCTTTTATTGAGGACCTGAAAAGACATTAGGTACACAGAGAAGAAGAATAGAACAGCTTCAGAGGAGGATCCAGTCCCAGAGAAGTCTGATGTATCTAACACACCAAGCTAGACATTTGTGAGCACAATTTCCAAAATACAAATTACATTGGCCAGTAGTACCTGCTGTGACATTCACCTTCAAACTAAGATAAATATATCCCTAGAAAGAGAGGGAAGAGACATTGATATTCACCTGTGAAAGATGTTCTCTATATATTGGTAGTAAAACTGTAAAGCAGATAAACAAAAAAAAAAAAAAAAGCAACATTTGGGAAAAGAATCTTGTCTTTTTATAAAAGAAACTGTTGACAAAGCAGCGAACAGCCAAGAGATAAACTTATCTAAATACTGTAATTTCTGTAGTATACATTCCAGGTCTAAGTAAGAATAGAAATGAAAATTGTATATGGCATTTAAACTACTCTTCTTTAGAGTGTTAATTATTGTAGAGCTCTCTAGGATATCAAATTTAAAAGTGTGATCTTTTTAAAAGAAAGTCCATACTTGCAGTAGAGGAGGACGAGAAGGCTCATCTGTATACTGCTCCCTGGGAGTGGAGTCCAGAGGTCACCGCAAGTCACCGCAAGTGATCCAGGTTGTTAATACAAACAAAAAACACACTTTGAAATGTCTGTATGCCAATGCCAGAAGTCTAAGAATTAAGATGGGAGAGTTAGAGTGTATAGCAGCAAATGATGAGATTGACATAATTGGCATCACAGAGACTTGGTGGAATGAGGATAACCAATGGGACAGTGCTATATAAGGGTACAAATTATATTGCAATGATAGGGAGGATCAACTTGGTGGGGGTGTGGCACTTTATGTCTGGGAGGGTATAGAGTCCAACAGGATAAAGATCATGCAAGAGACTAAATGCTCAGCAGAATCTATATTGGTAGAAATCCCATGTGTGTTGGGTAAGAGTATAGTGATAGGAGTATACTACCGTCCACCTGGACAAAATGGTCAGACAGATGATGAAATGCTAAGAGAAATCAGGGAAGCTAACCAATTTGGCAGTGCAATAATAATGGGAGATTTCAATTACCCCAATATTGACTGGGTAAATGTAACATCAGGACTTGCTAGAGACATAAAGTTCCTGGATGTAATAAATGACTGCCTCATGGAGCAATTGGTTCAGGAACCAACAAGAGAGGGAGCTATTTTCATTTATTTCTTAGTGAAATGCAGGATTTGGTGAGAGAGATAATGGTGGTGGGGCCACTTGGCAACAGTGATCATAACATGATCAAATTTAAACTACTAACTGGAAGGGGGACAATAAGTAAATCTACAGCTCTAACACTACTAACTGGAAGGGGGACAATAAGTAAATCTACAGCTCTAACACTAAACTTTCAAAAGGAAAACTTTTATAAAATGAGGAAAATAATTAGAAAAAATGAAAGGTGCAGCTGCAAAGGTTAAAAGTGTTCAACAGACATTGTTTAAAAATACAATCCTAGAGGCGCAGTCCATATATATTCTACACATTAAGAAATGTGGAAGGAAGGCAAAACAATTACTGCCATGGTTAAAAGGTGAGGCAAAAGAGGCTATTTTAGCCAAAAAACATCCTTCAAAAATTGGAAGAAGGATCCATCTGAAGAAAATAGAATAAAACATAAGCATTGTCAAGTTAAGTGTAAAACATTGATAAGACAGGTGAAGAGAGAATTTGAAATGAAGTTGGCCATAGAGGCAAAAACTCATAATAAAAACTTTTTTAAATATATCCGAAGCAAGAAATCTGTGAGGGAGTCAGTTGGACCATTAGATGACCAAGGAGTTAAAGGGGCTCTTAGGGAAGATAAGGTCATTGCAGAAAGGCTAAATTAATTCTTTGCTACCATGTTTACTAATAAGGATGTTGGAGAGATTCTAGTTCCGGAGATGGTTTTCAGAGGTGATGAGTCAGACAAACTGAACAAAATCACTGTGAACCTGGAAGATGTAGTAGGCCATATTGACAAACTAAAGAGTAGCAAATCACCTGGGCCAGATGGTATGCATCCTAGGGTACTGAAGGAATTAAAAAATGAAATTTCTGATCTATTAGTTAAAATTTGTAACCTATCATTAAAATCATCTATTGTACCTGAAAACTGGAGTGTGGCCAATGTAACCCCAATATTTAAAAAAGGCTCCAGGGGTGATCTGGGTAACTATAGACCAGTGAGCCTGACTTCAGTGCCGGGAAAAGTAGTGGAAACTATTCTCAAGATCAAAATCGTAGAGCATATAGAAATACATGGCTTAATGAAACACAGTCAACATGGATTTACCCAAGGGAAGTCTTGCCTAACAAATCTGCTTCATTGTTTTGAAGGGGTTAATAAACATGTGGATAAAGTTGAACCAGTAGATGTAGATTTGGATTTTCATAAGGTGTTTGACAAAGTCCCTTATGAGAGGCTTCTAAGAAAACTAAAAAGTCATGGGATAGGAGGCAGTATTCTTTTGTGGAGTAGGATTAAATGGTCAATTTTCTCAGTGGAAAAGGGTAAACAGTGGAGTGCCTTGGGGATCTGTACTTGGACTGGTGCTTTTCAATATATATATATAAATGATTTGGAAAGGAATACAATGAGTGAGGTTATCAAATTTGTGGTTGATACAAAATTATTCAAAGTAGTTAAATCACACGCGGAATGTGATACATTATAGGAGGACCTTGCAAGACTGGAAGATTGGGCATCCAAATGGCAGATGAAATTTAATGTGGACAAGTGCAAGTTGTTGCATTTAGGGAAAAATAACCCTTGCTGTAGTTACACGATGTTAGGTTCCATATTAGGATCTACCACCCAGGAAAAAATCTAGGCATCATAGTGGATCATACTTTAAAATTGTCAGCTCAGTGAGCTACAGCAGTCAAAAATGCAAACAGAATGTTAGGAATTATTAGGAAGGGAGTGGTTAATAAAATGGAAAATGTCATAATGCCTCTATATCACTCCATGGTGAGACCGCATCTTGAATTCCGTGTACAATTCTGGTTTCTACATCTCAAAAAATATATAGTTGTGATGGAGAAGGTACAGAGAAGAGCAACCAAAATGATAAAGGGGTTGGAACAGCTCCCCTATTTATTTATTTTATTTATTTATTTTTAATTTTTATAGACCGAAGTTCTTGTAGGAACTACAAATATATCCGATTTACATACAACTTTTAAATGCCCAAAAAGAGTAGTGGGCTTTACATAGAACAGTTGAACAATAAAACAGGTAACAATAGAACTAACAATAATGCTGGAACAAATAGAATAGATAACCAATTAAACATAGTAATATAGTAATAAATATTATATAGAAAATAAATATAAAATAAATATAAAAGAGATAGAGTAAATGGAGTGTGAGTACAGTATAAATACAAAAGATGAAAGAGCTCAAAAATTAAGGTACAGTTGAAAAAAACCTCTTCAGCTTTTTCTTCTTCTTCTTCTTTCCTATGAGGAAAGAAGAGGAAAGCTTTTTCTTCTTCTTCTTCTTCTTTCCTATGAGGAAAGGCTGAAGAGGTTAGGGATGTTCAGCTTGGAGAAGAGATGGCTGAGGGGGGATATGATAGAGGTCTTTAAGGTCATGAGAGGTCTTGAACGAGAAGATGTGAATCGGTTATTTACACTTTCGTATAATAGAAGGACTAGGGGGCATTCCATGAAGTTAGCAAGTAGAACATTTAAGACTAATCGGAGAAAATTCTTTTTCACTCAATGCACAATAAAGCTCTGGAATTTGTTGCCAGAGGATGTGGTTAGTGCAGTTAGTGTAGCTGGGTTCAAAAACAATTTGGATAAGTTCTTGGAGGAGAAGTCCATTAACTGCTATTAATCAAGTTTACTTAGGGAATAGCCAATGCTATTAATTGTATCAGTAGCATGGGATCTTCTTAGTGTTTGGGTAATTGCCAGGTTCTTGTGGCCTGGTTAGGCTTCTGTTGGAAACAGGATGCTGGGCTTGATTCATCCTTGGTCTGACCCAGCATGGCAATTTCTTATATTCTTATGTAAATTTGAAATTCCTTATGAAATCTGCTTCTTTATGCTATTCTCCCCCACTAGGCAACACTTATTCAGGAAAAGAAAATGGAGAAAAAAATAACATTGTGATCATTTTTTTATATTCTATTTTTATTATCTTAGGATGATTTGTCATTTTATTGTTGCTTCCCACTGCACTAGGAAGGTCTGGGCCTCTGTACACTAGAACCCAGTAGAATAAATTGCACTGTGTTCCCTTTTGGGAAACACCAGGAATTGCCCACATTACTATCAGTACTATACATTGGATACTGTAGCAGGAGTCAGGCCCCTCTACCCCAGAAGGTGATTTACAGGCTTTTGATCACTTTTTTATATTTATGTTTCATTTACTTTTTTTTAAACAAAAAGTGTGGATGGTGCTTCTTATTTTTAATGCTATGCAGATTTCAGTCTGGTATGCATTCTGAAAATAAGGGGGTAGATATTCAAAATCTATTTAGATAGATAACCCAAAAGTTATCCATCTAAATGACAGACTAGGCATATTCAGCCTCTTATCTGGCTAAATTACAGCTAGATAGCTACTTAACCGGCTTTAATTTAGATGGAAGAAAAAGGCATATTTCAGGGGCATTCCAGGGAGGGGTTGAGTTATCCGGCTAACTTAGCCAAATATTGCATTCAATTTTATATTTATTATTTATTTATTTTTTATTTCCACATTTATAGCTCGCTTATTATAAAGGCATGCTAGGTGGGGAGCAAATTATATAATATAACATAGTACAATGTTCATATAAAATTTAAATAATCTTCATATAAAAGCACAGGAAGAGATATTCTAATATTAACATGCACATGAACTAAAACATTACAACTAAAACATTTAAACAATTAAAACAAGCTAAAAAGATAAAATAATCTCAACAGTCATGAAATGCTTCATTGAACAATAAGGCTTTCAGATTCTTTCAGAAAGCTTAAAAATCAGTTATTAGTTTCAAATCCTTCAGTAATGAGTTCCAAAAGGCCCTAACATCCACGATAATGCTATAACACATGCATTATTTATCGCATTGTGTGACGCAAATGTAAAATTTTTGAAATGTTGTCAAAGGGGAGGGGTTTATGAAAATGAGGGGCATTAACACAGCATGTGTGAAATAGAGAGAGAGAGAGAGAGCCTCAGATGGCAAGCAGAGTAGTCAACTATTTATACAACTGTAGGAGGGTAAGCTAGTAACTCAATGTGAGTTTTGGGGGTGATCTAGGATTTTGGGGTCAGTTTTACATACACAGTGTGATGTTTGAACAACACAACACACATCAGTGAAGATTTGACATGGTTTTGAGTGAGGAAAGTCACACAAAGATAAAATATCTACAATGTTCTCTCACCCTAGCTTGATGCACTCTCTACTAGGGTAGTCTCATTATAGGGTAGTAATGGAAACATTTTTTTGCCATTTGTAGGGAAGGATGATCTTTAAATTAATACTGTAGTAATAAAAAAATATTAAAATAGCAAAAGGCAGGATAATGAATGATATAACGATGATTGGCTAAAGAACACCTAAACACTTGAGGTGATTCCGTTCTGCATTTCTGCAGTGTTGAGATATAAGTATTACCATCTTGTTACTATTCAAGTTTTCAATTACATATATTTGCATTTAGAGAAAGGAAAGTTTTGGGTATGTTATTATCACCATTTATTTGTATTCAGTATTGATGTGTTGTGGTGTATAGAGTGTCCTTATTAAGTTACCATTTCCTTACTATATAACTGTATCAGGAAGTAAATTTGGCAGAGTGAATGGGCTTTATAGCCTTTATCTTCCATTAGATTCTATGTTTCTGTGTTTCAGCTTGTATGTTTATATTTATTTCAATGTATCCAAGTGGACTAGGAGGGCAACCACACTATTTTGTAAAGGAACTAAGAGAAATGTTTTATAGTTTTAACACTTTGAAAACATGTAGCGTTATGCTCATAGAATAAAAAAACAGTAATGTTTGATGTCTTATATTTTATGAATCTACCATGTCAACTACAGATTATCAGCATACAGATATTATAAAGCAAGTCATAGAAAAAGGTTTTGTACACTTTGCACCTGAAGTAATACAAAATCATGAGCAGCACAAAGTAGGCTTACTGCTGCCAAATGCTTAATCACATAGAATTTATATTAATATATACACATTTTCTCACGATGATCCAACAGAGATAATATGGAGATGATTATAGGATTATGGCCTGTTCCCATACTACTTTGTTCTCTGATCCTATGAGATAACAATAGAAAAGTACAGATGAATATGATTTGGAAAAAATTAAATTCAAAAGTCCTTTGATTGTGGGATTTCATAAGCTTGCAATCAAAACAGAATTTGAAAGGTGTGAATTGCTAAAATTTCACTCTCATCTTAGAATGCTTCTAGTTCCAGTTTGCAATGAATTACTAAGAAATTGAGCTCTTCTGACTCTTGTCATGGTATTTCATGTACACAGCATTGGTGTTCAGGCTCAGTCTGATCTCCATCAGCATTTTAGCACAGTTCATTGAGGGCAAGTTCAGGCAGAGCTACAGTACTGCCAAGGTACTGGAAAGGAATAGAGTCAGAAAGCTGGAGAAAAAGCAGGTGGGAGGTGTTTTGGAGGAGTGAAATTAGCCACATGAGTTATGCGGATAAATCTGATATTCAGATATTGTGAGTTAGCTGCATAAAGTTTGTGGCTCACTCTGGTCATGCCATAGGACTGCCCTAAAGTTAGCCAGATATACTTATTTGGCTAACTTTATAGCCAGGTATATTCATCATTTTGCTATAAATTTTACATGAATAGTGCCTGCGATAAAAAAAAGGGGCATAGTTAGAAGAATGTTTGAGATACCACAATGATTGTTAATTTTATCACACCTGCAGGCTGAGAAGTGCCCAGACAGGCATGTCCAGAGAGACAGAGAGAGAGAAAGAGAAAGAGAGAGAGTCTTTATAAGGCTCTTATATAAGTCAACTATTTATTAGGGATGTGAATCGTTTTTGAACGATTAAAATTATCGTCAGATAATTTTAAAATCGTCCAAAATCATTAGAGTGCACGATACAATACAAATGCCCCCGATTTATCGTCAGGGGCATTTGTATTGTATCGTTAAATAGGGCGCGGGAAAATCGGCATACCAAAACAACCCTAAAACCCACTCCAACCCTTTAAAACAAATCCCCCACCCTCCCGAACCCCCCAAAATGTTTTAAATTACCTGGGGTCCAGTGGGGGGGTTCCGGCGCGATCTCCCGCTCTCTGGCCACAGCTGCGTTAAGAGAAATGGCGCCGGTGGCCCTTTGCCCTTATCATGTGACAGGGCAAAGGTAGCGCCAGCGCCATTTTGGTTCCTGGCTCCCAACGTCACGCGTGCAGGAGATCGCTCCCGGACCCCCGCTGGACCCCCAGGGACTTTTGGCCAGCTTGGGGGGGCCTCCTGACCCCCACAAGACTTGCCAAAAGTCCAGCGGGGGTCCGGGAGTGACCTCCTGCACGCGGGCCGTATTGCCAATCTTCAAAATGGCGCCGGCGCTACCTTTGCCCTCACTATGTCATACGGGCGACCATATGACATAGTGATGAGAGTTCAACAATAGTCACCCAGCATGGAGGGGTTCCACTTAGCTTGATACCATTTCTCCATTTTGACAATGTCTTGATGAAACCTTTTACCATGTGTGTCACTCACAGTGCCAAGGTTGACTGGGAAGAAGTGGGAATGAAGAAAATGTATCTTCAATGACATGTTGCACTTCATCAATCTGAATGCCTGAAGCAGATTTTCAACCTGTTCGACATAGTCTGCTGTCTTATAGTTGCCTAGAAAGTTACAAATGACATTCTTGAAGTCTGTCCATGCAACATGTTCTGTACCTTGCAGAAGACCATCAAAGTAACTGTCCTTCATCACAGCTCAGATTTGTGGGCCAACAAAAACCCCTTTTTTTATTTTGGTGTCACTTATACATGGAAACATTTGCCGCAAATAATCAAAGGCTTTACTTTGCTTGTTCATAGCCTTAACAAAGTTTTTCATCAGCCCAAGTTTGATGAGCCAAAGTGGAAGAAATATCTTACTTGGATCCACCAATGGGTCGTGCTCAACATTCTTCTACCATGGAACCAACTTCTTGCGGAGAGGCCAGACTTTTCTGACATAATGCAAATCTCTTGCTCGACTATCTCACTCACAAAGGAAGCAACAATACTTGGTGTAACCAAGCTGCAGACCCAGTAAAACTGCAACTATCTTGAGATCACCACACAAATTCCAGTTGTACCTCAAGTACTCAATGTGGTTCAGCAGTAGCTGCATGTTCTCATACGTTTCTTTCATATGAACGGCATGTCCGACAGGTATTGATGGGTAGATATTGCCGTTGTGCAGCAAAACAGCCTTCAAACTTAAGACTGATGAATCAATAAATAGTCACCAGTCTATTGGGTCGTGGTCACATCTGAGAGCACAAAACAATCCATTGATGTCACAGCAAAAAGTCAGACTGTCTACTTGGTTGAAATAATTTGTCAAATCTTCATGAAGGCTGTGAAATACTGAAATTTTCATATCATATGAGAAAAGATTCCATCCTTGCAGCCTTGAACCAAGCTGCTCCGCCTGACTCTTTGATAAAGCCAAATCGCTGACCAGATCATTCAGCTCTGACTGAGATATTAAATGAGGATTTTGCACTTTGTTCATCCTGATGGCTTTTATAGATCAATTTCCAAGAAATAAAGCCCAATGATCCCCCTCCCATCCCCCAGAACCCTTCATAATATTCCAATGTTCAGTTAGCTGGAGAACACAGACCTACCACCATCTGTCCTGCCACCTAGCATTGTTTTGACATCACCACCTATTTCTAGAGCAGTGATGGATGCCTGCCAAGTCAGTAGGAGGAATGATTGTGTTCTTCTGCTAATTCAACATTAAAAACTTTTGGGGTATCTCCTGCAAAGTGTGAAGGAGGATCATGATGCATTTTTTCTTGGACACTGGGCAAGTTTGAAGGACAAATTGTGGATATGCAATAGATTTGTTTTCTTGGAAATAAGGAAAGTAGGAGTGAATCAGAAAGATGTCAGAGAACCTTTGTTCTTTGGAATTGGGTGAATAGGAAGAGGGATCAGGAGCTGTGGAGGACCCTTAAATTGGGGATCTGGCCTGTGGGAGATGAGAATGAAATGTCAGGGTTGGGAAGAATTATTTACAGTTTGACTTCCCATTTGGTAGAATGGTTGGTAGCCAACTCTTTAAGGCACTGCTTAAAGCAGCATTGGGGCTTTAGATAGGGAGAGGGGACATTGGAAGGTGCTTGGGATTTGATGTGATTTGCAGTGATGAAAGGTACGAAAAGATGAGATATATACAATGTACTCTTGACCTAGCTTAATGCACTCTCTATCTAGCTGCTATCAAGCTAAGCTGAGAGTACAATGTACAAGTCTCATCTTTCTGTATCTTTCTTCACTCCAAATCACATAAAATCTCCACTGATGTTTACTGTGCTGTTCGTACCTCTGACTGTGCAAGTAAAACTGCCCCTCAAAACCTTGGCCACCACCAAAACCTCACCCCGAGTTACTAGTTGTCACCTTACAGTGGTATAAATAATTTACTTATACGAGAGCCTTATACAGAGTGTCTCTCTCTCTCTCTCTCTCTCTCTCTCTCTCTCTCTCTCTCTCTCTCTCTCTCTCTCTCTCTCTCTCTCTCTCTCTCTCTCTCTCTCTCTCTCGCAGCCACAAAATGCAATAAAAGCCTATAGGGGAACTTTTCAACTCACAATGTGAAAATATTGCAGGTGTGATAAAAATGTAGCACACATTGTGGTAAAATAGCACACATTGCAGTATCTGGAAAATTACCCTAGCCACACCCCTTTTTTTTATCACGGGCACTATTGTGAAATTAAAGGTAAAATGATGAATCTATGTCTAAATTAACTGGATAAATTTGTCCAGCTAATTTAGCTGGGAAATTCAGCAGCAAGGTTTAGATTATGCCACTGAAAATTCCCAGATAACTTAAAAGTTATCTGGATAAGTATAGGTCTAACTTATCTGGTTAACTTAACTGGACAAGTCTCAATATTGCTACTCATTAGGCTAAGTTAGCCAGATAAGTATCTCCTCCCTGTCATGCCCTCATCCTACCCACCATTTAGCTGGCTAACTACTTAGCTGAAAAACTAGTTATCCAGCTTAATGATGATCATTGAGTGCAATCAGATATTCAGCCACTGCTGTTTAGCTGGATAAGTCAAAAACCTATCCAGCTAACTGGCGCTGAACATTTACCTCATAGGGTTTTGATGATGCTGCTGTGAAGACCTGCATAGGATGGAATAAGGGATGGGGGTGAGCTGGGGACTAGCATAGTACTCCCTACCCCATGTTAATCTTCTCTTCTGGCTAAGCCCCTGCTGTTGATGCCTGGCCTGCCCCTTCCTCTTTGGCACTCTTCTGCTTCAGTGCCATGCTGTGTTGTTGATAATCTTCTTACTGCTGCTGCCCATTAGCCATTCATTCTCTCGATTCCACTGGATTGTTTTGATCCTAAAAGCAAAACAAAACAACAAACCAAAAGAAACGTAAAAACAAAAAAAAACAAAACACCTTTCTCTCCTCCCTTCCACTCTCTGAATGCTTCAGTAGCTTGTTGCCCCTCTTACTGCTCCTGGATGCCCTGATTTGCTGCCTTTCCCCTGTTGTGGTTCATACCATGCTTTTGTTTTGCCACATTTCTTGCTGCCCTCCTCTTTTGGGACTTTGGGGTTTTCATGTCACTATTGTGATGCTTTGCCCCTCACATGGTGGCTTGGACTGTTCATGACCTAGGGTGCTGTTGCCTCTGCTGCTGATGCCTGCCAGCAAGTTTCATGTAAGTTGACTGGGAAACCCTAAAGTTAGAGTTAAAAATAGAACACATTACACCCTCCATTGACTTTAATGGAAAGAAATGAAATGAATGCCCCAATTGAATGAGATTCTGATCCGAATCAACGAACTGACTGAGACAGGAAATTGAACCTGAAATCCGAACTGAAAATTGTTTCCTTTCATTCCCCTGCTGTTTTACTCATTTCCTGCTGACAAAAGACTCTTGGTGTGAATAGAATTGCTGAGGGAGAAAATTGTATATATTACCTTTCCACTCTTAACTTTCCTGATTGGATGATTCTTCTTAGGTAAAATTGCTACTCCAAATGTTAAAGAAGGTAAAAATGGAAAGTTCAAGAAGGGTGTTTTTTTTCCATCTGTCAGTTTCAGATCATAGCTGTTAGAGACAGAAGATTGAAGAGAAAGAAAAATTACCCAGAAACATATTTCGCTTTCATCTTCCATTCTCAGTACTAATGTTAAAATAGCAGTTCCCACTGGTTTGCATTGCTTTTGATATTACCAAAATCACTTGGACAGTTGAAGTTTGTTGGTAGGTAGGTAAGCATTAAGCATGACATCTTGTGAAGTTGATCTGAAAATATTCCTTTTATATCCCTATAGTACTAAAAATTTCAATCACACTCTCACTGACTGTAAATATGGAAATGAAGGACCTTCTCAATCTTTTATAATTTACTGCTGCTGCTGCTGTTGACTCTCCCAGATTAAAACTGGGATTTTGATATAACATTTGAGATTATCACAGCTACACATTTTCAGTATCGTATTCAATAAGCTAAATTTCCTATTAAGCCAGTTAGATTACCCATGTCCCTACTCTAAGATTAAATGTAATTTGGGAGCAGGTATTAAAGATTTCAATAATAATATTTATTTCTCTTATTTTAAGTGATTATCACTTTGATTTTCCTGCTTCTTTCTTCTTTTTTTTTTTCAATTTTTTCACTGAAATTCATTTGTTTCTTAGACCCAAGGGCATGCCAGCACCATTTTGGAAAACCTGTCACGTTGTCTGCTATTTTATGTAATGGAGCTGAATTCTTTATAAACTGGTATACAAATAATCAATCTGAATTAACGTTCATGTCTAAACATTCACCCACATTGATATAAAGAACCACACCATCAATTCATGCCATTTTGTCAGTGCTACTTTCCCATTTGTCTCAGTAGCATTCCCCATAATTATTCCCTGCTGTCTTTCTTATTAAAGTTCTTGCTGCTAGTTTTTATGTTCAATATTTACTGCAGCATTATTTTCTGTACATTTTGGGCTACTACTGTTTTGTCCCCATTTTCTGCTTATATGAACCATGCTTAGTATATCTGACCCTTTAATTTTGGAGGGGCAGAAAAGAAGGAGTAATCTTGTGTAAGCATGAATCATATTCAGTTAACTGCTACTTCTTACTCTGATTCCCATGACCATGGTCTGTCAACTTTGCCTACCTGATTATTTCATGCTGAGTCTGCCAGCTCCATTTTAACTGCTAGCAGTGCTAAATGCCACCTGATTTGTTAGTATAGATTTTCCCATCAGCAGAACATTTGGTCAATTGAAACCCATAACTTAATTTGTAGACATAAAAGGAAGTGGAACGGGGAGATTGGTGGGGCCAGGGTCTGGTGTATTGCTCTCTCTCACACACTCATCCAAATCAAAGTCATGTGATTGCCCTCATTTCAGGATAAGCAGCTCCAAAATTCTCTGATCTTCTCTGCTTCCTCCAAGGATTGGGAACATAAATAATCCATGCAACTACTGGCTGTGTTCTGCTTCCTCAGGAGAGCCAGAACTGATATACACTGCTGGCTCTGCTCCATTTCTTGGGACCAAGAAAAAAATGTCTGATCTGGGTTGTTCTGCCAGACATTAAGCCTTTGGTATTAGACACAAAAAGAAGTTGAATTAGCACAAGTTTGAAAATTGTGAGCCGTACTGCCATTCATCAAAGCTACTATGGAAGCCTCGGCAATTAAGAACATAAAAGCATGGGAAGTTGCCATACTGGGTCAGACTAAGGGTCCATCAAGCCCAATATCCTATCTCCAACAGAAGCCAATCCAAGTCACAAGTTACTGATAAGTACCTAAATATTAAATAGATCCCATGCTACTATTGCTGTCAACAAGCAGTGGCTATTCCCTATTGGTTAATAGCAGTTTATGGACTTCTCCAGGAACTTATCCAAACCTTTTTTAAACCTATTTAAACTAACTACATTAACTACATCCTCTGGCAATGTATTCCAGAGCTTAATTTTGCATTGAGTAAAACAATAATTTTCTCATATTCATTTTAATGTACTACTTGGTAATTCATGGAGTTCCCCTAGTCCCTGTATTGATTGAAAGAGTAAATAACCAATTCATATTTACTCACTCAAATCTTTTCATGATTTTGTAGAACTCTATCAAATCCACCTCAGCCATTTCTTCTCAAGCTGAACAGCTCTAACCTCGTTAGTCTTTCCTCATAGGGCATCCATTCCATGCTCTTTATCATTTTGATTACCCTTCTCTGTACTTTCCCCAGTACAACTATATATTTTTTGAGATGTGGCGATCAGAATTGCACACACTGGGGCAGATTTTCAAAGGGGAATGCGCATACCCCCTGAAAACCTGCCCCAAGCTCCCCCTGCGCGCGCAGAGCCTATGTTGAATAGGTTCGGTGGCGCGCACAAGCCCCAGGATGCGTGTAAGTCCAGGGGATTTCCTGGGGGCATGTTGAGGGCATGTTGGGGGCGTGTCACGGTGGCGTATCATCCAGGGCGGGGCCGTGGGTGTGTTTCTGGACTGGGGGCATTTCAGGGGTGTGGCCGAGGCCTGCAAAAATGCTCCCGGGCTGGGGAATCGCATGCTGGCCGGCCGGCCTCAGGCAGGCGTAACTTTTCTAACAAAGGTAGGGGGGGTTTAGATAGAGCTGGGGGGTGGGATAGGTAGGGGAATGGAGGGGAAGGTGCGAGGGGGTGGAAGGAAAATTGCCTTCGAGGCCGTTCCGATTTCAGAGCGGTCTCGGAGGGAACGAAGGCAGGCTGCGTGACTCTGTGCCATCTTGTGCTCCTACCATGGGACAGGGGCTGACCAATGGCACCGGCAGCCCCTGTGACATAGTAAGGGCAAAGGCTATCAGCGCCATTTTGATTACTGGCAGCCGACGGTCCGAGTGCAGGAGGTCGCTCCCGGACCCCCGCTGGACTTTTGGCAAGTCTTGTAGGGGTCAGGAGGGTCCCCCAAGACTTGCCAAATGTCCCTGGTGGTCCAGTGGGGGATTGGGAGCGACCTCCTGCACTCGGACCGTCGGCTGCCAGTAATCAAAATGGCACCGATAGCCTTTGCCCTTACTATGTCACAGGGGCTACCGGTGCCATTGGTCAGCCCCTGTCACATGGTAGGAGCACAAGATGGCGCAGATGGCCATGTGACAGGGGCTGACCAATGGCACCGGTAGCCCCTGTGACATAGTAGGTCAAAAGCTATCGGCACCATTTTGATCGAGGCAGGACAGACAGCCCGATGGCACGGAGGGAGAAATCCCTCGCGGGACCCCGCTGGACCACCAGGGATGTTAGTAAGTCTTGGGGAGGGATCGGGATGGTGTGGGAGGTTGTATTTAATGTATTATAGTAAATTTTAATGCTTAGGGTGGGTTTTTTTGAGCTTCGATTTCCCGCGCCGTTTTTTGGGCCCGTTTCATTTTTCCCTGTTTAGTCTTTGTTCGTTTTTCCAAAAAACTAACCGAGGAAAAACAAAGTTTACCCCTGAAGCGTCTGACTCAAAAAATGACCCGGTAGAAAAAAATGAAGCCCATCTCTAATGCTAAGTGAGAAACTCAGATCATATATTATCATGCATTTAAACTAGAGGGCTGGATGGCAGCAGGTGGCCAATGAAATTGGCATGTCACCTCCAATGTGATACAGAAAGTGGGAGGAAAAAATAACATCAATCAGATCAAAAAAGTAGAAAAGGTGACTAGGAAGTACAGCAAATCAAGGGAGAAAAATTGGAAAGCTATGACTACAAATGTTCATTATCTGGGCAATAAAATCCCAGACATTCAGGCCCTAATTGTGGAGATGGACTTCGACATTGTTGCCATTACGGAGCTATGGTTCACAGAGTCTCATGATTGGTATATGACCATCCTGGGCTATAGCTTGTTAAGAAAGGACAGAGATGACATAAAAGGGGGAGGAGTAGCTCTTTATGTCAAAAACAATATCCAACCAACTGAAATGCAAGGGATGTTGGGTAGGGAAGAGGCATTATGGGCTAAACTGAAAAAAAGAAGATGGTACTTCCATTTATACTGTTTTGTTCTACAGGCCTCTGACTCAAAAAGAGGAAATGGACAGAGATCTGGTTGAAGACATCTAAAAGATGGGAAAGAAGGGAGAAGTACTGCTTGTTGAAGATTTTAATCTACTGGATGTAGATTGAAGTAACCCTACTGCTGAATCTGCAAAAAGTAGAGTTATTGGATGCCCTTCAAGGGGTTTAGAGGGTGTGATTCTTAACCTAGTGCTTACTAATGGGGATAATGTCTCTAATGTCTGGGTATGTGCTTACCTGGGCACCAGTGATCATCAGAAGGTATGGTTTGATATTGCAAGTAGGATACAGAGAGGACACATGAGGATACAAGTGCTGAATTAAAAAAATATGTACTTTGTCAAAATGTGGACATACCTGAAGGAAGAACTAGAAGACAGGGAGAAAATGGAGGAGGTGAAAAAAGAGTTGGCCAAATTTAAAGGAGCTATTACAAAGACAACAAATCTATATGTTAGAAAAGTAAACAAAAGTAAGAGGAAAAAGAAACTGAATCAGCAGAACCAAGGGTCATGATTTAAAACTCCAGGGAGGAAGAGTCAGAACCAATATCAGGAAGTATTTCTTCAAGGAGAGGTTTGTGGAAGCCTGGAACGCCCTTCCAGAAGAAGTGGTGAGGACCAAAACTGTGAAGGATTTCAAAAGGTTGTGGGATAAACACTGTGGATCCATAAAGTCTAGAGGATGTGAATGAAATGAAGAGAAGAGGCTTTGGGTGACTTACTGGAATGATGGCTACTACCCTTATTCAATAAACATACACATGGTTAATGCGACTCCAACATTGCTCTATGCTTCAATGGCAAGAGGAAATGTGGGAAAAAGGATCTGCATTCACAAATAAGTGTGGGAGTAGCCTGCATGTCATGCAGGTTACTACCCCAAACCAAATTAGCCTTATATTTCACTTTCAATGCATATCCAAGCAGCTCTCTGCTTCAATGGCAGGGGGAATGAAGAAAAGAGGATTCATATTCAATCAACTAACAAGGACTAAATTGCACAGGCTGGAAAAACAAGAAGCGTGGGAGTAGCTTGCTTGTTATGGTGGTTACTACCCTGAACCAATCAAGCCTGTTACTTCACTTTGAATAATTATATAGTGCAGCTCACTGCTTCAACGGCAGGGGGAAATGAAGAAAAAATGAATTATATTCAGATAACAACCAACAAGGGCTAAATTGCACAGGCTGGGCAAACAAATAAGCGTGGGAGTAGCTTGCTTATTGCGGCGGTTACTACCACTAAACAATTAGGCTTGATACTTCACATTGATGCAGCTCCAGCACTGCTCTCTACATCAATTGGCAGGGATGGAAAGAAATTAGAACCAAAAAGTTACCAATAAGGGCCCTGACCTCAGCGGTCAGAGTAACAGATACATATGAGAAAAATAAGTATGAAAGCTTGTTGGGCAGACTGGATGGGCCATTTGGTTTTCTTCTGCCGTCATTTCTATGTTCTATGATTTGGTCCTCAAAGGAGATGGCTGAAAACATAAAGGCAAAAAGAACAGCATTCCAGAAGTACAAAGGATCCCAGAATGAGGAAGACAGAAAATAATTCCTGGTGAAACTGAGGGAGATGAAGAAAGTAATCAGGCAAGCAAAAGGTCAAATGGAAGAAAGAATTGCCAAAGAAGTAAACTGAGGTGACAAAGCATTTTTCAGATATATCAGAGAAAGGAGGAAGGCTGAGGTGATGTAGTAAAATTGAAAAGTGACAAGAAGCAATGTGTGGAGAAAGATGTAGAAATAGCAGAAATATTAAACAATCCTTTAGTTTGGTGTTTAAAAAAGACCCTGGAGAAAGACCATTGATGATTGACAAGACCATTGATGGGAATGATGTAGATGCAACCCCATTTAAAGAAAGTTGAGGGAACACCGAACAAGGTCTGTTGGATGCTCTCTCATCGAAGTTTGCTTACCTTGACAAAACTGTGGAATATGCCTTCTCAATGGCTGAACCAGTACTATGGAACTCAATCCTTTTACAGATAAGATCAATTATAGATGTAAAGTTTTCAGGAAAGCCCTTAAGTCTTTCTTATTTCAGAAGGCATATAGTGCAACTGTGTGAGACAATTTATCACAATATTGCTGAATGTTTAAAAACTACAGAGGCATATTTGTATTTTGTCTGTATTACTTTTGTTTTGAATTGTTCTTATTGTTTCGTGCCCTGAACTTTGGAAGGGTAGGTAAGAAATGTTTTAAATAAATAAAATAAATAAATATGGGAAGAGCTAGGAAACCTGAAAGTGAACAAGGCCATGGGACTCGATTAGGTACATCCCAAGATTCTAAGGAAGCTCAGAGATGTGCTGGCAAATCCGCTGAAAAACCTGTTCAATTGATCCCTGGAAATGGGAATGTTGAAGTGCGATTGGAGAAGGGCAACTGTGTTCACTTCACAAGAAAGATAGAAAGAGGAGGCTGAAGGAAAAAATATTTACAGTCTGGCCAAGATGTCTCACCTTTATCTTTCTTGCCCACCAAACAGTGTGCCCAGAAAAAATGTCTTCTCAATGGCAAGGGACATTGTGAACCTTCTTTATTCAAGGCTGATACCAGATTAAATGAAAAATGTATTATTCTGGAAAATTGATTTGCTTTTTCTAGGATTTCCAGAATATCTATGCAGGTAGCAATATGACTGAAAGCAACTTATAGAAACATAGAAACATAGAAATGATGGCAGAAAAGGACCAAATGGTCTATCCAGACTATCTAGCAAGCTTGAGATAGCATCAAAAGTATTAGGCTTATTGGTTAATGATAGTAACAGCCACATCAGCAAGTTACCCCCACTCCTCCTTGTTTACCCAGACATTAAAATTTAGTATCCTTGTTGGTAGCTGTCTGAGTCTGAGTCCGCCCCCCCCCCCCCCCCGTACCTTTAAAGCAAAGAGTAATATTGGAACAGAGAACAATTGCATCAACAGCATGAAGGCCTATTGGTTAAGGGTAGCAAATGCCATACAGCAAGTTACCCCCATACACTTCCCTCTTTATTTCCATAATTTAGTCCCTATGGATCCAAAGTGTATATCCCATGCCCCTTTGAAAACTTCTACTGTTTTTGTTTGTACCATCTCTTACAGAAGGGTATTCCAGGCATCCACCACCCTCTCCATGAAGAAATATTTACTGATGTTAGTTCTGAGTCTTCCTCCCTGCAAGGAGTTTCAAGACTTGGGGGTCTTACAGCTACTCTGCCTATCTGCTATGCCCCTACTATTACATCTTAGGGGTCTTTCCACAACTCTGTCTTGCAGACCTGCTCCTGATGCTATACCTAAGGGGTGTACTTCCATGCAGCCTTTGTGCCATGCCCTTGATGCTACAACTTGAAGGTTTTGATATGTCTGTATTGTTTGCTAATTGGATTTCAGTCTATTTCTCCTACCGTATTTTTTTTCTTGTTAAACACAGGTATTTTGTCTCCAAAATAAAATTTAAAAAAGAAAAAAAATATAAATGTATTCTCCTAACTCACATGTTTTCTCATTTTATACCTTACTGTCTTGTTATACTCTTCTAGAATCCTAGCTTAGTTCTCCCATCCTGATTCTTTATTGGTTAGATTTTGTCCCTAAAACAAAATGAAGAAAAGAAAAAAAATACAAGTTTCTCCTCCCACCTCACCTTTTTTTGGTTCTATGTTTTGCTATCTAAGGGGTAGATTTTATAAATTTGCGCGAGCGCGTACTTTTGTTCATGCTGGATTTTATAAGATACGCGCGTAGCCGCACGTATCTTATAAAATCCGGGGTCGGCGCGTGCTGCCTGTTCCCTCCGAGGCCACTCCGAAATTGGCGCGGCCTCGGAGGGAACTTTCTTTCCACCCCCCCCACACCTTCCCTCCCTTCCCCTACCTAACCCACCCATCACCCGACTCAGGGGCTGGTCCGGAGGTCTCAACCATGCCTCCGGGCCGGCGCCATGCCCCCAGTCCTGCACCAAGCCACCCCCTGACCCCGGACACGCTCCCAGACATGCCCCCTCCTAGCCCCTTTTACGAAGCCCCGGGACTTATGCACGTCCTGGGGCTGTGTGCGTGCCGGCGGCCTATGCAAAATAGGCACGCCAGCATGCAAGTGCCCTGCGCGCGTAAATCCAGCCGGATTTACGTGCGCAGGGCTTTTAAAATCCGGCCCTAAGTCTGCCACTGTTACTGCCCCACCTGCTCCTGGCTCACTCATGGTGCTTTGGATCACATCTGCCACTGTGGGCATGATTTTGCCACTTTACTGTCCCTTTGGAGATATTCATGCCTCTGTTGGTGCTGCCTTTTCTGCTTGTTTTGTGCCTTCACTGTCTTGGGTTTTTCATACAGCTATTGTTGGTTCCCTTTGCCCTTCTCATGCTGCCTTGTGGGGCTTGATGCCTCTGTACTGTTTGTGATAACCTGAACTCTTGGCTTTGGGGGGTTTATGCTTCTGTGCTGTTTTCTTACTCCATATTTTATGCCTTAAAGGTTTTGATGTCTCTGAACTGTTTGTGAAATCCTATAATCTACACCTTGGTGGTTTTGATACCTCATGTTGTTTGAGATTCTCTATTCTCTATGCCTTTGGGGTTTGATGTCTCTGTGAAGTTTGTGTGATGGAATCACCAGTTGTGTCCCCATTCATGACTTAATATTTCAAGATATTTAGGTTAGAATAGACCAAGGGATGTTTCTGTGTTTGAAACATATCAGAAACAAAATGTCTATTGGAGTGTAGTACCATCAATTTGCCACTGGATGGTTTTCAATGTGATAATGCACAACTGATGGTTGTGTATGATTAAGATGTACTTAACTTTGTGGGTATTAAGGGATAAATGAGGGTTTCCCCTTGAGTGAGATGGGAGGGCTGATTGGTTGGGAATGGTGTAGGAGTGACCTTTGTCAATCTGGCAGTATTTAGCCTTTTTGAATATAGAATGAGAAACATAGAGACCTCCAGGATGTAGGGATCATAGAGTGGCTAGCCCATGGGCTAGTGGGTCCTGCTACCCCTTCTAGTATGGAGTGGGTCCTGCAAGGGCTCTTGCCTTCAAGGGAAGTGGTTCATGGCCAGGAGTATGAGAAGTGGAGTTTTGTCCTCTGTATGAAATAGCTAGAGGATGAAGATGAGGGAAAATACCTGAGGCTGAGGATGTCAGAAAAGAGGCAATCCCTTCTCCCTGAAGAAATGTGTGAAAGCTAAGAGGAAGAGGTTGTGCCAAGAAGAGGATTGCCCCAAGGATGTCAGAGTATGGAGGAGACTGCAGAGACCTGCACACTTGCTGGAAGTTTTGAATCAGGATGACTGAGGAGAGATTTAAGGGTCAAAAGAGACATGAGTAGAAGGAGGAAGAATGGAGTGAGTTAAATATATCAGTCTCATGTCCTGCATTGGATTTCAATGTTTAAAAGGAAGAGGACTCCAGAAGAATTTGATTCATCTGTCCTTTTGTGAATAAGGGAAGCTAGTATTTTGGGGGAATTCTTTGTACCTGAGCATTAAGGGATATAAGCTCTACATTCCATTTAAAGTTGTTTTGAGATAGTTGTGGTGGAATTGTGGGAGAAGATGAAGAGGAAGGGTGTATTCCAAACCCTGGGATGCCAGTTAATATTCTTGTTTTAGAATGTCTAACTTAGCTGAGCATCCTATGAACCTTGAAGAATTAGATTTGCTGTGTATACTATATTTTTATGTACTGTACATAGTTGCTGGCTGGACAACCCAGAAAATAAAAATTAAGTATTTGATGGACCCATAGTGGAGTGAATTTTGTGGGACTTCAAAGAGGGTCAGCACTTAAAGATCAAATGAGAGAAAGGGTTCATGGAGGATGGGTATTAGATGATTCCATCATCATTGCAGGAGAGGCAATCAACCCCACTGCATGATCCCATTTTTATGAACCCACCCAAATAAATTAGAGAGACTGGCTCTTGCTCTAAACAGGTTAGATCTTCTTATTATTTCATATGCCTGAGCTGGGGTTAAATTTGTGATACACTGTAATCAATGCCTTGGGGGGTTTGATGCCCCTGTGCTGTTTTTGATATCCCAAATTCCGATGCCTCTGATATGTTTGTGATAACTCACAATCTATATATTGGGGGTTTTGAAGCCACTCTGTCTTTCTGTCTCACTTTTTATGCTGCTGTCTTGTCTTTTAATATTGCCTCTACTATTAACTTCAGAGGCAATTACAATAAACACCAGTCTGAGCCTTGTGTGTTTTTTTCCCTGCTTCAGAGTTTATGTATGTGAACAAGAACACATGCATAGTATGTGAGAGACATTTTTGAACACACTGTGAGAGTTACTGAGAGTGTTGCATAACAGTAGTACACTAATTAGGCATAGCATTCCTGTATACAGTGTGTGCCACTGCAAATCATTTTAACTCTGCTTGCTAAGCAGTGCCACTGTTCTTGATGCTTTGCTCTTTACCTACCATTTGTTAAATTATTCACCAGTGCTAAAAATGCTGCTGCTCCAAGCAACTCTTGCTTCCTTTGTGTGGTTCCTCCTCTGTTCCAGATGTCTTTGATGTTCTTTCCAAATTCCCTTTGCTTATAGCACATGCTGACTCTTGGTCTTGCCTTGGTAATCTAATGCTCTGCACAGTTACTGCACCACTCATAGACCCTTCAGCCCTTCATGCTACTCCTGTACCACTTCATCCCTCTTGGTTGCCTTGGGGTGTAAAGTGGTACAGGAGTGGCATGAAGGCACCATTCTTCTTATTACATCCCTTACTGTATATCTTGTGCCCATGCTGCCACCCTTCTTTCTGCATTGCTCTGGAATTACTATTTGTAATTGTGATCATCAGTACCACTTTTGATGCTGCTCCAAGTTAATCTTTCTAACTTTGAGAGTAATCTCTTTTGCTCTGGCTATCTTTAAGTTTCTTGCTTTATCTTGAAACTCTTGGTCTTGCTGTGGCAATCCAATGTTTACACAGGCCTTATCCAGTTATCTTTAATGGCGTTATGCTTTCCTGGACTTTTTCTTCAATCTGCTTTCTATTATGGTTCTTTCCTGCTGACAATTGGTCTTGTCTGGTATTTAAAATTCAGTGGATTACATGATATCAAAAGGCAGGAGTAGCAGAGTGCAGCATTCAAAACCAGGATCTCTTTGGTCCATTGTTACTGCGTCTTAGGTAATGGAGGCAGTATTGCAAAAAAACTGATTAGAAGAAGAATTATGTCTTGGATTCCCTGAATTATAGCATATTAAACAACTAATGGTAAAAAAGAATTTGGGGCTTTTAATCAGTACCTACAGTACCTGAATGTAAACTGTTTTGAGGAACTGCAAAGTAGAATATAAACATCAAATAAATATAAAAAAATCAGATAAATCAGTCAGTAGCATCTTAATCTCCAGTGAGGATTTGGAAGAGGTAGATGGTACTGAGAGGGTTGAGATTATACATAGCAAATGGAAAAAACCAAATCCAAGCCTGTTCAGCCAGAATCTTTTCCTAGTAATGCCACAAGGAGATGACATAATGCCTTCTCCAGGGATGTCCTCTGTCTTCTCCCTTCCGATGGCTCTATAACAATTTGGCTGGTGCCCTTTTCATCTCATTTAGATCCTTCTGGTGTTCTTGTCACTCTGGGTGACTGCTTTGCCCTTTTCATGGTGCTTTGGGGTCTTCATGCACTCTTTCTGCTGCTTTGACTCTCTATCACAGCCTTAGGGTTTTTTTTCTTTAGGTGCTTTTTTCACCTGTCATTGTGCCTTTAACTGTTCATACCACACTTGATAATGCTTTGCCCCTCCCAAGTTTCTTGGGAAGTTCATACCACTCTTGATGGTGCCCTTGCCCCTCTTTGTAGTCTTGGGGTCCACACATGCAGCTCTATAGATAGCCACATTCCACAAATGGCTAGGCAAAAACAGCAACTTCAAAGAAGACAATGTTATACTTTAAGGAATTAATTTTCAAATAGTGTGCATAATTTTAAATAATGCATGCTCTATTAGTGCAAGTACTGACTAGTCTCTGTCTGAAAACTAGCATCAGGTATGAATATTAACAGCACTTGTATAATTTGCGCCTGTTTTTGTGTAGGCATACTTTAAAAAATGTGACACATATATGCTAGATTTTTCCCCTGATTTAAATATGCCCACAGAATTGCCTCCTTCTAATTCAGTTAAACATAATTACACTCTGGAAGCCTTTATGTAATGTTAGCTGGTCTGTGGTGAGTAATTCTCAGAATGGGCAACCTAGGTGTTTTAATTCATTTTAATGCAGCTAGATTGCATTTAATAAAATTATCCTCATATTGCTTCCTTTACATATTAAAATTAAGCTAGCACATCTTGTTGTACATAAACTACCTATAGTGAACTGAGATCTGATAAATGTTTAAGAAAAGCATAGTATGAAATATTATCGTAACAATAAAGATCATTAGATTTTAAGCCTAAATTCTTTATCTTGTTCACAGTACAGCTTTGCAAGATAAGCTATACTAAAATATTTATGCAATACTAGGCTTTTAGCACTTCCAGGCCAATTTTAGGATAATAAGATCTAAGTATATTTAATATATGTTACTTTTAATAATTGCTGAAAGATTATAGTGCAAGTCATGTTGTACACAAATTGAAGCAGCTAAATATGGTTATTGCTGAAAAGTTTGTGCAAAAGATTTAAAAACTCAAGGCCTTTCTTCTGTATTTTTCTGTGATTTTGGAAAACAAATCTATAGATATCAGGGCCTAAGATCCACATATTATTATTGGTAATGCATCTGGATACTGTTCTAAGACTTAATTATATGTCTTCTCTTTTGCTATATACACAGCTGCAGCAGAAATGTTATAGAAGAGTCCCATGCTCGATTCCCAGCAGCAGAAAATGCTATAGAAGAGTTCCAATAGCATGGCCACTTCCAACCTGGCCTGACTCCTCCACACACTATACATTCTTTATTTACCTTCATGATAACAGGAAATGCACATGGAAGTACGGGAGGATAAGCTGATCCAGTGGACCCTCACATCAATCTTAGTACAGAGCCTGCCCCGACTCCCTCAGGGGGAGCTATAATGAGGGCATTTGGGACACACTTCATCTTAAAAGAAAATTGTACTGATGCAAAGACAGTGTTATGCTCCAAGCTTCTCTGTTTTCCTTCTATGTGTAGTCTCACACCTCAGGTGCTGTGTAGTAACATATACTGTAACCCTAATAAAATCTCCTTGAACTACCACAATGATGGTGTGGACAATGTTTTTTTCAATAACACATAAAAGTGATCCCCAATTTGGACTAATGCTTGTTGGGATCAATTTTGCACATTGCAATGTATGAGGTTTTTTATTCAATCCTCAAAGCAAATAACACAGTCCTGCGAGCATTCTCAGTCAAAGAGAGTGAGTTTGAGTTTCACCTGAGAAGAATGCCTGCATTCTAGCCCCAGAGGAAAGGGATAGAGAGAGAGAGAGAGAGAGAATGCTACAGAGAGCCTCCAAGAGAGCTACAGAGAAGATCTGCATGTTTTTCAGGTGAAGCTCAAGCAGTTGGGAGAGAAAGAAAAATTCAAGAGGTTAAATTCTGAGACTACACTTTTACTGAAATCCTATCTTTGTGGATTTCCATTGTTCCAGAGACAGAAGCTGGTGTGAATCGTATGCTAAAAGTGCAACAGTAGAGTGGAAGGCATGTTCTCCTCAAGAAAAAAGCAGGATTGAGTAAGCCAGGAACAGAACCAAACATTGGGACCAAGTTTCCTGAGTTCATTCTACCCAACTGAAGAACCATGAGTTTTGGGTTTCCCATGTAAAGGTAAGGTGATAGTGTATTAAAGAGTAAAGATATCAACATAAACCAAAAGATAAAGTAAACTAGAACTTTGCGTACCTATAGAAAAAAAAACAAACTAGTGTGCCAATTATAGTTCTCTAACTCTGTTTTGTGTTTTCTTTTATTCTGAGCTACATTTATTCTATTTTTTTCTTGGGCCTAAGAAACTTTTTAAGCTACCCAGAATTAAGAACTTTTAAGTCTTAGATTCTGTTAATTCAGGGATTCAATATTAAAGTGGTTTACATTTCTACTGTTATAGGGCCTGTTTTTCAAAAGCATTTAGCTGATTAAATCTGGGTTTTACATGTGTAAATGCACTTTAACTGTGTGAATGTGCTTTTGAAAATTGTTACAATATGTGCCATTGAGTAGACAATAAGTTTTATCCATGTTAAGTGCACTTCCACTTGACTAAATGGCTTTTGAAATTTGCTACGAGAGTATGTTACCTTTACATGCATAAATCCCTTGAAAATTCACCTGATAATGTTTATCACATTCAGTTGGTAAATTTGTGTTTAATTATAATTTTTGTAGGTATTCACTTTCTTCAATTGGGGGAGAAGGGAGAGATCAAAGTACACCTTACTGAAATTGTTTCTAATTCTAATACTCCTTGTTTCTAATTCATGGTAATGCAGTGTGTGGTGACTAAAGAAATCTTTCAGTATTGGAACAACTGCCTTGAAACTTCATTTAGTTTCATCCAACCCCAATGGCACCTGCAAATTACCCAGTGATATAAGTGTGATATCATAATTGTGTTTCCCTATAGTGACCCCCTTTTCTCAACCAGTTTAATAATCTGGAGTGGAGGGTTACATATGCAATACGGGGAGGGGGGGAGATAATGAAGGAGGGCTTGGGGGCTATGTAGCAGACTGGCAGAGATAAATCACCCCCCCCCCCCGGGGTTCATTCATATGGGTGAGTCACCTAGTTGTATTTATTGACAGACTGTTCAGGATCAGACTCTGGCTGACAAAATTCTAGTATTGCTGCAGGATTGAGAATTCAGCAGGCTAGATATCAAACAACCTAGAATAATGCAGCATGCAAGCTAGATGGCCAGGTTCATAGGGTATGGGTACCTACCTGACTAAATCAATGCCAACTGGACAGAGTAACTAATGCTGAATGGACCTTTAAGACCAGTCATAATCCTAAATCAGAATCAGGTTAAGTCTACTAGCCATATTTTGAGCACAGGCTAATAGGCCTCTGCTGCTTTGGGCTAGTAGCCATTCTTGATCCAGGCTAGTAGCCATAACCACAGCCAGGAAGATCAAATCTGAGACTGGGGATTGTCCCTTAGAGTGCTACTATGACATGTGTATTATCTGAATGTGTCAGTTATTTGTTATTGTAAAAAGCAATAATAAATCTGTGGCTTTTATCTTCCCACTAAATAATTGTTTCACAATGTTCATAATGAGGGTACTGGCATAGTTTGGTTTCAATGAAATATATTCAGATGAAAATTTTTTTTCAAAATAGTACATGTATTTAGCAGATTATAACAACTTATTTTTGTATAGACTGAGCTATGATTACTCTCTCTTGCAAATTACCAGGATCCCAATTCTTTTCTGAAATGCTGGATGGTGAGCTATATGGGGAAGCCTGTATTTTGTTTGAAATAATTGGTTCATTGTGTTATTTTTTTTCACTGTGGCCCAAATTTTTGAATATATGTGTTTTTGTAAACATGTATAGTCTTTCTGTGGCAGGAATGGGGCCATTCTAACTGCAGATGCACTGTGATAAATCTATGTAGGAGAATGACTTTCTGAAGTCCAACATTCCTCCCTTTGAGAGTACCTTGATTTTGTTTTTTACTTGTTTTTGATCTTTTCTATTACTTTTCTATTACTTACAATATCTTAATTTATTGTTGCGCCAGAGGTAGACCCTAGGGCTGAGGTGGGATTGACGCTACCCGTAGATGGGATCCTATGGGGCCCCACCATCTGCAGGCAGAGGGGACTAACGGACGGAGGCCAGTTCACCAATACCAGTCCTCATTCCCTGTGGGTTGAGCCTTTGGGTGCCGGGGCCAGTTGGACTTAGGTGGCCTCCGTCAGTGGTCGTTGATGGGTGGATCGAGGTCAGTCCAGAGGCAGCAACTAGTGTAGGTATCAGTCTGTACTGGATGAGGTGGAGACCCGGGCACCAATAGGAGCACAGTCTGTCAGAGAGCGCCCGAGCAAGAGCAGGCCGAAGCCTGAATGAACCACGTCCAGAACAAAGGCTGAAGAGGCATCTTTAAGCAATCTGGGTTCAGGGCTGGTGGCAGTCTGGAAGCAGTGGCAAGCAAGGCTGAGGTCTAGAAGAGGAGAGAGTCAAAGGATGGTCAGACGAAACAGACGTCCAGGGCTGGAGAGAAGCAATGGCGTGGTCAGGCAATGCAGAGGTCAAACCAGGTTAGCAATCCGAAGGAGAGATGAAGGAACAGGAACACAGGAACAAGGAACAGGAACAAAGGCAATCAGGATCGGGAACAGGAACAGAAGAAGCAACAAGTACTCGACTAGCGAGGAGACCTGTTCAAAGGCAATTTGAGAGAGCAGAGCCTGGCCTTATATACCAGAGCTTAGCCGATGTCATCTTCCGGGGCTGCGGCCAGATTCCTGCTGCAAACCCTATTAAAGGATCAGCTGTGTGCGCATGCGCACCTAGGGAAGGGTGCGGCGCTGGTTGGGACAGAGTCTCTCTGCAGGCCATGCAGAAAGGCCCAATGGGGAACATCAGGAACTGTAACAGAGCCGGAGGCCCCAGGGGTGGCCCAAGGATGGAGCCGGTGGCCCACAGCCACCAGATAAGGGACCAGGTGCTGGATCATTTTGAAAGAGGTGAGGGGGTCAAGCTGTTGGTCTGCTGCAGCCGGCACGCGTAACATTTATCTCTAATTAACCCCTGCCTGATATGCTTCTATAATCTGCAGACTGTATAAAAAATGAAGTAGCATTTCCTAGTCTTTATATAGCTTCCACTACATGTTCCTTTCTATTCTCATAGCCAAATCATACAATATTGCAAACATGGCAACTTCTCTCTCTATATATAAAAAACGCTATCTGTCTATCCATCTGTCTACCTATATATCTATCTATACAGAAAGAGAGAGAAAGAGAGAGATCCAAGGTATTTGCACTAACCATGATATTTGCATCTTCATAAATGTTTGTTGTAAATATCCAAAATGTTAAATTTATGGAGCAATCCATAATTTTAACTAACAGGGAATGGTAACTTTAAAACAATTACGCGAGCGTACATGAAAGTGCATATACCCGGCTCAAGCCCATGGAAATGGCCATGTTATAACATGTATGTATATATGTTTCCATCTTATAAAATCGATTAGACGTGCGTAAATGTGTGCACTATTTTATATGGATGCGCACAGGTGCTGCTTCTACCGCATATGCATGCACGCCAATGCAATTACCAGTTAAAGCAGTTCATTCCCACTTTGCCCAGTTCCAGGATAGGACTTCCTAACCCCCCCTAGCTAACTAACCTCTCTTTTACCATACCTACCCCAACCCTTAAAACCCCACTGACTAGCCTAGTTGTTTTGTTTTATAACTTACACATCATCTATAGCAGAAGTAAAGTTATTTGGTAGAGGACCCCAGCACACACACTTGTGTGCATAAATACTTACATGCTGGTTTCCATTTAAATTCTTAGAACACCCACTTCCTGCCCCTTTTTTGGACTTTTTCTTTTGGGCATGTAACAGGAGATACGCACGTCCATGGACACTTCTTAAAATATGCACGCCACACTCCGGCCCGAGAAACACGTGTATCTCCCTAATTTGCCATGCGAAGAACTTTTAAAATATATACCAAAGGAAGTAGTAAGCAAAAGAGACCCAAGCTTCTAGCATGCTTAAGACAGGTTTCAAAGGCTCTGTACTCCAGAGAATACAAGGAGATCAAGAAGGTCTAATGGTGGAAAAGTAGTGAGGAGTAAGTAGGTACACTGAGGTCCTATGTGATAAGATGCACAGTGAATCTACGTGCTGAAAATCAGTTTTCAATTTTCAAATCCATGCAGTAACAACATTTAACTCCTGATGCAGTAAGCAAATAGAATACTAATGAATCAGTAGTTATAAATAGAGATGTGCATTTGTCTGGGATGAATTAGACAATTTCAACAAAATTGTCCAATTTGTCCTGTTTCGGCAACCCCGAAAAACGAAGCAAATTTTCCCGAAATTTCAGAAAAAATTATTTTTTCGGGGTTAGCATGTGCTAACCCGAAATTCGGGGCGGCCGAAAAAAAAAGGCCCGAACCACGGGAAACCGAAATTTCTCGTGGCAGACTGATAACGAAGGCCGAACCGAAAGGTTCAGCCGAAGCACATCTCTAGTTATAAAGTATTGAAATCCAAGTTAAACTACATGTTCAGCCTTTTGCATAGACCGACCGCAAATTTTAACTCGGGGGTGGGGGATGGGTGTTGTATGCGTACAATCAATTTTCTTTGCAATAATACTAACTGCTTACTTAAAAAATAATTTTGGTACATGCAATTCAGAGATTGTCTCTTAGCATCCTCCAAGGATGCCCCTATATGATGATCTTCCTGAGCGCTGACAGCTACAAAGCCACTAACTCAAACATGCCAGCAGCTGCAATCCCGGCTGCTGTGGCAAAATTGTATGCACAGGGCAATAGGGACTTCTGCTTAAACAATGGCCAGGATTGCAGCAATCGGCATGCTCAGCTGTGCTGTAATGCCCAAGTATTCTTGCTGCCAGGAAGGTAGAGAGAAAAAGACTCAATTACTGTATTGATAACAGGAGTGAATTGCCAGGGCACTACTGTATTTTCCAGCAGAGATAAGCAGCTTCCTGCTACTTCACTTTGGGCTTGTCTAGGAATATTCTTGCAGGATTAGTTTTACAACTGAGCAGTAAACAGCCAGGACCACTGGCAAGTAAGTGCATCCTAGGGCATATCCTAAAGCAACCTTCCCTGTTTTGATCACCAGTAACATGCACTAGGGATGTGAATCGTGTCCTCGATCGTCTTAACGATCGATTTCGGCTGGGAGGGGGAGGGAATCGTATTGTTGCCGTTTGGGGGGGTAAAATATCGTGAAAAATCGTTAAAAATCGTTAAAAATCGAAAAATCGAAAAATCGGCACATTAAAACCCCCTAAAACCACCCCCGACCCTTTAAATTAAATCCCCCACCCTCCCGAACCCCCCCCCCCAAATAACTTAAATAACCTGCGGGTCCAGCGGCGGTCCGGAACGGCAGCGGTCCGGAACGGGCTCCTGCTCCTGAATCTTGTCGTCTTCAGCCGGCGCCATTTTCCAAAATGGCGCCGAAAAATGGCGGCGGCCATAGACGAAAAAGATTGGATGGCAGGAGGTCCTTCCGGACCTCCGCTGGACTTTTGGCAAGTCTCGTGGGGGTCAGGAGGCCCCCCACAAGCTGGCCAAAAGTTCCTGGAGGTCCAGCGGGGGTCAGGGAGCGATTTCCCGCCGCGAATCGTTTTCGTACGGAAAATGGCGCCGGCAGGAGATCGACTGCAGGAGGTCATTCAGCGAGGGTTCCGGCGCCTCGCTGAACGACCTCCTGCAGTCGATCTCCTGCCGGCGCCATTTTCCGTACGAAAACGATTCGCGGCGGGAAATCGCTCCCTGACCCCCGCTGGACCTCCAGGAACTTTTGGCCAGCTTGTGGGGGGCCTCCTGACCCCCACGAGACTTGCCAAAAGTCCAGCGGGGGTCCGGAAGGACCTCCTGCCGTCCAATCTTTTTTGTCTATGGCCGCCGCCATTTTTCGGCGCCATTTTGGAAAATGGCGCCGGCTGAAGATGACAAGATTCAGGAGCAGGAGCCCGTTCCGGACCGCTGCCGTTCCGGACCGCCGCTGGACCCGCAGGTTATTTAAGTTATTGGGGGGGGGGTTCGGGAGGGTGGGGGATTTAATTTAAAGGGTCGGGGGTGGGTTTTAGGGGGTTTTAGTGTGCCGGTTCACGATTCTAACGATTTATAACGATAAATCGTTAGAATCTGTATTGTATTGTGTTCCATAACTGTTTAAGACGATATTAAAATTATCGGACGATAATTTTAATCGTCCTAAAACGATTCACATCCCTAACATGCACTATTTCCTGCAATCTAGACAGAGTCTGGAAACGGTGAGGCAGAAGCTACAAGAAGTACAGGAGGAAAGAGCTTGTGGCAAGCCTGGAGCAGGGCTATGCTGTGTGTGCATAAAACATCTTTTATGCTCACAAATAATCTTTTATTCGTTCATAAAATAATTTCCAAATAATTGACAGGTTTGGAAAATGTAACACCTATCAAAGATGGAGTGAATTAATTTTACTCCACCTCTGACCAGGAGTTAAATTTCCAGCATTAAGACAGCAAGAGTTAAGCCAACTCGCCTCTCTGCATTTTGGGGTACTAGCCTTCATGAGCATAGAGTTTCCATGTGAGGCTGCAAAGCAGTATTCACAGTTTTATGAACACATTTTGTTTTTTGTGCAAAACTCCTCGCTACATTGGGTGTAAAGTTTGTGCACAAAAAATGTGCACACAACTGCTGGTTAAACTGTGCACTCTGCAGAGCACACCTTGTTATATCAGTTCCTGGGTAGGTCAAGTGGTCCTTGTGCTAACTACATTTTTTGTAATTAGCTGCAAATTAGGAAGTTGTTGCGATCCTGCCCGCGAGGAGCACGGGCAGGTTGATACCTCCACGTGGCCAGTCGGGCCGCCGGGAACTCATCCATACGGCTGGGTCCTGTGTTGCTGCTCCTGCCTCTCTCCAACAAGCTGCAGACGATCCCGGGGTCTTCAGCCGGCAGGGAGGCCATCCCTGCCGGTGCCTGCTGCAGTCCGGGTCCTCGCCCGGAAGGGAAGCCATCCCTGCCGGTGCCTGCAGCTTCCTGCAGCTCTCTGCTCTGCCTGCAGCCAGCCCTTCTCTTCCTGCTTCAGTCTTTGCAGCTGGGAGCCGCTCCTGCAGCCTGCCATCTCTCCAGCTTCGGAGCAGGGCTGCTCCGCTGCCTGCCTGGCTTCCTCAGGCCTTCCACGTGGCTGAGGATGCCACCAGCGGATCCTGCTTCTCTTCTCTCCAGCTTCCTTAGGTGCGGGCACGCGCCTCTCTCCAGCTTTTCAAGGGCCAGCCAGGTGTGGCCCTCTGCTGACCCCTCCCTGGGCGTTGTCCTCTTCAGCCCTACAAAAGGGCTCAGCGTCCATTCCAGCTTTGCCTTCGCAAGGAGTTGGTCACTCCTGGGATCCTGCTGTCCTTCGCTCCAGGAGTCGTCCTTGTTCCAGCACTTCTTCAAGTTCCTGTGTTTCCTGTTCTTCGTTGGAGCTCCTCGTCCGTGTGCCAGCCCTAAGGTCTGTCTCCTTATCCAGTATCTGTGTTCCAGTCCAGATGTTTGTTCCTGATATCCGTGATCCAGCCTGATGTTGCTTCTTCTGATCCTGAAGTCCGTGAGTCTGTCTTGCTGTCCTGAACTCCTGGTTCCACATACCATGCTTCCTGGTGTGCCATGTCGTGGTCCGCGACCAGACCCACGGGCGGGCTGTGTAGGGCGCCTCATGGTACGATGCCTGCCTCTCTTCTGCAGCACTAGCCTCCGGGAGACTTCCGCTTCTGTACTTGTCCCTGGTCTACGGAGTCCCTAGTACTTGCTCCGTCCATGCCAAAGACTCTGCCAGAACCTGCACTCCCAGCGTGGTCCGTGACCAGCCACTGGTGGCTGAGTAGGGCACGCCTTGGTGCAGGCCTCTACAGCTTCTGTGACATGCTCCATTCATTGCTCCATATCTTGTCTAGAGGCTCTTCGAGTCCAGCGTGGTCTGTGACCAGTCCCGCGGGTGGACTGTGTAGGGCACGCTGCATTGCAGTCTCACCCCAGTGCTTTACCTGAATCTTCTGATTACCTTGAGCCTTGCCTGAATCTTCTGAAAGCTAAGTACCTTGTTCCTGAGTCTTCTGAAAGCCAAGTACCTCGTTCCTTCCTGCACTGGTCCCGCTCCCGCGGATGTAGGACAGGGTGGTCCGTGATCAGTCCAGTTGTACTGGCTGAGTAGGGCGCCCTGAGGGATTGCACCACTGTCAGTATACCCGAGTCTCGTCTGTGCATCCAAGTACCTCGTTCCTGAGTCTACGTCTGTGCATCCAAGTACCTCGTCCCTGAGTCTCGTCTGAATCTCCATGTTCCGGTCTTCGCTGCCCTGGCCACCATCCGGCCTGCTGCTTCTTGCCGTACCCTGCGGCAGGTCCGAAAGGGCTTGGAACGGTCGGAGGACTGTTCATAAGACCACCATTGCATTGTTGGTCTTCCGAAGCGTGCAGGTCCAGAGGAGGGTCAGTATCTCCAGTCTTCAGTCCAGCCTCGCTCCTGTCCAGCCCATGCTAGGGCATGCTTCGTCTACTACGGCATCTCTTCGGAGTTCCTCTGGGGTCGAGCCATGGCCCAAGAACACACATCTCTTGGTAAGTGGGACCACTTTCCTAGCGCTCCACAACAGAAGTGGCACAGATTTGTCAGGGTCAACCTGTGAATGACCTGCTTTATCTGAGTTGATTCACAATCAAATTTCTCAGGGGCTGATGCAATAAAGGTACGTAGAAAGTGAGCGCTGAACAGTCACCGCCCACTCTCTTAACGCACGCATGTGCCCTCCTCAAAGGGGGGCACCATGCAATATTTAAATTAGGGGGTCGTGTTAGCAAGGATATGCTAGGGTCACATTAAATAGGCGCTAATCCCCTTATAGCATTAGGGGATCGATTAGTGCTTATTTTACCCACGTCCAACTACACGTTAATAGTGCGCTCTGCTCAGCGCACCATATTGCATCGGCCCCTCAGTTTGTGTTACAGCAATGTGAGTTAGCTAATTTGTTTCAAACTTCTCATTCTCAAATGATTGAAATTTCAACGTGAGTGGATTCTTGTGTGACCAAGGAATTAACTCTGCATAAATCTGTTGAAACGATCTTAGTTGGGCAACCATATTTGCAGAATAAGCTGGAAAAACTTGAAAATGTTGTATGCTGTTGGAACATAAGTATTATTAATTTTCCTAAGAAAAATCTTACTACTTCAGTAGAGATGTTACATAGATATTTTTTGGAGAAATTATCAATTAAGGAAAGTTTGCTTCCTCCTAACCCCAACGCCTATTATGTTCCTATGTATCTGAAGGATCGCAAGTAAAAGATGTTCCTGTAGATGCTGGCTTTAGATTCATCACATCTATCTTCTTTTCTTGAGTGTAGGGATGTGAATCGTTTTTCAACGATTAAAATTATCGTCCGATAATGTTTATATCGTCTTAAATCGTTATAGAACACGATACAATAGAAATTCTAACGATTTATCGTTAAAAATCGTTAAATCGTGTTAGTGCGCACTAACTCCCCGTTAGTGCGCACTAACTCGATTTAGAGCGCACTAACTGAAAATGATACAAATAAACACTTTCCAGGTCACTGAAGGTCAGTTAGGAATGAATATGTGTTCCTATTGGCTGGCTGCCCTCTTATCTATTGATGTTACCAAGGTTACCACTGAGGTGATGGTTGGGGGGATGGGAAATGGAACTGGAAACTAACGAACACCAACAGAAAATGAAACAAAGTGTTCACACTTCCCAGGTCAGTAAAGGTCACTTAGGAATGAATATGTATGTATGTATTCCTATTGGCTGGCTGTGCTCTTATCTATTGATGTTACCAATATGGTTGGGGGGATGTGAAATGGAAACAGTTGGAAGCTTGACAAAAAAAGTAATGTAATGATCAGCACTCACGTGACTAGAACTTGTTTGTTTATTATTTTTGTTAGCAGGCACCTGAAATGCTAGTGCAAGTTGAATTTGCCAATCACTGTACATTTTAGAAAGGTGGTCCTGGCTGGAACTGTACACAGTTCAAATATATGTAATTGATTGTTGGTAAGTGTATTTTTTAAGTAGCCACACTGGCACCAGTATGTTTACTTTTCCTCCTACTTAACTCACTAGCTCAGCTTTGTAAGAAGGGCTTCTCTGCTTGTGTGTTGTTTTTGTTTGGTGTGAGGAGAGCAGAAACATCAGATCTTTATTCAATCTACTACAGTCATCTCTTACAGTGCCCTATCCCTATTAATACCAGGAGTGTTGTGATCTTCCTGCATACAGTGCCCTAACCCTGATACCAGTCTGAGACAGCTCCCTCCCTGCATTACTAGTGAGAGGCTGGCTTCACAGACAGGGGGGAGCTGCCTGACCCTCACTCCTGACTTCCCCCATGTCCCAGCTAGTGAATG
The DNA here is from genome assembly GCF_901001135.1 of Rhinatrema bivittatum. Classification (NCBI taxonomy): domain Eukaryota; kingdom Metazoa; phylum Chordata; class Amphibia; order Gymnophiona; family Rhinatrematidae; genus Rhinatrema; species Rhinatrema bivittatum. The sequence continues at coordinate 57,531,846 of NC_042620.1, read as the reverse complement.
GTGTGTGGGTGAGGGGGGGGGGGAGGATGGTGAAGTCTGAGACAGCTCCCTCCCTGCATTACTAGTGAGAGGCTGGCTTCGCAGACAGGGGGGAGCTGCCTGACCCTCACTCCTGACTTCCCCCATGTCCCAGCTAGTGAATGGTGTGTGGGTGAGGGGGGGGAGGATGGTGAAGTCTGAGACAGCTCCCTCCCTGCATTACTAGTGAGAGGCTGGCTTCACAGACAGGGGGGAGCTGCCTGTCCCTCACTCCTGACTTCCCCCATGTCCCAGCTAGTGAATGGTGTGTGGGTGAGGGGGGGGTGGATGGTGAAGTCTGAGACAGCTCCCTCCCTGCATTACTAGTGAGAGGCTGGCTTCACAGACAGGGGGGAGCTCCCTGACCCTCACTCCTCCGGGGTATTGTGATCTTCCTGCACACAGTGCCCTATCCCTGATACCAGGGGTGTTGTGATCTTCCTGCATGCAGTGCCCTATCCCTATTAATACCAGGAGTGTTGTGATCTTCCTGCATGCAGTGCCCTATCCCTATTAATACCAGGAGTGTTGTGATCTTCCTGCATGCAGTGCCCTATCCCTGATACCGGGATGTGTGCAAGAAGATCACAACACCCCCGGTATCAGGAATAGGGTACTGTGTGCAGGAAGATCACAACACCCCTGGTATTAGGGATAGGGCACTGTGTGCAGGAAGATCACAACACTCCTGGTATTAATAGGGATAGGGCACTGTGTGCAGGAAGATCACAATACCCCTGGTATCAGGGTTAGGGCACAAGTTCTAGTCACATTGACTGATCACATTACTTGTTTTGTCAAGCTACCAACTGTTTCCATTTCCCATCCCCCATATACTGTCAGTAGGAAACTTGGTAACATGAATAAATAAGAGGGCAGCCAATAGGAATACATATTCATTCCTAAACTGACCTTAACTGACCTGAAAAGTGTCAAATTGTATCATTTTCAGTTAGTGCGCACTAACTGGGAGTTAGTGCGCACTAACTCCCGTTAGTGCGCACTAACTCGAGTTAGTGCGCACTAATCGGAAAAAACGATTTTTAACGATTTTTTTAACTAAAAAATCGTGCCTAAGACGATTTTCTTGCCCTGCCACACGATTTCTATCGTTAAGACGATATGGAAAACGATTCACATCCCTACTTGAGTGTTCATTGGATGAAGAAGCTGTTTCTTCTACTTTACTTGTTACTTTTGCATTAGATTCGGATCTTGACTTTATTTTCAAATTGTTTTTTCATAATTGTGATGCTTTTTTTTAGGATTTAAGATCCATATGTTCCCAGATGTGTCTAAATTAACTCAGACTAAAAGGAAATGATTTTTGTTGTTGTGTCCTGCTGTTTTGAATTTGGGGGCTTTGCTTTGGTTATATTTTCCATGTAAATGTGTTGTTAAATTTCATGGCATTAAACATCTTCTTTGATTCTTCCTAGTTAAATGTTGTTCTTAATGATAAATCCAGACAGGACACAGCTCCCTTAATGCCAAGCCAGTAATTTTTGTGACGAGCGGCACAAATGTATTTTGAAGATTCTTTCCCTTAATTTTTGATGGGTCTTTTTTCTTCTTTTCTTATATTTCTTCTCCTGATTTCATTGGATCTCATCCTTTTTTGTGGTCTGACAGGGTACTATGAGATATATATATTTCTTAATTATATTGTTTTCTCTTTTTTGTAATTAACAATTTATTTAATTAATTATTTATTTTAAAAGGTTTATATACTGTTTTTACAACTAGATTGGTCTGTCAAAATGGTTTACATGTAAAAATATATATAGTTTAAAATTGGAACAGAAAAAACACAATAAAAGTCTTAATAAAAAGAAATAATAAAATATATAAAATGAAAAAAGCTGAGGAGGAGGATCAGTGATCAGTGAATATCGTTGAGATGGGATCTATTGAGAGGTAGGTAAGGAGCCGAGAATAAGGTCTTTACGCTTTTTTTTTTAAATCTCTGTGTGATACTATTTGTTTTAACTGGTCAGGTAGTGAATTCTAGAGTGAGGGACCTGCAACAGAGAATGCGCGTTGTTGTGTGATTTCTAGTCTGGCAAGCGAATGGATGGTACTTCAAGGAGATTTTTGTACAGAGAGCATAATTGTCTGCTAGGTTGACAAATATGGAGAAACATGCATAGCCATGTGAGGAGTCATTTTAGATTAGGTCATGTATAACAGACAGGATTTTGTATTGTATTCTGTAATTGACCGGAAGCCAGTAAAGTGAGTATAGAATTTGGGATTTGTACCATTTCTTGTCAAATTGTATTAATTTGTTAACATTCTAAAATTAATAAATGAAGAGTTTAAAACAAAGGGGGCAAATTGCAATTTAGATGTGGGATTGCAAGAGCATTTTTAAAAGGAAATACTGTATGGTATTTCCCTTTGAAAACTGAGCTGGCAAGGCATAGCAGATACTTAGCATCTGATTTGAAGTAAATGCACATGAAAGTCCCAAACATATTTTCCCTTCCCTGATCTAACTCTGTCCCTTTCTTGATGTGGGTGAACACCAAACAACTCATTGGGGGGGGGGGGGATTTTCAGCAGTTTACCCCCATGAAAGCTTTGAAAGTTGTCCTCAAATTGTATTATTTGTGGCAAAAAAAATGTCTGAAATGTCTGGAGTTACTGCTGTTGTTGAGAAAGTCTCTTCTTAATAGCCTTCAAACATTTCCTGCCCAATGATAATAGCTGAACCAAAAAAAGCTGCTTGTAAGCTCTTCCAGTGCAAGGCAAACCTCATCCACTGCTACAAAATGAATGGTTGTAACATGAATGAAAAATGATTGAACACCTTCAGAGTCAAGCAGCACCAGCCTATTTTCCCTTTCTAAATTATACTTCAGTGGAAAGATTTGCAACACTTTGATTACCCCTAGATGAAAATCTGTGTTTGTGGTATGGAGACAGAATCTGTCAGAATCTGTCAAAACTGATCTTGAGTCTGTTGGAAAGCTTTAAATTATAACTTTTCTAAATTAGTTTTTCCTCTTTACTCATTTTCCATATTTGGAGTCAGGCAGAAAGGGAAGTGCTGTCGTCAGCTCAATGAGCAAGATCTGCTTAATGATGCACCAATTTAATATGAACAACAGTGCAACAAAGTCATGCACCCAGCTGATAAACCATATAATCATCTATTTGCATTTGAATTTAAGCCTATGCCCCAAATGAGACTCATTGCCTTTGAAAGTATAGAAACTATGACTGATTTACATTTAGGGCCTGATTCACTAGGACTTTTCTCCCGTTTTGGGTCTATGGGGAAGGACCTTGATACAATTTCTGAAACTGAATTCTTTGTCTTTTTAACACACTGATAGGGAAAGCCAGATTAAATAGCTGTAACATGCTTGGAATTCCACAGTGGCATGCGATCATCTGAGATATTTAGTCTGTTCCCTTTATTATGGGTACATGCCATAATAATAATCATGCTGCCTGTTGTATAAATCATGTATTCTTGTACTGTACACTATTTCAAAGAGTGACCTTACCCATTGTAAGAGTTCATTTTAATTAGCAGTTAACAGATTTCAGAAGTGTGCTGTTCCTCACATGGCTAATCAATGCTAGGTCTGTAAAGCAGCAAACTACCTAACAATCAGGAGCATCACTAGCAATCACAGGAAGGCTTTCTTGTTTCCTTTATTTCTTCTTCTGGCAAGACTGAGAGAACTTCTTTTCTTTCTTCCACCTCTCTCTTTGCTTTCTTCCTCCTTTCTTTTCTTTCTCCTGCCAGGCTTGTCAGTTGGAAACTCTTTGCCACCAATATCCTCATCATCACAAACAGCTACAACAACAGCAGCAGCAAAGGCAGCACTTGCTGTCCTGTACGGAAGAGCACTGCATGGTGAGAGAAGACCCCCTCCCATTTAACTATGTGTCAGGCTGATATCCAGGAGTTACTTCCCTAGCCTTCGCCCCTCTCTCTGTGGGTAAAGCCAAAACAGTGTTTATTATAGTATTTTAATGCAGTCCAAATCTAGAAATGATATGGTCTCTACTTGTGATTTGTGGACATAATTTCAATTAATCTACCTCATTCTGGTCATTTTTTCATTTTGATTTTCCATAACCCATAAATAAAAAACAGCATTTTAAAAATTATTCCTCTAATTGTAAGACATTCTTATATTAATGTTCAATATATGAATGCAGTATATTCAGCTGAAATAGCTTGCATAGCATTTTGGTGTCCAACCAAAGAGAACAAGTTTCTGAAACAAAAAAAAAGATCAAAATAAATAATAGAATGCAAATTATGGACATGCCATTTATATTTTTATGATTTTAATTGTGTGTTCTTTTGTGTTTGCTTTGTTTGATGGATTTATATTGTATTTAATATTAATATATTGTAATTTGCCTAGCACATGTAAATATAAAATGGTCGACCCACGGAATGCAGGGAGGGCCCCCCTTAACCTGGCGCTTGCCGGTGAGGGAGGCCCCCCTTCCCCCCCTGACCTACCATATCACTGCGGCGGCATTCCTGGAACCCTCCCCTGGTAGGGGGAGGGGAGGCAATGACGTGCACAGCGCATCATCATGTGGTGACATCAGCCTCGCAGGTATCGCGAGGCTGAGGTCACCAAGAAAAGCAGCAGCGAGCGCTGGGCCCAGCCTCTTTTTGCAGCCAGCACTCGCATTTTGAGGAGCAAGGGGCTCACAAGGGGGATCACGGTGGAGGCCCGAAACGTGATCAGAGGCACCCAGGGATGATCCGGAGCCGGGAGAAGGCACCAAAAATCAGGCAGGCACCTCGGAAGCCTAATAAGAGGACCCGGAGACCTGTACCAGGAATTTAAAGGCACAGGCAGCCTTTTTGAGTCACTTTCTGTGCCGAGAGGCGTGGCAGCTTGGTGCCACATGCAGAGCCTGAGACCTGATCTGGGACCAGCAAGGGCCTGAGAGGGGCACAAGGACCTCCCCAGCACTCTTTCCCCGCAGTTACAAACGATATTTACAAACTGTGAGTAAAAAAAAAGAAGTCCATCGTGCAGTGGTAGCAGGGGGAGGAGCAGTAAGAGCACGGGGGAGAGCAAGGCAGCAGAGGACCCCAGAAGCACGGGAAATGCAGAAGGAACCATCCTCAAGCACGGGGGAGGGAAGAGGAAGAGTCAGAGGGAGACAAAGGCCACAGGTCAGGAGCCAGAAAGGAGCAGGATCAGCTGTGAAGGCTGTGAGGGCGCCGAAGGTGCAAAAAAGGAAGGAACAGGAGCAGGCAGCAACCGATGTCAACCACAAAGGAGCAAGGCGGCGATCAAGGGACAGCAGGTTTGAGGCGGAACGAGGCGGCCCACCGCAGTGGGGTTGGCCCATGATGGGTCCAGGGGCCATGCCAGGAGCACCAGGCTCATATGCGGATTCGTCTGTGCAAGGTGGACAGGAAGGAAGCCAGTACAGTGCCCCGCCATGGCAAGCCACAAGGTCACAGCCTTACCAGCAACATATGTACCCTCCATGGTGGCAGGTACCTCTGCCATGGTATACCGCAGCGCCTGGACAAATGGCTACACCGAGTGACATAGACACTAGGGGTGTGCATTTGTTTTGAACTTAAATGTAAAACGCTACTCTTTTTTTTTTAACTTAAAAAAGTGATGAGGCGAAAACGATCGGATTTCCAACTTATTCAACATAGCTATGTTGAATAAGTTGGAAATCGCGATTGTTGATCCAAAATAAAAATTTAAACCCCCTCACCTTCCTTAATCCCCCCCCAAAGACTTACCACAACTCCCTGGTGGTCCAGCGAGGAGTCAGGACGCCATTTCTGCCATTTCTGAACTCCTTTGCGAGGAGCACGTGACGTCGGCGCCACGTCGGAGTGACGCGGCGTCACGTGATTCCCCGCGTGTTCGCTCCGGGGACCCTCGTTCGACCCAAAAGGAACTTTTGGCCAGCTTGGGGGTGTCAGGAGGCCCCCCCCAAGCTGGCCAAAAGTTCCTTTTGGGTCGAACGAGGGTCCCGGAACGAACCCGTGGGGAATCACGTGACACCGCGTCACTCCGACGTGACGCCGACGTCACGTGCTCCTTGCAAAGGAGGTCAGAAATGGTGTCCTGACCCCGCTGGACCACCAGGGAGTTTTGGTAAGTCTTGGGGGGGGGGATTAAGGAGGGTGAGGGGTTTAAATTTTTATTTGCACATATGGACATAGACTCAACTTATGGAATTCTCCATATGTCCATATTGACCGCAAATGGGACCCCCTTTTGACTTATGGACTTATGAACATAAACTTTTGCTCTGCACATCCCTTATAGACACTGGCATGGAGAGACTGAACCAGTCAGTGTAGAGTGAGGAGAGGCAAACCAGTAAGGGCCGGCAACCCAGAAGGCGGGTCGCTGTGAAGGATAGCGACAGCGACAAAACGGCACAGGAGATGGAATCCAGCGAAGAGGAAGCCAGCGCCGAGGAGGTCAGCAGCATGGGAACACCCAGAGGCTCAGCGGGAATAGCTGCCGGGCCAGCGGCAGCAGATGGAACGAGTGGAGGTTAGCGAAGAACAGACAGAGAAACAAAAGGCAAGGTTACTAAAAGGAAAAGGAAGCAAGCGAATCCACCACTGGCTCGTCAGAGGACGACTCTGACGGGAGCGAGGCATCCAGGGGTAGCTCGGTGCTGCCCGAGTGAGTAGCAGGGAGCATGACAGCAGCAACAGCGCTGCCTACTTTAGCTGATTTATGGGAGAGTGTCCCGAGGGCATTGCAAAGCAAAATAAAGAGGGGAGAGTATATAGATATAGTCTCAGTCTTGGAAGGCAGGAAAGGTGCAACAGAGAAAAAGAAAAAGGGGAAAATAGGAAGAGCAAAAGGGGGGGGAAGTAAAGGTGTCAAAAATATCATTAATTGGACCAGAGCGTATTTAAGAATGATTAGTGTCATAGGAAAGGAGGGACCCATCCCAGTACGCACCCATGCTTAGCTATGCAGACACGATATTGGAGGCATATAAAGAATATCAAGGCTGGTGTTGGCTAAACTATGATAAAAAGTTTAGAGATAAGATGGAAGAAAATAGAAACATGTCATGGGGGACTCAGGATGTGGGTTTATGGTTGCGGCAGATGACCAGTAAGGCCATGGAAATAGGCGTGACACACAGAATAGGGAAGGCAGGCAACGGGCAGTCAGCATTGGGGAGTAGTCAATGGAGGGAAAGTGGTAACAATAAAGTAGTGCTGGAGATATAACAAGGCAGGATGCACCTTTCAAGAATGTAAATTTAAACATATCTGTTCCGTGTGCGCTGCAGCACACCCGGCAAGTAAAGTGTACAAAGAAAGGCCCGGGGCCCGCTGGGAGTTTCAGCGGAAGAGGAAAGCAATAACGCTTTTGGCAAGGCACCTTCACCAGTGCAATTGGCAACTATCACCAAATGGCTGGCAGAATACCCTAGACGTGCAGACGCTGCCAGGCTTAGGGAGGGTTTTCAATATGGTTTCAGCATCCCCTTTCATGGAAAATTAAGAGCGCAAGCTTAGGAAATTCCCTTTCCGCAGTTAGGCACACGGACATAGTGCGACAGAAGGTCAATAAAGAAATTGAAATGGGTAGAATGGCAGGTCCATTTGCGGACCCGCCGTTCCGGGATATGATGTTGTCACCATTGGCGGTAGTGCCAAAGAAAGAACAGGCGAGTCTGTGAATGATCATTTGCCGGAAGAGGCATGTACAGTGCAATACGCGTCCTTCGACATGGCAATTGCTCTGGTACGGCAATGTGGGAAAGGAGCATTAATGGTGAAGGCCGACATAAAGTCCGCTTTTAGATTGCTACCAGTGCATCCTGACAGTTTCCCACTACTGGGTTTCCAATTTGACGGTCAATAATACTTTGACAATTGTATGCCAATGGGATGTTCCATATCCTGTGCATATTTTGAGATGTTTAGCACATTCCTACATTGGGCACTCCAAAAAAGGGTGGGGAATGGCAATGTGGTCCATTACTTAGATGATTTTTTGTTCATGGGACTGGCCAACAAGAACACTTGTGCGCGAACACTATTAACATTTCAAGAGATGGCAGATGAGTTTAGGGTTTCTTTAGCACAGGAGAAGACAGAGGGCCCTGCGACCATTTTGTCCTTTTTGGGAATAGCGATAGATACACAGGCCATGACATTGAGATTGCCGGAACATGTTCAGGCAGACGTTAGCGTCAAAAAAAGGTCACTTTAGCTAATATATAATCAGCAATAGAAAGCTTAAATTTTGCATGCTGGGTAATCCCCATGGGGTGGGCCTATCTGAGGTGGTTAGCGGACGTGACAAGGGGAGTGAGACACCCTCACCACCATATTAGAATATCTCGACCCATAAGGGCAGAGATATTAATGTGGTTGGAGTTTTTGGACAGCTTTAATGGCATATCAATGTGGCAGGAAGAAACTGTTTCAAATCGGGACTTGGCCATATACACGGACACATCGGGAGGATGGGGGTTTGGGGCGTATTCTCAGGGCACCTGGTGCGCAGCCCCATGGTCGAAGGAATGGAGGGAAAGGGGATTAGTAAAGAATATCATGTTCTTTGAACTATTCCCTATACTAGTAGCGATCACAGTGTGGGCCCACAAGTTGCACAACAAGCGGATAGTGTTTTGGTGCAACAACCTGGCGGTAGTGACGGTGTTAAACAAACAGGCTGTCCGGTGCTCGCAGGTGGCGGAATTGTTGAGGGAAGTGGTGATACAAAGCCTGCATTTGAACATGACCTTAAGGGCTAAGCACATACCCAGTATCCATAATAAGGTGGCAGATTCACTTTCTAGGGCTAAATGGGATCTTTTTCGCCAACAGGTGCCAGAGGCGGAACAGGAAAGAGTCCCAATACCGGACCATTTATGGCGGATTGGAATGAGACTGAACGGGGATTGCTGAGGGCATCCGTTTCCCCTGCGACATGAAAAGCCTACTTTAGGGGTTACACAAGGGTGCAGGAATTCCTCCAGGGGCAAGGAGGAGTGACAGGGGCACAGGAGTCAGGCATGTCTCGAGGAGCCACAGTAAACCAGTTAGCTGGTTTTGCCTTCTTTACAGAAGCACAAGGGCTAGGGGATCCATTTAATTTCTTCATGGTTAGGAAGCTGTTAGCAGGATAGGCAAGAGAGGCAGCAAGAGAGGCAGCATGTTTGATGGATTTATATTGTATTTAATATTAATATATTGTAATTTGCCTAGCACATGTAGATATAGGCAAAACATAAATAATCCAAATAAATAAATAAGTAAAACAACAAACAAATATACATAAATATGAACAGGAAGAATAAGAAGATGGACCCCCAAGTAAATAGTACAGTATAAAGAACGGTTTAGCTGTAAGTGCAAGAAGCATACTTCTTATTTTTCTCAGTGTTTTATGCATGGCAGATATTCTTAGGGATGTGAATCGTTTTAGGACGATTAAAATTATCGTCCGATAATTTTAATATCGTCTTAAACCGTTATGGAACACAATACAAAACAGATTCTAACGATTTATCGTTATAAATCGTTAGAATCGTGAGCCGGCACACTAAAACCCCTAAAACCCACCCCCGACCCTTTAAATTAAATCCCCCACCCTCCCGAACCCCCCCCAAATAACTTAAATAACCTGCGGGTCCAGCGGCGGTCCGGAACGGCAGCGGTCCGGAACGGGCTCCTGCTCTGAATCTTGTCGTCTTCAGCCCGCGCCATTTTCCAAAATGGCGCCGAAAAATGGCGGCGGCCATAGACGAAAAAGATTGGACGGCAGGAGGTCCTTCCGGACCCCCGCTGGACTTTTGGCAAGTCTCGTGGGGGTCAGGAGGCCCCCCACAAGCTGGCCAAAAGTTCCTGGAGGTCCAGCGGGGGTCAGGGAGCGATTTCCCGCCGCGAATCGTTTTCGTACGGAAAATGGCGCCGGCAGGAGATCGACTGCAGGAGGTCGTTCAGCGAGGGTTCCGGCGCCTCGCTGAACGACCTCCTGCAGTCGATCTCCTGCCGGTGCCATTTTCCGTACGAAAACGATTCGCGGCGGGAAATCGCTCCCTGACCCCCGCTGGACCTCCAGGAACTTTTGGCCAGCTTGTGGGGGGCCTCCTGACCCCCACGAGACTTGCCAAAAGTCCAGCGGGGGTCCGGAAGGACCTCCTGCCGTCCAATCTTTTTCGTCTATGGCCGCCGCATTTTTCGGCGCCATTTTGGAAAATGGCGCCGGCTGAAGACGACAAGATTCAGAGCAGGAGCCCGTTCCGGACCGCTGCCGTTCCGGACCGCCGCTGGACCCGCAGGTTATTTAAGTTATTTGGGGGGGGGTTCGGGAGGGTGGGGGATTTAATTTAAAGGGTCGGGGGTGGGTTTTAGGGGGTTTTAATGTGCCGGTTTTTTCGATTTTTCGATTTTAAAATTAACGATTTTTCACGATATTTTACCCCCCCAAACGGCAACAATACGATTCCCTCCCCCTCCCAGCCGAAATCGATCGTTAAGACGATCGAGGACACGATTCACATCCCTAGATATTCTGCACTTAGCTTCACACCTGAGGTCTGACTGGAACTAAAATTCAAGTTAACCAATATTTTCAAAATGTCATTGTTTTTCTTTATTCATCTTCAGGCCTAGAAGTAATAGATTAGTTATTTCTTAGAGTTTTCTGTTTGCTACTAAAAGTATGTTAACTATCAGGTATGTTTTAAAATGAAGGCAAGTATTAATATTTATCTAGCTGTTTTTCAATGAACTTAAAACAAAAGTAAAAGAAATAACATTAGCAGATTTACTTCAGCTTCACAATAAGCAAAAAGATGGAAATTTTTCATTTTCATTTTCATTTTCAGTACTGGCAGCCGCTAGCCTTTGCCTTCACTATGTCGCAGGGGCTGGCCGTCGGCCCCTGTGACATAGTGAGGGCAAAGGTAGCGTGGGCGCCATTTTGAATACTGGCAATACGGCCCGAGTGCAGGAGGTCGCTCCCGGACTCCCGCTGGACTTTTGGCAAGTCTTGTGGGGGTCAGGAGGCCCCCCCAAGCTGGCCAAAAGTCCCTGGGGGTCCAGCGCCGGCCATCCAGTGCTCCTACCATGTGACAGGGGCCGGCCAATGGCACGGATACCCTGTCACATGGTAAGGGCAAAGGGCCATCGGCGCCATTTTGATTAGTGGCAGCCAACGGCCCGAGAACAGGAGATCGCTCCCCGCGCCCCCGCTGGACCACCAGGTAATTTTAAAAGGTTTTGGGGGGGGGGGTCAGGAGGGTGGGGGAGGCTAAGGAGTCATTTTAAAGGGTCGGGTGAGTTTTTAATTTATCGGGCCATCGGCGCCACTTATATTAGTGGCAGCCAAAATGGCGCCGATGGCCTGAGAGCGGGAGATTGCGCCAGGACCCCCCCACTGGACCACCAGGTAATTTAAAACATTTTGGGGGGGGGGGGTTCGGGAGGGTGGGGGATTTGTTTTAAAGGGTTGGGGTGTGTTTAGTGGTTGTTTTGGTGTGCCGGTTTTCCCGCCCTCCCCCCTCCCCCGATTTATGATTTTTCATGATAAATCGGGGGAATTTCTATTGTATCGCGACTCTAACGATTTTTGAAGATTTAAAAAATATCTGACAATTTTTTTAAATCGTCAAAAAACGATTCACATCCCTAGAATACATGTGCACAATTGAGCTATCTAATTAGTTTTGGTTACGTCACCTATTAAACATTTTTTTCCATGTGATCCAAACCAAATTTTCATGACATATCAGGGGATCTACGAGAGTAAAGGAAGGTGTATATATATATATATATTTTTTTTTTTCGGGGGGGGGGGGGGGGAAACAATGCCTTCCATGAATATGCACACACAGTTATGCCTCCTATTAACATTTTGGTTTTCTATCCGAACCACATCAAAATTTTAAGGAGATGGCAGGGAAACCAATTGGGGTCAGACAAGTGTATTTTTTTTTCACATTCATTTAGTGTGCACATGGAAAATAGGCTGCATTAGTTCAGTGTGGAACTTTTAGTTAGGAAATGCATTTATTCTTACCAAATGAAATTCTTTTTATTTACCAAAAACAGATCTGTTTCAAATTTTAAAACAAAGTGGGGTAGATTTTCAAGGGGTTACGCAAGTAAGATACACGCGTAACCCCCGAAAACCTACCCCTGTGCACGCCAAGCCTATGCACGCCGAGCTTATTTTCATAGGCTCGGCGGCGCACGCAAGCCCCGGGATGCGTGTATGTCATGGGGCTTCGAAAAATGGGAGGTCCGTGGGTGGGGCCATGGGCGGGGCCACATTCTGGGGGTGTGTCCGGGTAGGGCGGTGGGTCTGGGGGCCTGGCGTGCTGGCAGTGAGCCAGCGCATGCAAGTTACACCTGCCAGAGGCAGGCATAACTCTACGAAACAAGGTAGGGGGGGATTTAGATAGGGCTGGTGAGTGGGTTAGATAGGGGAAGGGAGGGAAAGGGTGGGGGGACCAATAAAAAAGTTCCCTCCAAGGCCGCTCCAATTTTAAAGTGGCCTTGGAGAGCATGGGGAAGCCATTGGGCCTCCCCTAGGGCTCGGCGCGCACGTGCACCCCCTTGCGCGCGCTGACCCTGGATTTTATAACATGCGCACAGCACTGCGGAGAGAGACAGATGGCCTTGTACCATGAGGCACCCTACACACAGCCCGCCCATGGGCTGGTCATGGAACACGACAATGGCATGCCGGGAAAGTGGACATCAAGGAACCAAGGACTGGAGGCATAGGTGAAGACTAAGTTGTCAGGAAGGAACATTGGACATCAGGAACATGGAGACATCTGGAGGTACGGACGAAGGAGCTATGACAAGGGATGAGACCAGGACATCAGGAACATCAAGACAGAGGAGCTTCAGGACACTGGGAACATCTAGACGACAGAGGAGCAGGACATCAGGAACATGAAGATGGAGCCGTCAAAGCTGGAGAAGACCACGGAGGACCTGGACTGAAGATGAGGACATAGACAACTGTGATACTCGATCCGAAGGCCCTGAATGAAGGCAGGCAGGGCCCTTTTATAGGGCTGAAGCAGGAAACTGTGTGGAGCTGGCCTTCTGGTGGGGCCGCAAGGACTTCCTGTCACCTGCCCTTAAAGATAGAGAAGAGGCGCATGCCAGCACCTAAAGGAAGGCCGGAAGAGGAGACAGGACCCTGGACAGCGGTACCCAACCGCAAGAAGGAGCAGATGGAGCAGGTAGACTTTGGGGGCGGGCTCCAGGCCACATGATCACATCAGAGCGGTAGCGGCCTCCCATTGCCGCTCAGAGGAAACTTCGGCAGTGGCTCCTCACCGCAAGAGGAGCTGATTGGTGCGGCCTGAAAGCCACATGAAGATGGCAATCGGCGGGGGGCCCACCACGGAGGTTCCCGGCATGGGCATTGGCAGCAGCAGCACTAGGCCAAGCAGAAGGAAATCCCGGCGGGGCTTCCCCGCTGCAGGGGCGGCATCAGCAGCGGCAGCTTCAGCCACAAAGATGGAGGACATCGGGCAGGGTCGGCCTGCCGCGAAGGCATGACAGTCCAGGCCACGAGTGCGGCAGCAGCGGCGACCTCCTAGCCATTTGGGTGGTAGGCAGCACTGCGCTCCAGGCCGTGACTGCGCAGGATGGATCCAGCATCTCAGATATTAATGCCTGCTCCAGGCAGGCATTAATATCTGAGAGTAAAATGTGCATCTGAGATGCACACTATTTTTAATGCGGAGTGAATGAGAAATAGCCTCATTCACATACATTTGCATGTGATGATCGCTATTGCATTCACTCCGCGACAGATGTGCGTTAAATAGGCGCTAATCCCCCTATTGCTAATCCCCCTATTTCACTAGGTTAAAATGAAGGTAATGCATGGAAATATATCTCATGTATATTCATTATAGATATCCTGCATTCTAGACTGGTTTGATGCATTTTAGGACCAGAATTTGGGATCCTTGATCTAGACCATAACAACTGTTCCTGGTAATACAAGATTTGAAAATACTTAATTGACTCATTTATTCCTTCTAACCACATGGAAAGGATTTTAAAAAAGATTTTACATAGGTAACTAAGGGGTGAATGTTCAAACAGTTATGCATGTAAAAATGAGCAAACTTCATATGCATGAAAGTGGCTTGTACTCATGTAATTGCTATTTTATAAATTTCAAAATTTGAGTGTACTTTACATTTCATGCGCATATATACGAGCAAAAAAATGGGCCATCTAGGGGCATTCTAGGGCAGGGCCAATAGTTACAAGCATATTTGTTGTTATTTATAAGATTCTTATGCACGTACATTTGACAACTTACTTGCATTATTTTATACCTGCTAATTATTTTGTATATTTGATACCAGAGTTGTTTATAGTGGAAGGTCTGGGTAAACTGGGAAGAATTCAGGTTGAAGAAACAGGAGATTCTCGATGACCTGGGAAAGGACTCATTGAACTGGTGGAGGAATCAAAAAAATTTGGTAATTTCAATTACATGTGCTGTTTTAAAGATACTGACTTCTGCTTGTGAATCGGGTTTTATGTGAGCAAGGCCTACCTTTTTTTACGTATAAAATATTCACGCATATATTTCTAAAATTGAAAGGAAAAGCATGTGCATTCAGTACATTGAAATACTCATTTTCGATGCTTTCCATGTATTTACAATTAAGCATACATATCAATATTTATAATACACATGTTTCTGATTCGCCTGTGATATAAAGTACTATCATAGATTTCCATGCACCCATATATATGCATGTACAGTATATGTGGCTGTATGGAGTTATTTGAAACTTATCTTCTAAACATTTACCTGGGTAAAATAAGGAGCTGAAAACTTCCATCTCGCTCTGTGAGTTAAAGTACCTACTCTAAAGGTTTGGGTAGTTTTATCAGCATCACAGAAGAATGGTAAGTCTAGGACAGGGAAGAGTGCAGGATGGAGGATAGAGGATGGAGGACAGATCCAGCAAACAACACATGAAGATATCATTTTGAAATCCACATGTATGATTTACATGGGAATTTTTCACTAGCTATAAAGCATGATACAAAGCCCACAGGTATTTTCCCTTTGAAAATACACTTGTAGGCCCAAGGGTATGAAGTACACATGGGTCTGCAAGTTCCTTGTGGGGATTAAAAATTACCCCTATATTGCTTGTATTTTGTGCAACATCATGTATTCTACATTTACCAAATAATTTGTTATGGTTTTATTGGCATGTAATATGAAATGATTGTTTAGAAACATGGAAACCAAGTAATAAAATGAAACTTCAGACATTGTCATATTCTAACAAAATCAAGTCCATTAATGTGGCTAACAAATGAGACATAACATTTTCTTCAATACCTTTTATGTCCCCATACTGTCAATAAAAGGGAGCAAAACTGGAAAATTACTCAACAGACCATTTCAAGAAGATAGGAAGCAAAGTAGTATAATTGTATTATTGATGACACTCAGTTTGAAATAATAGTAGATTTAACATTTGCCCAGCCTTTCAAATGTAATGACTATTGGGAAAAAGTGTCAGACTAAGTTGATGCCCCTCACACGCAGGCTGAATTTATTTCTTTATACTGTTATATCACTCCTACTGTACAAACAGTGTAAAATTATGATTCCTTTTTCATACCAATTGATTTTTTGTTTGGGCTATCTCAAAGATCTTGTCCTACATGTTGAAGCTTAGGAAGCAGACACACAGTAATATGACATGTTTGCTGGTTACTCTAAGGGTTAAGTCCTGAGTTTAGAAAGTCTTTCTGCTTTAATGAAATCATCTTCTCCCAACCTGAAGAGGCACATGAATTTTTCAGTAGAAACATTTTGACATTTTCTTCTTCAGGAGCCCTGGTATGCAGTTGTATTTCAATTATTCTCATATTCCTAAATTTGTAGACACTTTACCCTGTACCACTATGGAAGTGCCTATTGTCAATTCTCAGTCTGTCTGTCTGTCTGATTCCCCATCCATCCATAAGCATCTCACAACTAGACCATGAAAGATCTAATTTGGATTACATTTGGAACATAGGATGAACAGTAAAGGTTTTCAGTTCATTCCAATTTTGCTCCCAATGTGTCCATTTTTTTGTCCTGCTATTATGGTAGGTTTACATTATTCCACTTACAGAGGCTGCTGAATATTTCCATAGAAAGCACCACTAGGTTGGATATAGAGTACCTCTAACTTATCCAGTTAACTTAACTGGATAAGTTTGAATATTGCTACTTATCTGGCTATTTTAACCTGATAAGAAGCTCCTCCCTGATCTGCCCATATCCTGCCCATAAGATGTCCAGCTATCTGCTTAGCCGGATAAGTACTTATCGGGCTAAATGGTGACTGCTGATCACAGTTAGATATGCAGCAGCCTTCACTTAGCCAGATAAGTTGCTACTTATCTGGGTAAGTAGCGCTAAATATTGGTCTCATAGTGTTTTAAAGATGGTCCGTTAAATCCTTGCAAGGTATCTGAAGGTGGCCTTTTTGATACCTAAGTGTTCACCATTGAAGAGATATAGTGCTCAGCCTCTGACATTCTCTTGCAGAATTTTTATTGTCCAATTTGAGATTACAGTACAGTCCTCATTTAACGTTCCCTCAAATGAGTTTGAAATTATTACATTTAAGATTCAACTGCATTTAATCAAATGTGTTCAAAGGTCAAATGGAATGCATTTCAAACTCATTTGCGGGAAAGTAAATGAGGACTGTACTGTATTTAAATTATTTTTAATGTCTGCAATGTCTGAGGTGATTTCCCTGCAGCAGTTCTTCTCTCACTGATTTCTTTTGCTAAGACTGACTGATTATTGTGCCATTCAAGGAAAGTTCCATATCATCAATTTTTCTCCCAGTCATGTTCTTTTACTTGCAGTTTGCAGGGGGTAAATTAGTTTGTTGACATGGATTCTGATAACAAAAAGGCAAGTAAGTGTTCTTACATGCCCAATGAGTGGTCTTTAAAAAATGTGTATTGTTTCACTATATAAAAAAAAACAGTGATGGTATCAGATGCAGGAGTGAATGAATGAGGCAGTCCTATGTACCCTCACTCTCTCAAAATAAATGCAGAATAAAAGAAAACAAGTCATATTTATTTTTTAATTTAAAACACAAAAACAGAAGTATGCTGATGACCTTGCTTCCCTTCATATACCAGTGCATAACGTTTAGACTGGAAAACACAATGACTAAAAGTAGAGATCCTGAGGCACTATTAACAGTTTGGTTAGTAAAAAAAATGAATAATAAGAACCATGTTAGTACACTTGAACTTGTTGGGTATAGATTCCTTTATAATATTAGCAAATGTTTAAGAGCGCTACCGAGGTCATCATCAGGCAAAGTCCAGTCAGACATATGTCAATGCTGCTGAAAACTTTGAGGCCAACATTCAGTAAGCCAGTGAACAGTCAAAGTTAAAGCCAGATAACTTGTCCCAGATTTTCAGAACAGTGAACTTCCCACTGCCTATACTCTCCTAACATTATCCAGCTACATGTAGTTGGATAACTTTAAAACTTAGCTGACTAATCTGAATATAACCAGGTATGTTATAAAGTTATCCATCCACTGTTATTAAAAAGATATCCAATAAAGTTGCAGCATAATGGAGATGAAAAAAAAAACTGGGGCCTTCATGCCTGATGGTAGAGCCCCCTCACCCCTAAACAGTAAAAGATAAGTGCAAATCTAGCACCCAAATTTTTCCTTCCCCCAAAATTCCACCAAATCAAAAAAGCAGAAGTAGCTAGAGCCTTGTGGCTGGCTTTCCCTCCTTTCCCAATTTTTTTAAAACAAAGTCTGGACCCTCCTTGTAACCCTCCCTCAGAACCGCCAAACCCAATGTCACATAACCATAGGATTTCTCTGAGGCAGGCCTAAATTCATCAGGCTAACTTACAGGGTCATTTATCAAATTGTGTTAGGGCCTTCACGCATGTGGTAGGGCCCTAACTCCCGTGATAAAGCCGTAAAGCACACGAGAAATACTGCATCGCCAAATGCATATGCAAATTTAAAATTCGTATTTGAGTGGGAGGAGTAAATGGAAATGAGTTTCAGTTAACATTTATTTATTTATTTGTTTTTAACTTTTATATACCGGCGTTCCTGCATGACATACAAATCAGGCCGGTTTACAATGAAACTGCAACTTCACACGATGGCAATACGTAGAACATGAATACGAGTAACAGGGAAAGGAACTCAAACGCTATAATCCGTATGATGAATCGGTCCCTGAGACCTTCTAAAAGATTACAGAAGAGTAAATATAATTGTAAAAGCGCAGGTAAAATAAAATAGATTAGTAGTTACATTCATTAAGCTACGGGAATGGGTAAAATAACTTTGGGAAAAGTAATCAAAGGAGCAATGGGAAAATACATTTGGGAAGGTAATCAAAAGGTGCAACCTTAGAAACGAGTCGAGAGATGGCTTACATTAGTAAACTTTTGACAACGCCTAATATAATGCTTATCATAACAAGTGTGTGGATACCAACTTAGGAGGACCAGAGCCTGGAAAACTGAATATAACTCGAGGGAAGGGGAAACTTGTCAGAAAGGGTAAATAAAAGATGCGAACTGTGAAGGGATAATGGACAATGGATAATAGACAGTCCAGTTGCTAAAGCCCAAGAGAGTTATTATGTTTCAGGAAAAGCTTGGCTGAAGAGCCAAGTTTTGAGGTTTTTTTTAATGCCAATGGACAGGGTTCTTGACGGAGGTCCGGGGGGAGCGCATTCCATTGAGGGGGGCCTGCTGTAGATAAGGCCCACTTCTGTAAGGATTTCTTACGTTGTGTGATAGAGTAACGCAGGAAATAACTACACCTTTTTTCGGTGCATTATGCCTGCTTTAGATGTGCATTTCCGGCCAAAACAGTTTTTAGCACACAGGCCTGTGAAAGAGAGAGAGAGAGAGCACCTCTGTGGAGCCTCACATTTAAGCTAACTTTTTATACCACTGTAAAAGGAGGCATTATGAATGTGGGGTGAGATTTGGGGGGGTGGGGAAGGTTTGGGAGAGTGGTTTTATATACATGGGGTAGAAAGACTGATACTTCACACATATCCAGCATAGCTCTCTGCTTCAATGGCAGGGGAGAAAGACCGATATTTCATGCATATCCAGCATAGCTCTCTGCTTCAATGGCAGGGGAGAAAGTCCGATATTTCATGCATATCCAGCATAGCTCTCTGCTTCAATGGCAGGGGAGAAAGTCCGATATTTCATGCATATCCAGCATAGCTCTCTGCTTCAATGGCAGGGGAGAAAGTCCGATATTTCATGCATATCCAGCATAGCTCTCTACTTCAACGGCAGGGGAGAAAGTCCGATATTTCATGCATATCCAGCATAGCTCTCTACTTCAATGGCAGGGGAGAAAGTCTGCTACTTCACTTTCAATGCATATCCAGCATAACTCTCTGCTTCAACGGCAGGGGGAATGAAGAAAAGTGGATCTATATATAGACAACAACCAACAAGGACTGAATTACATAGTCTGGGTAAACAAATATGCATGGGTGTAGCTTGCTTATTCCAGTGGTTACTACCCCTAACTAATTAAGCTAGATATTTCACTTAGATGCAGTTCCAACACTGCTCTCTACATTAATGGTGGGGGTGGAAGGGAAATAGAACCAAAGGGTTACTAAGAGCCAAGAGAAACAGATAAGTATGAGAAAACAAAATGTGAAGCTTGCTGGGCAGACTGGATGGGCTGTTTGGTTTTCTTCTGCCATCATTTCTATGTTTCTATAGTTACAAACAGCACAGTTTCCATCAGTGAAGATTTACTGTCATTTGGAGTGATGAAAGGTGAAAGAAGAGTAGAGTTGTACAATGTTCTTTCTAACTAGTTTGATGCACTCTCTGTTTAGCTGCAATCAAGCTAGGTAGAGAGTATAGTGCACAAATCTACTCTTCTTTTACCTTTTATCACACCAAATCTTCACTGATGGCAACTCTGCTATTTAAACCTATATGACTGAGGGGCAAATTTTAAAAGCCCTACGTGCGTAAATCCAGCTAGAGTTAAGCACGCAGGGGGGTTACATGCGCCAAGTCTATTTTGCATAGGCCCGGTGATGCACGCAAGCCCCAGGATGTGCATATGCCCCGGGGCTTGAAAAAAGGGGCTAGGCCAAGGGATCGCGCACTGGCACTTGGCCAGCGCATGCAACCTACGCCTGCCCAGAGGCAGGCGCAACTTGCTAAATAAATGTTGGGGGGGGTTTAGGTAGGGCTGGGGGGCGGGTTAGGTAGGGGAAGGGAGGGGAAGGTGGGGGTGGTGGAAGGAAAGTTCCCTCTGAGGCCGTTCTGATTTCGGAGCGGCTTCAGAGGGAACAGTGAAAGCCATTCGGGCTCCCCTAGGGGTCAGCACGTGCAAGGTGCACAAGTGTGCACTCCCTTGCGTGCAACGACTCCGGATTTTATAACATGCGTGTGGCTGCAAACGCATGTTATAAAATCGGACGTAGATATTAAAATCCAGCCAAGGGCATTTAAAACTGCCCCTAAAAACCTACACCGCTCCCCAAACCTCACCCCGAGTTCATAATGCCCCCTCTTACAGTGGTATAAATAGTTAACTTATATGTGAGCTTCTACAAAGTTTCTTTCTCTCTCTCTCTCTCTTTCTGTCTCACGTGAAAATAACATGGGGTATGATAAATGTTTTGTATGTTGCAGTAAATACCTATGTGATGTAGTAGAAGGAAAATTAGCCTAACCATGCCTCCTTTTTTTAAATATGGGCACTATTTTCATGATATTTATAGCAATTTGATAAATCTAAGATGTAGAGCCTTGTACACCAGGCAATTAAACAACTACAGCCAGCCTAGACCTAGATTTATCAAATTGCTATAAATATCGTGGAAATAGCACCTGTAATAAAAAAAAAAGGGGGGGGGGCATGGATCAGGCTAATTTTCCCAATGCGTAATCTACCACAAGTATGTCACCAACCATAAAGATCTTTAGATAGAGAGAGAGAGAACCTCTGTAGAGGCTCACATATAAGTTAACTATTTTATACCACTTGAAAAGGGGGCACTGCCACACTAGTAAATCAGTGTTGTTCTGCGTTAATCTATTGTACACCATGTTAACTGACCCTCATTTCCATTTATTCCACCCAAACCCCTCCCACTCAAATACTTATTTTAAATTTACATACGCAGTTTGCGATGTGGTATTTATCGTATGTGTTACGGCATTATCATGGGTGTTAGGGCCCTATAAGGCCCTAATTCAATTTGATAAATGATCCTGTAAGTGATTTACAATGGTAACATGCATAAAAAAAATACATAAAACAAAGTAACAGAATTAAATAAACATAAAAATCAAATCATACATAACAAGAATACATAAAACTAAGTAACTGCATCTTCATTGTTATTACAGACTTTCTAATCACCTACTGCAGAATCAAAAACCAGACAAAATATATCCTGACAATCTCTCATATACTGGACATATCGCCACCATGCTGACACTACTCATAAACCCATCTGAAACGATGGATATTAAGCAGAGCTCTGAATGTTTTAGGGTATGACAAGGTAGCTGGATAACTTTACCATGCTGTGGAAGGCTCCAAAACATCTTTTTTTATTCTGGCTAAATTTTAGCTGGATAATGACTTACCTGGCTAACATCTTGCAGGATAAGTGGCTCAATATAAAAAAAAACAAAATAGGGTAGCTCATGAGTTATCATCTAAATGCCTGTTAATATTGACCCTTTATCTTTAAATATGTGTTAACCTTAGAAAGATATAATCTCTGTTGAACTGCTTTTATGCTTTCATTTAAATAATTTCATTTTGGTCACAAATATTTATATTCATCAATTATTTTTCATGGATGTTTCTAAACCTTTCATATATCTAGCAGAAATGGTTAAAAGCTACAAGAAACACTGTGACAATCAGGGTCTGTCACACTCCATTTGGAAAGCATTACATGCATTAAAAAACATATAAATGTGGCTTATATCCTCCAATTTCTTTGCTTAATTGCAAACGAAGAACTGCATTTGCAAGTTGATGAATCTAGATCATAAGTTTCTACATGGAAGATTACCTAGCCATAATATTAGAAAGCTTCTTAATTTGATGGGTACTGGCACACAAAACAATGAAGCAAAGTTTACAGAAATCTATCTTAATGTGGAATATGCTAATCAGTTCAATCAGTCATTTTGTTTGCAGTTCTGAAACTTTATTTTACTCCAAATATATGAAATGAACGGACATTAATTTGAATATAGCTGTTTTATAATAGTCTTTTTTTCCTTGCACAATTTCAAGGACAAAAGGGCAATAATAAAATCCATCCTAGTGATGCCCTTTTAAGACATTTGGGATGAAGTTGAGTAGATCTCTGGCTGGTACAAAAATGCACTACTGTCACTACCCAATGTATGTTCTCTATATTCTTGTGTTCATCATAAGAATATAGGGAAACCCCAATTATCTCCACACTTTTTTGTGAGCCAGGGTATACAGAAGACTCTGGGTGGGTAAGAACCTGGGATTTATCAGTGTGTCTGGTGTTAGGAAATGTTAAATGCTTAGGCATGCAGTATTACTAGTTGACCACTGGATAGCATTTTGGATGTATGAGCACTATAAGACAGTTAATAATCTGATATCGGAAAATGTATGGAAATTTATTTAAAGGCATGGGTTTTCGGATTGTTTGCAGAAAAAGAAGCAGGTAAAATGAAGAGGAAATTTTTGGCGGGATTTTACCTTTTCCTTCCTTGCTCTTTCCCATATAGGGTGGGGATTAGGGATCTCCAGCTATGTAATAGACTGCAATACTCAGCCTCTGGATTGGAGGGCCAGGGACCCTCCAAAGAGAGTGGGAGCCTTCAGGTGCTCTTCCCCTCAAGGGAAGAAGCCCAAGCCCAAGAAGAAATGAAGAGGAATTTGCTTCCTTCATAGGTCTGGACCAGCATGGAGAAACGCAAGAAGGTGGCTGCAGAGTGGCAAGTAGTGGGCATTTCTCCCTCCCAGGAAAATACCATGCAGCAAGAAGGAGTCATAATGGAGTGGGGGAGTTCACAAAATTGTGAGTTTCTAAGAGTGCCCTTTGATCTATGGAGGTTGGGGAACCAGCACAGAGAGAAAGGAGAGGTTTCCTCCTTCGATGAGGAACTTACCAGGGTGGTGAAATGGACAGTCCACAGACTTGTTTTCTTTCTTCCAAGGTACTACCCAAGAGAGATGCAGAGTAGGACCATGAGTGGGGGTGATTGCAAGTGAAGGTATGACCTCAAATATCCTTAAAGCACAATGTAAAGGGAAACCTGCACTAAAAGGATGGTGAGGGGGAAGTTGGTAGGAAAAGGTCAAAGACCACAGGAAGAGTGAGTAATGCTATGGGAAATGTGATTATATATTTGGTGCACATTAGATGAGATTTTTGTTATGGGTAAGTTTGAACAACTCAGACCCCTTAAGACTGAGAGTGAGAAAATACAGTGGAAAGGATAACAGGTTGATCAGTCTAATCAGCAGTAGTGGTAATATTCATGGTTATGGAAGCACATGATTTTCTGACTTGTTCAGTAATTATGCTGTAGCACTTTCTCATCCATGTACATAGTTTTGACTGACTGGATATTTTGGAATTGTTTGTTTGGAATTTGATGCAATGTGTCAGCCTCCATTATTATGCCAGACTATTCCTGTGGATGGGACAGAGATCATAGAGGGGATTAAGGGTGTTTTCTCCCTCACTTAATTAATTTTACCTTCTATAAATACTGGTCTCAGAGGGACACAGATTTTAAAAGATGGTTGCTGATATGTAAGTCCAAGCAGAGTAAAACAACATAAAGAACTTTGACCAGGACATCCATACAAACCAGCTTATCAGATCTGCTTATTTGATTTAGAAGCTATAAGCTTCTTCCCTCAAATAATGAAGTAAAATGAGACAAGCAAGTCTGCCTGAAAACCAGAAATAACTAATCCAAGAAGGGGCCTCACAGGTAAACTGTAAAACAAATTAATCTATCCAGAGCAGAAAAATAGCCTTTCCAAAGACAGCATGAAACAGGAGCAGTGATCCCCAAAGAGAGAAAGAGGGCCAGCAATCAAATGAAGAGAATTACTAACATGGTGAGGCAGCACTGGTCAAGACTTGACCATACCTCATCCAGAGTTGCCGCACAGGGGCAACTCTGGATGATGATGGCCGGCGCCAACTCAGGGTAATGATGGCCGGCGCCATCTTTAAAGATAGCGCCGGCCATCCAGTGCTCCTACTATGTGACAGGGGCTGGCCAATGGCACGGATACCCTGTCACATGGTAAGGGCAAAGGGGCATCAGCACCATTTCTTTTTAGCGCAGCTGATGCCTGGGAATGGGAAATCGTCCCCCGAGGCCCCCCTGAACCACCAGGTAACGTTAAAAGGTTTTCGGGGGGTCGGGAGGGTGGGGGAGGCTAAGGGGGGTCGATTTAAAGGGTTGGGTGTTTTGTTTTTTTTTATCGGGCCATCGGCGCCATTTTAATTAGTGGCAGCCAAAATGGCGCTGATGGCCCGAGAGCGGGAGATCGTGCCGGGACCCCCCGATTGGACCACCAGTTAATTTAACATTTTGGGGAGGTTTGGGAGGGTGGGGGGGGGGGGGTAAGGAATTGTTTTTAAAGGGTCAGGGTGGGTTTAGGGGTTGTTTTGGTGTGCCAGTTTTCCCGCCCTCCCCCAAATAATTCCTGTGCCCTATTTAACGATTTAGGACGATTTATGATTATAAATCGGGGGCATTTGTTCTGTATCGTGCACTCTGACGATTTAGGACGATTTTAAAATTATCTGACGATAATTTTAATCGTTCAAAAACGATTCACATCCCTAAAATAGAGTAGGACTTATTTGCGTAAGTTGTGATTAACACTTGTAAATTATTATATTAAAACAAACACATGGGAGTAAAATTACACCAGTATACAAGTTTTTAGATTACCACTTCAGTAATAATGTAAGTCATTTATTATTGATGTTGATGTCCTGAATTCAAATATATATACGGCAAGGGTGGAAAACCAAATCACCAAGTCAATAGATCAGTAATGAAAGATTTGATAAAGACTTTATTATCCAAACAGTTATGAGCTGTTCAAACAACAAACATTTAATAAAGATTGTAAACACTAGGATATTCATGCTTTTTTAATCTCAGTCATGGTCCCCTGACACGGACTGCGTGGAGGGACCAATCGCACAAGCCATGCTCACTGATTTACAAGAACAGTCTATGATACACAGTTCATGTCGAGGGACCGTGACTGTGATTAAAAAAGCACAAATACCCGGCTATTTACAATCCTTATTAAATATTTGTTCTTTGAACAGCTCATAAACGCTTAGATAATAAAGTCCTTACTAACTCTTTTATTGCTAATCTGAATTCAAATATGACAATTAAACCAACTGATTGGCTTTCTGTTTCCATGATTTTTTTTACATTTTATATCTATGTCTATTGTGTAGAAAGTGTATAGATAGCAGAGTTTTATTCTTAATGTTATGGCACCATTACTGCAGGAACATGGTGGACACCACCTCTGGAGTGGTACAGGATGGCATGATGAGACTAAACCTAGACGTGGGAGGTCCAGTAAGGCTGGAGCAAGCAGGCTGTGCAGACTCGGCTGGAACTCAGGAACAGAGTGCAGGCTGGACTGGAACTCAGAAACAAACTGGAACTCAGGAATGGACTGAAGCTGCGAGGAAGTAAGAGTGAACTGGAACACAGGAGCAGACTGCAGTAATGTGTGGAACTGGAACAAAAGCTAGGGCACAGACAGACCAAGACAATACAAGACAGAATAAGACAAAGACACCACAGCACATGGGACAGGGAAGCCCTGAGGGACAAGGCAGAAAGAGGCCTAGAGTCAGGAAGAGACCTAGGGAAGGCCACAAGGCTAGGCCAGAGTTCAGGAAAAAGAAAGAGACCTAGTGTAAGGAAGAGGCTCAGGATGTCTTATGGCTAGGCCAGTAAACAGAGAGAGGCCTAGTCAGGAAGAGGATTAGGAAAGCCTCAGGGCTAGACCACAGTTCAGGAAATAGAGCGAGACCTAGTGTCAGGAAGAGGCTTAGGGAAGCCTCAGGATTAAGCCTGGACAGAGCTGAAAGCTGGGAGACCACAAGATAGCGAGAAGAATTAGAAGGCCCAGAGATATCAAGGACAGACAAGGAAAGGCCAGGAATGGCTGCAAGGAAGATGTGGCTAGAGCAAAATGCAGAATAGCACTCAATGCCAAAGCAGTGAGGCAGATGCTAAACAGGATTAAATAGGACTGGGGTCTGGGCATGTTGCAGGCAGGCAAGAAAGGCTTGGCCAGCCAGGGGAGTGAGCTCTTGGAGGTCCCCTAGTGGCATGGAGGCTGTAAGACTGGCTGAGGCAAGAAAATAGGGGCATGGAGAAGAGTAGAGTTTGGAGTCAAACTCACAGAATTCCTTTAGTGAAAGGGAGGTTGCACAATGGTCGGAAATACAACACATAAATTGTAAACTTAGGTCTCCATGTATCTATGGTTGCATAATATTTCACTTGTCCTGTTTATGTAACATTTTAAAAATTAAATCAGCAAAAGGATTATATAAATAAAATTAGCTTTGAAGCAAAAAGCCCAAAACTATTATATATATATATATGTGCATAGTTTAGTCCTCATTCAGTGGCTATTCAGCTCTTTTTGGCTTGTGTTTTATGTTCATTAAATGGAACATCTCTTGTCACTGTCCAGCAATAGTCTGTAGGTATTGCCGTGATACCATTTTTCCACTGCTGCAACGTCTTGGTGAAATCACTTAACATGCTCATCACTTACTGTTTTGCAGTTTGGTGGAAAATAAAATCTAGATGAGATTGCAGAACATTTATCTTTAGTGACATGATGTAGCCAATGCTTTTGTATGCCTTGAGGAGGTTTTCCATCAACTCCTTGTAGTTGTCTACCTTGCTTTTTCCAAGAAAGACTTTCCACACCATCTTTTCTTTGCCACGTAATGCACAGTTAAATGCATCATCTCGGACAAGTTCATGAATCTGAGAGCTATCAAAGACATGTTCCTTTATCTTAGCTTCATTTAATCTTGGAAATTTACCACCAAGGTACTTGAAAGCTGCTTTAGTTTTGCCCATTTCCTTAACAAAGTTTCTCATTAGACCCAGCTTGATATTTAAGGGTGGTTACAGAAATATATATTAATCATTTCTGGTTTTATTTGAGATCCTTTCCCTTCTTAAATCACTTAGCCCCAAAAATTCACAAATCAAAGGACCTATATACTGACCCAGTAGCATATCTTGAAATCAACAAAGCCAATCAACAATTTTAAGCATAATGTTCATTCTCAGTGACTCAGATTTTGTAAAGTTTGACTATATTAATTTTAGAAGCATTTTGGCTATAGATTAGTGTTACCAGTTTATCAATTACTCCACCAATTTGCCAAATCCTACTCCAGGTCATCCAGATCCTCCTGGTTCTCCAGCCTGAACCCCTCCAGTTCACCCAGACCACCTACTCAGTCAATACTACACAATAAACAGGTTTAATATCACTTATGCCAGATAATTAGCAAATGTAAAAATAAGTAAATTGGAAAATGTTGCTGGTAATTGTCTTTTAAAAATACCAACTTACTTGCGGAATTGCTGGCTCCACTGCAGCATGCCCCTAGACTGCCCCTTTTTTAGGTGCATGTATGTGCGCAAAAGTGAAAATATGCATGTATTTTGGACTTATAGAATATGTGAGTAATGTTTACTTACATAATTTTTAAGTGTGTAACATTTTGAAAAGTCAACTTTTAAGATTTTAACCTCTTTCTGAAGGACACTAGGTCATCCAATAACCAAAGTTCCAAAGGAAGCTTGTTTCATGACATTGGCACTATATAACTAAAATCCCTTTACCTTATGTGCTTGAATCAAATCTCTTGAAAGACTTTTCAACTAATAAACTATCTTGCAAAATAATGCACTGCACAAGATGGTGCTAGGGATTTATATACTCTAAGGGGCAGATTTTCAAAGGGTTACGCGCGTAAGATATGCGCATAACCCCCGAAAAGCTGCCCCTTCCACCCCCTGCACGCGCCGAGCCTAAGCCCTGGGACACGTGTAAGTCCCGGGCCTTTCCTGGGGGGGGCGTGTCGGGGGCGTATCGCGCCTGGTGCGTCATCGTGGGGCATTCCAGGGTGGGGCCACGGGCGTGGTTCCGGCCCAGGGGTGTTCCGGGGGCATGGCTGCGGTCTCTGGACCAGCCCCCTGACTGGAACATGGCACGCCGGCAGCTGGCCGGCGCGCGCAAGTTACGCCTGCCTCGGGCAGGAGTAACTTGTAAAATAAAGGTGCGGGGAATTAGTTAGGGCTGGGGGGTGGGTTAGATAGGGGAAGGGAGGGGAAGGTGGTGGGGCCGGAAGGAAAGTTTCTTCCGAGGCCGTTCCGATTTCTGAGAGGCCCCCGGAGGGAACGGAGGATGGCTCGTGGCTCAGCACGTGCAGGCTGCTGATTTTGCGGCAGCGCGCATGTTATAAAATCGGGAGTAGATTTGTTTGCGCCGGGTTGCGCAAACAAATCAACTCCCGCATGCACCTTTTAAAATCTTCCCCTAAGAGGGTAACTTTTAAAGAGGCGAGAAGGCTTAAATGTGTGCGCATTCGTCAGCCTGTGCCCAGGAATGCAGCCACTTTATAACATACACACATATTATAAAATAGCCTGAACACACACATGTGTGTGCAGTTTTAAGTGGAAGCATGCCTTCATGCAAATGCTGTTTCTACCACATAAGAGGTGGATTTTAATACACATGTGCGCCAATGCATTACCAGTTTGCCAAATTCATTCCTAGTTAGTCCAAGTAAGGGAAAGGACTTCCAAACCATCTTAGTTTAAAATCCTCCCTTCTGCCCTGTTTTCCCTGACCCTTAAAATCCCACCAGTATATCTATGTATCTTTATTATATTTCTTACATGTCATCCACAGCAGAAATAAACATATGCAACATGTTCACATACCTCCTGGTTTTGGAATGTGGGGGGCTTTTAAAATTCACCTTTAAGAGCACAACATTCTAAGCTCCAACATTGGGAAGCTACACACCCACATTAACTACATTCTCTTCACAACTGAATTTTATTTTTAGTTTCTGGTAGAGATCTAGGATCTTTACACATAAAACACAGAAATGGAAAAAAAAACCCTGAAGAAAAGGCAATGCAATGAAAAACAAAACATTTTTCCCTTGCTGGTTTAATTGTTTAGTGGCTAGTGCTGTGTATTTTCATGCAGAAATTTCCTGGTTCAATTCTTGCATCAAACTGTCTATACATAGATCAGATGGGACTGAGGATGCTATGGAGACAGCATTCACCTGATGGCTGGGTTTAGACCCTATGATACAGAGCTCCTTATGGAGCCCTGCTGTATGGTTCTTGGCCGCAGGATGATTATTGTGAGGACCAGATTAGAATAGTGGGAGGGAGGGAGTATATTAAAATAGGGGGAAAAAATCCCTTGGCAGTTGTGAATAATGGGCCCTGGTGCCAGGATCCCAAATGACCTGGAAGAAAAATGAGAAAGGAGAATGGCCACAGAGGCAAAAACTCATAATAAAAACTTTTAAAAATATATCCAAAGCAAGAAACCTGTGAGGGAGTCGGTTGGATCATTAGATGACCAAGGGGTTAAAGGGGCTCTTAGGGAAGATAAGGCCATTGCAGAAAGACTAAATTAATTCTTTGCTTTCATGTTTACTAATGAGGATGTTGGGGAGATACCAGTTCCAGAGATGGTTTTCAAGGGTGATGAGTCAGATGAACTGAACCAAATCACAGTGAACTGGGAAGATGTAGTAGGCCAGATTGATCAACTAAAGAGTAGCAAATCACCTGGACTGGATGGTATGCATCCTAGAGTACAGAATGAACTAAAAAATGAAATTTCTGATCTATTAGTTAAAATTTGTAACCTAACATTAAAATCATCCATTGTACCTGAAGACTGGAGGGTGGCCAATGTACCCAAATTTTTAAAAAGGGCTCCATGAGTGATCCGGGTAACTGTAGACCAGTGAGCCTGACTTTAGTGCCGGTCAAAATAGTGGAAACTATTCTAAAGATCAAAATCATAGAGCATATAGAAAGCATGGTTTAATGGAACACAGTCAACATGTATTTACCCAAGGGAAATCTTGACTAACAAATCTGCCTCATTTTTTTGAAGGGGTTAATAAACATGTGGATAAAGGTGAACTGGTAGATGTAGTATATTTGGGTTTTTAGAAGGCATCTGATAAAGTCCCTCATGAGAGGCTTCTAAGAAAACTAGATATTTAAAAAGGGCTCCAGGGGCGATCCGGAAAACTACAGACTGGTTAGCCTGACTTCAGAGCCAGGAAAAATAGTGGAAAGTGTTCTAAATATCTAAATCACAGAACATATAGAATGGTTTAATGGAACAAAGTCAGCATGGCTTTACCCAAGGCAAGTCTTGCCTCACAAATCTGCTTCACCTTTTTGAAGGGGTTAATAAATATGTGGATAAAGGTGAACCGGTAGATGTAGTGTACTTGGATTTTTAGAAGGCTTTTGACAAAGTTCCTCATGAGAGGCTTCTAGGAAAAGTAAAAAGTCATGTGATAGGTGGCGATGTCCTTTTGTGGATTACAAACTGGCTAAAAGGCAGGAAACAGAGAGTAGGATTAAATGGACAATTTTTTCAGTGGAAGGGAGTGGGCAGTGGAGTGCCTCAGAGATCTGTATTGGGACCCTTCCTTTTCAATATATTTATAAATGATCTGGAAAGAAATACGACAAGTGAGATAATCAAATTGTCAGACAATACAACATTGTTCAGAGTAGTTAAATCACAAGTGGATTGTGATACATTACAGGATAGGGATGTGAATCGTTTTCCATATCGTCTTAATGATAGAAATCGTGTGACAGGGCAAGAAAATCGTCTTAGGCACGATTTTTTAGTTAAAAAATCGTTAAAAATCGTTTTTTCCGATTAGTGCGCACTAACTGGGAGTTAGTGCGCACTAACTGAAAATGATACAATTTGACACTTTTCAGGTCAGTTAAGGTCAGTTTAGGAATGAATATGTATTCCTATTGGCTGCCCTCTTATTTATTTATGTTACCAAGTTTCCTACTGACAGTATATGGGGGATGGGAAATGGAAACAGTTGGCAGCTTGACAAAACAAGTAATGTGATCAGTCAATGTGACTAGAACTTGTGCCCTAACCCTGATACCAGGGGTATTGTGATCTTCCTGCACACAGTGCCCTATCCCTATTAATACCAGGAGTGTTGTGATCTTCCTGCACACAGTGCCCTATTCCTGATACTGGGGGTGTTGTGATTTTCCTGCACACAGTGCCCTATTCCTGATACCGGGGGTGTTGTGATCTTCTTGCACACATCCCGATATCAGGGATAGGGCACTGCATGCAGGAAGATCACAACACTCCTGTTATTAATAGGGATAGGGCACTGCATGCAGGAAGATCACAACACTCCTGGTATTAATAGGGATAGGGCACTGCATGCAGGAAGATCACAATACCCCGGAGGAGTGAGGGTCAGGCAGCTCCCCCCTGTCTGTGAAGCCAGCCTCTCACTAGTAATGCAGGGAGGGAGCTGTCTCAGACTTCACCATCCTCCCCCCCCCCCCCCCTTACCCACACACCATTCACTAGCTGGGACATGGGGGAAGTCAGGAGTGTGGGTCAGGCAGCTCCCCCCTGTCTGTGAAGCCAGCCTCTCACTAGTAATGCAGGGAGGGAGCTGTCTCAGACTTCACCATCCACCCCCCCCCCCTCACCCACACACCATTCACTAGCTGGGACATGGGGGAAGTCAGGAGTGAGGGACAGGCAGCTCCCCCCTGTCTGTGAAGCCAGCCTCTCACTAGTAATGCAGGGAGGGAGCTGTCTCAGACTTCACCATCCTCCGCCCCCCCCCTTACCCACACACCATTCACTAGCTGGGACATGGGGGAAGTCAGGAGTGAGGGTCAGGCAGCTCCCCCCTGTCTGTGAAGCCAGCCTCTCACTAGTAATGCAGGGAGGGAGCTGTCTCAGACTTCACCATCCTCCCCCCCCCCCCTCACCCACACACCATTCACTAGCTGGGACATGGGGGAAGTCAGGAGTGAGGGTCAGGCAGCTCCCCCCTGTCTGTGAAGCCAGCCTCTCACTAGTAATGCAGGGAGGGAGCTGTCTCAGACTTCACCATCCTCCCCCCCCCCCCCCTCACCCACACACCATTCACTAGCTGGGACATGGGGGAAGTCAGGAGTGAGGGTCAGGCAGCTCCCCCCTGTCTGTGAAGCCAGCCTCTCACTAGTAATGCAGGGAGGGAGCTGTCTCAGACTTCACCATCCACCCCCCCCCTCACCCACACACCATTCACTAGCTGGGACATGGGGGAAGTCAGGAGTGAGGGACAGGCAGCTCCCCCCTGTCTGTGAAGCCAGCCTCTCACTAGTAATGCAGGGAGGGAGCTGTCTCAGACTTCACCATCCTCCCCCCCCCCCTCCCCCCCACACCATTCACTAGCTGGGACATGGGGGAAGTCAGGAGTGAGGGTCAGGCAGCTCCCCCCTGTCTGCGAAGCCAGCCTCTCACTAGTAATGCAGGGAGGGAGCTGTCTCAGACTTCACCATCCTCCCCCCCCCCCCTCACCCACACACCATTCACTAGCTGGGACATGGGGGAAGTCAGGAGTGAGGGTCAGGCAGCTCCCCCCTGTCTGTGAAGCCAGCCTCTCACTAGTAATGCAGGGAGGGAGCTGTCTCAGACTTCACCATCCTCCCCCCCCCCCCTCACCCACACACCATTCACTAGCTGGGACATGGGGGAAGTCAGGAGTGAGGGTCAGGCAGCTCCCCCCTGTCTGTGAAGCCAGCCTCTCACTAGTAATGCAGGGAGGGAGCTGTCTCAGACTTCACCATCCTCCCCCCCCCCCCTCACCCACACACCATTCACTAGCTGGGACATGGGGGAAGTCAGGAGTGAGGGTCAGGCAGCTCCCCCCTGTCTGTGAAGCCAGCCTCTCACTAGTAATGCAGGGAGGGAGCTGTCTCAGACTTCACCATCCTCCCCCCCCCCCTCACCCACACACCATTCACTAGCTGGGACATGGGGGAAGTCAGGAGTGAGGGTCAGGCAGCTCCCCCCTGTCTGCGAAGCCAGCCTCTCACTAGTAATGCAGGGAGGGAGCTGTCTCAGACTTCACCATCCTCCCCCCCCACCTCACCCACACACCATTCACTAGCTGGGACATGGGGGAAGTCAGGAGTGAGGGTCAGGCAGCTCCCCCCTGTCTGTGAAGCCAGCCTCTCACTAGTAATGCAGGGAGGGAGCTGTCTCAGACTTCACCATCCTCCCCCCCCCCCTCACCCACACACCATTCACTAGCTGGGACATGGGGGAAGTCAGGAGTGAGGGTCAGGCAGCTCCCCCCTGTCTGTGAAGCCAGTCTCTCACTAGTAATGCAGGGAGGGAGCTGTCTCAGACTGGTATCAGGGTTAGGGCACTGTGTGCAGGAAGATCACAACACTCCTGGTATTAATAGGGATAGGGCACTGTAAGAGATGACTGTAGTAGATTGAATAAAGATCTGATGTTTCTGCTCTCCTCACACCAAACAAAAACAACACACAAGCAGAGAAGCCCTTCTTACAAAGCTGAGCTAGTGAGTTAAGTAGGAGGAAAAGTAAACATACTGGTGCCAGTGTGGCTACTTAAAAAATACACTTACCAACAATCAATTACATATATTTGAACTGTGTACAGTTCCAGCCAGGACCACCTTTCTAAAATGCACAGTGATTGGCAAATTCAACATGCACTAGCATTTCAGGTGCCTGCTAACAAAAATAATAAACAAACAAGTTCTAGTCACGTGAGTGCTGATCATTACATTACTTTTTTTGTCAAGCTTCCAACTGTTTCCATTTCACATCCCCCCAACCATATTGGTAACATCAATAGATAAGAGCACAGCCAGCCAATAGGAATACATACATACATATTCATTCCTAAGTGACCTTTACTGACCTGGGAAGTGTGAACACTTTGTTTCATTTTCTGTTGGTGTTCGTTAGTTTCCAGTTCCATTTCCCATCCCCCCAACCATCACCTCAGTGGTAACCTTGGTAATATCAATAGATAAGAGGGCAGCCAGCCAATAGGAACACATATTCATTCCTAACTGACCTTCAGTGACCTGGAAAGTGTTTATTTGTATCATTTTCAGTTAGTGCGCACTAACTCGAGTTAGTGCGCACTAACGGGGAGTTAGTGCGCACTAACTCGAGTTAGTGCGCACTAACACGATTTAACGATTTTTAACGATAAATCGTTAGAATTTCTATTGTATCGTGTTCTATAACGATTTAAGACGATATAAACATTATCGGACGATAATTTTAATCGTTGAAAAACGATTCACATCCCTATTACAGGAGGACCTTGCAAGACTGGAAGATTGGGCATCCAAATGGCAGATGAAATTTAATGTGGACAAGTGCAAGGTGTTGTATATAGGGAAAAATAACCCTTGCTGTAGTTACATGATGTTAGGTTCCATATTAGGAACTACCACCCAGGAAAAAGATCTATGCATCATAGTGGATCATACTTTAAAATCATTGGCTCAGTGTGCTGCAGCAGTCAAAAAAACAAACAGAATATTAGGAATTATTAGGAAGGGAATGGTTAATAAAACAGAAAATGTCGTAATGCCTCTGTTTCACTCCATGGTGAGACCGCACCTTGAATACTGCGTACAATTCTGGTCGACGCATCTCAAAAAGATATAGTTGAGATAGAGAAGGAACAGAGAATGGAAACCAAAATGATAAAGGGGATGGAACAGCTCCCATATGACAAAAGGCTGAAGAGGTTAGGGCTGTTCAGCTTGGAGAAAAGAGGATGAGGGGGATATGATTGAGGTCTGTTGGAAACAGGATGCTGGGCTTGATGGACCCTTGGTCTGATCCAGCATGGCAATTTTTTCATGTTTCTTAAGGAGTAACTACCGGACCAAAAAAGTGTTGCTCTGTGTCCATCCCTATTTTTCAGTGGATAGGAATTTCTAGCATAAGAGGTCATGATATGAGGCACACTCAAAAGTACCATGAGGAGGTTTTTCTTCACAGAAAGGTTGGCACATTTACAGAATAGTTTTCCGTTAGAGGTAGTAGAAACAACAATGGCAGCAGAATTCAGAGAATCCCTTATTGTATAGAAATGAATGTGAAGACGGGATTCAAATGTGATGCTGTAATATTACAATAGGAAGCGAGGATGTGTAGATTAGTTAGTCCTTGAGATCTTCATTTGCTGTCATAGTATATATTAGCGATGTGCATTCGTTTTTGCCAAATTGGAAAATTTCAATGAAATTGTCCAATTTGGCATGTTTCGAGGAGCCCGAAAAATGATCAGGATTTTCCCGTTTTTTCACGAAAATTGGTTTTTTGGATTAGTGCGCGCTAATAAAAACTAACAAAAAGTAGCAAAATCTAATGGTTTCTGTTAGTGCACACTAACGGGGAATTAGTGCGCACTAATGGGAGTTTGCATACTAACGGGGAGTTAGCGCGCACTAACTCAAAAAATGATTTTTCGCAAAAAAAAAAAAGACCCGAACCCCCAAAAAATGACATTTCCTGCGGCGGCCATAAAACGAAGAATGACATGAACACAAAAAAACGATTCACATCTCTAGTATATATATCTATATTTCATTATACTTAAAAATCAATAAATCTTATCAATAATCAATAAAGCTTAACAAAAATCTGCAACTGATATTCTTAAACAGATTAAAAAGGTTTAGTTGAGCTAAGATTTAAAAAGAGAATGAACTGCTGATGATGATGCAAAGAAACAAAACAACTCAACAAAGTCAAACTAAATGTAGATTTCTCTTAGAAAAGTACAAGCTAGTGGAATTTATTGAACTGTGGCTTAAAGTGAATTAATTACAAAAGTAATGCTGCCATTTTTCAAAGTATTTCATAAAGCACTTAAAACATTAGTCAGAGTAGCCTAATGATCAGACATTTACAAATAGTTATTTGTTATTTTGACAAATCTAACACTATATTCAAAAGACAAGGACACAAGGCAACACATAATGGAAATTCTATTACTTCTGCCTTTGATAGAGCCATTAGAGAGTCTTTGGTTTGCCATAGCATACTGAGCTTTTGGCCTTTTTGGCACATGCGTCTTTCTTTCTCGGTCTGCTTCTGATTATTTTATATTACCATTCCCCGAGTTGAGCAAAGAAATTCCTTGAAATAAAATGAAGATAGAAAGAAAAAAAAAGATTAAAAAAAAATTAAATTCTGTTTAATTTAGTATAATTCTCTTACAAACAACTGATTTACAACTTATTAAGGGTCCAATAATAGTAGGAATGTGCACAGTATAAATTACAGCTCAATTTGTTAATTTGTTTCAGAAGCCTCCATAGTTTGTTTCATTCGTTTCAAACAAAAAAATAAAATATTTTGGGCCAGATTTTCAAAGGGGTATGTGCGTAAGATACGTACATTCCCCCCGAAAACCTGCCCGAAGTTCCCCCTGCGCGCGCTGAGCCTATGTTGAGTAGGCTCGGCGGTGCGCTCAAGCCCCGGGACGTGCGTAAGTCCAGAGGCTTTCCTGGGGGGGGGCATGTCGGGGGCGTGTTGGGGGGGGCATGTTGCGGTGGCGCGTCATTTTGGGTGGGGCCGCGGGCATGGTTCCAGCCCGGGGGCGTTTCGGAGGCGTGGCCGAGGCCTACGAAACAGCTCCCGGGCTGGGGAATCACGCAGCCTGAGCGCGCGAGTTGCGCCTGCTTTGAGCAGGTGTAACTTCTGTAATAAAGGTAGGGGGGAGTTTAGATAGGGCTGGCGGGGTGGGTTAGGGAGGGGAAGGTGGGGGGGAGGTGGAAGGAAAGTTCCCTCCGAGGCAGGTTGCGTGGCCTGAAAACTAATTGAGGAGGGTGCACAAGGCTGAAGGGCCTAGGGAAGTGGTTCCCAAATCTGTTCTGGGGGAACCCCAGTCACTCATGTTTTCAGGATACTGCAATGGATAAGCTTGTGTAGGAGAAAGGTAGGGCTGCCTCCCGGCTCACTGGCTCTGTGTTGATTGTTGCTTCAGTTATTGCTGCTGCCACGGTAGAAAGTTCTACAGCAGTGCAGCACGAAAAGTATAGGAGGCAGGAGAGATTGAAAGAAGGCACAAGGAGGGACTTGCCAATTGGGAGGAGTAAAGAGGGGAGCCAAGGAAGGGTCCGCTGCTGTGCTGTAGATTGGGAGAGGAGAAGAGAGAGGGGGCTGCTGCTGCTGGGCAGGGATGGGTGGGGAAGAGGGGTCTCCCATTGATAGCATGGAGTAGGTGAGTGTGAAAAGGAGATGCAAGACAAGTATTGTGTCGGGGAGAAAGAGGAATCCTAGGGCAAGTACATAAGAACATAAGAATTTCCATACTGGGTCAGACCAAGGGTCCATCAAGCCCAGCATCCTGTTTCTAACAGTGGCCAATCAAAGTTGCAAGCACCTGGCAAGTACCCAAACATTTAAAAAATCTCAAGCTACTATTGCTTAATAATTAATAGCAGTTTATAGATTTTTTCCTCTAGGAGCTTATCCAAACCTTTTTTAAACCCAGCTATGCTAACTGCTGTAACTGCAGCCTCTAGCAATGAATTCCAGAGCTTAACTCTGCGCTGAGTGAAAAATAATTTTCTGCAATGTGTTTTCAATGAGCCACTTGCTAACTTTATGGAGTGCCCTCTAGCACGTCTATTATTTATTTATTATTTTGTATATACCGACAATCAATCTGAGATATCACATTGGTTTATATTCAGGTACTGTAGGATTTTCCCTATCCCCAGAGGGCTTACAATCTAAGGCCTGGATTTACCAAAATGGGATAAGTATCGCATGCGTTAGCAAAAGGGGCGGCAGCGCGCGCATGTTATAAAATTGGGTGTACATTTCTGCATGCCGGATAGTGCTCATAAATGTACTCCGTGCGCTCGTTAAAAATCTGCCCCATACTTTTGTGCATACTTTTGAATTTTTCAAATGTATGGACATAATTTTTTATTGGAAAAACTATCTTCACAAATTAGAAGGAAAAAGAAAAATATTTCAGTTAAACTTTTCAGCAACCACACATCTACTGGTAATTCTAATTTCAATTTTAAATAGAAGGAAAATACTTTAGCTACTCCAAGAGAAATTCTCACAAGAGTTTAGTGCCATCATTAGTTAGAAGAATCTCCTGCCAACCTATTAAAATACCAAACTTACTCAAAAACCTGAAAGTGCACTTATTTTGTGTATATAAAATTCAAATGACTGCAAACAACTCAGCAATTGAGAAGCCTCAAATAGTTTGACAGAATACACTCCAATTCAAGATATAATCTGACATGGTCAACATTTTTCTAATCAATGCAGGAATCATCCTCCTATGAACTTATAAACAAAGGATAAAGAGAGATTTAAAAATCTTATGTATTTACACCAAAGTTAATTCACTATTTCTACCTTTACACATCATTTTCTACTTTGAAAAAGCAGTGAATTTTGCTGTTTAGAAGCCCTCAGAGGATACCAAATTACCTAAAGTACATGAAGTTAATCTGCTTTGAAGAGCTGAAAGGCAAAATAGAAATCAAATAAATAAATGATTATTGTTTTCTTTTTCCTTTTGCTTTATTACTTCATTGTCTCAGTTTTTGTTCGATCTGAGCAAATTAGAAGGTGTAAATGCATGTATATTTTTTCTGGGAGAATTTTCAAAAAAGGAGTATGCATGTAATTTCACTTTGAAAATTAGTGTTACAGTCTGCAAGTAAAAGAGATCCACAGACTTTGCACCAATGCAGGCAATAATGAAATCACTCTCTAATGTCTGCAGCTTCTTTAGGGAGGGGAAAACCCGTAACTGCAAAAGTGATCAGAAAATGATCAGGGCAAGTCACTGTTCATATAGATAAATCCTTAACAAGATGACCTTTTTAAAACTGGATTGCTAATATGGAGTTTGCAACTCAAATCCTACAAAGAAAGACTTTCAACCTTCAAAATGTATTCATTGGAGGGAAGGCGGGGTAAATTAAAAACATTTAACATTTCAATATTTGACAGATTTCAATAAACTGACCATAGAAAAAACATTTTAATGACTAGGGGTCAGTTGCAGGGGGATGGTTCTGATGAAACATGATAAAAAATTATTTGTTGAGTGGGTGGTAGACATCTAGAACAATTTTACAAAATAGGTGGTGGAAACCAGTATTGCAGCAGAATTAGAGCATGCTTGTGACAGATCTACAGGTAAAGGACAGTGATAGAACAGGATGGGGAAGAAAGAGAATTACAAACAAAACAACCTTCACTCTTCAATTTTCAGGCTACAATGCCCCAGAGAGCAATCCAGTTAATGCAGACAGGTTAATGGCAGCCTGGTGCAATCGTAGCAGAAACTAAGAACAGCCTCACTAGTTTTCAGGAAACAGCAGCACTAGATTTGGTAACTGTTTAGATTAGAAACTTTGGTGGTAAGAAATGAGGAACTGGGGCTGGGTGTTGGATAAAATATGGGAACTTATATGTTCATATACTTATATGTTCATATACTCAACAAAAACTGACTTAGAGAAGGAGCAATATCTGAAAAGCAGCTTGGAAACATCTTTAGCAGTGTAGATGAGGATAACTGGGAAGACTGGATGAACCGACTGATCGTAATCTGCTGTCATCTTCTATATTTATATGTGACTATGCATATAAAAAGGGAAGTATGACACTCTAGTGAATTCCTTCAGTAAGCTAAATTGCTTTAATAAGTACTACAAATAATAAGACCATCAAGCCCAGAAAGGATGACTGTAGAGCTTCAATGGCCTTGCTCACAAATGGTTTTATTTGTTATACCAACAACTGAAATGCCATTTTCCAGTTTGCTGACAGTTAGAAGTCAGTTTAGTTATGGTAGGTAACTACAGTAGCTCATCTCCCATTGAAATTCTTTCAGTATTTATCAATGCACAGGAAACTGTTCTCTTTCAACATAATTGAGACTCTGTAACAAGAGGTCATGGGATAAAGGTGAAAGAGGGTAGACTCAGGAGTAATCTAAGGATGTCTTTCTTTACAGAAAGAGTGGTGGATGCCTGGAGCAGCCCCATGGTGGAGGTGGTGGAGAAAAGGACAATATTTGAATTTAAGAAAGCATGGGACAAGCACAAAGGCTCTTGGAGGGACAGGAAGGAATTGTAGAGCTGAGCAGTTGTGAGGATGTGATTAGGTAGGCCATGTGGCCTATTTCTGCCACCATTGTTTCTCTGTTTCTACTATTCTTGATCAGTATTATACCTGGCCTTCTTAAAAGCTATGTAAAGATGACAGTGAGAACATTTTGAAATTCTTCAGACATGAATATGTCAGGCATGAAAAAAGAAGGTTTTTCCCAGTGAGAAGCCAGATTTTGTAAACGAAATGAATAAATGCTTATTTCTCATATTTTTTTCTAGTTATATAAAGTCACATAGGAATAGTAAAAGCTTTCATATTTTTCTTCATAAGTTAAAAGAAATGATTTCATTTTTCAAGAGAGCATTTAGCATCCAAATGTAATCCCACAGGACAGGCATAACACCCATTCACATCATATGATTATTATATCTCATTTGCTTTTTCAAAGTGTCAAGGAAAACATCTGGTCCTTCAGTAATATGCTCAGTCTGCCAAGAAAGGCTCAAACTTACTTAGGACAACAGCTGGATATAAAATAATATCTAGAATAAAAGTGACAAACCTCATCAGCTGCTCTTATTTACTGTTCTTTACTGAGAGAAACATATTTTGACAAGATTAATACTGTCTGTAACCAAAGCAGTATATCACAACTATATTTGCCATTTTTTTCTTTCACCTTTTTTTCTACATTTAGAATTATTTGGAAATACAGCAGTTTCTCACTGTTCTTTGATGTGAAAAGCAACATTTGGTGCTTTGCAGCAAGAGATAATTACAGGTGCTGGGTTTCAGCGCTCAAGTCTGTTAGTGTACTTTGTAGGAGTTTATAAACTAAATGAGTTGTGATAGAAGGGAGAGGAAGGTAAATGCATGATCTTTTTTTGCACAGCTACTTAAATTATGGCCCTAATTGCAGTACTAAAGTGGCCTTTATTTTAAGACTAAAGGAAAAACATTTGGAACCTTTCTTGCTACATAATAGAAATTTGATGAAATCTCATATTCATTGTCTAAAAAGTCTTTCTAATTATGCACACTTGTAAGGTTTAAAATGTCCAGCAGTTCAGTGGTGGTGTATTCCAAGACTTATGGCTGGCAAAAGGATACAGAGAGTTCTATTCAGCTCTAACAGTTATACCTGGTGATTCATGTAATAAGTTCATTCCTAATTAAAATACAGCTGTAGAGAGCAAGAATGTATTTAGGTCCAGAGACAACATTTACTGCAGACACTTAAACTGACCGAAAATAAAAAGGCATAATGGTTCAGTTTAAATAATAAAAAAAAAAAAGTAGTTTGATTATTCACCTAGCGCTCAATGGGGCGGATTTTAAGAGCCCTGCGAGCCGGTGCGCCTATTTTACATAGGCCTACCGGCGCGCGCAGAGCCCCGGGACTCGCATAAGTCCCGGGGTTTTCCGAGGGGGGCGTGTTGGGGGCGGGCCCGATCCGCGCGGCGTTTTCGGGGCGGGACGTAGCGTTTCGGGGGCGGGTCCGGGGGCATGGTTACGGCCCGGGGCGGTCCGGGGGCGTGGCTGCACCCTCCGGACCCGCCCCCAGGTCGCGTCCCGGCGCGCTAGCGGCCCGCTGGTGCGCGGGGATTTACGTCTCCCTCCGGGAGGCGTAAATCCCCCGACAAAGGTAAGGGGGGGGTTTAGACAGGGCCGGGGGGGGGGGGGGGGGTTAGGTAGGGGAAGGGAGGGGAAGGTGAGGGGAGGGCAAAGAAAGTTTCCTCCGAGGCCGCTCCGATTTCGGAGCGGCCTCGGAGGGAACGGAGGTAGGCTGCGCGGCT
This sequence comes from Rhinatrema bivittatum, assembly GCF_901001135.1. Lineage (NCBI taxonomy): Eukaryota > Metazoa > Chordata > Amphibia > Gymnophiona > Rhinatrematidae > Rhinatrema > Rhinatrema bivittatum. Next base: position 57,489,686 of record NC_042620.1, on the reverse strand, counting down.
TGGCGCGCGCCGGCTATACGGAATTGGTAGCCTTGCGCGCGCCGATCCAGGATTTTAGCGGATACGCGCGGCTACGCGCGTATCTACTAAAATCCAGCGTACTTTTGTTGGCGCCTGATGCGCCAACAAAAGTACGCCAAATCGCGCTTTTTGAAAATCTACCCGACTCTTCTTAAATCCAATAGGAACATATTTAGTAGGTTTTGGTGAATACAAATGATCATATTCTATGTTTGAAATAGAAGGCTTAGAAGCCAGCATATGTCAGAAAAACAGAATATACCCTCCTATCCATGGGTTTTTAGGCTGGCTCCCTACTCAGAGCTGAGTAAAATAAGGTAAAGGTTTGTTTTATTTTTTTTTCACAGCTGGTGTTGTTTGTGTGGATTTGGATATCTGACATGCAGTTTGGAATTATTTTTATATGCATATGACAGAGTATTCCTATTTTCTTTATGCAAAGGTTCAAGAATCCCCAAAATTGTAATACATTGCTATTGGCCCTATTTTCTAATCTGATTTAATCCAAATGCTCTGATCTCCTTCCACTGCACACTTGGGTGAGCAGAAAAGTGACTATGGGCCAAAGATGTCCAGCCAAGAGAGCAGATGGATCTCTTGAACCCCAGATCTCCTCACCCAGATCTCCCCACCCACCTTGAGTGACCCTCGCTGAAGTTCCTCCTCACCCTCTAAAATTCACAGCAGTCCCACAATCCTTAAGCCCTCAAACCATTGTGCAAAGAAGATTGTCTTCTTGCCAAAATCCTCTCCAGACTCCCTACCCAGGCTAGGAACCCTATCAGCCATGGTCCAAGGAAAGAAAGGGGAGGGGAGGGGAGGAGCAGGAGAGCTGATGCCTCCCTCCTACCCAGTAGTTCCATCAGGAATAATAATGTCAGTTGAATCCACGTGTTCCTTTACCCTTGCTAGGCTCAATGGATTAAGCAGGAGGTTCCAGGCCTGAAGTGTCAGAGTGTGACTTGAGGCCTCATTAAGCTTAGAGGTGGTTTCTTTGCATATCAAATGTGAGTGCATTAAAGGTAAATCAGAGCTATCATGATTTTATTTCAGGGGGCAAAGGTAGGGAAGAATTTTCATCTCAATCAGGCCTTTCTATCCAACAGGGTGAGCAGAAGGGAATATAGTTGTGCCTTTCACTCCTTATGGTAGTTAACATTGCAACTTGACTATACTTCCCAAAATTTATTTATTTATTTATGTTCTTTTAATATACCGATGCTCAAGACCAAGTCTTATCGTACCGGTTTACAATAAACTGGGGGGGGGGGGGGGGTAAACCAGTTAACATGGAAAGTGAAAGTTACATTACAACAGGGAATGTAGAACAAGGCCGTTAGACGAAAAGGGATAGATTAACAATTTCTAACTAGAGAGCAGTGCAGGTAAGCAGAGAGCAATTTGCTTACATGGTAAAATTATATACAGTTTACATAGTGGAGTCGATTTGACAAGTTATATGCGAGAGCAGTTCTAGCATAACAGTTCCTTTGTAGTTACCAGTAGCCATATGGTAAATACATATCGCGTGGTTTAAAATGACCCTTTTGTATAGTAATAAGCTGCTTTGCATGAATTTGCATGGAACATAGCTCATTACCAATTTTATTCATTAGAAGAGCTTATTTGGATTAATGATATTCCATATGCTATCATTTAAGCATAGATGTTCCTATGATATGCCTTAATATGTTAATACAAACATATAAACACTGAACTGCTGTCAAGACAACTCATGACGCTGCTACAAGCAGTATGCATTTACCACAGCTCCAGCAGCCTGGGGCATTTAGGAGATTCTAACAGGGATGGGAGAATTGGAGTTGGCCTGAAGATGTATGAGAAGGTGGGAGAATGAGGGGGGAATAAGAAGACTGGCAAGTGTCAGAGCCATTCTTACAATTGCCAAAGGTTTGAATCATTGAGGCGAGCAGGATAGCTTGCCTCCTTGGGCCTTTCGGCCTTTCACGTTTGAACTTATTTCTGGTGGCTTGGGAGATGGGGAACATGGGCACACTGACCCTACATTCTAAATGACTTGCAGGGCTCTGACCGCTGGCCTAAACTTGTTTTCTTTTTTTTAAAACTGTTGGCATGCAACCAGCTACATTCTTTGAATATAGACACAAATTCTTAAAGTTATCTGATTACAAGAACCAAGATAACTTAAAACATAGCCAATTAGGTTTAAACTTATCCAGCTGGATAACTTTATTCAAGTAAATTCAGCGTGATGTTTATCCCACTGAATATCCCGATAACTTATCTAGCTAATTTTAACTGGGTAAGATATCTTTTTTTTTTTTAATATTGCTCTCATAAAAATTGTGAATATCTGAAAAAAAAAAGGTAAACTGTGCTCTTGTAACTATTTGAAATGTTTTACTTGTTTTTCCTATAACATTAATTTTTATTTGATATATTTTATTATGGTTAATAATTATGAGGTCTATTTTCAGCTACTATGCTAAAAAGACTTCTGATTTGTGTCGATTGATAGCCTATCATTTTATTAGCTATATATATAAAAGGCCAATATTTAAAACCATCCAGGTTTGTTAGTTACCATAAAAACACTTATCCAGTTAACTTTCACAGGATATTCAGCGATGCTAAATATATCTGGAAAAGTATTAAATTTAGCCAGATAAGCTTTTCCGGCTAACTTTAGACCTGCTTTGGGCATGTCTAACATCAGTATTTATCTGGCTAACTGGGTCATTCGTCAAAATGTTATATGGCCCGAAGACGTGTTAAATGGGATATAAAACACGTTATGTGAGCCATAAATAGCGCAATGCAAGCTAGCAAGCAAATTTTAAATTTAGTGTGCATATGGGAAGAGTTAATGCAAATTAAGGTGTCCGACCACATTCAGTGATAATGTAACACACACTAGGGGTGTGCATTTGTTTGCAACATATTGGCAATCCGCAACGTATAGGGCCATATTCGTTGTATTCGTGGGGAAGCGAAACGTATCGCAATTCCAGCAGTCGAGGTCAAATACTTGTAGGAACACAAGGACTGGATGAACAGGCACAGCAGTCGAGGTCAAAGACTTGTAGGAACACAAGGCCCGGATGAACAGGCACAGCAATCGAGGTCAAAGACTTGTAGGAACACAAGGCCTGGATGAACAGGCATAGCAATCGAGGTCGAACACTTGTAGGAACACAAGGCCTGGATGAACAGGCACAGCAATCGAGGTCAAACACTTGTAGGAACACAAGTCCTGGATGAACAGGCACAGCAATCGAGGTCGAACACTTGTAGGAACACAAGGCCTGGATGAACAGGCACAGCAATCGAGGTCGAACACTTGTAGGAACACAAGGCCTGGATGAACAGGCACAGCAATCTGAGGTCAAAACAGTTGTAGGAAACACAAGGCCTGGATGAACAGGCACAGCAATCGAGGTCAAACACTTGTAGGAACACAAGGCCTGGATGAACAGGCACAGCAATCGAGGTCAAACACTTGTAGGAACACAAGGCCTGGATGAACAGGCACAACAATCGAGGTCAAACACTTGTAGGTACACAAGGGCCTGGATGAACAGGCACAGCAATCGAGGTCAAACACTTGTAGGAACACAAGGCCTGGACAGTTGACGGTCATGCACAGCGATTCATGTCAGGTATATGTGCTGCAATGCTTATATTATCTGGAGCATAGGAGGCAATTGGAGCTGCTGCAAGGCTTTGAATTGCTTTTATTCATCTTGCCATTCACAGGGAAAATTTGGAAACCCAAGCAAAGGCAGGTTTACTTTCAAAAACACTAGCATTTCCATGAACTCTGGTGCCAGCCTTGAGCGGTGAGGGCTCATGATATTCCCTGTCATTGAAAAGACACGTTCACTGGGCACACTGGTTAGTGGACATGACAGATATCGCTGAGCCACTTTGGCTAGCTGTGGCCAGACAGTGGACTTGTGTGCCCAATATGCCAGCGGATCTGTCTGCATTTTCTCTATTGGCTCTGAGAGATACCGTGTCACTGACAGCTGTGCTGCTGTCTCCTCCTGTGCTTGGGCGGGCAGAGTCACTCAATCCAGCTGCTTTCTCTCTCGCCTGTTGCACAACTGATGAATCTTTATGGCCAACATGCCTTGGGCGTTCTGACGTTGAGGAGGAGGTACTATCTGTCGCTGACACAGTGCTGCTCCTGCTTGGGCTAGCAGCACAACTCTCTGACTTGCCTGCTATTTCCACCTCTGCTTCAAGCCTAATCTGTCTCCGCCTATGGCGTTCCTGTTCACGGACCTTTGCTAACAGCAGCTCCTTCACAAATGACAGACAATTGGTCTGTAGGGCGAGTTACCTTTCACAAGGGGGATCACAGGACAGAGGCGAGCATGTATGTGCGGTCGTCTGTTAAAGGCCTTAATCTGTCTTTCACCTGCTGCTGCAAAACGTCCAGACACTGCAGCACCTCAGCAGTCATTCCCTCTTCCCGTTTAAAGGCCTCCAAATGTTCATCCAGGAAATTAACTATAGGGATGATGTCAGCCAAGGTGGCACTTCTGGAACTCAACTCCTCCGTGACATCCTTGAAGGGCTGCAGGATTTTTACCAGCTGACTCATGACTAACCAATCATGATGCCCTAGGAGATTCTGCACACCTATGTCCATTCTACCAGAAAGTTCATGAAGGGGTGTCTGCAGATCCAGTGACCTCTCCAGCATTATAAAGGTGAAATTCCACTGGGTGGCAATGTCTTGAATGAGACGCTTGTGAGGCATATCCAAAGCAGTCTGCTTTTGTTGGAGAACCTGCCCCGCCTTGACACTTCTGTGGAAGTGTGCTGCTATGTTCCTGCACTTCTGTATTAAGGGAGAATAGAAGCCAGGAATGGGCAAAGCACAAACAATTTAACAACCATACACACTGCAGAAATTCACTAAGTGTGTAGTTTTAAGATATAGCACACCATAACTAATGGATGTTACATTTGTAAAATTAGCTCTGTAATTAAAACTGAGAAGGAAAGACATGGACATGAATCACATTTAACATCTAACATTGATAACAATCTATGTTACCGAACCTTATGGCACCTATGTAAACGGACAAATTGTAGTATCATTACTTTTATGTGCCTTAATGTAAACCGTTGTGACGGTCCCCACCAAACGACGGTATAGAAAAGACTTAAAATAAATAAATAAAATAAACCTATGCAGGTATTCATTCTCCTTGTCATTGGACTCCAAGCCCAGAGCTGACCACTACAAGGTGCAGAGTGTGTGCAAAACATCGGATGTTCTTAAACCGCCCATCGGTTATTGCCTTTACCATGTTTGCACCATTGTCTGTGACAAAGAACCCTGCCTGTGTTTTCCTGTCTTGCTGGTGTAGTTGCCAGCCCTCCAGCATCTTTCTGATGCATGCTAGAATATTGGCTGCGGTATGGGCCTGGTCCGTCAGGTGGGTGTGCAGTAAAGCCCACCTCCACCCTGATACTTCTTCAATAATAGAGCTGCTGGCTGCCCTTGCCTCAGCCATGTCCCACCAGTGTGCTGTCAGAGAGAGGCAAGAGTGTGCAGCATTCATGGCGGTCCAGATATCGCAGGTGAAATGCACTCTTCCTTCTGCCTTAGCTAGCAGTGCTTGCATGTGACTGCGACACTGCTTGTACAGGCTGGGGATGACCTTTCTACTAAATGTGGTTTTGCACGGGATTTTGTAATTTGGAAGTACGACCTTCAAAAACGGTTGAAACCCACATTCTGCACTAGCTGCAAGGGCTGGTCATCAAGGGCAATCATTTCCCCAATGGTCCTGGTTACAACTTTTGAGGCTGCCTGCCTCCTACCCCGGGATAGCGTTACCGCACTCCACCCCATTTCCTCCATGGTGGATTGTTGCTTCTGCCACATGTCAGGGGGTTGCTGGCCTGCCGCCTGACTGCTAGAAGGGTATGAGGGCGTGGGCTGACTCTGCTGCTTTCCTACCACTGCACACTGGTTGGAAGGGGGTCCCCCTACTGGAACTGCCACCATCCCCAGATGGCAGTAATCTTGTTGGGTGTTGCCTCTTCATATGATGGTTCATGCCAAAATTAGATAGATGTCCCATTTGCTTGCCTCTGCTAATATCCCTGGCACAGTAATTACACCGAGCATAACGCGGGTCTTCCGTCACTTTAAAGTGCTTCCAGATCGGAGATGTCTTTCGTGATCCTCCTCTCTCAAACACCTTGGGGGTGGATGCTGGCACTGGAGTTGAGGTAGTGGGTGCACCCTGAGAAGCAATGCCAGAGGGGGCATCAGTCACCCTCTGTGCCTGTATTGACTGCTCTTCCTCCTCCTCGATATCACTGTCATCTCTCCCCTGCTGCACATTTCTGGAGGCTAAGACAGGACTAACTGATTCTACCGAAGATTCGTCAGCTATTACTTCTTCCGTTTCTGATGAGAATCCCACACAAGAAGATTCTTCATCTGAATCAGAAGCAAACATTGACTGTGCTACCTTGTGAACGCTAAGTGTTAGTCAAGACTTCTGTCCCCCTGCTGCTTTGGGTGTCTACTTTTTGTCGTGCATGACTCTGCCTCCCCTTCCCTCTCCTCCAAAACTACAGGGCCAGAAACAAGTGGTGGTGATGGCGATGTATCATGGTCAGATTTATTTTTTTTTGGCATGGAACTGCCATCCCCTACAAAGAGTTTAGATTGCGACAGTTGCCTTTTTAGCTGTACTGGTGGTGTTGCACTAGTGTCTTTTCAGGTGCCTCCTCTGCCAGTCCCAATTACTCGATTACATCTCTCTTTCCCTGACATTATGGATTTAATGTCACTGAGTAGTAACACTGCCCACTGTCCCACAATAATAAGGTTCAGTCTGTTTAAAATGCCCACTGCCTACTGTCACGGTGCCTGGCTGTGCACTAATGTGTGTGGCTTGTACACAGAAGCTGCTTGCTTGTAAGCACAAAAGAGGCAGACTCTCCGGGCACTTGACTGCACAGACCCACTGAATAATAAGGTTCAGTCTGTTTAAAATGCCCACTGCCCACTGTCACGGTGCCTGGCTGTGCACTAATGTGTGTGGCGTGTACACAGAAGCTGCTTGCTTGTAAGCACAAAAGAGGCAGCCTCCCCGGGCGCTTGACTGCACAGACCCACTGAATAATAAGGTTCAGTCTGTTTAAAATGCCCACTGCCCACTGTCACAGTGCCTGGCTGTGCACCAATGTGTGTGGCGTGTACACAGAAGCTGCTTGCTTGTAAGCACAAAAGAGGCAGACTCCCCGGGCGCTTGACTGCACAGACCCACTGAATAATAAGGTTCAGTCGGTTTAAAATGCCCACTGCCCACTGTCACGGTGCCTGGCTGTGCACCAATGTGTGTGGCATGTACACAGAAACTGCTTGCTTGAACAGGACCAACGAGAAATAAGCGAGAAACAAGAAACATCAAGAAATCCAGGAGGCAGGGAAAAAGCAACAAACCAGAAGGGGTGCAGGTGCCTCCTGCAGGTCATAAAACCCCAACCTGGTAACAGGATAGCAAAAAAAAAAAAAAAAGGTCTGGATATAGGCGCCTCCTGTAGGTCATTTCAAAAAAGGAAATCGAGACAACTGGCGCCTCCAGCAGGTCGTAAAACAGGCAAAGACAGTCCAGAAAAAAATGTTTTCAGTCCCATCACCATCCAGGAACACGGGGAAGAGTCAGATCAAGGCAAGTCCAACACTGAAAGTACCGTCGAGCACATGGCCTTGCATTCTGTCACGGTCGGCCTCGAAGGTCTTGCATACCTTTGCAACCTTGAAGGCCTTACATTCTGTTGCGGCCTCGAGGCCTTGCATTGTTTAGTGTGCCTTTGGGCCTCAGCCCGACCCCAGGCGAACCCAGGACTGACCTGAGGGTTGACGGCATATTCCATCATGGCTGGCGGCTGAGCCTCTGCCAAGCCTGCAAGCTCCCAAGGCCAACATCCGAGGATGTTGGAAGTTGAATGGTCCTCCGACCATTGCGAGCCCTTTCGGACCTGCTGTGAACAGCATGGAGCAGCAGGCCTGGCCTGAGGTACAGGGCAGTCGAGGACCTTGACACGAATACAGGACAATGATAAATCAGTGCTGTAACAGGGTACAGGTTCTGGAACCAGGCAGGAACTGAAGCAAGACTCTGATACTGGAACCAGGCAGGAACTGTAGCAAGACTCGAGTACTGGAACCAGGCAAGAACTGTAGCAAGACTCGGGATACTGACATTACAGAAGATACTTGGGCAGAAAGACAGTTGCACAGTGTCTAAGGGCCCCCTACTCAGCCCACCCGCGGGACTGAGTCGCGGACCACCCTGTCCCACTGTATGCCCTACACAAACCGAAGGCTGGTCACAGACCACGAGGAGAGCGGGACATGCACAGGGAAGATCCAGGCGAGGAGGAACTCCGATGTCGGGAGCAATAGCATCCGAAGCTCCAACGGCTGGCGGGAACAGAAGCTCCAAGGCGCAGGGACAGATCCCACCTATTGGCCACTCCAAGGCCCAACAGGTCAGAAGGCCGGAGCACATACGAAGATGCAGGGAAGAACATCTGGGAAGACAGGACATCGGGACGTAGAAGATCAAGGCAGGTCATCAGCACGAAGATCAAGACAGGAACATCAGGATACCTGGACAGGACATCTGGACAGGACATCTGGACGGAACTTCAGGCATGAAGACAAGACAAAAGAACAGGAACTGAACAGGAACTCCATGGAGAAGGCAGGAAGGCCTGATGGAGCTCTGGCAGGCAGGAGCCTCCAGAGGGATGACACTCCGATGCAAGGCAAGGAACAGACTGACAGAACAGCCCTTTATAGGGCAGAAGCAGGAAGTCCACTTAGAGGTGGGGTCAGCCACGCTTCCTGTGGCTGGCCCTTTAAATCAAGCAGAGAGGCGCGGGCTGGCGCTTAAGAAGCAGCAGGAGAACAGTGCAGGACCGCGGACAGCGGCCTGCACTGACATCAGATGCTGAGAAGCAGGAAACGGGCAGGCAGGCCTCGGGGCAGCCTCCAGGCCGTCCCACGAGGACCCCCTTGATGGTGTCACGGCTCCCTGCCGTGAAGGCTGACCTGGGGCGGCTCCATGCCATGAAGGAAGGCAGGAAAGACTGTGGCTCTGGCCACGGCGAAGACAAGGAGCAGGGGCGGCCTCTGGGCTGTGTGGACAAGGCTAGACAGCGGCTACAGCCGCGCAGGCAGGCCCGATGTCGGCGTCCATGCCGTGTCAGGTGAAGAAGGAAGGCGTGGGTAAGTGAGTCTACTCGCTGGAGGGGGCCCGCGGGCAGTGGGTCACAACTAAAGAGTATCTCATCTTAGGATCCTTATTTAGCAACTGTCTTCAACCAGGAAAGAATAATATAAATCTCCAATCCTAATGTAACTTGACTATGTAAGTCCTTTACCTAGTTATCTTATAAGAATCTTAAAAAATTTAAAGGAATTAAGGATACCTATCAAATTCTCAAATAACAAGACTACAAAGCATTAATAGGGGCAATTCTAAGTCTCAGAGTGCAAAGAAGCAATTACTTTAAAATAGTTGACTTGCAAATGGTGGTGCAAATCTTCTCTGTTTAAGTTGTGAATGTTAAAAATGCTCCCGTGTTTTGACTTCATAGCTGTCTGTTAATCATAAAGTAAATCATTGTCTGGTATAATATTCACCTCTTGTATTCCAATATCAGTGGTATCCAAAAAATCCCAGCTCTGTTCTAAAATGTCCTGTATAAGTTACGATTAATAATACATAATACATTTATAATGCATCAATCTTTTAAGAACAGAATTCAGCATATAACTATGCAGGCTATCTCTTCAACATACATAAACTGTATGAAATAAAGGACAAAGGGCAAGCAATCTCTCTCTAATATTATAAATCCTCCCTTAGTGCACATATCTTAAGTTTGGTGTGCAGAGGTCATTGCTTCTAAGGTTTTGCTCTGATTTGACAATCAGCGGCACACACCATCTTCAATTTTGTTCTTTCTGAGCTCCTCAACTTTATAAATATTTCACTGCAAGAGCCCCTGTTCTTCATCATTCACTCACTATGCCAGCATTTCTTCTCTATGATGGCCCAAACTATAGGATCTCACAGGACTCCTACAGAGGTAGTCCAACTTCTAGTCTGGTAATGTACATGTACCTAAGAATACAAAAAGGTGTCAAGCTAATCAAACCAATGATCCAGCATCCTGTCTCCAACAGTGGCCAGTCCAGGTCACTTAGAAGTGCCTGTCAGATCCTAAATAGGAAAGCCCATTTCATGTTACTTGCTCCCAAAAGTGGGAGGTAGAGACAGCTATGGCTGTTTGGCTAGATAATGGTTAATGGATCTGTCCTTTAAAAATGTATTAAACATTTTTTACTCAGCTAAAATACTAGTCTTGATCACATCGTCTGGTAGGATATTTCATAGTTTACTGTAATAGTAGACTGAAATAATACTTTTTAGAATTTGTCTTAAATCTGCTACTATTATTTTCATGGAGTATCCCCTATTAATGTATTTATTTATATATGTACTTACTTATTTAAAACATTTATGTTCTGGACAATTTATTATATTATAAGTCAATAATATTAAAGAATTGTTGAGGCGGGGGTGTTTTAGTGTGCCCTTGGGCCTCAGCCCGATCCCAGACGGATCCAGGACTGAACCGAGGGTTGACGGCGTGTTCCAGCATGGCAGACAGTCTTACCCTCTGCCAGGCCTGCAAGCTCCCATGGCCAACAACATGATGTTGGAAGTTGAATTGTCCTCCATCCATTCCGAGCCCTTTCGGACCTGCCACTTGGATCGGCATGGAGCAGCAGGCCTGGCCTGAGGATGAGGGCAGATGGGCCTTGACATGAAGACATGACACCAAGGTTGATGAAACAGCATCACAGACGAGATAGTTGAAGACATGACACCAAGGCTGTTGAAGACATGACACCAAAGTTGATGCAATGGCATCACAGACAAGGGCTGGAACAAGACATGACACCAAGGTAGTTGAAGACATGACACCAAGGCTGATACAAAGACATCACAGACCAGGGTCGATGCAACGGCATCCCAGACCAGGGTCGATGCGACGACATCAGAGACAAGGAACTTGATGAAGTCCAGACGAGACGAGAAATTGGGTGGAAGGGCATTGACACTGTCTCTCAGGGTGCCCTACTCAGCCCACCTTCACGGGCAGACCCAATGGGCTGGACGCAGACCGCCCTGTCCCACTGCGTGCCCTACACAGCCCGAGGAGGCTGGTCACGGACCATGCGGAGAGTGGAACAAGCGCAGGGAAGAATCCAGCCGAGGCAGAACTTTGACGACAGAGCCATAAATCATCCGGAGCTCCAAAAAGGCTGGCAGGACATGACGGCTCAGGAGCACAGGAACAAATTCCACCTGCAGGCCACGCCACGAGGGAGCAGGGCCTGACAAGACCAGAAGGCTCAGGAGCGCTGAAGACACAGGAGCAGGACACCAAGGAAACTAGGACATCAGAAAGCAGAAGATCAAGACGAGACACCAGGATACCTGGACGGGGACCTCAGACATGAAGACTTCACATGACATGAAGATGAAATGATGAGGAGCTCCACAAAGAAGACCTGACGGAGCTCTGGCAGGCAAGAGCCTCCAGAGTGAAGTAACTCTGATGCAAGGCAAGGAACAATGACAAGACCAGCCCTTTTATAGGGCTCAAGCAGGAAATCAATCCATAGGTGGGGCCAGCAACACTTCCTGTGGCTGGCCCTTTAAATGCTGAAGAGAGGCGCGGCCGCGCGCCTAGGAGGAAGGAAGCAGGAACTGTGCAGGACCATGGACAGCGGTCCTGTATGACGTCGTCACGGAGGAGCAGGGCTGGCCTGAGAAGCAGGCCCCGATGACGGCAGCGGCTCCAGCCACTGCAGGAGGCCCCGGGGGCGGCTCCAGCCACTAATCCAGGCTGGGGCTTGCAGACTACTGCCGCGAAGATGGTAACTGCGTCAGCGGCGGCTTCCAGCCACATGATGGAAGGCAAAAAGTCCACGGCTCCGACTACGGTGAAGAATGATACCAGGAGCAGCTTCCGGGCCACGAGAGAACTCAAGTCCGTGACTCCAGCCACACCAGAAAGCCCGACTTCGGCGGCGTCCATGCCGCATCAGGTGAAGAAGCATGGGGTGAGGTGAGTGCCTGCTCGCAGGGATTAGCTCCGCGGGCAGGTTCATAACAAGAATACTAACATTGAAAACTTAAAATCTATCAAAAACATAAAGAGACAAAATAAACAATACAAAGATCCCATAAACAAAATTGTTGCAGGCAAAAGAAAAAAAATGAATCTAAACAAATACATATAATTTAGCTTTTTCTTAAATTCTTCCAGACTAGTTTCTAACTTGAGCTCCTATGCCAGTGTATGTCACAAAACAGGACTGGTAGTAGAGAAGGAATGATTACATGTACATTATAGTCGAAAGAGTTTTAAAAGAAGGTACATCAAATAATAATTTTTTCATAAAATGAAGATGATGACCCTTTAAATATTCAGGACCATAGACCTGCTGTACTTTGAAAACAGGTTTAAAACTTTAACTTGAACCTTGAATTCTATTGGGAGCCAATGCAAATCAATAAATTAAGGTGTGATATGTTTTCCTCATTTACAGTCAGTAATCAACTTAACAGCTGAATTATGGATTAATTGTAACATTCTTAGACAATGCTCTGGAAGTCCATTATATAAAGCATTACAGTAGCCAAGCTATGAACTACTGCATGAAGTTCTTAACAAAATTCACTCCTTGAATGAACATTTTTTAATTGCATGTTTATTAGCATTTAATCTAATTGCCAAAGTTAAGAAATATTTTTAACCATAATAATCAAGCTTATAAAACCATCAATAATCCCCATTAAAGGCAAGAACAATAAGGAAAATATAAATGGAAAAAAAGCAAGAAAAACATACAATCAGGCGTCATTACCAATCTTTCAATATACAATATTCCATTATGATCCCATCTGCATCCAGCAGTAATCATCCAATCTTGTCAAGAAGAATTGTCTCTAAATGAGTAAGATTGACAAAAATGAACGTATTCCTTGATAAACAAATTATACTTTTGCATGAGAACTTCAAAAAGAAGGAAGCACCCAAATCTATCGTATGTTGTTTAACTGTAATAAAAGCTTCTTTCTCATATGAGTTTATTTAGCAATGTCTGGGAACAGTTAAACCACAGAAAAGTTAATTCTTGTACTTAAAATGCTGCTTAAGCACCATATTCCTGTCTGATTCAAAAGAAAATATAACGAAAGTTGCTTTAATGGCAATCACAGCTTCAGTCTTGCAAAAAAGTTGAAAGATCAGGACTTACAATAGAAGTAAATATATTTATAGAGCCATCAAACACACTAGTAGCAATATTTTTTTGTCAGGAAAATAACATTTAGAAAGCTAAATATCTTTCTAAGAGGAAAACTGTAAAACTTCTGGAAGATACCATTTAAACAACTCAACAACTGATAGCTACTTATTTTAGGAAAATTTAACAAACGTAAATGTCTAGCTCTCAAAGCATTTTCAATACATTAACATTTATGATATAACGTCAATTTATCTTTTATGTTAGCAGTCTCTTCTGATTGCAATAAAGATACAGAAAATATTAAAACAGTAACCTGATGTTCAATTTCTCCAAGTCTGTTTTCTAAATCAGACAGCTTGCACAAGACTCCAGCTAAAAAGGAACAAAGCTGGCTGACAGTACTAGCAAGAGAGGCCTCAGTAAATCTGGCCACCTTCTATTAAGTGTTACACCTGCAGGTTTAGGCATAGTCTCAATCCACTCCACCAAGCCCTGGAGATAAACAAGCAGCATCCAATACCACAATACCTGTAAGCCCAGAGGCATGTCGGTTAGCCATTGGAGACTCATTAATGGCCAGATTCACTAGCAAAAAGCAGGAAGAAACTTTATGACTTGAAAAACAACCTGGGCAATTTCTAGATCATAAATATGGACCACCAGGTGACATTAATTCAAAGTCAAAAGCTATTTGCCCAGATCTTGTAGAATTGGGTGGAGGTGGGGGATCTCGATCTCCAGAAATCAAGGAGATCTCAGCAACCTCTCCACTTGTATTAACAAAACCAAAAGCCGGCCATAGCAAATTTTGGTCTACAGGCTCTCTTACCAGGGTCAATGATGTGGAGGTTGCAGCATTCTTTACTTTCCTTTTTCTACCTATAACTTCAGCAGCAACAGTTTCTCTCTAGGGGCATGCTCCGTCATTCTATGGCTTTGGCAGCTTACACCAAAGAGACAGCTTTCCCTCATCCAACTCACAAAGAAGGGAAATCTGTCTCTTTTAGTTTTATTGGCAATCTCTGTAGCATTTGATACCTTTGTCATAGATGTTGCTATTTCATCTTGGTGTGATAGGAATTGGTGGGGTTTTTTTTCAAAATCAAGAATCAAGAGTTGAACCCAGGGAACTGTTAGTTGCGGTCAAGCAAACACCCACACAAACACACTCCTTCCTTCTTAAAGTGTGTCTCCTCTCCTATATTCTAATCTCCACCTTTATCTTAAACTTCAAAGAACTAAAGTTAAGTAACACCAAACTTTTAGCAGAGTTAGAAATCCTAGACATAACTTATAACACTCACCAAATAGTACTTATTATGATATAATGTTACAGTACTTTTGATGGCACCTGTGTAAGAGGTAAAATTCCAGACACTTTATGCAACATAGTTTTTGTGCCTTATTGTGAACCGTTGTGATGGCTCCCGCTTAACGACGGTATAGAAAAGATTTTAAATAAATAAATAAATAAATAAATAAATAAAATGGTTTGAATCATTTTTAACTGGTAGGTGTCATCAAGTTAGTTCTTGTGATAGGTTGTCTGCACTCTGTTCCTTATGTCTGGTGTACCTCAAGGATTAACACATTTAGTGGCTTCATTTAATATTCACTTAGCACCCTTTAGAAAAGTTATATAATTTAGCATGTAATGGAAAGTACTGAATATGCAGATGACATTACATTGTACCACCTAGTGTCATCTACAATGTAGACAGTCATTATCATCATGTCAGATTGTATTTTAAGAGTTGAACATTAGCTTATTTTAAAAATTAAAAAAAAAATGTTGGTTAGCTGGACTTCTAAATCATCTGTCATAAAAGGAAACCAAAATGATCTTAATGCTAGGTCCCTTGCTGAATTGTAAAGGGCATAGGGTGTTAGCTGGAAGGCAAAATACAAAGTATTACAGTTGTCGAGTCCACTATGTACTAATATCTGCACAACAGTAAAGGAATTGCTAGTAGGGATGTGAATCGTTTTAGGACGATTAAAATTATCGTCCGATAATTTTAATATCGTCTTAAACCGTTATGGAACACAATACAATACAGATTCTAACGATTTATCGTTATAAATCGTTAGAATCGTGAGCCGGCACACTAAAACCCCCTAAAACCCACCCCCGACCCTTTAAATTAAATCCCCCGCCCTCCCGAGCCCCCCCCAAATAACTTAAATAACCTGCGGGTCCAGCGGCGGTCCGGAACGGCAGCGGTCCGGAACGGGCTCCTGCTCCTGCATCTTGTCGTCTTCGGCCGGCGCCATTTTCCAAAATGGCGCTGAAAAATGGCGGCGGCCATAGACGAAAAAGATTGGACGGCAGGAGGTCCTTCCGGACCCCCGCTGGACTTTTGGCAAGTCTCGTGGGGGTCAGGAGGCCCCCCACAAGCTGGCCAAAAGTTCCTGGAGGTCCAGCGGGGGTCAGGGAGCGATTTCCCGCCGCGAATCGTTTTCGTACGGAAAATGGCGCCGGCAGGAGATCGACTGCAGGAGGTCGTTCAGCGAGGCGCCGGAACCCTCGCTGAACGACCTCCTGCAGTCGATCTCCTGCCGGCGCCATTTTCCGTACGAAAACGATTCGCGGCGGGAAATCGCTCCCTGACCCCCGCTGGACCTCCAGGAACTTTTGGCCAGCTTGTGGGGGGCCTCCTGACCCCCACGAGACTTGCCAAAAGTCCAGCGGGGGTCCGGAAGGACCTCCTGCCGTCCAATCTTTTTCGTCTATGGCCGCCGCCATTTTTCGGCGCCATTTTGGAAAATGGCGCCGGCCGAAGACGACAAGATGCAGGAGCAGGAGCCCGTTCCGGACCGCTGCCGTTCCGGACCGCCGCTGGACCCGCAGGTTATTTAAGTTATTTGGGGGTGGGGGATTTAATTTAAAGGGTCGGGGGTGGGTTTTAGGGGGTTTTAATGTGCCGGTTTTTCGATTTTTTCGATTTTTTAACGATTTTCACGATATTTTTACCCCCCCAAACGGCAACAATACGATTCCCTCCCCCTCCCAGCCGAAATCGATCGTTAAGACGATCGAGGACACGATTCACATCCCTAATTGCTAGGCTCTAAGAGAGAATATCATCCCCTCGCCATATGTAACTTAGAAAAGGAAGACCTAACAACAGCTTTGATCTGAGGCATACTTCAGATCAATAATCATCCCTTATTTGGGAACCTATCATTCAGAAAATTAATTGTGAGGCTTTCCCAAATTTTTTCATTAAAAAATATCCTTTCACTCTTCCCTTCATCATCGGACAGAGTTGAAACAAACTTCATCTCCTGCAATTTCAATGTTTTCTATATGGATTAAATTTCACTGAATTACTCATGAGCATTTTATATTTGATGTTGCATCTGAAATCTATTTCTTTTGCATTGGAACCTTGGCCTAAAATATATTGTCCCTGAAATCCCGGACAATATTATTAATAATGCTTCATTAGCAAAACAATAGTTACTGATGCTTTTAAAAGGATGATAGTTCTCCTGTATTAACTAGATGGTAATAAATTTGCTATCCTCATAAGACATATCTTCTAGGGAATGACATTTGGGAAAAACAAATTTAGAAATTAGAAAACATTTCCTATTTCATTTCATATCATTATGAAACTGAAAAAATTGAAAATCTGACAAAATTTTGTTGGGTTTCATGTTTTGTTTTAAAATCAAAATTGACCGATTGTGTCTAGGCCCAGAACAAAAGCCAGAGCATTGACTAGGGAATAGGGCAAGGCCCAAATCAAGGTCCTTAGCCTTGGCCTGAGTGAAATGCCAGGGGCTGAGGCCCAGGTCTAGAACTAGGAACTTGACTGAGATCCCAAAAATGGAAAAAAAACCATACCTGCTCCATCAGGGATCCAGAGTCAGGGCCCAAGCCTAGGCCTGACTCTGGTGCCCAGTTCAGAAACCAGGTCCTGACACATGAGCCTTGACCCAGACTTAGGCCCAACCCTGGGACCCATCCTGGAGGCTGGGTCTCGATGCCTGGTTCTCAGCCTAGACTGCACCTTGGGAGTATTGATGACTCTGTGATTTTTGAAGTACCTCACATTCTATGCCTTGGGGGTTTTGATGCCTCTGTTCTGCCTCCTACCCCATGACTTCATTGGGAATTACAGAGTCATGGGATAGAAGGCAGTTTCATATTACAAGACCGGAAACAGAGGGTAGGACTATATGGTCAGTTTTCCAAATGAAGAAAAGCTAGTAAAGTACCACAGGGATTGGTACTGGGACCTATGATATTTAACATATTCATAAATGATCTGGTAAAGGAAATGATCAGTTAGGGGATAAAATTTACAGATGATACAAAATTATTCAAAGTTGTCAATACAGCGGTGTTGCGACCCCGGGTCGGCCCCGGGGTCGGCACTCACCCGTGGCGCGGCCCAGACTCGTCCCCTGCCCGGTCCCGGGGTCGGCACCCGCCCGTGGCCTGGTCGGGGCCTTTTCCCGCGTGCTCAGCCCTGCACGGCCCTCTGGCGCCACGTCCCTGCCTCGGAGGAGCAGCCGGCGTCTCGGCGCGGCTGGCTCCGCCCCCTAGTCGCGCGCGCGTGGCTGAGCTCCCTTCTTAAGGGGCCAGTGCGGGAGAACCCGGGACTGCCTCCGATGATGTCAGACGCTGCAGGGCTACTTAAGCCCTGCAGTTCCTCCTCTTCTCTGCCTTGCAACGAGGTTCCCAGGTTTCACTGTCTCCAGTTGCTGCGTTCCTGTGTCGTTTGGCTTCTGCTTGGCTCCTGACCCCGGACTGGCTTACGTTGACTCTTTGGCTCCTGACCCCGGACTGGCTTACGGTGATTCTCTGGCTTCTGATCCCGGACCGGCTTACGTTGACTCTTTGGCTCCTGACCTCGGACTGGCTGAAGGTGATCCTTTGGTTCTTGACTCTGGACTGGCGAGCGACGACCCTCCGGCACTCAACCTTGGACTCCATCTGACTCGGCCCCCGCGGGCCCTCCTAAGTCCCAGCGGCTGGGTTCCTACGGGCTCCTCTTGGGGGAACTCCGGCTTCCAGGGTGAATCTCCTAAGTCCCAGCGGCCGAACTCCTACGAGCTCCTCTCAGGGGAGGATCGGCTTCCAGGGCGAAGATCCCACTGCTGCGCCAGCTCCATCGTCTCCTTCATCCTCGCCAAGGCCCTTGGTCGCATAGGGCTTCCAGAGTCCCTCCTTCGGCCATCCACGAGTCTGTCCTTGCCGCCTCCCGATCGGGGCCACTGCTGCAACCACCTTCAGCAATTCATCCTTTGGTTCCGATCGGCCCAAGGGTCCACGAATCCAAAGATTGCAAGGCCATGGACCCGGCGGATCTTGCCGGCCTCAAGGCTATTCCGGGCATAGCCCAGAAGCTGCAACAACAACAGTCCTGTCTCGAGACCTTGATGTCAACCGTGCAACGCCTGGCGGATCGTGTTGAAGGGGCCTCCGCAGCTCGCCCCGCAGCATCCTCGTCTCAGGCCAATGCGGGTTCCCCTGCCCTGGTACAGATGCCATCACTGCCTCGGTACTCTGGAGATCCGAAGGCGTGTCGGGGATTCCTCAACCAATGCTATATCCGCTTTGACCTTCTGCCTGCGCAGTTCTCCACAGACCGGGTCAAGACGACCTACATTATTTCTCTCCTGGACGGGAGACCCTTGGCTTGGGCTTCTTCCCTTTGGGAGCGCCAAGACTCCCGACTGAACAACCTCGTACAGTTCGTCAAGGCCTTCCGGAGGATTTTTGACGAACCGTCTCATGCCTCCACGGCTGCCTCAGAACTCCTCCAGCTGAGACAAGGCAATCGCCCCCTAGAGGAATACGCGATGGAGTTCCAGACCCTTGCCACCGAATTGGCCTGGGGAGAGGACAGCCTACATGGGATATTCCTAGAGGGTCTGTCCCCACGGCTCCAGGACGAACTCGCGGCTCGGGACCTTCCGGACGACCTTCAAGAGCTCGTAGAACTGGCTGGACGAGTGGACCGACGCATCCAGCGCCGCTTCCGGGAGCGAAGGCCCGTCCTGGGGTCGGCCGCTCGTCGGACCACGCCACCTCGGGTCCGAGCCTCACCACCTGTGGCAGCTGCCCTTCTGTCTGAAGAACCCATGCAATTGGGCCGGGGTCTTCTCTCGGCCGAAGAACGGAGGCGTCGACACTCGCAGGGGCTATGTCTCTATTGCGGTGGTAAGGGGCACTTTCTGGCTCACTGCACAGAGCGTCCGGGAGTTGACTCTAGGCAGTACCTTTCCGAACTCCCCATGTACCGTCCCGGCGAGACTCTGCCTTCCTGGGGGAGGGTTCGATACCCTGGCACTGCTCGACTCCGGGTCCGGGGGGAATTTTATCCTCCAAGATCTGGTACAACAACTGCAGCTCAAGGTCTTGCCTCAGGAGCCACCTTTGCGAGTATTATCTATCCAGGGGATTCCCCTTCCAGGGTCCATCACCACTCGTACGCGTCCTCTCCAGCTTCAGGTCGGGCTTCTTCATAGGGAGGAGATCTCTTTCCTCATCCTCGAGAAATCCATTCACCCGCTCATCTTAGGACTGCCCTGGCTAAGGAAACATTCTCCAGTGATAGACTGGAACTCGCGGCAGATCACGTCATGGGGGTCAGCCTGCTCTCATTGTTGCCTCCCTGCCCGTCCGCTTCAGACGCTTCCACTTCTGGCAGCCCCGCTGACGGTGCCGCCACAGTACCAGGCCTTCCGGGATGTCTTCTCTAAAGAGAAGGCTGAATTGCTACCTGAGCATCGTCCCTTCGATTGTGCAATTGAGTTGCTGCCGGATACCACGCCACCTCGTGGTAGAGTGTACCCTCTGTCCCTGCCGGAGACCAAGGCCATGTCTGCCTATATTAAGGAGAATCTAGACCGAGGGTTTATAAGACCATCCAATTCCCCGGCAGGAGCCGGTTTCTTCTTTGTGGGCAAAAAGGATGGGTCTCTTCGGCCCTGTATCGATTACCGGGGCCTGAACCAGATCACCCGACGAGACCGCTATCTATTGCCCCTGATTCCGGAACTCCTGGATCGTCTGCAGGGGGCCCGCATCTTCACCAAGCTGGACCTTAGAGGGGCGTATAACCTCGTACGAATCCGGCCAGGAGACGAGTGGAAGACCGCCTTTAACACCAGGGATGGCCATTATGAGTACCTCATCATGCCATTCGGTCTCTGCAACGCCCCAGCCGTATTTCAAAACTTAATGAACGAGGTGCTTCGCGACCTCCTGTACACCTCAGTCATTGTCTACCTGGACGACGTGTTGATTTACTCCCGGGACCTTGAGGAACATCGTCAACATGCGCGCCAGGTTCTGCTAAAACTAAGAGAGAACCGACTGTATGCCAAGCTGGAGAAATGCCAGTTCGAGGAGGAATCTTTGCCCTTCCTGGGGTACATCGTCTCCTCGACCGGCTTCCGCATGGATCCCGACAAAGTCGCCGCTATCCGGAATTGGCCACAACCGATGGGAATAAAAGCGCTCCAGCGTTTCTTAGGCTTCGCCAACTTTTACCGCCACTTTATCCCGCAGTATTCCACCTTGGTGGCACCTCTAACTGCCCTCACACGCAAGGGTGCTGATGCCCGAACCTGGACTCCCACCGCCGTGCAGGCCTTCCAGGACCTTAAGGAGGCCGTCTTTCAAGACACATGTCTCCGACACCCGGATCCCGTACGCCCGTTCATAGTGGAGGTGGATGCCTCCAACGTGGCGGTGGGGGCCGTCCTGTCCCAGATCTCCAAGGACGGTAGAGCGCGGCCATGTTCCTACTTCTCCCGTAAGTTTTCGCCTGCCGAGAAGAACTACGGTATCAGGGACAAGGAACTACTGGCCATTAAACTGGCCTTCGAAGAATGGCGCCAGTGGCTGGAGGGGGCTCAACATCCAATCATAGTGTATACGGACCACAAGAATTTGGAGTATTTATCCCAAGCACAGAGGCTCAATCCCCGACAAGCACGCTGGTCTCTCTTTTTCAGCCGGTTCAACTTCTCCCTTCGATACCGACCGGCGGCCAAGAATATTAGGGCAGACGGCCTCTCACGCACTACTGAGCCTGAGGACACCCCTGAAACACCTCAGTACATTCTGGATCCGGCGAGGGTCCAATTATCTGCCACCGAACTTGCTCCCGTGGGGAGGACGGTAGTTCCCGTCCGCTCGAGAAAGAGGGTCCTAGCTTGGGCACATGACTCGCTGACGGCTGGCCATCCCGGGATCGCCCGGACTCTCGAGCTACTAACCGAGTTCTATTGGTGGCCCCGGGTAAAAGAGAATGTTCGTCTATATGTCCAGTCTTGTCCCACGTGCGCGCAGCAGAAGCCGTTACCAGGCCGCCCCTGGGGTCTCCTCCAGCCACTCCCTGTACCCACGGAACCGTGGACTCACATCTCCACGGACTTCATGGTAGAGTTGCCCCCGTCCCAGGGTAAGACTGTGGTTTGGGTCACTATTGACCGCTTCTCGAAGATGGCTCATTTTGTGCCACTTGCCAAGTTACCTACGGCTCCTGAGTTAGCCGAACTATTTATCCAGCATATCTTCCGACTGCATGGTTTGCCCCTACATATTGCCTCGGACCGAGGGCCCCAATTCACGGCGAAATACTGGCGAGCGCTCTGCAGGAAATTTGGGGTTCAGCTAGACTTGACCACGGCGTTTCATCCCCAGGGCAATGGCCAAGTTGAACACACGAATCGAACTCTGAAAGCATTCCTCCGAGCCTTTGTAGGAGAGCAGCAGGACAACTGGGTTGCTCTTCTTCCGTGGGCCGAGTTCTCTTACAATCGCCATCGACACTCCGCCACGCTCCAGTCTCCCTTCCAGCTGGTTTATGGAAAGGTTCCCAAACCCCCGCTACCGTTACCAGTATCTACCTCCTCGCCAGCGGCGCAACTGAGGGCCAACCAGATTCATCAGCTTTGGCACACCACACAAGAGAAGCTCCACCGCACCGCCGCCCGGTTCAAGGCTTACGCGGATAAGTCCCGGCGACCCGCTCCAGTGTTTCTGCCCGGATCAAAAGTATGGCTCAGTACTAAGAACATCCAACTCCGGATCCCGTCCATGAGGCTAGCGCCTCGTTACATTGGACCCTTCCGAGTAGCCGAACGCGTTGGCGCGGTTTCCTACTGCCTACGTCTTCCCTCTATCCTGCGGATACATGACGTCTTCCATGTCTCTCTCCTCAAACCGGTGGTTCTCTCTCGCTTTCGACCTTTGCCTCCGGAGCCCACTAAGGTTGCTTCTGACCCTGGAGCCACGTACACGGTTAAGGAGGTGTTGGATGTCCGGTTCCGTCGTCGTCGCTGGGAATACCTCCTTTCCTGGGAGGGGTACGGTCCTGAGGAGAATTCGTGGGAACCCTCCTCTCACATCCTGGATAAAGACCTTCTCCGCCAGTTCCATCTCGCTCATCCGGCGAAGCCGCAGCCCCCGGGGAGGGGGCGTAGGAGGGGGGGTACTGTTGCGACCCCGGGTCGGCCCTGGGGTCGGCACTCACCCGTGGCATGGCCCAGACTCGTCCCCCGCCCGGTCCCGGGGTCGGCACCCGCCCGTGGCCTGGTCGGGGCCCGTTCCCGCGTGCTCAGCCCTGCACGGCCCTCTGGCGCCACGTCCCTGCCTCGGAGAAGCAGCCGGCGTCTCGACGCGGCTGGCTCCGCCCCCTAGTTGCGCACGCGTGGCTGAGCTCCCTTCTTAAGGGGCCAGCGCGGGAGAACCCGGGACTGCCTCCGATGACGTCAGACGCTGCAGGGCTACTTAAGCCCTGCAGTTCCTCTTCTTCTCTGCCTTGCAACGAGGTTCCCAGGTTTCCCTGTCTCCAGTTGCTGCGTTCCTGTGTCGTTTGGCTTCTGCTTGGCTCCTGACCCCGGACTGGCTTACGTTGACTCTTTGGCTCCTGACCCCGGACTGGCTTACGGTGATTCTCTGGCTTCTGATCCCGGACCAGCTTACGTTGACTCTTTGGCTCCTGACCTTGGACTGGCTGACGGTGATCCTTTGGTTCTTGACTCTGGACTGGCGAGCGACGAACCTCCGGCACTCAACCTTGGACTCCATCTGACTCGGCCCCCACGGGCCCTCCTAAGTCCCAGCGGCCGGGTTCCTACGGGCTCCTCCTGGGGGAACTCCGGCTTCCAGGGTGAATCTCCTAAGTCCCAGCGGCCGAACTCCTACGAGCTCCTCTCGGGGGAGGATCGGCTTCCAGGGCGAAGATCTTCCCACTGCTGCGCCAGCTCCATCGTCTCCTTCGTCCTCGCCAAGGCCCTTGGTCGCATAGGGCTTCCAGAGTCCCTCCTTCGGCCATCCACGAGTCTGTCCTTGCCGCCTCCCGATCGGGGCCACTGCTGCAACCACCTTCAGCAATTCATCCTTTGGTTCCGATCGGCCCAAGGGTCCACGAATCCAACAAGCAGTAGATTGGGAAGGACTGTAGAAGGACCTTAAGATACCAAGAGACTCGACAACTGAATGGCAGATGAAATTTAATGTGAAGAAGGTCAATGTGATGCACATAGGGAAAAATAATTCCAACTACAGGTACAGGATGCTGGGTATGTATTAGGAATCACCACACAGAAAAAGGACCTTGGAGTCCTTATGGATAATACATTGAAATCCTTAGTGTATGGTCACTGTCCAAAAAGCAAATAGTGCACTCCCTTGCATGCACCGACCCCGGATTTTATAAGATACGTGTGGCTACACGCGTATCTTATAAAATCTAGCGTACTTTTGTTCGCGCCTGATGCGCGAACAAAAGTACGCTCGCGCGTGTTCTCTTTTAAAATGTACCTCATTGTGTAGTTCCTTCTCTGCTCTGGCTATCTTCAAAATTCTATCCAAATTCCTTTCACTTAAGGGACCTCCTAACTCTTGGTGTTGCTGTGGCAAGCCAATGCTTTACACAGACCATACTCAGTTACCTTTAGTGGTTTCATGCCCTCTTGCACTTTTTTTTCAAATATCTTTCCCTTATAATTCTGACTCTTGATCTCATTCAGTATTTAGACTTTGATAGATTATACAACATAAAAAAGAAGGGGCAGCAGAAGTGCAGCACCCAAAACCAGGACTGTGCTCATCCATTATTACTTCAACTCAGGTAATGGAGGCAAAAATTGATTCACATGAAGACTCATGTTTTGGATTTCTTGAAACACAGGATATTGGAAAGCTAATTGCTGAAAAGAACTATTGGCCTCTAGTCAATAGCATCTTAGCATCCAGTGAGGGGATATTGGAGGCAGATGATACTAACAGGGCTGAAATTATATAAAGCATAGTGAAAACCAACTCCAAGCCTGTACAGCCCCTTCCCCTAATTATACCATGCAGAGGTGACATGATGCGTCCTCCAGAGATTTCTACTGGCTTCTGTCTGCTTAGAGTTTTATACCAATTTGGTTTGTGCCCTTTGCCCTTCATTTGGCACCTTGGGGTGTTCTGACTACTATGAGACACTACTTTGTGCCTGTCATGGTGCTTTGTGTTCTTCATAGCACTAATTCTACTGCTTTGATACTCTGTCACTGCTTTGGACATTTTCCCGACTCTTTTGGTGCTTTCTTCCTCCAAGATGGACTTGATGATTTTGTTTACCTATTCTTGTTTGGATTTTAGATTGCTTTTATAATGTTTTCTTTCTTACTTTTCTTGTCCTTGTTTGCTTTATGGACTATATTGTATGCTGTTTACTTGTACTATACTTAGAATAAAATGTTTGCATTTGCAGAACAGAAAATACATAAAATAAGCAAATCAATAAATAAGAATAGGGCAATTTTATTTAAATGGGTATATTTTTTTGGAAATATCTATTTTGGAATACTCCTTCCACTTCTGGGCTCCTACTTAAGTTCAAACTGACTCAGACACAAGATATGAATTCATCCAGAATTTACGTCGGAATGTTTGTAGCAATTCAACACTTACAGAAGGGTGAAAGCATTCATTCTCACACGAGTCAGAATTTTACAGTGATTTAATATCAACAGGAGGGTGAAGGTATTCATTACTGTATGAGGTGTAAGTTTTCAGCCTACATACGGGCCGATACAGTAAAAATCGCGGGAGAGCGGGCGAGTGCCCGCTCGCCCAGCGCGTGTACAAGACACTCTCCTGTGCGCGCGATACAGTAAATTAATTTATTTAAATTAGGGTTCGCAGCAAAAAGAGGCGCTAAGGACACTAGCGCATCCCTAGCGCCTCTTTTTGAACAGGAGGGGTGGCTATCAGCAATTTGACAGCCGATGTTCAATTTTGCCGGCGTCGGTTCTCAAACCCGCTGACAGCCATGTGTTTGGAAACAGGCCGCCGGCAAAATTGAGCATCTGGTTTTCAACCCATGAGCCGCGGGCCCATTTAAAATTTTTATTTTTTTATTTTTTACTTTTTTTAACTTTTGGGGCCTCCAACTTAATTTCACCATGATATTAAGTCGGAGGGTGCACAGAAAAGCAGTTTTTACTTCCCGGCGCCGGCAGAAATTAACGCCTACCTTTGGGTAGGTGCTAATTTCTTAAAGTAAAATGTGCGGCTTGGCTGCACATTTTACTTACTGTATCGCACGGGAATACCTAGTAGGGCCATCAACATGCATTTGCATGTTGCGGGCGCTATTAGGTTCGGGGGGCTTGGACGCACATTTTTGATGCACTATTACCCCTTACTGAATAAGGGGTAAAGCTAGCGCATCGGAAACGCGCGTCCAATCGTGGGTTAACAGTGCGCTCTGCCGGAGTGCACTGTACTGTATCGGCCTGTTAAGGAGGTAATGGTTAATAATGATATTAAGAGTGAAGCACTAAGAGTGAAGCAAAGTTTAAGGAAGGTTATATATATTCTTACTTTTTGGGACTTTATTTCATTTAAGAAAAATTCTAAAAAAATTACATTCACGGAGATGGTTGGAAGTTAATGATTATATTCATCAAGAGGTGCGGGGACACCTATATTAACATATGAAACTTTCAATCCACCCCCCAAAAAAGTATTTTCTCAACAAAATTATAGTTTTTTTTAAAAATTGAATAAGGAAACACACAGAGTTTGTGGTATAAAATAAGTACATTTCACAAATGTAAAATAACATGAGAAGACCATATTTGAAAATTAGTTACAGTGATTGGACAGTATTGTTCTTTTTTATTTATTATAATTCATAATTTAGCCAGATTAATCTCTGAATATACCAAATTTGCCATTTAGACATAAAAATTTTGAGTTTGCCTTATAAATTGTTGCGCTGGAGGTGGACCCTTGGCCTGGATCAGGATTGGTGCTGCCCTCGGGGTGGACCCTGAGGGTTCCTGCTGCCAGGAGGTGGAGCACACGAGGAGACAGAGGCTAACTGGAGCTTCGCCAATACCAACCCCGTTCCCCGCAGTTTCAGCCCTTGGGTTTGGGGGCTGGCTGGTCTTAGGTGGGACCCTGTGCGGAGAATGGTAGGTGTCAGTGGAATCGTTCAAAATAAGTCCAAGATCAGAAGTCCAAGGGCTGCCAATTGCCAGTCTGAAGTCAGAAGCCAGAGAAGTCACCGAAGCCAGTCCGAGGTCAGAAGCCAGTACATCCGTCTGAGAAGTGATCAGCCAGGTAGGGGTTAGTTCTGGGTAGTCAAGCAGTGCATGGTCAAAGTCCAAAGCCAAGTTTGAGCTCCAAGTAAGCAACCCGGTAGGAGACAAGGAGCACAAAGATGGAATGCTGGGGAGACACAGTGCTGGAACAGACTCAGGAACGCAGAAGACACTAAGGAACACAGGAGACACTCGAGAATGCAGAATGGCAACACACACACACACAAGTGTGTAGACCCATTGCCAACTTAGGGAACTGGAGAATGAGCCCTGCCTTTTAAGCAGGGCTTAGGTGACATCATTGGGCGGTGCCGCGGACCAGTCTCCTGCCACAGCCCCTACATAGGGTCAAGTGTTTCGCATGCACATGCCTACGGGTGGAGCCAAGGAGGCCGAGGATGCGGAGCCCTGACACAAACCACGCTGCGAGACCTGAGAGCTGGAAGGAGCCGGGGATCCATACGCCGGGTGTCTGGGGCACAGTTGACTCACTGTGGCAGCCAGAGAGGAGGGACCGAGACTCACGGAGGGGGGAGAGAGGTGAGCAGGTCCGGCAGGGGCCCTAGCGTGGCCGGGGCACGCAACAGTATCACCCCTTCTATGCCTCTTCCTTCTTGGTCGAGGCTTTTCTGGATGGTAGTGATGTAAGAGACCTTTGTCAAGGATGTTGTGTGAGTGCTCCCAGGAATTTTCCTCAGGCGCGAACCCCTCCCAGGATAGGAGGTACTCCTAGCACCTCCTCCGCCATCTGACATCCAGGACTTCCTTTACTCGGAGAGTGGTGTCTGGTTCAGCAGAGACTCGGGTTGGAGGTGGAGGACATCGAGAGGGCCAT
This sequence comes from Rhinatrema bivittatum, assembly GCF_901001135.1. Classification (NCBI taxonomy): domain Eukaryota; kingdom Metazoa; phylum Chordata; class Amphibia; order Gymnophiona; family Rhinatrematidae; genus Rhinatrema; species Rhinatrema bivittatum. Next base: position 57,461,895 of record NC_042620.1, on the reverse strand, counting down.
GATAGGATGAGTGGCTTGAGGAAGGACATGTGGAATGTGTTGTGTATCCCTAGACTTGGAGGAAGTCGGAGTTGGTACATCACGGCTCTGACTTGTCATAGTACCGAGAAGGGCCCCACATATTTGGGTCCAAGCCTCTGTGAAGGCAGACAAAGGTGAATGTGCCTGGTGCTGAGCCACACCTTATGGCCTGGAAGAAACGTGGGGGCAGCACGGCGATGAGCGTCAGTAGTTCTTCTGGCCCGCTCGGTGGCTTGATCCAGTCACTCCGTGACCTATTCCCAGAGACATTGGATGGACTCGGCCGTTGCTTGCGCTGCTGGAGATGGTACGGACAGCGGGACAGGAAGCGGCAGATGGGGCTGCCGGCCGTAGACAGCGAGGAATGGAGAGCTTCCTGTGGCAGTTGCAACATGGGTGTTATGGGCAAATTCCGTCCATGGAAGGAGATCGGCCCAATTATCCTGCTGGTCATTCATGTAGGACTGCAGGAAGGTTTTTAGGGACTGGTTACTTTGTTCGGCTTGGCTGTTTGCCTGAGGGTGATAAGCAGAGGTGAGATTGAGGGTGATGTTGAACTTGCAACACAAAGTTCTCCAATACTTTGCCGTGAACTGTGGCACTCGGTCTGACACGATCTCCTGAGGGAGTCCATGAAGCTGAAAGATGTGAGTTAGGAAGACACGCCCCAATGTGGGCGTGGAAGGCAGGCCAGGCAGCGGGACAAAGTGGGCCATCTTGGAAAAAACAGTCTACGATTACCCAAATCATGGTGTTCCCCTTGGAAAGGGGCAACTCTACAATGAAGTCAATAGCTATGTTGGTCCAGGGTTCTGGGTGCATAGGGAGCAGCTAGAGAAGACCCCATGGGCACCCCGTGGGCATCTTCTCTTATGCGCAGGTAGGACAGGAGTCGACATAGTCATGGGATTCTTTTACCATGCTGGGCCACAGTAATACCTGAAGAGCATCTCAAGGGTTCTCACCCGACTGGAATGACCGGCGAGCCAGGAGTCGTGGGCCCAGTGCAGGACTCGCTCCCAGAGATGCCGAGGAACCACTGTCTTACCAGTTGGCATGGTGGTGTTAGCCTCAAGGCAAATGCATGCTTGATCTATAATATAGGTTGGCCCGTCAGGGCTATCCTCCGGATCAACCTAGCAGGAAAGTGTGTCATCCCAGAGATTCTTGGACGCTGGCCAGTAACGCAACTCAAAGTGGAATCGTGCGAAGAAGAGGACCCAGCGGGCCTGTCGTGCATTCAGCAGCTGGGCCTTCTTAAGATGTTCTAAATTCTTGTGGTCCATATAGATGGTGAATTTATGTTGGGCCCCCTCGAGCCAGGGGGTGCCACTCTTGGAAGGCCAACTTCACGGCCAAGAGCTCATGGTCCCTGATCATATAGTTGCATTTGGTGGGCGGAAACTTATGCAAATAGAAGGAGCATGATATGCAGACTCCTTTTGTGGAGTACTGGCTTATAACTGCTCCCGCGCCAATGGCAGATGCATCAACCTCCACAATGAAGGGGCAGTTCAGATCCAGATGGTGGAGACAAGGGCCAGTACAGAAAGCATCCTTGAGGGACTGAAATGCAGACTGGGCTTTCGGACTCCACTCCCGGAGGTTGCAGCCTTTCCTATTCATGGCGGTGAGTGGAGCGGCTAGCATGGAATAGTCTGCAATAAAATGATGGTAATAGTTCGTAAAGCCCAGGAATCTCTGGAGGGCTCATAGGCTGACTGGCTGGGGCCAATTGTGAATGCCCTGGAGCTTATCTGGATCCATCATGAATCCCCGACGAGTGATGATGTAGCTCAGGAATGGAAGACTACACCGTTCAAAAGGCATTTCTCAAGTTTGGCATAGAGGTGGTTTTCTGTCAACCATTGAAGCACGGTTCTAACATGGGACCGATGAGATTCCAGGTCCTTGGAAAAGATCAGGATGTCATCCAAGTAGACTATGACGAAGGTGTAGAGGAGGTCTCAGAAGATCTCATTCATCATCCATTGAAACATGGCTGGGGCATTAGAGAGTCCAAAGGGCATTACCAGGTACTCATAATGCCCATCCCTGGTGTTAAAAGCAGTTTTCCAGATATTGTCCAGCTGGATCGGGACCAAGTTATAAGCCCCCCATAAGTTGAGCTTCGTAAAGATGGTGGCTCCCTGGAGGTGATCAAACAGTTCGCTGAACAACGGCAGGGGGTAACTGTCCTTGTGGGTAATGGCATTCAGCCCGCGATAGTCTATACAGGGTCTTAGGGACCCATCCTTTTCTTTACAGAAAAGAAGCCTGCTCCGGCAGGTGAGGTAGATGGCCTGATAAATCCTTTGGCCAGATTCTCCTTAATGTACTCCGACATGGCCTGAGACTCAGGCAGTGAAAGCGTATAGGTCCTCCCTTTTGGTGGCGTTGTGCCTGGTAGCAGCTCAATAGGGCAGTTGAACTTACGCAGTGGAGGCAGAAGATCTGCAGACTGGAGAATACATCCTGGAAGTCGGCGTAAAGAGCCTGTACACCTGCTGTAGTTGAGGCCACGGAGACTAAAACTGGCGGAGTCACCCTCTGCAAGCAGTGCTGGTGACAGTGAGAACCCCAATCAGTGAGTTGGAGGGACTCCCAGTTGAATTGTGGTGAATGTTGTTGAAGCCAAGGTAAGCTGAGAATGATCGAATGAATGGATCATCGGAGTATGAGCAGGGAAATCTCTTCATCGTGTAAGGTGACTAGTGATAGGCGAATGGTGGCAGCGATCTGGGTAATTTATTTGAAAATTCTTTTTTTACTGACATTCGGGGGACATCACATCAGTTTACAAGTAACAGAAGGAAGGTGTACATGAAACAATATAACATAAAATAATATAACAATATAAAATAATATACAATATAACATTATGACATTATGAAACTGGGTAAGGAACCGGAGAAGTATAGAACAACATAACCTAATAAACCTGGATATGGAACAACAGGAAATATGAGCAGGATTAAATGGGGGGGAGAGGGGAAATCTCAAGGCACAATGAGGAGGCAGTAAGAATAAGACTTGTTAATAAGAAAGAGTGGTATTGGAGCTAGGAGGCAAGATGGCGGCATAGGTACGTCGCAGATCGCTGTGCTCCCGTATATCCTCAAATTTTGATTTTCGACTGCGTAATGCCAACTAAAAGAAAAGGCAAAGTAAGGATTTTCCCACCTGAATCCTTACCACCTTCGGGGCAACTTGACATCGCGCGGTTTATGCGCCAGCTGGACTTGGTCGAGGGAGCCGGGGAGTTCGGTGTGAGCCCTTGCGGGAGAGAACGGGGTGCTCCTGCGGATGAGGCATCCCTCAGCCCTGATGCCAGGCCGCCGCCGGCACAGCGTGACCCCGATCGAGTGTCTCCCCAGTCGCAGGCTGATGACGCAGCCGGGGCGACGGGGGGGGGGGGGGTGGAGAGTGACTCGGTACAGACGCTGAGAGCAAAGGAAGCCACCCACGAGGGCATTGTCCCGGTCGGAGAGGCGTCGTGGAGGATTCCAGAGATGGTGACTGGCCCCGGAGGAGGAGAAGGAGGAGGGCTGCTGCCAACTGGACTCCCGATTGACAATCTGCCCGTCGCTGAGGGTGAGTCCCTGTTTTCAACAACTAGACCGGAGGCAGTGACGCTAGAGTCACTGTGGGATCTGATGGCGGGCCAGGGCCAAGCAATAAAGAGACTTGAAAATAAAATTATAATTTTCAACAAAGAATATTAGATGTGCAGACACAAGCAGTCGAATCCAGTAATAAAGTCACAGAAGCTGAAAAGAAAATTCAGACTCTTCAAACTGTTAATGCGGCTGTGATTAGAGAACAATTTGTCTGTTCTAGGCGTTTGGAAGCCTTGGAAAATAACATAAGACATCTTAATCTACATGTGCTGAACTTTCCTAAGATAGCTGGAGAAATACCGTATCTTACTTTGAAGAGATTATTTAGGGAAGGTTTAGGTTACACAGAAGAAAATATGCCTTCAATAAATTTTTGCAGGTTTATGAATAATAGACCCCCTAATTTAACATCCACACCAGCTCCAGCTATACCGTTAAACCTGACCAGTTTTCTTGAAAACTCCGATACAGATGTTTTGGATAGAAGCACACTGTTAGTGGCTTTTATAACTGTTCAAGATTTAAATGGAGTTATGAAAAATTACTTCCGAAAGTTTCCTCTATCATTTTATGGTCAGGTTATACGTATTTACCCTGATTTAGCACAAGTTACTCAAATTAGGAGGAGAGAATTCCTCACTTTAAGACAGGATGTTATTTCGTTAGGCTTTTCATTTAAGCTCCGATATCCTTGTAGATGCACTCTAAGTAAAGGAGATGAATGTTTTATTTTCTTTCAGGTTGATCAACTTCGTCAGTTTGTAGAAGCCCGTAGGCCCAATACATCTTCCCCGGCCGATTCGGGGCTAGTTTAAAGTTAAAGGTCCAGCTAGTCCTATGTTAATGCTATGATTTTGTAAAATATTTCCTAAACAATCTCTTCTTTAATTTCCCTTGCCTCTATTCATAGTTAGGGATTACTGTGCTCGAATAAGGATAAAAGTTTAATGAAGGATATGGTAATGAAATATTATGGAATTGCGTTACTCGCCTACTTATTTAGGAAAACTGGTTGTTTTGAATATATAGTATATATAAATGGGTTTTTATTTCCTATTTCTTTAATGTGAATTTATTTTCTATAATCCAGTTATTGGTAACCATATCTGAAACAACTCTTTTCTGTTTGTTGTAAATTGAAAATGAATAAATAAAGCATTAAAAAAAAAAGACTTGTTAATAAATAAAATTTGGTGCTTGAGGTGGAGTCAGCAGGGACAAAAGAGCAAGGGGAGGTAGCTTATGCAAAGGCTTGATTGAAGAGCCAGGTTATTAGATTTGTTTTTTTTTATTTGAGGGGGCAGGGTTCAAGTCAAATATCAGGGGGCATGCTATAGATACTAGTGCTCTTTCTTCTGTGGCAGTAAGGCGGGTGAGTTTGGTTGGGGGTATGTGTAATGTACCATTGTAGGCGGATCTGGTGGGCCTATTGGGGATATGGTAGTGTAGAGAGTTGTTGAGCCAGTGAACGTCATGGTTATGTATTTTGAGTATGATTATGAGAGTCTTGTAGCGAATTCTGAAAGGGATTGGGAGCCAGTGGAGGTCTCTGAGGATGGGGTGATATGGTCCTTTCTGCGGGTGTTAGTGAGTACTCTTGCAGTGGCATTTTGTAGCATTTGGAGGGGTTTGATGGTGGAAGTGGGGAGACCTAGTAGGAGGGAGTTGCAATAATCTATTTTGTAGAGTATTATGGCCTGAAGGACAGTATGGAAGTCATTAAGGTAGAGGAGCGGTTTAAGTTTTTTTAGAACATGAAGTTTGAAGTAGCATTCTTTCATGGTGGAGTTTATAAACGTTTTGAGGTTCAGTTGGTTATCTAGGATAATGCCAAGGTCTCGTATGTGTTCAGCAATTGGAATGGAAGGGGGAAGGGAGGTGATGTCAGTGGCAGTCATGGAGTGGGGGTTGTGTGATATAATAAGGAGTTCAGTTTTGAGGGTGTTGAGTGAGAGATTAAGATTAGAAAGGAGGTGGGTGATTGATGTGAGGCAGGTTTCCCAGAGCTTGAGGGATTTAGAGATGGATTCGGTAATGGGGATCAGGATATGGACATCATCCGCATAGATGAAGTGAGTGAGGCCTAGACTGGATAGAAGTTGGCAGAGGAGCAGCATGTATATATTGAAAAGGGTGGAGGTTAGGGAGGAGCCTTGGGGTACACCTCGAGTTAGGTTGATTGGTTCAGATTCGTTGTTACCAATTTTGACTATATAGTGCCTATTATCAAGGTAGGATTCAAGCCAGAGAAGGGCGATGCCAGCAATGCCTATTTCAGAGAGGTGGTTTAGGAGAGTCTTGTGGCTGATGGTATCGAAGGCGGAAGAGATATCTAGCATAGCAAGAATGTAGGAGTGTCCATACCTTTAAGGAGGGTCAGTAAGGGAGATTAGGATGTTTCGGTACAGAAGAATTTGTGGAAGCCAAATTGAGAGGAGTATAGGATGTTATGTTTTCTAAGTAATCAGAGAGTTGGATGTTTATTACTTTTTCCATAAGTTTGGCTAAGAAGGGTAGGATTGAAATAGGCCGATAGTTGGCAGGTTCAGAGGGGTTGAGGTTAGGCTTCTTAAGGATGGGTTTGACCATGGCTTGTTTTAATGAGGTGGGGACGTTTCCAGAAGGGATGGAGCAGTTGATGTCGGCTAATGGTTTGGCTATTAGGTTAGGGATTGTCAGGAGGTATTTTGTGGGGATGGTATTGGTAGGATGTGATGCAGGATTAATTTTCTTTAGGAGGGATTCTATTTCGGAAGAGGAGGTGGTCTCAAAGGAATCTAAGGTTGCATGATGGGTTTTGGCAGGGAAGTTTAAGAGGGTGGTGGAAGAGGGAAACCTTGATATAAGTTTAGATATTTTGTTATGGAAAAAGTGGGCAAGGTCATCACACATGGTTTTGGTGTCATCATTAGAAATGGGGGGGGGGGGGGTTGCTGTTTTGGTAAGGTTGGAAACAGGAGAAGAGGGCTTTGGCGTTCTATTGAATGTTGTGTATTCTGAGGGCATAAAAGTCACGCTTGGTTTTAAGGATAGAGGTTCTGTAGAGGGTAAGGGTGGATTTGTATGAAGCCTTTTGGGTGGTAGAAGGATTTGCGCGCCATCTCTTTTCGATGCTTCTTAGGTCGCATTTAAGTTTCTTTAGTTCGGGGGTGTACCATGGTTTTTTGGAGTTGTGGGAGGGGTTTATCTCTTTGGTTGTTAGAGGGCAGATTTTGTTGGCTATGTCATTGGTGATGTTGTTCCGGTTGGCAAGTGCAGATTCAGGATTTGATAGATCGAGGTCATTGAGGGTGTCAGTGAGAGAGAGAGAATTAAATCTTCTTTGGTGCAGGGTCTTCTGAATTGATGGTAGTGGGTTGTGAGGGATGGGTAGTAGCTGTTTTCAGTAAGGTGAGCTTGGTTTTGATGAGAGTGGTCAGACCAGGGGACTGACCAGTTAGGTGTCTCAGAGGAAAGCATGTGGGAATTGATAAAGATTAGGTCTAAGAAGTGCCCAGCTTTGTGTTTTAGGCTGGTTATAATCTATTTAAAGCCCATGGAGTTCATGGAGGCTAAGAAGGCTTCACAGGAAGGGGATAGAGGAATGGCATCAACGTGGAGGTTGAAATCACCAAGAAGGATGGCGGGTATGTCCATGTTGCAGGAGTAGGCAATAAATTCAATAAGGGGAGAGTTGTTCTCAAGGAGGCCTGGGGGGAATGCGGTATGGTAGTGGCTCCCCATGGATGGAGGCTATTCGTAGGGGAACGTCAAGTGGCCGCATAGGGATCTGAAGTCGTGTGATTAATTCTTTGAGGATAAAGTTTCTTCTGGTCTCAGTGTCGATCAGGGCCATGATGGTGGAGGAGTGAGCTCCCTGGTTAGGGAGACTGGAAGCAGCAGTTGAGGACCAGTAACAGAAGCACCTAAGCTTGGGACCCCCGCCAGCCTTAGGCTTGGAAGTTTCCCCGAACACACAGGACAGGACTGGATGTGGTGCCCAACCCTGCACAGTAAAGGCAGAGGCCATACATCCTCCTCAGAAGACGTTCCTCTGGAGTAAGATGTCCACGGTTGAGCCTCATGGGCTCTTCGGCTGATGACGGCCTCAAGGATACCACGGGAGTGACTTGAGAACTTAGAGAATGCGGTTGTTCAGTGACAGACAGGTGGACTGGTCTTACCTCATGGCAACGCTCGCAGAGGCAGTAATTGATCTGCCCTACTAGGGCAATGAGGTCCTCTAATGCAGAGGGAGTCTCATGAGCCACCAGTTCATCCTTTAGAGCAAGTAAAAGGCCCTCGAGGTACAGGGCCCGAAGGCAATCCTGCCAGGCGAGGTCCGTAGCCAGAGTCCGAGACTCAATGGTGTATTTGTCCAGGGTCTTGCGCCCTTGGCGGAACTGGAGGAGATGGTGCCCAGTGATGGCCTGGTGGCCCGGGTCATCAAAGGTGTGCCAGAAGGCGGAGATGAAGCAGGGAAGTTCCTGAAGGAGAGCATTGGAATGTTCCCATAGCAGTGAGGCCCATGCCAGGGCTCTCCCCTCCAGACGGGAGAGAATGAAAGTCACTTTGGTCAGTTCGTCTTGGAACAGAGAAGGCTGCAGGGTGAATTGCATATAACACTGGTTGATGAATCCCCTGCAAAGGCATGGATCCCCATTGTAGCGGGGAGGAGCAGAGAAGACCATGAATGGCCTGGACAGGGCACCTGGCATGGTGTTACAGGTACTAGTGATTCCAGAGGCCTTCACAATTCGGTCCTGAATCTTCTCTACTGAAGTGGCCAATGCCTCAATGTAACGCTGTTGTTCCTGGATTCAGGTGGCCAGACTGGGAATGGTCTATAGCAGGGGTCGGGAACCTTTTTGGCTGAGAGAGCCATGAACACCACATATTTTAAAATGTAATTCCGTGAGAGCCATACTAACTAAAACCTCCCACCCTCCTGACGCCCCCCAAGACCTCCAAAATTAATTTACTACAACCCCCCACCCTCCTGACCCCCCCAAGGCCTGCCAAAAGTCCCTGGTGGTCCAGCGGGGGTCCGGGAGCGATCTTCTGGACTTGGGCTGTCGGCTGCCAGTAGTCAAAATGGTGCCGACGGCCCTTTGCCCTCACTATGTCACAGGAGCTACCGCCACCATTGGTCGACCCCAGTGACATAGTGAGGGCAAAGGGCCGTCGGTGCCATTTTGACTACTGGCAGCCGACAGCCCAAGTCCAGGAGATCGCTCCCGGACAGCTCCTGGACCCCCGCTGGACCACCAGGGACTTTTGGCAGGTCTTGGGGGGGTCAGGAGGGTGGGGGTTGTAGTAAATTAATTTTGGAGGTCTTGGGGGGCGTCAGGAGGGTGGGGGATTTTGTTAGATTTTTACTTTTTTATTAAGATTTGTCTGCGAGCCAGATGCAGCCATCAAAAGAGCCATATCTGGCTCCCGAGCCATAGGTTCCTGACCCCTGGTCTATAGAGTGGAAAGCTCCGCCAAGTCCATGGTCTTGGCAACCTGTTGCGCTGGAGGTGGACCCTTGGCCTGGAGCAGGATTGGTGCTGCCCTCAGGGTGGACCCTGAGGGTTCCTGTGCCAGGAGGCGGAGCACACGAGGAGTCAGAGACTAACTGGAGCTTCGCCAATACCAACCCCATTCCCCTCAGGTTGAGCCCTTGGGTTCGGGGGCCGGGTGGTCCTAGGTGGGCCCTTGGGAGGAGAGTGGTAGGTGTCAGCGGAATTGTTCAAAATAAATCCAAGATCAGAAGTCCAAGGGTCGCCGATTGCCAGTCAGAAGCCAGAGATGTCACCGAAGCAAAGTCAAAGGTCAGAAGCCAGAGAAGTCACCGAAGCCAGTCCGAGATCAGAAGCCAGTACATCCATCCGAGAAGTGGCCAGCCAGGCAGGGGTCAGTTCTGGGTGGTCAAGCAGTTTGTGGTCAAAGTCCAAAGCCAAGGTGGAGTTCCAAGTAAGCAATCCGGTAGGAGACAAGGAGCACGAAGATGGAACGCTAAGGAGACGCAGGGCTGGAACTGACTCGGGAACGCAGAAGACACTCAGGAACACAGGAGACGCTCGGGAACACAGGAGACACTCAGGAATGCAGAATGGCAACACACACACACACAAGTGTGTAGACCAGTTGCCAAGGCAGGGAACTGGAGACTGAGCCCTGCTTTTAAGCAGGGCTCAGGAGACGTCATTGGGCGATGCCGCAGATTGATCTCCCACCACAGCCGCTGCATAGGGTTGAGCAGCGTGCACTCACACACCTAGGGGTGGAGCCAAGGAGGCAGAGGACACGGAGCCCCGCCATGAACCACGCTGCGAGGCCTGAGAGCTGGAGGGAGCCAGGGATGCAGACGCCGGGCATCTGGGGTGCAGTGGCAGATGGAGAGGAGGGACCAGGACCATTGGAGGGGGGAGGGAGGTGAGCAGGTCCGGCAGTGGCCCTAGTGCGGCCGGGGCATGCAACATAAATGGCATTTTAATATGGATCTCAATAATTGTCACTAAGCTTTTCATAGATGTTCCATAGTTAGTACATAATAGATGCAATCAATAGCCTTTAATATCAAGACAAATAATATATCATCTTCCCAGTATCTCTTCCAAGAATATAGCATATACAACTCACTATATTTCTCTATTATTTTCCGAATGTCTCCTTCTGCATATGAATCATTGTGTCTTTATTTTGATTTTTGAAAGAAAATCAATATGACCTTGCAGTTCGTCAGGATCCTCAAATATTCTGGTGTTATTATTCACATTGACTTTCACCCTATCTGGATAGAACAATCAATCCTTTGCTTTAATATGTCTTAGTTGCCCTCACATTGTCAGATACTTAATTTACTGTGCTATGACTTTATTTAAATGTATAAGAATCACGTATGTATTTTCTTGTCATAGTTTAGTTACCTATTTCTTGATTTTTTGATTCATGGTTTCTAATAATTGAGGGTATCTCAATATACAAGTCACTATTGACCTTGGGTATTTTTTTTGCTGGCATTATGGCAATACATTGTATTTGTTCTTTCTATCTCACAGTCTTCCATCAACTGAATTTCAGTAGGTCAACAGATTCCATTCCCTCCGGATTCCCAAAAGTTTCAAAATGTTTCCCAGCATATGTATCTGCTGGTGGCAAACCTGACTTGGAGAATATGGGTTCTTTTGAAAATGCATGTTTTCCCAATACTTGCTTTATAAAAGTATTTCTTTCATTCGGTGTCTATGGTAAAACTTTTGAAAATAGTTTCTGCCTTTTAATGAGACAGTGAGTTCATGGCTTCGATTTTGTAAATTTTAGAGAAATGTAAAAATTATGCTCAGAAAAATATTTCTGCAAGACTTATTTATTCATCTTTTTATTTATTTAAAATATTTATATACCGCTTTTCACAATAGCCCAGAGCAGTGAACAAATAAAATGATTCATAAAATAAATCTCAAGACAAATTGAAGCAAAAAACAGACAGTAGCCGGGCATCAAAAAACAAAAAAGTGCAAGATGTGAAAGGGCTCAAGCAATACGATCAATGTCGTCAGAGGTTCAAATACCATAGCACCTGTTAGAGAAAAGCCAACCAAAGTAGAAAGGTTTTCAACTTATTCTTAAAAAGATGGAACCAAATCTCTCTTGAGATGGTATAAAATTTGCTTTTTGCATCATGACAAAAAATGGCACAAACTACATTTTCCCAAATATTCCATCATGTTATATGACTAGGAGATTATTTACCAAAGGTTTATTTTTTGTGTTAGGGCCTTATCGCAGGCGATAAACCCCTATCACATGCGAACAGGGCCTTTTCGTGTGCGATAGGATATAAATTAGCTGGAGGGGAGGAGTCGGGGTGGGGAGGGGGAGGAATCAGCCAAGGCACCGCTGCCGGCAATAATGTTAGGAACATTCTCACCGGCAGTAGCACGGCGAATAGCACCATCTTTTATGGTGGCACTATTTGCATGAAAGGCTGCAGCCGGCTGCACAGCAGTTGGCGAAATCGCACGGCCGCCGTGTGAATGGGTGCGGCCTTTCACAGGCCTGCCCCCCCCTTCGCCCCCCCCCCCCGCCCCTCTTTTCATGGGATTCATCATTCTGCGAAGAATTCTGCGAAGAATGATGAATCCATTCCTAAAAGAGGTGCATGCTAGTAGTCATGAAAGCTTTGAAAACAGTCACCATCAAAGCCAGAATAATTGGTAAGTGTACCTAAATGTAAAATGCTGCTAGAAATGTACAGCTAATTAATGAAAAGAAATACTCTGGAACTCTTTTTACACTTTGAGAATCATTGTTTTCAATGCTGATTCTTTTTTACAATAAGGTATTTGGTTGAAGTTAATAATTAAAGCTATGCATATGTTTAACTTTAACCAGAAAGAGAAAAATAATATCTTGGGTATTCAAAATGTTTGCTGTGCAATGTTTTTATTCTATAGAGTTTCTGTAGTCAGTGACAGTTCATTTGGATTTGAAATGGCATAAATGACTATGGCATTCCAGTATTCCAACATTCTTTGATCCAATTTCTTCAGCAGGTCTTTCTAGGGTATTATCAGCTGAAGACTAGCAGAAATCTTCCTTTGAAACAATTGATTTTATTGTAGCAGAAATGCAACTTAAATAGATTGTCACGTTAAGGTTTCCAGATTGTCACTTTGAGTTGCTAGGAATTAAGGTAGCTGGCAGGTGGAAAAAGGTCTTGTTAGGTGCATTGATTCATTTAGCAAAGTGCCATAGAAAAGTTTAAACTGTACTATACATGCAATATCTGTTTTCTGTGGCAACTGCAAGGCTGGAATTCCCCTTCATGTCTATGACATCATGAATCAGAACTTCCTTTTCTTCCTGCTAGACCAGCCATTACATATGGGATTTCTCATGTCCACATCAATGGAGAAAGAGGACACATTCTTTTATGACCTCACTCTGGGTGATAAGGGAGGTGTAGTTCTGGTCCAATCTAGTAGTTTCTATCTCTAACAAATGCGGCCATGAGAAGAGGATGATAGCTCCCAGAGCTTAGGTATGGCCCCAACCTGGTTGAGTCTTTTTTGGTCTTGGGAAAACCTTTAGGGTTTGATTTTCACAAAGCGAGCATTTCTCCCAAGGCCTTCCCTAGTCGAGCTCTGAATGGTTATCCTTTACTTCTAAAAGTCTGTTGAGCCTCAGCGAATGGTTCCTCGATCCTGCTGAAAACTTTCAGCTCTTAAACTAAAAAAGAAATAAAAAGGGTCAGCAGGACTCCTTTCTCACTCTCTTCCTTTCTCCTCCCCACACCTTCTTTCTCTGTTTAGTGGAGACTTTCAAAATTAAAAAAAAAAAAAAGTCCTGTCTAACTAGCTCAATGAGCAGATGTGGGAGGAAGCCAAGACTGCCTTTGCTGTTTGCAGTGGTATTCCTTGAGGTGGTGAGTAGGGATGTGAATCGTTTTTCAACGATTAAAATTATCGTCCGATAATGTTTATATCGTCTTAAATCGTTATAGAACACGATACAATAGAAATTCTAATGATTTATCGTTAAAAATCGTTAAATCGTGTTAGTGCGCACTAACTCCCCGTTAGTGCGCACTAACTCGATTTAGTGCGCACTAACTGAAAATGATACAAATAAACACTTTCCAGGTCACTGAAGGTCAGTTAGGAATGAATATGTGTTCCTATTGGCTGGCTGCCCTCTTATCTATTGATGTTACCAAGGTTACCACTGAGGTGATGGTTGGGGGGGATGGGAAATGGAACTGGAAACTAACGAACACCAACAGAAAATGAAACAAAGTGTTCACACTTCCCAGGTCAGTAAAGGTCACTTAGGAATGAATATGTATGTATGTATTCCTATTGGCTGGCTGTGCTCTTATCTATTGATGTTACCAATATGGTTGGGGGATGTGAAATGGAAACAGTTGGAAGCTTGACAAAAAAAGTAATGTAATGATCAGCACTCACGTGACTAGAACTTGTTTGTTTATTATTTTTGTTAGCAGGCACCTGAAATGCTAGTGCATGTTGAATTTGCCAATCACTGTGCATTTTAGAAAGGTGGTCCTGGCTGGAACTGTACACAGTTCAAATATATGTAATTGATTGTTGGTAAGTGTATTTTTTAAGTAGCCACACTGGCACCAGTATGTTTACTTTTCCTCCTACTTAACTCACTAGCTCAGCTTTGTAAGAAGGGCTTCTCTGCTTGTGTGTTGTTTTTGTTTGGTGTGAGGAGAGCAGAAACATCAGATCTTTATTCAATCTACTACAGTCATCTCTTACAGTGCCCTATCCCTATTAATACCAGGAGTGTTGTGATCTTCCTGCACACAGTGCCCTAACCCTGATACCAGTCTGAGACAGCTCCCTCCCTGCATTACTAGTGAGAGGCTGGCTTCACAGACAGGGGGGAGCTGCCTGACCCTCACTCCTGACTTCCCCCATGTCCCAGCTAGTGAATGGTGTGTGGGTGAGGGGGGGGGAGGATGGTGAAGTCTGAGACAGCTCCCTCCCTGCATTACTAGTGAGAGGCTGGCTTCACAGACAGGGGGGAGCTGCCTGACCCTCACTCCTGACTTCCCCCATGTCCCAGCTAGTGAATGGTGTGTGGGTGAGGGGGGGGGGGAGGATGGTGAAGTCTGAGACAGCTCCCTCCCTGCATTACTAGTGAGAGGCTGGCTTCGCAGACAGGGGGGAGCTGCCTGACCCTCACTCTGACTTCCCCCATGTCCCAGCTAGTGAATGGTGTGTGGGTGAGGGGGGGGGGAGAGGATGGTGAAGTCTGAGACAGCTCCCTCCCTTCATTACTAGTGAGAGGCTGGCTTCACAGACAGGGGGGAGCTGCCTGACCCTCACTCCTGACTTCCCCCATGTCCCAGCTAGTGAATGGTGTGTGGGTGAGGGGGGGGGGGGGGGAGGATGGTGAAGTCTGAGACAGCTCCCTCCCTGCATTACTAGTGAGAGGCTGGCTTCACAGACAGGGGGGAGCTGCCTGACCCTCACTCCTGACTTCCCCCATGTCCCAGCTAGTGAATGGTGTGTGGGTGAGGGGGGGGGGGGGGAGGATGGTGAAGTCTGAGACAGCTCCCTCCCTGCATTACTAGTGAGAGGCTGGCTTCACAGACAGGGGGGAGCTGCCTGACCCTCACTCCTGACTTCCCCCATGTCCCAGCTAGTGAATGGTGTGTGGGTGAGGGGGGGGGGTGGATGGTGAAGTCTGAGACAGCTCCCTCCCTGCATTACTAGTGAGAGGCTGGCTTCACAGACAGGGGGGGCGCTGCCTGACCCTCACTCCTGACTTCCCCCATGTCCCAGCTAGTGAATGGTGTGTGGGTGAGGGGGGGGGGGGGGGGATGGTGAAGTCTGAGACAGCTCCCTCCCTGCATTACTAGTGAGAGGCTGGCTTCACAGACAGGGGGGAGCTGCCTGACCCTCACTCCTCCGGGGTATTGTGATCTTCCTGCACACAGTGCCCTATCCCTGATACCAGGGGTGTTGTGATCTTCCTGCATGCAGTGCCCTATCCCTATTAATACCAGGAGTGTTGTGATCTTCCTGCATGCAGTGCCCTATCCCTATTAATACCAGGAGTGTTGTGATCTTCCTGCACGCAGTGCCCTATCCCTGATATCGGGATGTGTGCAAGAAGATCACAACACCCCCGGTATCAGGAATAGGGCACTGTGTGCAGGAAGATCACAACACCCCCAGTATCAGGAATAGGGCACTGTGTGCAGGAAGATCACAACACCCCTGGTATTAGGGATAGGGCACTGTGTGCAGGAAGATCACAACACTCCTGGTATTAATAGGGATAGGGCACTGTGTGCAGGAAGATCACAATACCCCTGGTATCAGGGTTAGGGCACAAGTTCTAGTCACATTGACTGATCACATTACTTGTTTTGTCAAGCTACCAACTGTTTCCATTTCCCATCCCCCATATACTGTCAGTAGGAAACTTGGTAACATGAATAAATAAGAGGGCAGCCAATAGGAATACATATTCATTCCTAAACTGACCTTAACTGACCTGAAAAGTGTCAAATTGTATCATTTTCAGTTAGTGCGCACTAACTCCCAGTTAGTGCGCACTAACTCCCGTTAGTGCGCACTAACTCGAGTTAGTGCGCACTAATCGGAAAAAAACGATTTTTAACGATTTTTTAACTAAAAAATCGTGCCTAAGACGATTTTCTTGCCCTGCCACACGATTTCTATCGTTAAGACGATATGGAAAACGATTCACATCCCTAGTGGTGAGTAATAACTGTGCTGTTTGTTGCTCAGGGGATGCCTATTGTGATGAAGTGAGGCTAGTGAGCCTTTGGGCCATGGATAAGTTGGTACTGCCTATTTTGTGCAAGCATAAGATAGGCCTCAACAGGTGGTACACCACAAGAAGAGATCTTCTGCCTCCTCACCCAGCCACCTCCACTTTGGATTGAACCCACAGGTTCTGGCAGCTACAATCGCCTTCCAAGCTGGGTAGAAGAAGTGTTGCATCCGTCGGTGCTAGACGGCTTCGCCCCATTTGCCTCACCTTGTTCACAGCTCCTCCCACTTACCTAAGAAAGATGGCTACTGCCGCATCTACAAGCTGACTTCTCTGGCGTCCCCAGAACGGCTATGGTGCAGCCTCCGGCCATGCTCCTCCCAGATACCTACTAGGGTGAACGCGCGCATCACCCATGTCTTTATTCCAACCTTGGCGCAAACCTCGGGGGCGTTCCCCCTTGCTGACATCATGCCATCTGGGTACATAACCTATTCTTTTTGCTAGCTCGTTGAGATAGCAAGGACTCAAATCCTTTCTTGCCTATGCTACTTTGCCACTTCCGTGCTGCCGCTGGAAGCTCTCTCTCTGCCCTTCGGGGTAACTGTAACCTGGGTACCCGCTCCTCGGGGCCCTCTGCTTTTTTTCAGGTGCCTTACAGGGAACAGGTACTCGCTCCTTGAGGGCCTGCTCTCCCTGCCTCGGTGCCTGCATTATCTTCTTCAACCTAGTGAAATTGCATACCTACAGCAAACACCTAGTGAGTACTCTAACTCTCAGTCTATCTCATCCATGGTACTTCCTTGCTGGGAAACCTGCTTCAGAACCTTCCTATACCAATGGAGTGAGAAGGGTTCCCTCTGCCGAGGTCCCTGAGACTGCCATTAACAGACTGCCTCACTACTGCCTCCTATAGTGGTATTCTTCAAGCTTTATAATAAAAGAACTAACTGTGTTTGTGTGTTCTGAGTCTAGCCTAGACTGTGGCTCCTTACGGGGCTCCTCTCCGTGGGCGTGGTCATCTGCCACAGTACCCAAGAATCCACCCAAACACCGCTTAACCATAACAGATTGCTAACTCCATGGATCCGGCTCAGCTTTCCGCATTGCAGGCCATTCCAGGTCTGGTCCAGCGAATCTCTGAACAGCAGAATGCGCTGGAGGGTTTGACTGCTGCATTCAACCTACTGCACATACAGATGAACTTACCTACCACCACAGGTAAAGAAGCTACACCGTCTGAAGTGACAGTCAAGACTATTGTACCTCTGTCTGCTCCTACCCGCTTCTCGGGGGAAGATTGGAGATGCAGGGGTTTCATTAACCAGTGCTGCATGCACTTTTCCCTGCAACCCAGCCATTTTCCTACAGTTTATGCCAAGACCACCTATATCTTGTCTTATCTAGATGGACGAGAATTGTCTTTGGCCTCTTCGCTGTGGGAGCACGTGGATCTGATTCTTCATGACCTTGAAGCGTTTCTTGAACTGTTTAAATCAGTTTTCGCTGACCCTGCCCAGTATACCACTGCAGGATCTTCCTTGGTTCACCTGAAGCAAGGTAATAAAACCATTAGCTGATTTCACTATCGAATTCAAGACACTGGTGTCTGAATTATCCTGGGATCTGAAATGCCTGAAGACCCTCTTCTTTGAAGGACTGAACTCTCGTCTGAAGGTCGAGCTCGCCGCTCATGAGATGCCTGAGACCTTGGCTGAACTAGTGAAGTTGGCAACAAGGATTGATCACCGACTTCGTGACAAGGTTCAAGAGATCAAGGCTCCCAGAAAAACCTTTCAGGGTGAAGCTCGAGTTAAGTCCACACCCAGGCCTGTTCCCTCGGTCCCAGGAGTGGAGCGAAGACAAAGTCAATGGACGAAGCCGGGTCGGAAGCCAGAAGTCAGAAGTCCAAACCAAACCAGTAATGGGAGCGAAGACGAAGTCAATGGACGAAGCCAGGTTGGAAGCCAGAAGTAGAAGAGATGATCCAAGATCCAACGCAGCAGCTAGCAACTCAGGGGACTGAGTGAACCTCATTGCAAGGTGAGGCATGTCAGTGACTGCTGGGTTTAAATAACCCAGCAGCGTCTGACGTCAGTAGGAGGCTGTCCCTGAGTTTCCCGCGCTGGCCCCTTTAAGACTGAAGCCCTGGTGCGCATGCATGCCTGGGGGCGTGGCCAGCTGCAGATCATCGTCTGTCTCCCTTGCAGGGAGAGCGCCGCAGTAGGCCGCATTTCGGGCCTTTGGGGCGGAAGTGGAGGGACTCCCGCGGCCGGGCTGGCCCGGGCCGGGAGGTGAGTGGAGGTCCCGGGGCACAGCCTGGGACCGTAACAGTTCATTCGTGCCTATGTGAACACTCACCAGAATGATTGGAGTGAACTGTTGCCATGGGCTGAATTTGCCATCAATTCTCATCCAGCAACATCCACTGGATCAACACCATTCAAAGTGGTTTATGGACAACTACCACTGCCACCACTGCCACTTCCATTATCAGTGTTGTCCCCGGCAGCTCAATCTACTGCCAAAGATATTCAACAACTTTGGACTCAGACAAAAGAGATGCTTCTTAAAGCTGGACTTTGAGCTAAAAAAGGATACGATGCTCACCACTGCAAAGCTCCAGATTTCAAGCCTGGTGACAAAGTCTGGCTATCCACTAAGCACTTAAGACTTAAACTACCTTCAGCTCACTTTGCTCCACGCTTCGTTGGACCATTTCCCATTCTCCGATGATTAGGCAATCTTACCTATAGTCTGAAGCTACCATCGACATTGAAGATCCACAATGCATTCCACGTCTCACTATTGAAGCCATTGATCCTTAGTGAGTTCTCCATCAAGACACCTGAAGCACCACCTATAGATGCAGAAGAAGACATTGAATACAATGTAGACGCTATTCTCGATGTGAGAAAAAGAGGCAGAGTATGGGAATACCTCCTATCATGGGAGGGTTATAGACCTGAAGAAAACTCTTGGACTCCTTTGGCTAATATACTGGATAAAGAGAATCTACAGGACTTCCATAGATTGCATCCTCAGAAAACAAGACCTGGTAGGAAACAGCATGGACGCCCTTTGAAGGGGAGTTGCACCGATAGTTGCTGTTGCATCTATCGGTGCTAGACAGCTTCACCCCATTTGCCTCACCTTGTTCATGGCCCCTCCTGCTTTCCTAGGAAATATGGCTACCACCGCGTCTACAAGCCGACTTCTCCGGCGTCCCCGGAACGGCTATGGTGCAGCCTCCCACCTTGCTCCTCCCAGGTCTTTATTACAACCTTGGCGAGAACCTCGGAGGCGTTCCCCCTTGCCATTTAGGTATATAATCTATTCTATTTTGCTAGCTTGTTGAGTTAGCAAGGACTCGAATCCTTTCCTGTCTATGCTACTCTGCTGCTTCTGTGCTGCCGCTGGAAGCTAACCTGGGTACCCGCTCCTCGGGGGCCCTCCTGCTCTCCCTGTCTCGGTGCCTGCATTATCTTTCCTAGCGCCTCCTTTTGGACCAGAGTGGCGGTTGTCAGCAGGTTTGACACTGAATTTTGCCGGCGTCGATTCTCGAGGCCACTGACAGCCACGGGTTCGGAAACCGGACACCGGCAAAATTGAGCGTCCGGTTTTTGACCCGCGAGCCACGGGACGACTTCAAATTTTTTTTTTGCTTTTGATAACTTTCGGGATATTAAGTCGGAAGGTGCATAGAAAAGCAGTTTTTACTGCTTTTCTGTGCACTTTCCCGGTGCCTGAAGAAATTAGCGCCTACCTTTGGGTAGGCGCACATTTCTGAAAGCAAAATGTGCGACCTGGCTGCACATTCTGTTTTCTGAATTGCGCGGGAATACCTAATAGGGCCAACAACATGCATTTGCATGTTGCGGGTGCTATTAGGTTCGGGGGGTTGGACGTGCGTTTTCGGCCTCTTACTGAATAAGGGGTAACGCTAGCGAGTTGAAAATGCGCGTCCAATAGAGGGTTAACAGTGCACTCCGTTGGAGCACACTGTACTGTAGCGGCGCGTGTGTTTGTACGTTCTGAGTCTAGCCTAGTACTATGGCTCCTCACGGGGCTCCTCCCCGTGAGCGTGTCAACTGCCACAGTACCCAAGGATCCACCCAAACACTGCTTAACCATAACAGTTCCTGGGATGCAGCATGATACCAGAGGCGATGCTGGAAGCACTTCAAACTAGAGGTGAGATGTGTTACATCTATCACTGACAATATTGTTTTGTTAGGAAAACCACAATAATGGAACACGAAAAACAAATAGGTAATAAAAGGATAATAAAATTATATAAAAAGTAAATATTAAAAAACATGATATAAAATATTATAAATTTAACATCAATAAAACCAAAAGCACAATAAAAATTAAAAACATAAACTTAACACAGTAATGGCTCCAATATATCCGACATGGCCATATTTCAAAAAAGTGCTTGCATCAGGAGTGATTATATAATTTATATTTATGGTTTCTTGATATGAACTAAGTACAATCATTTACATTATCACCCCCGATGCAGGCACTTTGTTCAAATACGGCCATGTCGGGTGTAAAGGCTCCATCACTGTGCTAATTTAACATTTGAAATGTTATTGTATTTATTTATATATTGAATATTTCATTTAATATAATTAAATGTGTAATATTTTATCATGCAGGTTTTTAATATTTACCTTTTCATATAAATGTATTACCCTTTTATTACCTATTTGTTTTTTGTGTGCCACGCTCGTTGTTTTCTTCTTTATTTCTATAGTTCACCTACCTCTGTTTTTATCTTTCCAACATTGTTTCAGTGACAGCAATGACAATTGAAAGCATTCTCAGCTTTCTGGGGCATAGCTGAGAGAGGGCAAGAGCAATAATCGCTAGTTTACTATGAGAAAATGGAAGTTTACTCACCTTGACAGTGTTTGTTTTCCTTTCTTTTGGATTCCTGGAATTTTGCAGCAATGCATAGAGGGAAGAAATATGCTATGTGTTGCAAGCTTCCCTCAGGCAAGGGAAGAGCAATTGATTGCAGATTCCCTCAAAGAGTTTGAACAGATGGTCTGAGTGGGGGAGTGAATCCTCTTCTCTTTTAAGTCATATTGAGTGATAGTCCCGGGGGGGGGGGGGGGGGGGGGGCTCTCAGGTGGGGATGCACTTCATCCCCTTGAAACATGGAAACAAAGAAATTACAGCAGAAAAGAACTAAATGGTCCATCTAGTCTGCCCATCAAGCTTATGGTAGTTACAACTGGCCATATAAGCCACCTTTATAATTATCAGTTTCCAAGACTGTAAAAGTGAGGAACCTTGTTGGTTACTGTTTGAGTCTAGTTCCCCGTTACCTCTTGCCATTGAAGTACAGAGCAATGTTGGAGATGCATCAACAGCATAAAGGCTTCTTGGTTAAGGGTAGTATCTACCATATCCCATGCTTGTTTTCTCAGACTGTGCAATTCAATGTCCTTGTTGGTTGCTGTCTGAATCTAATTCTCCTTTTCCTCTTTTTACCCTGCTGTTGAAGCAGAGTGCAATGATGGAGTTGCATCAACAGCTTAAAGGCTTATTGGTTAAGGGTAGTAACTGCCACACCAACAAGTTACCCCCATGCACTCTTTTTTTCATTCCCATCCTCTTGCCTTAAGAGATTCAAAATGTTTATCCCATACCCCTTTGAAATCTTTTACTGTTTTTGTTTTTACCACCTCTTCTGGAAGGGCATTCCAGACATTGATTACCCTGTCTGTGAAGAAATATTTCCTGACATTGGTTCTGAGTTGTCCTCCCTGGAGTTTTATTTCATGACCTCTAGTTCTGATTTCTTTCCAACAGAAAAGGTTTGTCATCAATTGTGCTTCATTAAAATCTTTCAGGTATCTGAAGGTCTTTATTATATCTCCCCTGCAGCTCCTCTCCTCCAGAGTATACATATTTATGACCTTCAACCTCTCCTCATAAGTCATTTGATGGAGACCCACCACCATTTTGGTCACCCTTCTCTGGACCGCTTCCATCCTGTCTCTGTCCCTTTTGAGATACAGTCTCCAGAACTGAACACAGCACTCCAGGTGAGGCCTCAACAAGGACCTCTTTTTTCTTACTGGATATTCCTCTCTCAATGCAGCCCAGCTTTCTTCTGGCTTTTGCTATCACCTTGTCACATAGTGTCTAGCGATCTGAAGATGGTGAAACAATCATCAAAAAGTCTCTCTCTTGTTCTGTGCACAACAGCCCTTCACCCCCCCCCCCCATCACATACAGCTGTTTTGGATTGCCACACCCCAGATGCATGACTCTAATACTTCTTGGCATTGAATCATGGCTGCCATATCTTCGACCACCATTCAAGATTCCTTAAATCACATCACATTCTCTCTACTCTTTCCAGTGTGTACGCTCTATTGCAGATCTTAGTATCATCTGCAAATAGACAAACTTTTCCTTCTATCCCTTCTGCAATGTTGCTCTCAAAGATATTGAACAGAACCGGCCCTAACACTGATCCTTGTGACACTCCACTTAAAACTGCTTTCTCTTTAAAGCAGGTTCCATTTACCATCTCATGCTGTCTTCTATCTGTCAACCAGTTTGTAATCCATACCACCACCTTTGCACTCACTCCAAGCTTCTCATTTTATTCACAAGCGTATGTGGCACCATATCAAAAGCTTTACTAAAATCCAAGTAAATCACATCGAGCACTCTTCCCTGATCAAATTCTCTAGTCACCCAATCAAGAAAATCAATCAGATTCATCTGACAGGACCTTCCCTTGGTAATCCATGCCATCTCAGATCGAGCAAACCAATGGATTGTAGATAGTTCACTAGCCTTTCCTTCAACAGAATCTCCAATAGTTTTCCCACCACCGAGATGAGGCTAAAAAGCCTGTAGTTTCCAGCCTCATCTCTGCTCCCACTATTGTGAAGCAGGACCACCATCGCTCTTCTCCAATCACTTGGCACCATTCCTATTTCCAAGGATCTATTGAACAGGTCACACAGAGGACCCACAGGCATAGCTCTGAACTCCCTCAGTATCCTGGGATGAACCTCATCAGGCCCCATGGCTTTGTCTGCTTTCAGTTTTCCAACTCTTCCCATACATTCTCTTTTGTAACCAGAGTTTTGTCTACTCCACCACCTTGCACAGTCTTGTTAACTAGTGATTGTCCTTCGGGTCTTCTTTAGTGAACACCGAACTGAAATATTTGTTTAATATTTCCTCCATTTTTTCATGTCTCTCCACACATTGATCCTGGTCACCTTTCAATTTCAATTTCAACTTTTTGGATCTTTCTCTCCTTTCTCTGATGTGTCTGAAGAATGTTTTGCCACCTCGCTTAACCTCTTTGGTAATCCTTTCTTCTGCCAGACCTTTTGCTTTCTTGATTACTTTCTTCATCTCCCTAAGTTTTACTAGATATTCTTTCCTGTGTTCCTTTTTTTGGGATCCTTTATAATTCTTGAGTGCTGCTTTTTTTGCTTTTATTATGTCAGCCACCTCCTTAGAGAACCAGATCAGTTTTTTATTTCTCCTATTTTTGTTTACTTTTCTAACATATAGATTTGTTGCTTTTGTAATTGCTCCCTTTAGTTTGGTCAACTGTTAATCCACCTCTCCCGTTTTCTCCCAGTCTTCTAGTTCTACCTCCAGTTATGTCCCCATTTTGACAAAGTCTGTATTTTTGAAAGTTAAAATTCAGATCTTCATGTGACTTCTCCATATCCTATTTATGATGTCAAACCATACTATTTGATGATCACTGGTACTGAGGTGGGCACCCACCCAGACGTTAGAAACATTATCCCTTTAGTGATCACTAGGTTAAGTATAACTCCCTCTTTTGTGGGTTCCATTACCATTTATTTGAAGAGTGCCCCTTACAGTGCATCTATTATCTTTCTACTTCTGGTTGATTCCACGGAAAGGATTTTCCAGTCTACATCTGGCAGATTAAATTCTCTAACAATCAACACTTCTCCCTTCTTTCTCACCTTTTGGATGTCTTCAACCAGATCTCTATCTAGTTCAGAGGCCTGTAAACCATACCAATAAAAATGGGTGCACCATCATCTTTTTTTTAGGATAACCCATAATGCTTCTTCTCTACCCCATATTATTTTCAGTTCAGTAGCTTGGATATTGTTTTTGACATAAAGAGCTACTCCTCCTCCTTTTCTGTCCTCTCTGTCCTTCCTTAACAAGTTATAGCCCAGTATGGCCGTATCCCAATCATGAGAATCCAAAAACTATGTCCCCATAACAGCAACAATGTCCAAGTCTGCCTCCACCATTAGGGCCTACAGATCAGAGATTGTATTGCCCACTCTTTGAGCATTTGTAGTCATAACTTTCCAATTTTTCTCCTTTGATTTGTAGCAATTCCTAGACTCTTTTTCTGCTTTTTTGGCAGACTGATTGATTTAGTTATTTTCTCCTCTCATATCCTGTATCGCTTGGGGGTGACATGACAATTTCACTGGCCATTTCCTGCCATCCCCATTCTTTAGTTTAAATGCCTTATAATATATGATCTGAATTTTTCACTCAGCATCCTCCTTCCTGCTACATACAAATGTAGGCCATCCTTACCATAGAGCTTTTTACTGTTCCATACACATCAGCCTCCAATGTATCCAAAACCATTTTCTGTACACCAGGTTTACAGCCAGGAATTGAAATTATTTATATGGTATATCTTCTCATTTCCCTTTCCATGGACAGGTAATACTTCTGAAAAGGCAATATTATTTGCAGTGTGTCTTATCATCTTGCCTAGATTTTGGAAATCTTTCTGTACTTCATGGATACCATTTCTATTGAGGTTGTTGGTCCTCAGATGAATGATAACACTGATATCAAAGTTCCTACTTTCATCTTCAATGACTTGGACTATCTGGTTTGCATTTCTACTAGCTGAGGATCCTGGAAGTCATTTAACTGTTGTTTCACCATCAAAAAGTGCTCCCAAATAGGTTCATGTGATGATCGAGTCTCCCAGCAGAAGCAGCTTTCTTTTATGACATTTGATTCTGTTGCAGGGCTCCTGGGTACATTTGATGACTTTACTTTTAGAGATCACTTCAATATCTATTGCTGAGGTTTCTTCATTCTCCAATGCAGAAAAAGCATTTTGTAAGAGTATCATTGGGGAGAGTGGATGTCTTTTCATCACAGGCCTAATTCTGCTGGAGCCCTCTGTTATCCAGTTGTTCTTGGGTTTTTGAATTCTGGATGTCTGATATCTGTGAGGGAGTGGGGTTTGATGTACAGGATGCTGTAAAGTTGTAGAAGGTGGGTGTCTGTTTGTCACATGTCTTGTTCTACCAGAGCCCAATATAAACCATTTTTTCCTGAGTTTCTCTGGGAGTTGGGTGTGAGATACAGGTAAGAGATGGCTGTGAATAACCCAAAGGGACACTAAGGATGCCTTGCAGGAAACATTTTCTACAAACTTTATTATGTCCATGTACAGACCTGAAGGACCAGGGATTTCTGAATCCCACTAGACAACTTTCACTTCCTAGTAGTAGCAGCAGCAGTCAAGAAGGCTAGAGATAGCTGAGATTCTTCCCCTTTGGGCATTTGAGCACCTAAGCCTCTAGGGATGCCTTATAGTCTGGGGTGGACTCTCCCCAGCACTCTCCAGAGGATTCACAGAAAGAAGTTCTTATCTGAGGAATAGGATATCACCATACTCCACTTATGCCAGTAAAAGGACTATGTGGTCCTTATTTCTAGTATGGTTGAGGCATTGTCACAAGCTTCCACTAAAGAACTAGTTGAGGGGGATCTTATTCTTCAGGGCATTAGAAAGCCACCAAGGGTGTTCCAATTTCATAGCACCTTCAGACATATGGTCCTTATGGAATGAAACACCCCACACAGGGACTTAAAAAAGGGAAGGACATTGTGTAAGATTCCTTGCTACTTGAGGAATAGAACAACCTCCTGAGAATTCCTCACATTGATGCACTGGTTGAAACAATTACAAGGAAGACCACCATTCCCGTAGAATGGAAGTTCAATACTGAAGGATACCCAGGATAGGAAAATAGAGGAAACTCTTAAATAAGCCTTTACAACAAATAAAATGGCCCTGCAGACCTCCATCTGTGGGGGCTATGTGGCCCAAGCTGTCCTTCGTTGCATCCAGCAACTTCCAGTCAGCACAGAATTAGCCCACCTGGAGTCAGCAATATAATTTTTGGCTGATGATATGTATGTATAGAAATACAAAGCAAAAAAGACAGTCTCTACCCTTAGCTCACAATTTATATCTTCACTGTATTTATTTAATTAAAGCTTTTTTATACCGACATTCGTTTGCACATCACATCAGTTTACAGGAACAAGTAGTAACAAAGAACTTTAAAACAAGAAAGGAAGAAGGGAAAGTACATCTCAATGCTTAAGAAATGGGGTTACAAATTCAACAAAATTACTAATTAAAAATAGGGAGAAAAGACAAACGGATCGATACTGTAAAACCGCGGGAGAGCGGACTAACGCCCGCTCTCCCGGCGCACGCACCGGCCCTTCGCCGGTGCGAGCGATCCAGTATTCAAATGAGGTGACGCGGTGCAAACGAGGGAAAGGAGGCGCTAGGGACAGTAGCATGTCCCTAGCGCCTCCTTTTTGACAGGAGCGGCGGCTGTCAGCGGGTTTGACAGCCGACGCTCAATTTTGCCGGCGTCGGTTCTCGAGCCCGCTGACAGCCACGGGCTCGGAAACCGGACACCGGCAAAATTGAGCATCCGGTTTTCGGCCCGACAGCCGCGGGCCAAATTCAAATTTTTTTTTTTTTTTTTTTACTTTTGGGGACCTCCGACTTAATATTGCTATGATATTAAGTCGGAGGGTGCACAGAAAAGCAGTTTTTACTGCTTTTCTGTGCACTTTCCTGGCGCCGGAAGAAATTAGCGCCGACCTTTGGGTCGGCGCTAATTTCTTAGAGTAAAATGTGCGGCTTGGCTGCACATTTTACTTACTGGATCCCACGCGCATACCTAATAGGGCCATCAACATGCATTTGCATGTTGAGGGCGCTATTAGGTGCCGCGGGTGGGCCGCGTGTTTTCCTCCCCTTACTGAATAAGGGGTAAGGGAAAACACGCGTCCAGAGCAGGCTGACAGTGCGCTCCGACGGAGCACACTTTACTGTATCGACCTGTATAGGAGATAAAACAAGTAAACAAGAAACAGTAGAATAATAAAAATTTAAACAGGGGAAATATTGCATTCCTAAAGAATGGAGGATGGAAAGGGGTGGGGGGTTAATCAAAGGCCTGTTTGGAGAGCCAGGTTTTTAGTTGTTATTTTTTTTTAAATTTCTGTGTGCTGGGTTCCAAATGAAGGTCGGGGGCCATTGAGTTCCAGGTAGCAGGGCCTGCAATAGAAAGGGCTCTTTCTCTAGTGGAGGTGAGGTGTGTGAGTTTAGGTGAGGGTATGTGTAAGGTTCCTTTGTAGGCATATCTGGTAGGTCTGTTGGGGGTTTGGAAGTGTAAAGAGTCGTTTAGCCAGTGTACATTTTGGTTATGCAATGTCTTGTGTATAAATGTAAGAGTCTTATTGTGAATCCTGAAAGGGATAGGGAGCTAGTGGAGGTCTTTTAGGATGGGCGTGATATGGTCCTTTCTGCGAGTGATAATGAGGACTCTGGCAGTGGCATTTTGTAACATTTGGAGGGGTTTGATAGTAGTTGTAGGGAGGTCTAGAAGTAGGGCATTGCAGTAATCAATTTTGGAGAATATAATTGCCTGAAGGACGGTACGGAAATCATTAAGATGAAGGAGGGTCTTAGTTTTTTTAGAACATGAAGTTTGTAGTAGCAGTCTTTCATAGTAGCGTGTATGGATTTTTTTAGGTTCAGATGGCTATCTAAGATGACACCAAGATCTCTTACCTGTTGAGAGATCGTGAGTGAAGGGGGAATGGAGTTGATGTTGGTAAGGGTCTTAGTATTAGGGTTGTGGGAAATGATAAGGAGTTCTGATTTGGAGGTGTTCAGGGCGAGATTAAGATTAGTGATGAGATGGTTGATCGATGTGAGACAGTTTTCCCAGATCTTGAGGGATTTCGGAATGGAATCTGAGATAGGGATTAGAATTTGGATGTCATCTGCATAGATGAAGTAAGTGAGACATAGATCAGAAAGGAGTTTGCATAGGGGCAGCATGTAGATATTGAAATGCATAGAAGATAGTGCGGATCCTTGGAGTATGCCTCGAGTTAGCTTGATGGGTTCTGATTCACTATTAGCTATTTTGACCTTGTAGTGTCTATTGTCAAGATAAGATTCAAACCAGAGAAAGGCAGTGTCTGTTATGCCAATTTTGGAGAGTCTGTTTAGCAGAATTTTGTGGCTAATAGTGTCAAAGGCTGACGATATATCTAGCATTGCTAGAATGTACGAATGGCCATTATCTATTCCTTTGAGGAGTGTGTCAGTGAGGGAGATAAGTAAAGTTTCAGTGTTAAAGAATTTGTGGAAGCAAAATTGCAATGGGAATAGAATATTGTATTTCTCTAAGTGATCAGAAGGTTGGAGGTTTACTACTTTTTTTCAGGAGTTTTGCTAAGAAAGGGAGGATTGAAATGGGTCTAAAGTTGGCTGGAACTGAAGGGTTAAGATTAGGTTTATTTAGGACAGGTTTGACTATGGCTTGTTTTAATGTGGCAGAGACATTTCCATGTGTAAGGGAAGTGTTGACGATCTCAGCTAGGGGTTTGGCTATTATGTTTGGGTTTGTTAAAAGGGATTTTATAGGGATAGTATCAGATCGGTGTGATGCAGGTTTTATTTTCTTTAAGAATGATTCAGTTTCAGAGGTGGAAGTGGTCTCAAAAGATCCCAGGATAGAATTTGTGTTTTTTGAGAGGACGATGTTGTAGAGATAGTAGGGGGAAAATTCACCTTTAGCTTGGAGATTTTGTCATTGAAAAAGTAGGCAAGGTCATTGCATTTGGTTTTGGAGTCCATGTCAGATATTGGGAGGGGGGGGGGGGGGGGGAGAGGGATACCTCTCTACGAACCATGTGCTGTGGAGCGACTGTCGGCTTTCCCCTTTGTTCTAGTTTAAAAGCTGCTCTATCTCCTTTTTAAAGGTTAGCGCCAGCAGTCTGGTTCCACCCTGGTTAAGGTGGATCCCATCCCTTCAGAAGAGACTCCCCCTTCCCCAAAAGGTTCCCCAGTTCCTAACAAAATTGAATCCCTCTTCCTTGCACCATCGTCTCATCCACGCATTGATACTCCAGTGCTCTGCCTGCCTCTGGTGACCTGCGCGTGGAACAGGGAGCATTTCAGAGAATGCTACCCTGGATGTTCTGGATTTAAGCTTTCTACCTAAGAGCCTAAATTTGGCTTCCAGAACCTCCCTCCCTCCCACATTTTCCTATGTCATTGGTGCCCACATGTACCACGACAACCGGCTCCTCCCCAGCACTGTCTAAAATCCTATCTAGGTGACGCATGAGGTCTACCACCTTTGCACCAGGTAGGCATGTTATGAGGCAATCCTCATGCCCACCAGCCTCCCAGCTATCTACATTCCTAATAATCGAATCACCAACTATGACGGCCGACCTAACCCTTCCCTCCTGGGCAGTAGGCCTTGGGGAAATATCCTCAGTGCGAAAGGACATTGCATCACCTGTAGAGCAGGTCCTTGCTACAGGATACCTTCCTGCTGCACTTGGTTGATGCTCTCCAATCATGAGACCTTCTTCCTCCAAGGCAGCACCAGGGCTGCCAGTCTGAAGTTGGGACTTGGCTACTATTTCCCTGAAGGCACTCACATCAGCTACTTGCTCTGGATCCTCCTGTGTTTGTGGTGCCTCACTACTCTGTGTTGCTGGCAATTTCTCCACACCAGCAGCACCTTCATCCTCACTTTAGCTCTAGTCACATTGGGGAAGCCTGGGAGCAGTTTCAGCATTCACCAGCCGCCCGTTCTGGCTCCTGACACATGGGCTGCCTTCCTCTGTTCGCGGCACTTTTTTTAATCGTGGCAGAACTCACCTGCCCTGTCATGGATCTCCAAAGATTTTATTAAAAAAAATATGTGGCTATATTCCTGAGGCCTCACAGGCAACGTCAGGCCCCCATAGCCACAAAAAATATGTTGGGCCTATCACAGCCAGA
Organism: Rhinatrema bivittatum; assembly: GCF_901001135.1. Taxonomy (NCBI): domain Eukaryota; kingdom Metazoa; phylum Chordata; class Amphibia; order Gymnophiona; family Rhinatrematidae; genus Rhinatrema; species Rhinatrema bivittatum. The sequence continues at coordinate 57,431,865 of NC_042620.1, read as the reverse complement.
GGAGGACAGAAAGCAAAAAAGCACAACTTAGGGTATAGATGAATACATTGTTTTTACATTTTTCACCTGTCTTCTCTAAAGTTCAGCAGAAAAAGACCTAAATGGTCCATCCAGTCCGTCCAACAAGTTGTTTAGGTGAATAACTGCCTTTAATGCCAGTTATCCTCATACCATCTGTTTACAGTAGTAATTGCTGCTTTCTATGTTATGAACTCACCTGCCTGCGGGTTCCCCCCGTGAGAAGGCACTCACCACTCACTGCTGTTTCCTCGACGTGGCATGGACGCCACCGTCGGGCCTCTCCTGTGCGTCTGGAACCGCGGACTGTCTCTGCCCACGTGGCCCGGAGGCCGCCCTGGATGTCCTCCTTCTTCATGGCATGGTGCTGCTTCAGACCTGCCATCTGCGGGGCCGGGACTGCCCCGACACCACTGCCATTTTCGCGGCGCTAGCCGCAAGCCCCGGTCCCATCCGGTGGCTGGAGCCGCCCCTGGGGCCTCCTGCAGCGGCTGGAGCCGCTTCCGACATCAGGGCCTATTCCTCAGGCCCAGCCTGCATCTGTACGCACAGATGCTGTGCAGGCCGCTGTCCATGGTCTTGCACAGCCCTGCTTCCTGTTCCTTAGGCGCCGGCGCGCGCCTTTTCACTGAATTTAAAGGGCCAGGCACAGGAAGTGTGCTGGCCCCACCTTTAATGGGACTTCCTCTCCCAGCCCTATAAAAGGGCTGCTCCGTCAGTCTGTCATGGCCTTGCATCTGAATGACATCCCCTCTGGAGGCTCCTGCCTGCCAGAGCCTTGTAAGGTCTTCTGTTCTTCGTGGAGCTCCTCATCTTGTCTGCCTTCGTACCATGTCTTCGTGTCTTGATGTCTTGCCTGAGGTCCCGGTCCATGTCCTGATGTTCCGTCATGATCTTCCACCTCCTGATGTGCCTGCCTTCCAGGATGTTCTTCCCTGCGTCTTCATCTGGTGCACCTGAGCCTTCTGTTCCTGTAGAGCTATGGTTCTCGGATGATGTTGTGCCCGAGAATGGAGTGGCCTGCAGGTGGGATTTGTCCTTGTGCTCCTGAGCCTCTGTTCCTGCCAGTCATAGGTGAAGCTTCGGATGACATCGGCTCTGTCATTGGAGTTCCTCCTTGCCTGGATCTTCCCCGCTCTTGTAGCGCTCTCCTCGTGGTCCGTGACCAGCCTCTTAGGGCTGTGTAGGGCGCATAGTGGGACAGGGTGGTCCGCGACTCAGTCCCGCGGGTGGGCTGAGTAGGGTGCCCTGAGAGACAGTGCCAGTGTCCTTCCTCCCAGCTGTTGTCAAGTTCCAAGTCTCGCCTGTGATGCCGTTGCATCAAGCAAGTGTCTTCGTCTGTGATGCCGTTGCATCAACCCAAGTGTCTTTGTGCGTAATGCCATCGCATCCATCATAGTCCTGTCTACATGTCAAGGCCTCCGTTTGCCCTCAACCTCAGGCCAGGCCTGCTGCTCCATGCTGTTCCAAGCCGCAGGTCCGAAAGGGCTCAGAATGGTTGGAGGACCATTCAACTTCCAACATCATCCTGGTTTTGGCCTTGGGAGTTTGCAGGCCTGGCAGAGGGTCAGCCCGTCAGCCATGCTGAACCACGTCAACCCTTGGGTTGGTCCTGGACGCATATGGGGCCGGGCTGAGGCCCAAGGACACACTAAAACACCTGAGTGCAACATTCTACAAGTTACCCCATAAACCAGGTTTAGAGATGAGCATTGTTTAGTTCTTTTGGTTCGGGCTTCATTTTTGGGCACCTGCGGGAAATTTCGTTTTTCCCGTGATTCATTTTTTTTTCATGGGTCCCAATTTTCATGTTAGTGCTCGCTAACCTGCACTAACACGAACTACTAATTTTTCCGAATTTTCGGTTTTCCCGAGCCATGACAAATTAGACAATTTTGTTGAAATTGACTAATTCGTGAAAAGCAAATGCACATCTCTACCCAGGTTACCCTTTTTTCATTTCTACTCTTTAGCCATTAGGGATCCTCTGTGTTTATCCCACACCCTTTTGAATTCTTTTATAGTTCTTGCCTTCAGTTCCTCTTTCAGGAGGATATTCCATGTATCCACCACCCTTTCCATAAAAAAATAAAAAAGATATACCAATTAAAGGATATATGGGGGATAATATTTCATTAGTGTTTGCCAACCCTGTCTTGGAGGCATACATAACCAGTATTGTTTTCAGGATAGCTGTAATGAAAATGTCTGAAATATTTTATATTGAAAATATATATATATGCATGAAATACTGTATATCTCATACATATTCATTATGGTTATCCAGTAAAGCTGTGGATCTCAACTGGTATGTCATAACACACTGATGTGTCACAAGGTCTTTGAAGGTGTGCACAGGATCAGCAGGGGGCTTTCTTCCTCATCTGCCCTGATGGAAGTTGAATTACTTTTTATTTATTGGCTTGACAAGAAGCTACTCTCATTTCCTTCTCCTCTTTCTGGCTCAGTGGGAGACTGTTTCCTCCTTCACCCAGATCAGAGTGAACCATTGCCAAGTTCTGCTCTTCTGGGCCCAATGGGACACCAAATTTATCTTTCTCCACTGAGCCTGGAAAATATGCTTCTGATTCTCTCCTCACCCTCTGGAGGATGGTGGAAAGGAGGTTGGGAATGCTGGGCAGGAAGAAGTGGAGGAGAGAGTGTGTGGACGCTGCTGATCAGGTAAGGTTGGGAAAGAAGAGGTTGGGGGATTACTGGATAGGATGCGGGAGAAAGCAGGAAGGGATAAGGAGAATCGAGCAGGGATGAGAGAGAGCTTAGTGAAGAGGATGCATGAGAAATTGGGAATACTATGCAGGGATGTAAGTGTGAGGGGATGATTAAAAGGGAGTACTTGGGAGAAGTGAGAACAATGGGAGCATGGAGGAGGAGCAATAGGGTGCAAGAGCCATAATGTCAGTTTTGGGATTGTGCATTTCTTCTATCTTTGTTCTTTGCTTACTATAGAAGGAAATGAATTTTATTTTCTATTTTTCCAGTTTTGCATTGCATGCAGGGCATTTTTTTTAGATTTTCATTATAGTTTTTGTCTCTGCATTTGTAATTTGTGGTCTTATATTCTGTATTTGGTGAAGGACAGTTCTATAAACATGTAGGAATTTGTTTCAGTCTTATCTGTTGTGTTATCTCAATAGGATATGCACTGGTGGTTCACTGCTGCCTTTTCATAAGAGGGTTATTGCTGCTTGAGTCCTTGGTGTTAATACCTCTATGGGATGGCAGGTTTGTTACATATATGCTGAGTGCTTTTTTTCAGGTTTTGTATTTTACAATGTTCCTGACAGAAGATGGAGTTTGTGTTACTGTTACTGAGATGACACCAGAATCAGAATACCTGTTTTGTAGGGGGAAATATCCTAGTTCTGTTCTGCTAACATTATTGGGGGCTGCGGTGGGGGTTTCCTGTGGATGTAGACTATATGTTTTCATTTAGCCTTATGTATTTTCATTTAGCCTCATGTATTCAATGTGTCACATAGGTGTGCATCGACTGTTAGGTCCTGATAGAGAAAAGGTTGAGAACTACTGCAGTAAAACATACTGGTCAGATATGTGTCTAGGGCAGAGCTTGGGAATACCGCATTGCATTATATTTGCAGTTTAAAAAAATGTAGATTTATCAGAAATAAACTGCATTGTTTGATCATTTTTATGCTGGTCTTTAGAGACTGCTTGAAATAATGGCAGTCTCAGTTATATTGCAGTGACATTTAAAAATGAAAATTTAGAATACATGCATCGGGCTCAGTGACTCAACCCACGACAAGCCCGTTGGGCCCTGTTCTTTACCCGCTTCAATTTCATCCTCAGTTACAGACTGGCCGGGAAGAATGTTAAGGCTGATGCCCTGTCACGGGTGTTTGAGTCTATGGAAGAGCCCGAGGAGCCGCAGTTTATAATAAAGCCATCCCGTATCCTGTTGTCGGCCACCACAACCATCCCACCCAGGAAGACACTAGTTCCGCTGCATTGGCAGAAACAAGCCTTGGCATGGGCTCATGACTCACATTGTTCAGGTCACCCTGGACAATCCCGGACATTACAGACCCTGCGTCGGTATTACTGGTGGCCGCAGATGAATAAAGACGTCCGGGCATACGTGGAGTCCTGCCAGTCGTGTGCCCGCTACAAGAGGATCCCCGGTGCAGTTCCGAGCTTACTTCAATCCTTACCGGTGCCCTCAGAACCCTGGACCTATGTGGCAACTGATTTCGTGGTGGACCTGCCACAATCCAGCGGCAACACCGTGATCTGGGTGGTCGTCGACCGTTTTAGTAAAATGGCACATTTTGTGCCACTGCCAGGTTTGCTGTCTGCGCCACAGCTGGCCCAGCTGTTAGTCCAGCATATCTGGCCCCGCGATTCATCGGGCCGTTTCCCATCATCCGGCAGGTGGGTTCTGTCTTTTATCAACTTCGCCTCCCTCCGTCTCTCCGGATACAAAACACGTTCCACGTCTGCCTCTTAAAGCCTCTGGTATTGTCATTGCCCTCCAGCACGCCTCCTACTCCTCAACCTGTCGCCTCTGAAGATGACCTCACCTACCAGGTCCAGGAGGTGTTAGATGTGAGAAAACATCCCAAGAAATGGGAGTATGTGTTGGCATGGGAGGGCTTCAGTCCCGAAGAGAACTCCTGGGAGCCCAAGGGCTAACATCCTGGATCGGAGACTATTGGACCAGTTTCACAGAGACCATCCGTCTAAACCCAGGCCTCCAGGAAGGCGCCCTAAAGAGGGGGGTACTGTTGTGTTCCACGGCCGTCCGCGGGCATGGCTCCCTACCTCCTCCCATGACCGGGCCGGCGGCGGCAGTGTCGGGGCAGACAGCCCTGCGTCCAGGTGTGATGCCCCCGCGTGTCGACGCGAGCAGCCAGGCTAGCCGCTGGGTCTGGAGCCATCCCTTCTCCTCCCTCGTGGCAACTACTGCTTTCTTCCATGGCCCGGGATCCAAGATGGCCACCGCCATCTTAGGCGCGAGGCCACGCCTCCTCTCCAGATATAAAGGGACCTCATCCCTTTAATTACTCTCAGCTGAATCCTATCCACATGGTCAGAGGAAGTATAAAAGGAAACTTCCTCTGACCGTTCCTTGACTTGGCAATGTCTCCTGCGAGTGTTGTTTGAGTCTGCTTGTTTCGGTGAGTTCCAGTGTCTTCACGTCTTGTTCCAGTTTCGTCTTGGTGTTCCCGGTTCCTGACTTCGGATTGGCTGACTGTGATTCCCGGTTCCTGACTTCGGATTGGCTGACGGTGATTCCTGGTATCGACTTCGGACTGGCAAGGGATAACCCTCTGGCACTCGACTTCGGACTTCTTCTAGACCACTGTCGCCAAGGGCCCACCTGTCCCAGCGGCCCGGGTCCCTACAGGCTCCTCCTGGGGGGACCGCGGGTCTCCAGGGCAAAGCTCCAGTTGGTCCTTGCACCAATACCCTGACCTCTCAAAGGTCCACCTAAGTCCCAGCGGTCGGGTCCCTACGGGCTCCTCCTGGGGGGACCACAGACCACCAGTGGTGAAGGCCATCTCTTCGTCCATCTCCACAGTAGCTTCTGTCTTCACTGCCAAGGGTCAGCTGCTCTCCTCCTCTGTCCTGCCTCGCCACCCGACGAGAGAACCTACGGATCCTCTGCAAGGTGTAACATCCCCTCGTCGGCCCAAGGGTCCACAAGCCTGAGCATAACATTAATAAAGTAAATTATGGCTTTATAGTTGGAGTACAGAAAGGAGACTGATTGTTCACATTTCATTTAGATACTCTAGTGCTACAATATGGTTTTCATGGTTTTGTACAGTATTAAAAATATATTCATTTAGACTTAGTGGGAAATGGTATTACAAGACTAGAACTCCATTGGCATTATTAACACAATACAGAACTTTAATCTGAAGAAAAGTGACTTTATCAAAACATATTATGCTGTTAAACATGTGCTACATTTAGTTTAATTGTTATGTCTATAATTTGACTACAAATTAGCTTTTGTATTTGAACCTTACTTTGGTTCTTGATTTCTGTGAACTACTGATAAAAGGACAAGCGTGCTAGAATATATGGCATCAGATGAAATCATGTGATTCCTTAGCAACAGTATCCAAACGGTTTCTCTTCAAAATCCAATAATATTTTGCGATGAGCTTATAGTATGGATATTAACAATATGGTCCAGACTTTGTTAAACTTTAGATTCAATACATTTGTATTGTAAATGAACTGAAATGCAGATGAACTGAAAAAAAAATGCTGAACAGAAATGGCAACCAGTTGATGATTGATTTCTAAATAGTTGAACAATGTGGGGACTGTTTTTTTTAATTAAAGCAAGAAGCTGCCAATATCATGCCAATACTGATATGTCAAAGTGGAATTACAAATGGTGTAAGAGTATTTAACTATGAAAATTTAGCTCTATTTGAAAAAAAAATTATTTTTCATCAATATCATATGGTAATGAGAGAACTGTATTACATTAAGCAAAGCAATTTTGTGACTTTAAAAATAAAATGTGACTTTATCTATAATGAAATAATATTACAAAAGATTTTATTTTAAAATTATATCTATTGGTATTCAGTTCTTCAGTTATAGATCAAAATAAGAGCAAATGAACAATTTATGACTAGGCCTCTATTATATAAGTTAAGTTTCCAAATTACATTATGGTATTATTACAATATGGTTGTTTCTGACAGACTGACTCCATATACCTCTTTTGTATGGTATATATGAGTTAACCCGATACCAAATGTGAAATATAAAAACCAAAACTTTGATAGCCTTGTGAATATTTGACCCCCTCCACAAGCCACAAAATACCATGCACCATGATGCTGAATAAGCTATCCCCCCACAGATGTTCTCTCTCAAATGGGAAAGGGGAGGGCAACAGTGGTTGATGCAAGTCACAGTCAATCTTGTGAATATTTCCCAGCACTGCATGCAAAATGATGAATGTAGTGGTAGACGGATAGTTCAGGGGAGCTTATGACTATGGCCATTTAGTTCAGTGCTAGCTTCCCATCTTGCCTTCCAAATGGAGCCAAGCTTTATTAGTGATTGAAATCCTCCTTTCAGATGTGCCTAGCTGTCCAGATCTTCCCAGAGATTCCCAGAGATCTTCCCAGATCTTCCCAGCATAGCATGGGCTGAGGGCCATCTGCCCTCAGCCCATGCTATGCTGCTAATTTTTCCCTATCTGTATTCTCCTGCAGTGGCTTGGAAGTTTTTTGCAGCATCACTAATGACTCCAGCTCAGGTCTGAAGTGAAAGACCCCTATTTTGACTACTTTACCATCCAACATATAATAAAATGATAGAGACAAAAAAAGACCAAAGTGGCTCATCCAATCTGTTCAATAAGACATTTAGGGGCGGATTTTAAAACCCCTGCGCGCGTAAATCCAGCAGGATTTACGCGCGCCGGCGCGCCTATTTTGCATAGGCCGCTGGTGCACGTAAAGCCCCGGGACGCGCGTAAGTCCCGGGGCTTTTGAAATGGGGAGGGAGGGGGCATGTCCGGGGGCGTTCCCGAAACGAAGCGGCGTTTCGGGGGTGTGCCGCGGCGTTTCGTAAGAGGGCCCGGGGGCGTGGTGCCGGCCCAGGGGCGTGGTCGAGGCCTCCGAACCACGCCCCTGGGACCGGAGGACAGAGCGGGGCTGCCGGCGACAGGCGTAACTTTGCCGACAAAGGTAAGGGGGGGTTTAGATAGGGCCAGGGGGGGTGGGTTAGGTAGGGGAAGGGAGGGCGAAGAAAAGTTCCCTCCGAGGCCGCTCCGAAATCGGAGCGGCCTCGGAGGGAACAGGCAGGCCGCGCTGGGCTCGGCGCGCGCAGGTTGCACAAATGTGCACCCCCTTGCGCGCGCCGACCCCGGATTTTATAAGATATGCGCGGCTACGCGCGTATCTTATAAAATCTGCTGTACTTTTGTTCGCGCCACCGTCCGCCCCTTAGGTTGTAACTGCCACTTCATGCAGATTAATCCCTTGCCTTTTGTTTAGGATTGCAACTGCATTCTATGCAGATCCATGCATTCTGTTAGGGTTGCTGCCTTACTGTATTCTTGTTCTTTTGGTTTCCTTTTCATCAGCTGCTTTCATTTCTTCAGGTACAATTTTTAACTGCTCTGTGTGTGCGGTTGCCAATTGGCCTTAGATTTTCAAGACAGGTTAATCCGAATCCTGGTTTTACCTCATTCCATGCAGGGACTTATTTTGATTTCCTTATTGCATTTTCTAAGAAAAGCAAGACTATAAGTACCTAAATGCAGGAGAGTAAAATCAGGATTGACTCAATCTGTCCTGACAATCTGGACCCAGTTGGAAACACTAGCTCTGTGGCTACTTACCTGGTAACATAGAACCTACAATGCACCTTCTCCAGTAACCCGTACTGGAGAAGGTTTTCATGGGTAATGATTCAGATGGACTGAACCAAATCACGGTGAACTTAGAAGATGTGGTAGGCCTGATTGACAAACTGAAGAGTAGTAAATCACTTGGACTGGATGGTATACACCCCAGAGTTCTGATGGAACTAAAACATGAAATTTCAGACCTATTAGTAAAAATGTATAACCTATCATTAAAATCATCCATTCTACCTGAAGACTGGAGAATAGCTAATGTAACCCCAATATTTAAAAAGGGCTCCAGGGGCGATCGGGAAAATACAGACTGGTTAGCCTGACTTCAGTGCCAGGAAAAATAGTGGAAAGTGTTCTAAACATCAAAATCACAGAACATATAGAAAGACATGGTTTAATGGAACAAAGTCAGCATGGCTTTACCCAAGGCAAGTCTTGCCTCACACATTTGCTTTGCTTTTTTGAAGGAGTTAATAAACATGTGGATAAAGGTGAACCAATAGATGTAGTGTACTTGGAAGTTCAGAAGGCGTTTGACAAAGTTCCTCATGAGAGGCTTCTAAGAAAAGTAAAAAGTCATGGGATAGGTGGCGATGTCCTTTCGTGGATTACAAACTTGCTTAAAGTCAGGAAACAGAGAGTAGGATTAAATGGGCAATTTTCTCAGTGGAAGAGTGTGGGCAGTAGAGTGCCTCTGGGATCTGTATTGGGACCCTTACTTTTCAATATATTTATAAATGATCTGGAAAGAAATACGACGAGTGAGATAATCAAATTTGCAGATGATACAAAATTGTTCAAAGTAGTTAAATCACAAGCAGATTGCGATAAATTGCAGGAAGACCTGTGAAACTGGAAAATTGGGCATCCAAATGGCAGAAGAAATTTAATGTGGATAAGTGCAAGGTGATGCATATAGGAAAAAATAACCCATGCTATAGTTACACAACATTAGGTTCCATATTAGGTGCTACCACCCAAGAAAGAGATCTGGGCGTCCTAGTGGATTACACATTGAAATCGTCGGTTCAGTGTGCTGCGGCAGACAAAAAAGCAAACAGAATGTTGGGAATTATTAGACAGGGAATGATGAATAAAACGGAAAATGTCATAATGCCTCTGTATCGCTCCATGGTGAGACCACACCTTGAATACTGTGTACAATTCTAGTCGCCACATCTCAAAAAATATATAACTGCGATGGAGAAGGTACAGAGAAGGGCAACAAAAATGATAAGGGGAATGGAACAGCCCCCCCTATGAAGAAAGACTAAAGAGGTTAGGATTTTTCAGCTTAGAGAAGAGACTGCAGAGGGGGGATATGATAGAGGTGTTTAAAATCATGAGAGGTCTAGAATGGGTAGATGTGAATCAGTTATTTACTCTTTCAGATAATAGAAAGACTAGGGGGAACTCCATGATGTTAGCATGTGGCACATTTAAAACTAATTGGAGAAAGTTCTTATTCACTCAACGCACAATTAAACTCTGGAATTTGTTGCCAGAGGATGTGGTTAGTGCAGTTAGTATACCTGTGTTTAAAAAAGGATTGGATACGTTCTTGGAGGATAAGTCCATTATCTGCTATTAATTAAGTTGACTTAGAAAATAGCCACTGCTATTACTAACATCAGTAACATGGAATAGACTTAGTTTTCATGTACTTTCCAGGTTCTTATGGCCTGGATTGGCCACTGCTGGAAACAGGATGCTGGGCTTGATGGACCCTTGGTCTGTCCCAGTGTGGCAAGTTCTTATGTTCTCTTTCCAGCTTCTTCAGACTGCTAATGCTATTAAAACTCTTCATGGATGCAAGTTAGATCAGCTAGTCACTCCAGAAAGGCCCCACCTCCTTTTTCTATATTATTATTCTTTGCTTAAATCATATCTCTGACAGTTATTGTACTGTTAGTTTGGCAGCATCTCTCCATAATTTTACTTTCCTAAAAAGAAAAAATAAATCAGAGGTAGTAAGATTCTTAATCCTGTAAAGATTGATGTGGTGGGAAAAAATACAAACTAATAATAATCTATGCCTGAAGCATCTGGATTTTTCTTCATGTATAGATCAATGAATGAGAGAAAAAGGGAGGGGAAGGGAAACAAGCTGCAGGGGAAGGAAAGGTATCATGTTCTGGCCTCCAGCTCGTGTCCCGGCATCAGGCTTGAGTCAGGGCTGAGGACCCAGCAGTGGGACCTGGTCTCCAGACCAGGTTGTGGCATCAGGACTGGGTCCAGACCCAGGCCTAAGCTGAGGCCCAGGTATCAGGACCTGATCTGCAGACTGGGTTGCAGCGTTGGGTCTGGACCCATTTCCTGGGCTTACCTGAGGTCCTGGCATTAGACATGGGCTTAGGCCTGGACCATGACAGTGGAACCTCGGAGCAGGTAAGTTTTCAATATTTTTGGAGTCTTCGTCAAAGGGTCAGCATTAGGCTTGGGTCTTGGCCGAAACCCCAGAGTTACACTCTGGCCTAGGCCGTGGTTCATGCATCAGGCCACAGCCTATGTGTAGGTGAGGCTCGGCCTCGGGTCGAAGCCTAGGCCAAGGCACCGGAATCACCCTCCGGCCTTAGCCAAGGCCCTTGCTTTGGGTCTTGGCCTATTCTCTAAGTGAGGCCCTAGATTCGGGCCTGGGCCTGGGCCTTGGCCTAGGCCTAACGGATCAATTTTGTTTTCAAAACAAAAAGTGAAAGCCATTGAAATTTCAGCAGATTTTCAATTGTTTTGCCTTGATAACAAACTAAATAGGAAATTTTGTCTAATTTCCTATTTTGTTTCTCTCAAATGCCCACCCCTATCAATTATCCCCAAATCCAAAAAAATTGTAACAAAATTCTTCAATGGCTTCATTTTATCTATCCTGCTCCTATTCAACTTTTAACTAACTCTCCTTCTCTGTTCAAGATCAAGGGATGATCTCTCTTGTTGCAGTAATGTTCTCCTTCTCCTCCTTCTTTCCCCTCAGATCCGGCATCCTCTAACCCACTGGGACTGACAATGCCCATGCTCCCAGGGTTGATATACCCCAGAACTAACCTCTCCCCCAAAAGGTTGGTTTCAGGCCATCTGAGTAACTTCAAAAAATACTATCTCATCCTATTACCTCTAGCTTAGGAAGAAAATAATATTAGACTTAGTGATGGGCTACAATCCTGGATCATATTAGTTTTCATTGCACCAGTCTCTATCTCCCAAGTTCCCCCTCTCCCACAAGCTGTTACACTCTCAGTCTCAACAGAAGTCACTCAGTACGACAGTAAGCTAAGCAGTTAAGCACTCCAAGTAGTCTGCATCTTCTCTTTTTTTTATATTTTTATTTAACAGAGAAGGAGAACAACCCTCCACTTCAAAGGACAGTTCTGCTGCATGAAGGGGTGATTCGGAATGTTCTGCTTTTCAAAGGAGGATATGGACCACCAGGCACACATTTTCCTCTGGAAGGAGGCAGTACTATTTACCCCCCCCAGGGCTCCCACTGTGATTTTCCTAAATACCAGGTAGCCAGGCACAGCCCATCTATTGGCCCTACTATGTGACGAGGGCTGCCCAGTGGCACTAGTAGCTCCTGTCCCTGTCAAAAGATAAGGGCAAAGGGTGTCTGTCACCATTTTGAGTGAGGGCAGCCACTGGCCTGGGTGCTGGAGGTCATTCCTGGGTGTCCCATTAGTCCACTGAGTTTTTGTGGTGAGTACTGAAGGGGGAGTCAGGAGGGGGTTGAGGGTCCGCTGGTGAGGGAGGACTCTGTTTTTTAATAAATAAGGGTTTGGGTGGGTTCAGGATTTTGTTTTTATTTTTAAAGTTAACATTTTTTTAACCCCCCCACAACAATATGAAAAGCAACACAAACTTTTGTGTAGTTTCCTATAGTTTTTCAGTTTCCCTGAAATGCAAAGAAATAGGAAATATCATCTATATTTCCTATGTCATTGCAACAACTTCCCATTCTTAATATCTTTTCTTGCATGCTCTTGTATGAACAATAAATTTAAGTTTTGATAATTTTTTTATTTTCTAATTTTATCTTTTAACAGCAAGTAACCCTAGCAGCAGTGAAGTGGGGCTTTCTGAGCCAAGGTCTGAAGAAGGACCCAGGACTAGAGGTTAGTTTAAAAAATAGTACTAATTAGTTTTGTCTTTCTGTTGGTTGTGTTGCCTATTCTAATCAAAGAAATCTATTGTGTTTGCTACTATTTGTGTGTGTGTGTGTGTGTGTGTGTCATCATCATTCACTGTTATTCACAGCATTGCTATGGTAGACTTTGCATTACTTCATTAGGGTTATGTTGTGCGTGCATGCGTGCGTGTGTGTGTATGAAAGTACGCATGTATTTTCCCTCACGCATCGCCTTTGCCCTCACTATGTCACAGTACTAACTTTGCCCTCACTATGTCACAGTACGCATCGCCTTTGCCCTCACCATGTTACAGGGAGCGACAGTCGCTCCCTGTGACATGGTGAGGGCAAAGGCGATCGGCGCCATTTTGAAACCAGTCCAGCACCTGCACCGGCACCAAGGGTATGATTGAAGGGATGGCTCCCGGACCCCCCGCTAGACCACCAGGTACACGTAAAAGGTTTTTGGGAGGGTCGGGAGGGTCGGGAGGGTGGGAGAAGCAAAGGGGTAATTTGTAAAGGGTTGGGGTGGGGTTTTTTTTATCGGGTCATCGGCGCCATTTTTCTCAGTGGTAGCCAAAATGGCGCCGATGGCCCGAGAGTGGGAGATTGCACCGGGACCCCCCCACCCACTGGACCACCAGGTAATTTAACATTTTGGGGGGGTTCGGGAGGGTGGGGGAGGGTAAAGGATTGGTTTTAAAGGGTCGGGGGGGGTTTAGGGGTTGTTTTGGTGTGCCGGTTTTCCCGCCCTCCCCCCAAATAATTCCCGTACTCGATTTAATGATTTTTCATGATAAATCGAGGGAATTCCTATTGTATCGAGTCCCTTACCGATTAATGATGATTTTAAAATTATCGGACGATAATTTAAATCGTTAAAAAACGATTCACATCCCTAGTAATAAGTATAGTAATAAAATAAGTATCTTCCTCCAAATCATTTAGACTATCTATAATCTATCTACTACTACTACTACTGTACCATGATAGACAAGTACTATGCACATGATAGTATATAACTTTATTTAGTCTTATTATCATTAATATTGAATTAATAATATATTCCTTGCTGCTGCTTTTAAGATATAAACATTATCCATTTTTTTAACTGACTTTTGCCTTGCTGTTTTTTTTCCTTTTTCTGAACAGAAGAATAGGCAACAACCCCCAACACAACTCAGCAAGCTGGCAGGCCCAACAATATAGAGGACAGCCCACATTTTTCTTTCCTCCCCAGGACAATCAAGCCATTGGTCCTGGCCTCCAAGCAGTGCTAATTCATCTTGCAGGTTCGGCTGCAACAGATTCAAATAATCAAGTTCTACTGCTGCTGTTCCTGCAGATGATACAACCTATGAATGAATGTTTAGATAGCCTACTGTTGAAAGTGCAGGGCATGAAAGCCACTCAAATGGCACATTTCAAGTGTGATAGAACAGATCTCCAATACTCTTGTACCCTCACTCCAGGTACTCTAGATCTGTGGTGACCAGGATCAATGATGTGATTGTCCTGGGGCTTCCTTCCTCTAATTATGTATCTCCTTCACTCCCATTTTTTAAATTTTTTTAAAAAATGTTATTTTTATATTAATATTATTTATTTTTAAAAAATTAGTTTGCACTGCAATTATGAAGAAAATATATTGCATGTGTTCTTTATTTTGATTTTTTTTTCATTTATATAATTTTATAAATATATTTATTTTTATTTTAATTAGAAATAGTAATTATATTTGTCTTTGTAATGTTATTTTATTTTTTTTATCACTGGAAATTTCTGGGAAACCAAGCAGAGAAAGATTCATTTTGATAAAAAAACAATTGTTCAACCAACTCTGGAGAATATCGTGAGTGATATAGACTGACAACATTCCCTGTTATGGAAAATACCTGTTCACTTGGCACACTGGTTGGTGGAAAGGAAAGGAAGTGTTGCACAACTTTGGCAAGGTCGGGCAAGTCTAAAACCTTGTGTTCTCAATATCCTAAGAGATCTAACCGGAGTGATATGTATTGTATACAGGAACTTCCGGTATATAAAAAACCAAAAATAATAAAATAAATAAATCTATGGCCATGTTCACAGTTGGCTCAGATAGGTAATGCTTGACTTAAATTTCTGAAAACTTTTCCTGAGGGTAGTGTTCATCACTACTTACACTTCTGCTGCCAAATGCAGTCTCCTAGACAAGGCAAGGATTCCCTGGCACCCACTTACCCAGTCCGGTGAGCATCCTCTGGCAAGGATTAGGCTTAAGCCTCATATTTATGTAGGCTGAGGCTGCAGTAGGTTATGTCCGCAGCCAACTCAAGGCCAGCACATTGGCCTAGGCCACAGCCTGCACCCAGGCGTGATACCAAAAGCACAGAGTCTGGGTCTGAACACCAGGACCTCAACCCAGAACCAGGCCTGAAGCCACAACCTAACACAGAGGCCAAGTCCTGATGCCTGGGCTTCGAGAGAACAAGCCCAGGCCCGATGGCATGACACAACCTGGAGACCAGTTCCTGATACCAGGACCTGAGCCCGAGTCCAAGCCTACGCCATGACCTGATCCAGAGGCTAGTTCCCAACACCAGGCCCTTGGCCCAGGCTTGATGCCACCACCCAATCCAGAGGCTGCATTTCTGGGGTCAAGGCCTAAGCTCAAACCCAGGCCCGACTCTGGGGCATTGGCCAGGAGGTCTGAACTCAACATCAGGTCTTCAGACCAGGGTCCTATTTGGGTCCTCTTCTTTCTTGAACTCTTCATTTAAAAATGACAGTGTCTGCTGGGGTTGTGGTGTAGTTAAATCCAGCGCATTCACCACGGTGGACACCTTCATTTCTCATTGAGTTAATGAATGGGTGCCTTCCTGGGGTCTGTCTGTGTGAGAATGGGTGCCTGCCTGGGAGTGTGTGTGTGTGTGTGTGTAATAATGAATTGGTGCCTGCCTGGGGTCTTTCTGTGTCTGTGTGAGTATGAATGTGTGCAAGCCTGGGAGGTGGGGAGAGCGGTGTGAAAATGAATGGGAGCTTGCCTGGGTGTGAGTGTGTGTATATATGTGAGGGAGCCAGTGAGAGTGATAGCGTGTGTGTGTATGAGAGAATCCGGGGGAGGAAGAGACTAAGACTAATTGGAAGACTAATCGGAAGAGACTAAGACTAAGACTAAGACTAAGACTAATCAGAAGAGACTAAGACTAAGACTAATCGGAGAAAATTATTTTTCACTCAACGCACAATCAAGCTCTGGAATTTGTTGCCAGAGGATGTGGTTAGTGCAGTTAGTGTAGCTGGGTTCAAAAAAGGTTTGGATAAGTTCTTGGAGGAGAAGTCCATTAATGGCTATTAATCAATTTTACTCAGGGAATAGCCACTGCTATTAATTGCATCAGTAGCATGGGATCTTCTTAGTGTTTGGGTAATTGCCAGGTTCTTGTGGCCTGGTTTTGGCCTCTGTTAGAAACAGGATGCTGGGCTTGATGGTCCCTTAGTCTGACCCAGCATGGCAATTTCTTATGTTCTTATGTTCTTAAGAGCTTATGTGTGGGGGGTGGAGGAAGAGAGAGGGTCTTAGAGCCTGAGAGTGTGAAAGTGTCTGTGAGAGAGAGAGGTTGTGCATGTGTGTATTAATGTGTGTGTAAGTGACAGTGTATGTGTGAGAGAGAATGGACATGTGAGAATGTATAAGAGAGAGAGGATAAACTTTGTGCACCCCCCAATCCACAACAATTTTATGGTAACTGGAAATAAAAAGATATCAGGTATGGAGAGTGGGGAATTTGTTTTTATTCTTATTAGATTTAACTGATGAATGTTATTTGATGTGTCTTGTTTTGAAATATTTTATTGTTTTTTTGAGAACATTAAAAAAAAATTGTCCTATTCATCAGCCATTTTGAAATATTCATTCCTTCTGTTAGTATAGTTTTACTATTATGATTAATGTTATATATATTCTTGATTTTCTTATTGTTTTAAGAGGAAGGATATTGTTTCTATTTTTCTGTTGTTGCACTGCATATAAGTCTGTCTTCAGGCAGTTTCCAGTTCAGTTTTTGTCTGAACATTTCTGTTTATATTTTATTCTATATTTGGTGTCGATCCATCTGTGTTCTACATGTGTGACTAAAGGGACATATTCTGCTGGCATGTAGTTTCTATGCAGGGATACAGCAATCTAGCTTATTTTGTTTCTCTAATAGGAGGTGGAGATGTATTGGTATTTTAGATCCTGGTGTCATCTTTGTAGTGTTATCTTTTCAAAGGTAGGGTTTTTATTGCTTGAGTGCTGGTATTTAGTGCTGTTTTGGTATAGAATGTTTATTTATTTATATAAAATATTTTTAGGCTGCTTATAGCAAACATATAGGGTTATTTATCAAATTGGTATAAGGCATTTTCGCATGCGTTAAGACCATTTAATGCCTGTGAAAGGACCATAACGCTTGGTGCGATGCAAATCAGAAAAAAAGGGAGGAGTTTGGGGCATGATTTGTGAGTGAGTTAACAATTTTTCAAAGCCTAAGCTGTTTGATAAGGCTTTATTGCATAGTTGGTGTTTTAAGCTCCTGGAGCCAGCCTAGCTGTTGGGGGGTTGGGGGGGTGGGGTGGGAGAGAGAGAGAGAGAAAGAGAGAAAAATAAACTAGCCATAATCCTCTCATCCTAGGTAGATATTTATATATCTCTATAGGAGGCCCACCTAGTAAATGGAGGTGAGGTTTAGGGTTAGGGTTAGGGTTAGGGGCCAATTTGACATTCAAAATGAGACATACGAACAGAACAGTGCTCCCGTGTGAAGATTTGATGACCTTTGGAGTGAGGAAATTCACCCAAAGATGAGATTTGTGCAATGTTCTCTCAACCTAGCTTGATGGACTCTCTACCTGGGTAACATCAAGCTAGGCTGAGAGAACATTGCACAAATCTCATCTTTGGGTGAGTTTCCTCATTCCGAAAGTCATCAAATCTTCACAAGGGAGCACTGTTCTGTTCATACATCTCATTTTGAATGTCAAAGTGGCCCCTAACCCATACACTAATACCTAACCTCACCTCAAGTTACTAGGTGGGCCTCCTATAGAGATATAAATACCTACCTAGGATGAGAGCATTATGGCAAGTGTGTGTCTCTCTCTCCCCCCCCCCCCCCCCCCTCTTTGTAGAAGGGTCCTGACAGCTAGGCTGGCTCTCTTAGAGCTTTAGACTTACTAAACATGGTCCCCCAGTGGTTGTATGTAGGAAATACAATTCTAGCACTTATTGCATAGCATGAAAAAATTATCAGTTTGTGGTAACTTAGTGCTTCACATAGGTATTGGTGCAATTTGCAATAAACTGCCTATTACCATAAATCACACCCCTTTTCCTATCACATGTGATATTTAGTGCATTTTGATAAATCCAGGCCTTAATGTACTAAGTAGATTACAATGTAAACATAAAATACATCATAATTGGTTTAATAAATTATTGTTATTTAGTTTACTCATGGCTGTCTGAGGGCCAAGCCCATATCAAATGTATTTTTACAATAGGCTTAATAACAAATGTCTTTTTTGCAGAGTTTTTGGTTGGCTCTATTGTAGTTCATGTAAAAATAATATACATGTTGCTGTGATATTTTTACCTTGGAAGACTAAAAATATATTTTTTTTCATGTACAATAAATAAATAATTCATAATGAATGATTGTAACACCATACAGCAGAATTCCTGAGGTCATTGGGAGTTAAGTGTAAATTTGGATGAGCAGGATTTATAGTGAATATTTTGAGAAAAAGAATACCTCATTGGGAATTAGAGAGCAGACAATACAATGCAGCTGAGGACTTGATTGACAACTCAACAGCAGATAACTTAAAGCAATAACATTTGGAGGTGAATTTGACCTCTGCATTAAAAAAAAGGAATACAGTTTGTTTTGTAATGATTGTTTTGAATTAAGTTTCAGCTAAATAATTTTTAATAGTTTTTGGAATTTGGGATAATTTTTTTGTGAAGTGGAATGAATATAAACTTTGCATCTGTTTGAAGATTTCTTGAATATCGGGTTGCAAATCGAGGAACAAATGATTCAATGTATTGTTGCACTTGTTTGTAAACTTAAGATGGACAATCTATAATACAGGTTTCTCATAATTTAACCTTTGTTTTTTGTTTTTCTCTGAAAGAAGTTTTCTGTTAATAACATCTAATAATCATTGAGATCCACGATAGCTTTCAATACAATGGAAAAAAACAAAAATTTGTATAAATTTGAGAAATCAATAAATACCTGATTGGGAACTGAGGAACAGATAATCTGATGCAGTATATATCTGACTGAAAACTTAAGAGCAGGAAAGATATTCAGAGACCAAATTAAGCATTTAGTAAATGGGATTTGCTAACAGAATGTAAATGAGAAAAATTAACCAATAAAAATATTTCTTTTAGAGAATTATTTGCATCAGAAAGGAATAATTTGTTATTTTAAATCACACAACAAATAAGGAGGAACACTGGAGCATTTTGATTGGGTAAATTTTTAAATAAAATAAAAAACTCGGCCACATGTTTAGTATTGCAGGTATAGCTGAGAGGAATACATCAAGCAAAGCATTTTTTGAGCAAATAGCATAAAGCACAAGTAAGTGTTTAATGAAAATGTAAGAATCAGAAGATTATTAAAGAGAAGTTAAAGATGCTAATTCTTTTTTTCAGATTTTGAGCTGTAGCCCTGATGCAGCAATTCCGCAAAACATTGTCAATGTTGGCATTTCTCAGAATTAAATTGATACCAGCACAAGATAGTGGCATGGACACATTAACATCATAAGGACCGTTTTATAAATATAAGTAAATCTAAGCAATTTTTACATTTGAAGGCAAGCTGTACTTTAAATTCATAAAACTGTGAAATGTATGTGCTGGGAAAAACTTGCCATTACAAGTAGATCAGAGAAGATTTTTGCGATACTGGCATACTTCTGTGTTTTAATCATCAAGAAATGTAAAATTTGAAATTAAAAATCATTTTAAAATAAAATTACAAAAGGAGAGGTTTTGGTAGACTGGAGATTGCATCAGCTGAATAGGGATTCAGCCTTTGGTGTTTTTTTTTCAGTACTGAGGTCTTTCCTCTCATAATAAATGTTGATATATATAATTTGCAGATATTTTTATTGGCAGAAGTAAGACTTGGTTAATTCTTCAAGTTGCTTTATTGTAAACCAGTGGTTCCTTTCATTGTTTTTTACAATTTGCTGTGATATTTTTACCTTGGAAGACTTTTTTCTTGTGTAATCTGTATTATAAATGCACAGTTTTTAAAAGTGTATGGTGAGGGCTAGTGTGTAAAGTTCACCTACTGCACCTGATATCCTTGCACTGACCTGGTGAGAGTGTGCCACACACCAACCCCCCACTATTCACCCATTTCCCACTTCTCCAGGGGGCAAATGCTGCGGAAATGTGGGAGGCAAGTTTATTGTTATCTGTAAACACTGCTACGATTACCTGTATCTTGCTTTCCTCATTCCTTGTACAGAACTGTTATTTATCTCAAGTTTAATAGTTATCTGTAAACACTGCTGCTATTGCATAGCGCTGTTGTGAGTTCCTGTTAAATGTAAACTGATGTGATGTTACTAAACGATTATCGGTATATAAAAGCCTCAAATAAATAAAAAATAAATAAATAGTGTTCCTGGGAGTGTAACAGGGATGCCAGTTTCCAAGAAATATCATTAGTGATGCACTGTCTGCTATTTCTTTGGGAATTCTGACTCTGCCTTTCCCTCTTCTGTAGCATTTCCAGTCCCTGGAAGGGCCAGACTCCAAGGGAGACTCTCTGCCCCCCATGACCCTCTCAGTGATTTGACCTGTGCTTTGCCTTTGGGGTGGGGCGGCTAATTTGCAGCTAATTTGTCTTGGCTTTCTGTGTTTCTCATGTTCCTTTGTCATCAAAGCACATTGATCTGATTATATCAAGAAAACATCTGAGAGGCATGGCTGTCCTGAAATAGGAATGGACAGAGAGTACACTCCAGAACTCTTCCATGGATTCTTGACAAACTTGGTACAGTTCTGACAGAAGGAGACCAACATATGCCTTCAGATCTGTAAGATCAAGTAAGTGTGACTAACTTTGGCATTGCTGTGATTGCTGCTGTAGCACTCTATATGCACATATTCTGCATCCTTGTTTCCCTCATTATTGTGTGCATAATTGGTGCAGTTATAAAAAAAACAGAAACATTTCACTCATGACTTGTTACTCTGGCATAGTGTGGCCTTGTGGCTTTGTGAATAATGTCTCTTGTGGATAAATGGTGCATTGATTGTAGATGTGTGTTCCAAACTTTAAACCTCTCAAGACCAGTGGTCCACTATACCACTTTGTGCAAATGAATCTCACATGCATTCCAGTTATCCAACCTCTGGGCCTGTCTCTTCTTCATCTTCAACAGAAACCAATTCTTCTAGGATCTTGTAAATCTTTCATCAACTTTGGGCCTTCGTCTTTCTAAAACTCCGAGGAAGATGGGCTCTCAGCTGAAATATGGTCTTCCTTTTCTGACCAACTTTGTACAGTAGTCACAACATTTTCATTATCTTGGCCATCAGCAAAATTGTTCTGCTCTTTACCTTTACCTAACAGAAAAACCTTCATATATGTCAACTCTGTTATTATCACAGATTGAGTTGTTGCTTTTGCTAGTAAACCAACATGAGCTGTGTATTCAACTTATTAATATTCTTCAAGGTAATTATATACATGAATTTTAATATATATCAGAGTTCTAAAATGCTCTCCATACTCCAACTTCTGAAGAAAAGTAGGAAAGAGTGCTGATGGGACCAAACGATAGTATAAACATGTTTGTAATTTGTATGCCAATAAGCAACCTGAGATTTGAAGGTACATTGCAAATAAGTTTAATAAATGTATCTTATCAATTATTAAAACTTAATGTAGTGCACAGTACAAGTAGCCTTAAAGTATGAAAAAATATTCCTGCAGCACAGGTTGCTTTAATATTTTTCACTATGCATTTGGAACTAGTTTTAAATCTGAAACAGCAATTTTAAAAGAAATCAAACCAGAACTAGCAACTTAATTAAACATGTGTAGCAAACTGGGGAAATTGTTGGTTGGTGTCTCGTCAAGGATAATTATGAAATAATATGCTTATATTTTGATCACCATAGAATATGACTTAGCAAGCTGCCCAGAAGATCTGTAACCAGCACAAGCTTCAGAAGTTGCAATGTTATACAGTAATTTCAGCAGTCTATTAACTACAGTTTAGACCAGCTGTGACAAAGCAGTTTAGATGCTAGATTAATAATACATCAGCCCAGTGCAGTAGAAATACAGCACTGATCAAATTGCTGCAGGTCTAATTTAAAAATAATTGAGTACATCAGAATGAAAGATTTTAAATTATGTGCTTGGAAAATTAGTCTCATACTAAACTCTATCTGCCAATTTAAAAGATCTCCTGAGTCACAGAAAAATAAATATTATAAAATGGGCCTTACAACTATTACAGTTTGGTGGGAAAAGATCTCCCTCTTGCCTACTTTCTTTGCTTTTGCATCACACTGTCTCAGATATCTAAAAAGTAAAATCTGCTCTGTCGTCATTGGTTTCTCAAATGCCGGTAATTAAATCTCCAAAGATACAAGCAGTATTTAACAAGTCTGACAGGTTTTGTTTAAAAACATCTAACATGTGCTGAAAGCTATGTATATAAAAAAAGATCTGTGCCTACAGTATTCCTGATTTAAGCGATAATGAATAGTTTGTACTGTAAAAAAAAAGTTATGCAGGGCAATTTTCAAAGTTACTTCTGCAGATTACCCAGTTACCTTTAAGACAAGTCTGTGGCCTGACCAGAGTTAACTGGATAACGTATCCGGCTAATGTCCTACTCCCCAGAACATCCCATACTTGTCTGGCTAAATTCTAGCCAGATAGCTTATCTGGCTAGAACTTAGGCCAGGATTCATCATTCTTCGCAGAATGATGAATCCTGTGAAAACAGGGGGTGGGCCTGTGAAAGCCCGCAGCCTTCGCACCACGGCGGTGCACCGGCTACCGGCTTTCGTACCGAATAGCACCACCGTGAAAGGTGGTGCTATTCGGTGCACCACTGCCGACGATAATGTTAGTAACATTATCGCCAGCAGCAAAGACACCACTGACTCTGCCCCCTCCCCGCCCCGACTCTGCCCCTCCCCCTAATTTTCTCCTTTTTTAAAAATTTGTTGAATCACGTGCCAGTGAAAAATTAGGAACTTCATTTTTGCTCCATTGACAACTCTATAAGAAATGTGTGAAAATATCAAATAACCAATGCTAATTCTTCAAACCAGTGACACTGCATTGAAACTTGAACAGAATCAAGGCTTCTGCAGTATAGGCAGCAGATACAGTGTTGTTTTTTGAGGGGGGATTGGTTCTTTTTATTTTAAAATTGTTTTTTTCATTATTTACACAAATAAAAAACCTTTTTGTGTGTATACACATTCATGTATATGCAAAACATCATTTTTATACACATAAATATGATTTTATGTGTATAAAAATGTGTATGTATAAAGTAAAGATTTAAAACAATACAAATACACCCGCTAATAGATAGATTCAATATGAATTCCAGAAAAGTGAGGAACTGGGGAAAATTTTAAAGAATCTAACAAACTTGAACAAAGCTAAGATTTGCTTGGTTCAAGTTCAAGCTTGCATTATCCACAGAACTCGTCACCTAACTTTAATTACTCCCATCTGTTTTTATTTTTCATAAGCAATCACTAGGAAAAATTGATGGCAGATCCAGGAAATATGACCACCATAGGATATTATCCATGAACCATAGGTGATTGAGAAATTACACTGTCTTTGTGCCTGCTAGTGCTATAAATAGTATGCATGAGTGCATCTTGCTTGCCATTGTAGCAGTGTAGCATATTATTATTACATAGGGGTAATTTTCAAAGGGATTTGCACACACAAATCCTGATCTAAGTATCTAAATTGCTTTCTGACAATCGCCTGAGGTGGGGGTTGTGTAGGTAAATGTGTACTTTTTCTCTCACTCAGGGTAGATGTTCAAGGAGCTGGTGTGGGGAAAGTATTTATCTGCATGCTTTTGATTTTTAAAAGCTTTTAATATTTGACATTTTCATTTTGTAATGTCTATTTTATATTGAATTGTATAATGTTTTATTATATATGTTGACTGTAATCTGCAATCAATTTATGGGAATTGTGGAATATAAATACATTTACATAAATAACAAAAATAAAGATACATGCTGAAAGTTATACTTGTTTGGGAGCAGGTATATTCACGCAGCACAACTCAGGAATTTTCCAAGCAGATTTATGTGCATAAGTCTACTGTGGAAATTCAGGCTAAATATTGCAAGTACTTTGAGCCCACAGACTTTAACCCTTCATAGGTTGTTGAAAGTTACCCTCAGAGAGGGCAATTTTATAGCTGCCTGCTTAGTGATAAAGTCTGCATATACATTGAATATGTAGACTTTATGGAATAGTTGCAAAATGAATTTATGTGCATGAGTTTGCTATGAAAATCCTTGGGACACTTGCCGAGTATGTACACAAATTACCTTGCACAAAGTTCCACCAGATTTAAGTAGGGTCTAACATGTTCATGGAAACCTACTCACAAGAAGGGCAATTTTATATCTATGCATGTAGAGCTAAAGTACTCACAGACTTTAGTCCAAATTTTCAAAGTGGATTTAATGGGCCAGATTTTAAAAAGGTTACGCGCACCAGAACAATTTTCAAAAGGCCCGGTGACGTGCGTATAGCCCCGAGACTCGTGGAAGTCCTGGGGCTTTACTAAAGGAGCAGGAAGGGGGTGGGGCATGGGTGGGGAAGGGCGGTCCGTGGACGGGGCAGGGGCAGGGTCAGAGGCTCCAGGCACAGTGGCCATTTGCCGCTGTGCTTGGGATCGCTCGCTGGCAGTCAGCCGGCACGTGCAGCTTGCGCCTGCCCAAAGGCAGGCACAAAAGGTAAAATAAAGGTCAGAGGGGGGTTAGAGTAGGGCTGGAGGGGGAAAGATTAGGGGAAGGGATGGAAAGGTCAGGCTAAGTGGAAGGGAACAGGGGAAGGCAGTGCGTCTCGGCATGCGCAAGGTGCATAATTATGCACCCCCTTGTGCGCGCTGGCCCAGGATTTTATAACAAGCGTGCACCTGAGCGTGCAAGTTATAAAATTGGGCGTACATGTGCACGCGCCGGGTAGCACGCACACATGTAGGCCATGCGCGCTTCTTTTAAAATCTACCCCAATATGTGTGTCTGCTTTGAAATTTAGGTCTTTTGATACTTTACCCCTAAATTATTTTATAGGGTCTAGAATTTTTTCATAAGTTTGACTAATGAAACGAATTTTCATCTGCATATGGCAAAGCATTTTCTTTGATTGTTGGTCATAATAAAGAAGCTTTTTCACATGAGCTAAATAAAATGAATAAATATGCATTTCCATTGGTAGAATATACATTTTCCTATCACCAGAGTGTTTAAAATTGAATCCCTAGATTCATCAAAATGCTATAAATATAGCAGTAATTTACCAAAAGAGAGAGAGAGACTATATAGAGTCATTGTCACATGCTCTACATATACCTCTGTAAAGGGTACATTTTCAACTTGGGGTGGGGTTGCTTTTACATACACAGAGGAATTAATTGCAAATTTGGTATGACTGATGAATTTCTATCATTTGAATCAATGAAATGTATCAACAATTGGAGTTGATTGGCACATATTTGAAATATGCTTGTTGAAATATATATCAGAGACTGCACATCCTACTGTGAATGACAACAGTCATGTTATTGGATTACAATTATTTCACCCCTGAAGAAGCTGTATTCAGTGAAACATCAGCCATGTCAGGCTTGTGATTTACCACCAACTAAAGACTGTTGTGTTTACTCAAATGTATATGCTCCATGAAAAAAGTCTCTAAAAAAAATAGTGAAATTAAGGTGGATAATTGAACAGTCTGGGTGGTCCTAAAGCCTTTGTTGGCAGGGTATGCTGTCAGGCTTGCTGACACCTTTCTGAGATCATTTGTTTCTTGTATGATTACTGCTGACTATTTAAATATAGCATTTTTTGGGTCCCTTTTATTTATATTGTATTATAATATCTTAATATACCCCACAATGAATGGACAAAGCAAAATGCAAAACGCTGATGAAAGCAAAGCTAATTTGCCATCATAACATTGAAACTAATGCTTCCAGAAATGAAGCTTTCTTTAAAACATAAAAAAAACTGCTATCGTTAGACAAAAGACTGATTTATTTTTTGGGCCTCATTTTCCAATATCGCAGTGGTAACGCATGTCCTATGCAAATAAGGCATTTTTTGTGCAGCAGGGAAACATTGCATCATGCAAATTGTAAAAACAGCCCAGAGAGAGAGAGAGAGAGAGAGAGAGAGAGAGAGAGAGAGAGAGAGAGAGAGAGAGAGAGAGGAGAGAGAGAGAGAGAGAGAGAGGAGAGAGAGAGAGAGAGAGAGAGAGAGAGAGAGAGAGAGAGAGAGAGAGAGAACCTTCCTATAATGCCTATGCCCTAGACAGGTATTGTATCCCTATGGGAGGGCCACCTAGTAACTCGAGGTGGGGATTAGGTATGAGCGTAGGGGGTTGGGGGCCACTTTCACATTCAACATGAGACCTCGTAGGTCTCATGTTGAATGTGAAAGTGGCTGTTGGCCGCGTTAGGAGCTGCGCTACCACTGTGGCAGTTTCGCCACACACGATAACTTTACATAAACTCCACCCCCTGAATACTAAATTAAGAATTTGCAAATTGCGTTAGCGTGATTTGTGAATTTATCTCCTGCGGTAACTCCTTAGAAAATGACCCCCTTTGTCATCTTAATGGTGAATTTTAAAAGCCCAGTGTGCACCAAAACCAGGAGAGATGCACATAAGTCAGGCCGCCCGTGTATGCGAGCATCTCCTACTGTGAGCACAAATAAAAAGTTAACATAAAGGGGTGGGGTGTTGTTGGTATGTAGGAGTCTGGCCAAGGATGTGGAAGTGTTAAAACAAATTGGGCAAATCAATGGGGTTTTAAGAATAGGGGCTAACATGGGGGAAGGAAAGCAATTAAACTAGGGGGGTTTGGAAGCCCTTAACTGGGCATCTGGGAATGGACAGGGAAAATGGCAAATGGCGTTGGTATGTGTCCTTTTAAAATTTCCCCACTTAAGTGATAGATATGTGATTTTTACACATATGCATGCATCCATTTAAAATTGAGCACACATGTACATGTATCCAGGCTATTTTAAAACATGTGTGCATATACATACATATGTTATAAAGTAGACACATCCCCAGGTGCGAGCCGACGAAGGCACCCACATGCCTGTTTAAAAGTTACAGTCACTTAGAAAGCATAAGAATTCAGAATACTATTTCTCAGTTAAAGGTAGTCTTTGCATTTACAGGAAGAAAAGTGATATTTTCTATTTGATCAGTAGAAGAAAAAAACCACATTTTTTCATCACGATCCTTAACTTGGTCCTAGATGAAGGTCATCTTCTTCTTTTTCTTTGGCTTATTACCTTTTTAATGAGTAGACTGTCATCTCATTTAGATGAGGAACCTTCACTCCTTCGTTGCCTATTAAATTGACTTTTGCTTCAATAATATAGAATGCCATTAAGATTTTATTTATAAATATTAACACATTTTTTCTTCTAGTTACTTTATAATGAGAATTCCTACATTCACTTTGTACTTCTTAGGCAAATACAGGCACATTTTAATTATTTCTACCATGCTCTAATGAGAAGCAGCCAATTTCAGTTTGAAAGTTGTTAATGATTTGTCTTAATGGAAATATTATAATAATGACTATTTACATCACACCCAAGTCATTAAGTTGTTTTACTTCCCTTAAGTTTAAATTTAGTTAAGATACTTCTGAATTCAGAAGGTGAATGCAGCAAATTGAACACCCATTAACTAACAAAAATGGTTATTCACTTCCCTGATAGCTTATATTATACAGCACTAAAAAAAAGTCATCCAACCATATTCAAGTACAAAAGCACCTTTTCCATCTATAGTTTTTCTTAAGAAATAATTCTAATGCACCAGATGATTTAATGCCTTCCAGTAAGAAAAAGAATAGATTAATCTCCTCTTTTCTTTTCTTACATATAGCAGACGTACCTTATTTATGAAAAAATTACAATAGGATCAAATAGCTAATGAGTATTACTTATAAGTAGTTGCATCAAGAAATTCAATTTATTTAAGTGAAAAAAAAATTCTTTAGGACTTTGCCTATTAAAGAGCTATCCTTTATATAATGACAAAAATGTATTCCTAATGCAAATTACATTCCTAGACCTATATTGCAACTGAAGGAAAAAAATTAATCCCACATTTATTCTACATCCAGAATGCAATTCCAGGTTGTGGATCACTTTCATAAAAAGTTTATGAATATGTATTAAAGTTTGATGAAGGCATCATTGATGATTGTTTCACAAGGTTAATTACATGAAACATGCTGGGTAAGTTTTCTGTGTGGTTTTTAATTTGCAGAGGTACCATGGAGAAATAGGAGATTACTGGCTTCATAAACATTGCTGTTACTTAATGAATTTATGTGATGACTGGGGTGAAGTGAGAGGAGAGATTCATGCTGAGATTCAAGTGCTTTTTGGCATGCTTTGTTTACAAAACTTAACACAATTAATACGCCTTCTAGCCTTTTCAATACCTTTTTCTCACATGTATAGAAAAGTAACATTTTCCCCTTGCTTCAAAGGCTCTGAGGTTGCCACTTTGGAAATCTATAGTAATCCTTTCTGTTTTAAGAGACTACATGAAAACCTAAGGCTTTTCTTGCTCTCTCAGGTTTGGGCTATAGAACTGACTACAACTAAAGAGGCTAATGTACTAAAATTCATTAAGACTTGATAAGACAGGTTAATTAGCTTATGTTATCTATCTACGCTCATGACATGCAAATGAATTTTGAATTAGTTTACTAGCATTAAATTGAGCACATTAACAAGAATGTTATAGTTATGACTTAACTATACTTCCCTAATGTGTAGTTATGATTTTTCTTTAAGAGGTCTGTATTCACTTTTGCGAGTTTCAACATGCATTGGGGTAGATTTTGAAAGGTTGCGCGCGGGCGTACATGTGCACGTGCTACCCGGCGTGCTCATATGTACTCCCGATTTTAGAACATGTGCACGCATGCGCGCACGTGTTATGAAATCCTGGGTCGGCGCGCACAAGGGGGTGCACAATTGTGCACCTTGCGAACGCCGAGCCGCGCTGCCTTCCCCCGTTCCCTCCCAGGCCACTCTGAAATCGGAGCGGCCTGAAAGGAACTTCCCTTCCCCCTAGCCTGACCTTCCCACCCCTTCCCCAAACCTTTCCCCACCTAGCCCTACTCTAAACCCCACCCCCAGACCTTTATTTTTTGCACCTGCCTCCGGGCAGGCACAAGTTGCGCGCGCCAGGCGACGGCCAGCATGTGATCCCTGGCACAGCAGCAAATATGGCCGCTGTGGAGCCTGACCCCGCCCAGCCTTG
Organism: Rhinatrema bivittatum; assembly: GCF_901001135.1. Lineage (NCBI taxonomy): Eukaryota > Metazoa > Chordata > Amphibia > Gymnophiona > Rhinatrematidae > Rhinatrema > Rhinatrema bivittatum. Next base: position 57,402,749 of record NC_042620.1, on the reverse strand, counting down.
GAATGCCCACGCTCTGCCCACGCCCCGCCCCTTTAGTAAAGCCCTGGAACTTACACGCGTCCCGGGACTTTACGCGCGTCGCCGGGCCTTTTGAAAATAGGCCCGGTGCGCGTAAGGCCGGTTATGTGCGTAAATCCTCTGGATTTACGCGTGTAACCTTTTTAAAATCCAGCCCATTGTTTTTTATGACCAAATAGGGCTGTTGTAAATTTTGTATAACATTACCTCTTTAGAATAAGTTTTGCATTTAAACTCTTGAAGTAATTATTGCACATTGCAGCAATTAGTACCCTGAACATGATCATGGGGGTAAACTGCACGGATAGGCAGTTACTACCATAAGAAACTTGCTAGGCGGAATGGATGGATCGTTTGGTCTTTTTCTGTGGTTGTTACTATGCTACTATGTAAAAACACCTTTAACATGTATAAACTAGATTGCACACACTAACGGCACTTTTAATAATGATGACGTGCTTTAGTATACAGGCCTCTATTCTTTCACTTGCTGACAGTTTACAAAATAATGTGACTTTTTCCAGCCAAACCTTTCCTCTTTCAGCTGTAAACACAGTTCTGCAATTCTCATCAAACTCCTAGGAGCTCACAGGTGGTGCTCTAATATACTTTCTTGATAAGGGAATACTCAAAACTTGTGAAGTGTGCCGGGTGTTCAGCATTCACTCTTATTTTACAATTCTACCCCAGGGAGCCATTAGCATATAAGGCTGGCACTGCAAGCAAGAATATGTAGAGACACTTCCCTGGGGCTGTTTTTGGGGAAGGAAATTTTCAAAGCAATCTAGGCACATTAAGAAGGATTTATGCACCTTGTTTTCCCTGTTTGAAAATTGCCCTCTGGAGTTCAGATACAGACCCATGTTTCACAATGCAGGCACTTTTAGCCACTTTTAAAGGATGCATTGCCAGAGGCATGTTTTGGATAGGGTTAGGAAACAATGCACATATATTTGATTTTCCAGTCTATGTAAGCCGTTTCCCAGCCAAAATTTGCCTGTAGAAAAAGCAAATGAAAACTCCATGGATCTCTGTACCCATGAACAATTTTCAAAGTGATATTATGCGTATAACCCCAGGCTTTCCACCTAAGCAAGTTGTTTGAAAATGGCTTCCTGGGTACCTATGGGGAAGCCATTTTCAAACAGCCCTCCTAGGTAAAAATTTCATGCATACTTTTTACTGATGAACCATATACCAAATTTTGAAAAGGTATGTGCATATTTTCTATTTCAAAACTGTCAAAGAACACATGGACTTTGCATCTGCTTTTTCTTCAGGTAGATTTTGACAGAGAAATATCGTATCATGTGTGGGTTAGAAAATCAAATCTATGGGGTAGAATTTAAACGAAGTGCGCGTGGCCTACATGTGCGCACGCTACTCAGCGCGCGCACATGTATGCCCGATTTTATAACATGCGCACACAGGCGCGTGCATGGTATAAAATCCGGGGTTGGCACATGCAAGGGGGTGCACAATTGTGCACCTTGCGCGTGCTGAGCCACGCTGCCTTCCCCCGTTCCCTTCCCCCTAACCAACAAGAAATTAAATTGCAAAAAAGAGACATTACTCAATGGTCTTCATTCATTGAAATATCAGAGCTAGAAGTATAATCCAACTAAAAAATATAAACCCGGCTCCACACAAAATCGATACAATACCAACATTTGATATAAAAAAAGCAGGCAACACAGTCTCCCCAACCTTAGGTAAGATTATAAACCTATCCCTAAAGGAAGGAACAATTCTAGATATATTAAAAGGAGCAATTATAAAACCAATCATAAAGAAAAAAAACAGTGACCCCCTAATCCTACCTAATAACTACCGCCCAGTCTCAAATCTTCCCTTAGCCAAATTAATAGAAAAAACTGTACAGAAACAACTAGCAGAACACCTTTATAACAATAACATACTATATCCATCACAACATGGATTTCGCAGACACTACTCCTCTCACTTACAGACAACATCCTAAGAGGTTTTACAGTGGAAAACAATACATTCTAATAATGTTAGACCTATCAGCAGCCTTTGACACAGTAAACCTTAAAATTCTACTAAAAAGACTAGAAGAAATTGGACTACACAATGAAACAATAAACTGGTTCAGCTCATATCTAAAAAATAGGTTCTTTCAAGGTCAGATCAACAGTACACTGTCAGACAAATTAAATCTTGAAATAGGAGTACCGCAGGGATCAGCCTTGTCCACAACCCTTTTTAACATATACATGCTACCATTATGCCATCTACTAGCAGGATTAGGAATCATACATTACATCTATGCAGATGATATTCAATTAATTGTACCAATCGACGACACAATAGAAAAAACATTAAACCTAGCTCACATGTACCTAGACATCATAAAACAACTATTAAACTGAATGGAACTCGTGATTAACATTGAAAAAATGGAATTTCTACACTTAGAAAGAAAAAATATCAAAATCATTCAAACTCCAATAATACTCAAAAACAACCAGAAAATATTTATTTATTTATTTATTTATTTTTAATTTTTATATACCGATGTTCCTGTAAAGAATACATATCGCACCGGTTTACAAGGAACTGAACAGTCACCTCCAGGGCGGAAATACATTAAAACAGTCGCCTCAAGGCAACTAGAACTAGCGAAAAAAAACCGGAACCTTGGAATAATAATGAACCCCAAAAAATTAATCTAAAACAATACATATTGCTAAAAGTAAAAGAAGGCTACGTTAAACTCATGATCCTCAGAAAACTTAAAACGCTACTAACTCCTGCAGATTTCAGAACAGTGCTTCAGGCACTAGTTTTCGCCAGTACCAATTAATGTAATGCACTTTTACTAGGACTCCCAAATACAACAATAAGACCACTTCAAATTCTATAAAACACAGCAGCTAGAATAATAACTAGAAAAAGAAGAAGAGACCATATAACTGAAACTCTGGCCGAACTTCACTGGCTACTCATAGAACAAAGGATAAAATACAAAGTACTATGTACCATATATAAACTAATACATGATGAAAAAGCCGACTGGCTAAACACTGCACTACGGGTACACGTCCCACACAGGAACCTTCGTTCAGCAAAGAAAGCTCTCTTAACCATTCCCTCAGTCAAGACAGCATGACTAACCCAGGTAAGAGAAAGGGCATTATCTTTAGCAGGACCCACACTCTGGAACACAATGGGGTATATTTTAAAAGGGTTACATGCATAAGTTATGCGTGTAACCTTTTCAAAACCCCCCTGTGCGCGCTGATCCTATTTTGCATAGGCTCGGCGGCCATGCAAGCCCCAGGACGCGCGTAAGTCCTGGGGCTTTGCTAGGGGGAGCGTGTCAGGGGGGCATGTCAGGGGGGGGGCGGCGTGACATTCAGGGCATTGCAGGGGGCATGTTGGGGGGAAGGGAGGGGAAGGTGGGGAGAGGTCAAAGGAAAGTTCCCTCTGAGGCTGCTCCGATTTCAGAGCGGCCTCGGAGGGAAGGGGCAGCCCGCGCAGGGCTCGACGAGCGCAAGGTGCACAAATGTGCACCCCCATGTGCGCGCCAACCCCGGATTTTATAAGATACGCGCGGCTACGCGCGTATCTTATAAAATCTGGCATACTTTTGTTTGTGCCTGGTGCGTGAACAAAAGTACACGCAGGCGTACTTTTCTAAAATCTTCCCCAATGCCTTTAGAGACCAGATTACAGAGAGACCCCAAAACATTCAAGAGAAGTCTAAAGACATGGCTTTCTAAACAAGCCTTTTATAAAGAGGTCGGAGAATAGAAAATACACTGGAATAAACAGAAGAGCACTGGCCCACAGCACTATTCTCCTAAATGTGCATTACAATATTTTAACAAATTGAGTACACAATGAATGTAATAATATAACACAGTAAATGTGATTTTTTTTTACCTATAAAAGTACCTTCTAGGTACACCTGGTCAGAACCTACATCACTAAACATTTGTAAGTATTTTTATGATTTAATGTAACCAAAACTTAATGGCACCTATTAGAATGTACTATAGTACTTACTCCAACATTACTTATGTGCCTACATGTAAACCATTGCGATGGTATATATCTTAGCGACGGTATAGAAAAGACTTTAAATAAATAAATAAATAAATAAATAAATAGCCTGACCTTCCCATCCCTTCACCTAAACTTTCCCCCCCTAGCCCTACTCTAACCCCCCAAAAAATTTAAATGTTACCTTTTGCACCTGCCTCTGGCCCCGCCTCGCTCACAGACTGACATTTTTGTAAAGCCCTGGGACTTATACGTTTCCTGGGGCTTTACGCGCGTCGCCGGGCCTTTTTAAAATAGGCCCGGCACGCGTAGGACAGGTTACGCGCGTAACCTTTTTAAAATCCGGCCCTATGTGAATTGTTTCAAATCCATGCCCAAAACCCAACCCTGGAAATGACTCAGCTAAAAGTGGCTAAACGTACCCACCTTGTGAAACAACATGCATAATTAGCAGGCTTGGGGGGCTAATGTAGTAAACTGCAAGAATGACCTGTTAGAGTGAGAAATGTTCCTGATACCAGGCCACTAATATATTTGAAAGAGTTTTGCAACAATTTTGTTCCAGTAAAGTCAGAGCTAAAGTATGAACAGACTACAAAAATGTAACTGCACCTCCATGAAGTTTAGTTAAATTTCTCAGAAAATTGCCAATTTGCTCAATTTTCTGTGAAAAAATGTAACTGTTCACAAATGGATAATGAACTGCTTTACATTGTTCTTCAGCTCATTAGTGATTTCTATTAGTTTTATTATTGCATTCACATGCACAAAATAGCATGTAAAAAAACCCAGAAAATTTAAAATTTGCAAACATAATTATGAGCATTATTTGCCATGTTTTTGCATGTTATCGCATTTGAGAATGCAAAGGCACTTTAGAATATTGACCTCCCCTTTTTAATGCACCAGATTGGTTTGAAAATTGTTATCCCCATAATTAACTTCTTCCCAAGGTAATGCCTGTATTCCTCCTGCCACATATTGCTCATAGTCCTGTAAGTAGAATGACAGTTTAACCCTTTGCAATCAAGCTTACATTATGCAGGATGCCTCTACCTTTAAACCATTTATAATGATAGTATCTCTACTGCACTACTTCACTGCAAGGTATGCAAATCAGCAAGTGTCTCAAGGAATAGGCTCTTAAAAACTGTCTAGGTAAATTTCCAAACAAGTCTGTCTACACTTATATTAAGAGGTAGATTTTGTTACAGGAGCGAGCGTGTCCATGTGCATAGGTTTCTCGGCGCGCGCACATGGACGCGCAGATTTTATAACAGGCGCCCGCCAGCGCGCACATGTAATAAAAACCAGGAGGCCACGCGCACATGCGTGCACTGATTTTATAATCCACGCATGCACATGCGAGGGCAGCGTGCGCAAAGGGGGGTGATTTTATGCAAAGTCTGTGTGGAAATGCAATTGGGCCTTCCCCAGTTCCCTCCCAGTCTGCAAGGAGCAGACTGGGAGGGAACTTCTCTAACCCCCTGCCTAACCTTCCTTCCCCGTCCCCCTCCCCACCCCCTAAAGTTAACCTACCTTGTCTGATTTTTTTTATTTATTACTTGCTGCTCCTCGGGAGCAGAAGTAATTTACACAGTCCTGGACGGCTTCTGCCCGACCCTGCCCCACCTCTCCCTGCCCAGATCGTGCCCACTAGCCCACTACTTTGAAGAGGCCTGGCACTTGAGCGCGTGGCCGGATCCCTTTGAAAATTCATGTGGCACATGCAAGGACTGGCCACACGCATAAACCCTGGGATTTACACGCGCAGTCCATTTAAAATCCACCCGTAGATGTATTAGATATATATATCTCGGCTAAGATCTTCTACTGGCAAAATCCACTACCAGGGAAAACCCTAATGTTATATGATTTCTTTCACTTTCTACTTTTAAACCTCTAGGTTACACAGACCTCAAAGAAAAGGTCCAATACTGTTCCCAGTAACTGAGTCTTGCTTGTCAATCACTTCCTCTCCAAATGGATCAAATAATTGACTCATATCAAAGCCAAGTGTGTTACATTGTGAAATAAGAATATTTTAAATCCATGTGCTGTACTTGGTTTATTTATAGAGATATCAAGCTCCACAGTGAAGTAGAGTGAGATACCAAGCCAATATTATTGTGAGATGACTATTATATGGTGACGTGGTCTGCTGAGATAGAACAGTCACTTCAAAACATGGACCCGTGTCAGGGATTGAACCTGAAGGGGATAAGTATCAATAATACAGAGTGTTTTAATTGCAAATGAAGAAGTTTACAAAATATTTCAGGACTGCATGGACATTTAGGCCTGGATCAAATATTATGCAGAGGGAACATTATAGGCTGGGTGGAAATAAGACTTGGGTGTATTCAATATGAAGGTCCATTTCATAGATGATATCACATTTTGTCTAATATTTTGAAACTCATATAATTGTGCAATTGATTATTTTTTTGTCATATGAAATGCCTATGTTTATTGTTGTTTTGATTATTACTTTCAATAATGTAAATTAAAATCTATATTCACCAATGTGCCTTTGAAGTATTAGATTTAAAACAAATAGTTATACAAGGGAATATTTATATTGTGCACAAGAGGTAGATAACTTATACTTAATATTCTATCTCAGGGCATCTATCTGTCTAGAGATAGGCTGTAAAGTAATTTATAATTTAACATTTTCTTTTGATCTTTCTCTTAGAGTAAAAGTGCTCAAATCTGCGAAAGCAGGAGATGGCCACAAAACATTTACTTTTTAATTAGAGAAGATATGCTGAATGGTAATAGAGCAATTTAAATGTAATGAAAACCTCAGAAATGTATAACAGTAAATTTATTGATATGACAGATTCATCCCTTTATCAGTTTTTTCATTTAAAAGAGTTTGAATTTATGTACATTTTATAAAATGTTATAGTATATAACCAGTTAACATATTTGATAAATGTATGATGCAAATTAGTTTAATAATCATTATGTTTCCATTTACTAAAGGTGATATTGTTCATTTGACAGTTATATTAATTATGGGGTCTATGCAATAAAATTTAATGTGCACCTCTTATGCGTGCTGAAAAGTGAATGCTATGCAGGAAGTTCTTAATGTGCATGTTAAGACAGCCCCTCAAGACATTAGCGAGATTAATTTATTTAGATTTAATTCATGCCTTTCCATTGGTAGCTCAAGATGAGTTACATTCAGGTATAGTAGGTAAGTCAATGTTTCCAGAAAACATACAATCTAAGGGCCCTGCTTAGCATTTTTCTCATAGACACGGAAGTGGAGAAAAGCCTTAGTAAATCAAGCTCTAATATTATACCTGAAGTAACAGAAGATGAAACCTACCCAAGGTCATGAGAAATGGCATTAGGAAAAATAAGGAACCTGCCTTTACTGATTCTTTACTGCTTTAACCATATGCTGCTTCTCTATTCTTCAATCCCTCTACTCCTAAAATTAAGGCACACTTATTTATTTATTTCTTTATTTAAAAGATTTTATATACCATAGTGGTTACATCACAACGGTGTACAAAATCTTAAAAACAGCAAAATAGACATCTAAAAAACAGATACGAATAAAACATTAAAACATTTAAATATACAAATCAGTTGGCATACATATTTAATTCATACCACAAACGTTAATCTAGGGGCTAACTGCAAAGGCTTGCTCAAGAGCCAAGTCTTCAACCCTTTCTTAAATTTCTTGAACTCGGTTTCAAGCCATAACTCAGCTGGTAAGGTATTCCAGGTGCTTGGGCCTGCTATAGAAATTACTCTATCCCAAACTAACGCCAAATATGCAGTATTTATTGAAGGAACAGAGAGCAGTCCTTTATTAGCAGATCTAAGAGATCGATGTGGGGTATGCATACGCATGGAAAAATTTAACCAGTCTGTCTTATGAGCGTAAATAGCTTTATGAAGAATATAGCAAGTTTTGTTCAGAATCCTTTGGGTAATGGGAAGCCAATACAGGTTAATTAAAATTGGCATAATGTGTTCTCGTCTGTTGCAATTTGTTAGTACCCGCGCAGCAGCGTTCTGCAACACCTGTAATGGACGAAGTGTTGACTGTGGGAGTCCTAGTAAGAGAGAGTTGCAGTAATCTAGCGAGGATAGTATGAGGGCCTGTAATACTGATCGGAAATTGTTAAGGTCTAATAGTGGCTTTAGACGGCTAAGGACTAGTAGCTTGTGATATCCATCTCTTAGTTTCATGGAGATATGCTTTTGAAGTTTAATTCACAATCAATAATTATCCCTAAGTCTTTAACTGAATCGGCTAATTCAATTCTGACATTATGTGATAAAGAGAGTATATTTTTGATATCAGATTTAGCTTTTATTTCAAGTAGGATAATTTCTGTTTTTCCATATTTATAGCAAGTTTCATATGTGTTAGTAACTGTTTGATTGCAGATAAAATAATATTTGTTTCTTTGAATGTTTTTTCAAGAGTATTGATTATGGGGATAAGAATCTGTGTATCATCGGCATAGACATATAAGTTCAAACTGAGCCCTGCTAGAAGGTGGCAGATCGTCAAAAGATAGATGTTAAATAAAGTAGCCGATAGCGCCGATCCTTGTGGTACTCCCGTATTGAGCTCGAATCTATCGGACATTGATTCGCCTATCGACCTGAAAAGATCTCTGGTGGAGAAATGAAGTTATCCAATTGAGTGTGCCATTTGCTAATCCAGTCTCTTTCAATCTGGTTAATAGAATGTCGTGATTAACTGTATAGAAAGCAGCTGATACGTCAAGTACTTGCATGTAAATACAGGATCATCATACAGAATTTAGGATTTAACTGGCACATGGCAAAGAACATGTATTGCTCTTCCCTCTTTCTCTGTTTCTAAGGATAACATCCTCAGCCTGTATCCTTGAGGTAATATTTGACTTTTCACTCTCTATACACACATCCAAAATACTGCTAAAATGTCACTAAATACCACTAAGACGTCTTACCAAAATCCCAGCAAACACCCCTAAAATTTTACCAAAATCCATCCCTAATTTTCTGAACACATAAAAAAGATCTTATCTAAACTCTCACCTCCACTTAGACTATTGCAAACTCTTTCTCACAGGTCTCCTACTGAACCATCTCTCTACCAATAATCTATTCAAAATTCTTTACTAAAGAATTTTTGAAATGTTATGTGCATAAAATTTAGCATATATGTGCAAAAGTATCTTTGTAGAATTAAGTTTTTATTAATCTCACTATTGAAAGTGTTACGAGCGCGCGCGGGTGCGGTCGTCTCGGGCGGGTGGTGAGCCCTTGGGCCACGGCAGGACCCCAGGAGGAGCCCAAGGCCACACCGTGGGAGGTGAGCTGAGCAGGCATGGTGAGCCAGGCAGGCAGGAACAGAAACAGGGAGTCCGGCCCTCAGCCGGACCTGCATGCCCATGGTAGCCAACACGGGGAAGTTGACTAGTGAACGGTCCTCCGACTGTTCCCGGCCCTTTCGGACCCGCCGCAGGGAACGGCAATGGGCAGCAGGCCGGACAGAGGCGAGGGCAGACAGAGTCCATAAACTGAAGACATCAGACGGGGCAGAAGCAGGCTGAAGCAAGACGGAGACATCAGGGCAAGGGCTGAAGCGAGACACAGGAAAGGTCCAGGCGAGCAGGAACTCCGATGCTGGGATACTCACATCCGAAGCCCCCTCGGCTGGCAGAAGCTCAAGAGCCCGTGGGACGAATCCCTCCTGTTGGCCACTCCAGGGCCCAACAGGACAGAAGGCTCAGGAACCAGGTCAAGGCAGAGACAGGAAGACATCCGGGCAAGGGCTGAAGCAGACACTGGAGACAAGGCTGGACGGGAACATTGCACTGTCCATCAGGGCGCCCTACTCAGCCCACCCGTGGGACTGAGTCGCGGACCACCCTGTCCCAGACGCGCCCTACACAGCCCAGGAAGGCTGGTCGCGGACCACGCTGAGAAGGAGGGTGCAGGGAAGACCCAGGCGAAAAGGAACTCCGATGCTGGGATACTCACATCCGAAGCCCTACGGCTGGCAGAAACAGGAGCGGACATCAGGCAAGACACTGGACAAGGAACCATGGAAGACCTGGATCAGCACGGTTACAGCCAACTGTAAGGCCTGATCGAAAGCCGAAGACAAGCAGGAGTCGGAGTCACGGACCGGAGTCAAGGCAGGCTGAAGACAAGCAGGAGTCGGAGTCACGGACCGGAGTCAAGGCAGGCTGACGACAAGCAGGAGTCGGAGTCACGGACCGGAGTCAAGGCAGGCTGAAGACAAGCAGGAGTCGGAGTCACGGACCGGAGTCAAGGCAGGCTGCCGACAAGCAGGAGTCGGAGTCACGGAGGACCTGGATCGGGAGAGGCCACAGGCAACTGTGTAACCCAATCCGAAGGCAAAGACACAGTGAACAGAAAGTCCTTAAATACTGGAGGTAGAAGGCAACTCCCTGGGAGGAGCTTGCCAGGACCGCCCACCGCTGGTCCTATAACTAGGGTAGAGAGCTGCGGGCCAGCCCCTAGGGAAGGGCGTCGCCCAACAGGAAGTCCAAACACTGAGGCTGCAAGCCACCGGCATGCCTCAGGAGCAGCTAGGCCTCTCAGGCCCTGGAGCAAGTCCTGGATGATGCGCAGGCGAGGCCCTGGCTTCAGAGCGGCCTCTGGAGGAAGGTAAGAGACCTCCTGCAGCGCAGCAGCAGGGGGGGATCGCAACAGAAAGTTACTAAGAGGGCAGCTCTTGTAGGAATATCATCCATTAAAGCTTCTAAAAAAGAAGTTAAATTCAGGCTACCTCCCTGTATCATATCTACTCCAACCTCAGGACCCAAAGGACTAATTTTGGATCTAGGAATATAGAATACAAGAACATAAGAACATGCCATACTGGTTAGAACAAGGGTCCATCAAGCCAGCATCCTGTTTCCAACAGTGGCCAATCCAGGCCATAAGAACCTGGCAAGTACCCAAAAACTAAGTCTATTTCATGTTACTGTTGCTAGTAATAGCGGTGGTTATTATCTAAGTCAACTTAATTAATAGCAGGTAATGGACTTCTCCTCCAAGAACTTATCCAATCCTTTTTTAAAAACAGCTATACTAACTGCACTAATCACATCTTCTGGCAACAAATTCCAGAGTTTAATTGTGTGTTGAGTGAAAAAGAACTTTCTCTGATTAGTTTTAAATGTGCCACATTATTGATGTGTTTTTTTTTTTAAGTTTAATTGCTGGTCAATCAGGACTCCAAATTTCGTACGAAGGGCTGGGAGGAAGGGCTGGGAGGAAATAGAGCTGAATGCTGGGTCACTTGAAAGGGAGGGCTTGGGACTTTGGTGGTTGGATATGAAGAGCAGTTCAGTCTTAGTGAAATTGAGATTTGTGAGTAGGGGGTTTATGGAAGCGAGACATTTCTCCCAGAACTTTAGCGATTCAGAGATAGATTCTTGTATCAGTATGATGATTTGTATATCATTGGTGTAGATGTAAAATTTAAGGCCAATATCAGATAGGAGCTGGCAGAGGGGTAAGAGGTAAATATTAAATAGTTTGGAAGAGAGTGAGGAGCCTTGGGGAACTCCTTGTGTGAGGCAGAAATGTTTAGATTTGGACAGCCCTCCTTTGCTTTAAATCCTACCTGTTAGCCAGGTAGGATTTAAAGCAAAGGAGGGCTGCGCTGGAAATGCCAATGTCAGAGAGGCGGGCGAGGAGGAGGTTGTGGCTTATAGTGTCAAACATTGAGGAGATGTAAAGGAGGGCCAGGTTGTAGCAGTTACCTTGATCTAGGCCTATGAGGATGGAGTCAGTGAGGCTGAGTAAGAGGGTTTCTGTGTTAAAGTGTTTACGAAAACCAAATTGTGAGGGATGAAGTATGTTGTTGCTGTCAAGGTAATCCATAAGTTGGGAGTTGACCACCTTTTCCATGATTTTAGCGATAAAGGAAGGTTTTTTAATGGGATGATGATTATCTGGGTCATTGGGGTCCAGAGAATATTTTTTGAGGAGAGGTTTGACAACTGCATGCTTAAGGGTGTCTGGGACTATGCTGAGGGAAAGGGAGCATTGATAATGTTCGCTTCGGGTTTGGCGATAGTGTTAGGAATGGTTAGGAGTGCTTTAGTGGGGATGGTGTCAGTAGGGTGGGATGCTGGTTTACTCTTTTTAAGGATAGATTCAATTTCCTGGGAAGAAGTAAGGTCAAGGGAGTCTAGATTAGCATTAGAAATAGTGGGGAGGTGGAGCATGGGAGGTGAGGTGGCAGGGAATCTTAGGAGGATGTAAAAATTTATGAAATCCTAATAAAATATTAACTTAAAAAAAACAACAGATTTTTCACTTTATTACTAATAGTAACTGATGTTCCATCAACATCTAAATTCCTTGGAAAATCCCATGTGGGATATAGTCAAGACAAGTTTGTTCTTTGTCAACCACTGATTCAAATACTTTAGGCAAACAGAAATTTTCTGCAGGGCTTCATCTTTGGTCCCACTCATGGGTACAAAGAACTGTATGTGGTTAGCGATTATTCAATACCCAACCTCCAGATAAATGAGGATATGACCAATAGGGGCTATATAGATATTAGAGATGTGTATTCGTTTATGATGAATTAGGCCAATTGCCTAATTTGTCGTGGTTCGGAAGCCCCACCCCCAAAACAGATTTTCCCCGAACTACGAGAAAAATTTGTTTTTCGGGTTTGTATGGGGGGAGGGGCACATTTTGTTTTTTTAAATAAAAAAACACCCCAAGCATTAAAATTTAGTATAATACAACACCCCCCCCTCCCACCATCCCGATCCCTCCCCAAGACTTACTAACATCCCTGGTGGTCCAGCGGGGTCCCGCGAGGGATTTGTCCCTCCATCCCATCTGGCCTGCCTCGCTCAAAATGGCGCCGATAGCCTCTGACCTACTATGACACAGGAGCTACCGGTGCCATTGGTCAGCCCCTGTCACATGGCCATTGGCACCATCTTGTGCTCCTACCATGTGACTGGGGCTGACCAATGGCACCGGTAGCTCCTGTGACATAGTATGGGCAAAGGCTATTGGCACCATTTTGATTACTGGCAGCTGACTGTGAGATCGCTCCTGGACCCCCGCTGGACCCCCAGAGACTTTTTTCAAGTCTTGGGGGCATCAGGAGGGGTGGTGGGGGGGGGGTTGTATTTAATGTATTAAAGTGAATTTTAATGCTTGGGTGGGGTTTTTTTAGCTTCGTTTTCCGCGTTATTTTTTGGGCCGGATTCATTTTTCCCCATTTAGTTTTTGGTTGTTTTTCCAAAAACTAATCGAGGAAAAACGAACTTTACCCCAAAGTGTCCGACTCAAAAAACGACTTGGTAGTAAAAAATGAAGCTCATCTCTATAGATATTAAATAAAATTACCAATAGAGAGTATCCTTGAGGAACACTTGTTTTCAATTTGAAGGAAATAGAGATTTCACCTGAAGATACCAACTTATAGCTGCAATCTTCACGATAAGATGTAAACCATTTTAAAACTACATCACCTACTCCGATTTCTCTTAAATGTTGTAGCATAATTTTATGATTTTGTCAAATTCTGCTGATAAATCAAGGAGGACCAGAAAAAACTCAGTGCCTGAGTCAAACCCATGTCTGAAGACATTGAACAATGACAATAATAAGGTTTCTGTTCTATAGCCTACTTTGAAGTCAAATTGTTGAGAATCTAAACACGATTGAAAATTTAAAAACTCTAACAGTTGTTTTAAGACAAATTTTTTGAGGGCCTTAGTTATAAAAGGAAGATTTGAGATGGGCCGATAGTTGTTAAAATTATCAGGGGGGAGCTTTGGTTTCTTTAGAATTGGCTTAATTTAATATATCATATAATTCAACAAGAGGATAGCATATATCTTTTTAATCATTTATTGGTACAAAACTTCATTCAATGATTTCAAAATTGTGTCCATTAAAACAACACACACATCCCTACACACTCATACCTTAAAAATGCATTTCAAGGAAGGTACACATAACAAACCCTTTAAATGCCCATAACAATTTAATACAATGACTATTATACCCTGTGGGAAAAACCCACTTACAGACTATTTATACACCTTTATCAACGACAAACAAATTCCTCAAATGTCTCCTTCCTTTTTGGCGTTATATTTGATTTTATGTCTGGCTTGTCTCGATGTTATCAATCCCCAACAAGCGGCCCCTGTTTCGCAATCGTTTGCTTCCTCAGGGGGAAAACCTCTGAGAAAACCAAACGAAACATAACGTTAAAAATCAGGACACATAACCCTGTTACAATTCTGTGTCAACATGATTACAGAAACTCAAACAATCCCAAACCATTATCACCTCAACACTTACCCGACCCAGACTCTACTATGCTCACTTCCAACCTGGATGTTTGAGTTTCTGTAATCATGTTGACACAGAATTGTAACAGGGTTATGTGTCCTGATTTTTAACGTTATGTTTCGTTTGGTTTTCTCAGAGGTTTTCCCCCTGAGGAAGCAAACGATTGCGAAACAGGGGCCGCTTGTTGGGGATTGATAACATCGAGACAAGCCAGACATAAAATCAAATATAACGCCAAAAAGGAAGGAGACATTTGAGGAATTTGTTTGTCGTTGATAAAGGTGTATAAATAGTCTGTAAGTGGGTTTTTCCCACAGGGTATAATAGTCATTGTATTAAATTGTTATGGGCATTTAAAGGGTTTGTTATGTGTACCTTCCTTGAAATGCATTTTTAAGGTATGAGTGTGTAGGGATGTGTGTGTTGTTTTAATGGACACAATTTTGAAATCATTGAATGAAGTTTTGTACCAATAAATGATTAAAAAGATATATGCTATCCTCTTGTTGAATTATATGACATAGTACTTATAGAGGAGTTAGTTCTATTCACCCAGTGTATATACCTTGTACGGTTAATTTAATATATGCCATTTTTAGGATGGCAGGGATGTTTCCTTCAAGTAGGGAAAAATTCACTAATTGTGATAAAAAGGGGGCAATTTATTCCTTCAAACATTTAAATGATATGTTAGAGCAGTCACTTAGGGGGCAATAATTGGAATTTAGTTTCCCAATAACAGAACAAATTTCAGTAGGATTAGTTTCCTCAAATGGAACCCATAACACTGGTAAAGGTATTAGGGATGTGCATTTGTCCTGTTTCGGGGACAACGAATCCCAAATGAATTTTTATTTTCACTTTTTTTAGCTTTTTATTTTATTTTATTTTATTTAATCTGAACTTTTGTTTTGATTTCTAAGTTTATTATTATTGTAAACCACTTTGATCAATCCTGTATTGGTAAAATGGTATATAAACATCTCAAATAAATAAATAAATAAATAAATAAATAATTCCCGAAATTTCAGGAAAAATTCATTTTCGGACAGTGCGCAGTAACAGGAGTTAGTGCACGCTAATGTTAAAATGTTAGTGCACACTAATGGGAGTTATTTATTTATTTATTTATTAAAGGCTTTTCTATACCAAATTTCTTGATACAAATCAAATCAACTCTGTTTACATCAAACAATAAAGAACTATAACCAACCAAACAGTAAAGACAATTTGAAGGAGAGTAAAGTTACATTATAACAAGGATGTTTAACTTGGAGGAGAAAATAAGAGGGGGACAAGAGGTTAAGATATACATTGGAGTATGCGAAGGTGACAAGTAGAAGACCTCATGATAAATTTGTAAACATTCTCTTAAAATGTATATACACGGTTTAGCGTCTGTTAAAGAGCATAGTTGCTAGAACAGTTATAAGTCAGGCTGTTGGGCTGGTGTCGGAGAAGGCTCGGCAGAACAGCCATGTCTTTAATTTCTTTTTAAAAGTTAGTAGACATGATGCCTGCCTGATGTCCGGAGGCATGGTGTTCCAGATGGAGGGACCTGTGATGGAGAATGACCGGTCTCTGATATTTGAGTGTTGTATAGCTTTGATAGAAGGTACATGTAAGGATCCCTTGTAGGCGTCCCTTAAAGGTCTAGCTGTTGAGTGCAGTTTGAGGGGGTATCGCACATGGAGGGAGCACTGGATGGCCGGTGCCTTCTTTAAAAATGGTGCGGGCCATCCAGTGCTCCTACGATGTGACAGGGGCCAGCTAATGGCACGGATACCCTGTCACATGGTAAGGGCAAAGGGCCTTCGGCGCCATTTTGATTAGTGTCAGCCAATGGCCTGGGAGCGGGAGATCATTCCCGGGACCCCCACTGGACCACCAGGTACCTGTAAAAAGTTTTTAGGGGGGTCGGGAGGGTGGGGGAAACTAAGGGATTAGTTTTAAAGGGTCAGGATGGGTTTAGGGGTTATTTTTGTGTGCCGTTTTTACCGCCCTCCCTCAAAACAATAAGAGAAGCCCCACAAACAATATCGTGGGGTTTTCCTATCGTTTTGGGGGAGCCCCCGATTTCTGACGATTTTGAAAATATCGACGATATTTTCAATCGTCCAAAGCCCGATTCACATCTCTAATATATAGTATTAGGAAATCAACTTTATCAATAAAGAATTGACCTATTTTATCTAAATCTAAAGGGTGTTTTACACAAGCAGATTCCCTACTTGTTATTACATTTTTAATAATGTTGAAAAGTTCATGGGGATGATTAATGGCAGAATTAATGTATTTGGTCTCATCCGTTTGTTGACAGTACATATTTATTGTAGAGAGGCAAATTTGCCTATCATGTTCCAATTGGCTCTTATGCCAGCACATTCTAGATGATGTACATTATGTTTAACTATTCCAGATTTTGGGTAAATCATGGGGCTTTAAATAATCTTTTGGGTGGTCATCATTTCTACAGCAGAAATAAGTGATGTTCGCCAATACATGAATACATTTGAAACATTGTCAGAGGATATCTCATAAAGCAGTGGTTTCCAACCCTATCCTGGGGACCCCCCCAGCCAGTCGGGTTTTCATGATATCCACAATGAATATGCATGAGAGAAAATTTGCATACACTAGTATGCAAATTTTCTCTCATGCATATTCATTGTGGATATCATGAAAACACGACTGGCTGGGGGGGTCCCCAGGACAGGGTTGAGAACCACTGTCATAAAGCCTTGGTAGGAAAACACTACTAAGTGCTTCAGTTTCAAATCTACTTTGTTTTTTAAGTACACATTTTGAAATGTCTTTCTTGGGGCTAGATTCATAAAACTATTGCATGCAATAAGAAGAGGGGCATGTTTTATGATAATAGCTTATTTATTGCAATGTGTACTATCTTAGGGGCAGATTTTAAAAGCGGGTAGGGGGGTTATGCACGCTGAGGCTATTTTGCATAGGCCCGGCGACACACACAAAGCCTTGTATGTCCTGGGGCTTGAAAAAAGGGGCAGTGCGTGGGCGGTCTGGGGTGGGACATGGGCTGGATGTGGGCATGGCCAGAGGCATCTGTAGGGCCGTTAGGCCGGGGGATCATGCGCCGGCACTCAGCCAGTGTGTGCAACTAGTAAAACAAAGGTTATGGGGGGTTTTAGGTAGGGCTGTGGGGCGGGTTAGGGAGGGGAAGGGAGGGGAAGGTGTGGGGGGTGGGGCAGAAGGAAAGTTCCCTCCAAGGCCGATCCGATTTCAGAACAGGTGTTACGATTTTGTGAATCCTTGATGGTTAACAGTCTTACCTAGGCCAAAAGGAAGTTCAATTTCGGTCGAGGCAAGCAGCAAAGCAAGAGTATCCAAGTCCGGTCCGGGTCTAGGCAGGCAGCAAGGCAAGAGTATCCAAGTCTGGTCCGGGTCTAGGCAGGTAGCAAGGCAAGAGTATCCAAGTCAGGTCCGTGTCTAGGCAGGTAGCAAGGCAAGAGTATCCAAGTTCGGTCCAGGTCTAGGCAGGTAGCAAGGCAAGAGTATCCAAGTCCGGTCCGGGTCTAGGCAGGTAGCAAGGCAAGAGTATCCAAGTCTGGTCCAGGTCTAGGCAGGTAGCAAACAACAGTATCTGACAGATCACCAGGACAAGAAGCCTGTAGCTGAGGCCAGGTTATGCTGAAGTCGGGGCTTTAAGTACTGAGGTTCTCCCACGTAATTTGTCGGACTTCCGGAGATGACGCGCTTAAAGAGGGTGGAGTCTCAGCCCGAGTCCCATAGTGGAACGCCGCTGCCGCCCGATGACGCCATGCGCTGGAAACGCTAAGGAGCCAGGACCCTGCTGATCGTGAGTGGTAACAGTACCTCCCCCACAAGGCTCTCTTCTCCGATTCCCCGGACCAGGTTTATGAGGAAATCTCTGGTGAAATCGACAAAGTAAATGAGATGCTTGGATATTCTTACGTGGTTCCCAGGAATTTTTCTCAGGACCAAAATTTTTCCATGCTATTAAATATTGTATTTTCCCTCTAAGTCTCCTGGAGTCCAATATTTCTTTAATCTCATATTGAGTGTCATCCTGTATCAAAGAGGGAGTGATTTTCTTGATTCTTGTAGAAGGCCAGGACAATACTGCTGGTTTCAGTAACGAGATGTGGAATACATTATGGATACGAAGAGTGGGAGGCAACTGGAGTTTAAAAGTGACTTCATTGATTTGTTTGATCACCGGAAATGGTCCTACATATTTAGGTGCAAATTTCAGAGATGGGGTACGTAACTTGAGGTTCCTAGTGCTTAACCACACCAAATCCCCTGGTCAGAGAGAAGGGCCCTTTCTTCTCTTTTTGTCAGGCTGTGTCTTAATTTTACTGGAAGTTCGTCTCAACAATTTTCACATCTCCTCCCAGAGTTTGGTCATAGATTGTACCGTTTTGTCCACAGCTGGGCAAGATAAGGGTGTAGCAATAGGAAGAGGAATTTGTGGGTGTCTTCCAAAGACTAAAAAGAAAGGTGAAGTTCCACTTGCTTGGGTAACATGGTTATTATGTGATAGTTCAGCCCAAGGTAACAGGAATGCCCAGTCATCGTGTCTTTGATTCACATAACATCGTAAGAAGGTTTTCAGAGACTGATTGGTACGTTCTGTTAATCCATTGGCCTGAGGATGGTAGGCTGATGAAAATTCCAGCTTAATCTGAAGTTTCTTGCATAAATCTCTCCAAAATTTTGCCGTAAATTGTACCCCCCCTGTCTGACACAATACTAGAGGGTAACCCATGGATACGGAAAATGTGCCATACGAAAAGTTGAGCCAATTCTGAGGCAGTGGGTAGACCGGGGAGTGGGATAAAATGGGCCATTCTAGAAAATCAGTCAATGACCACCCAAATTACAGTATTTCCTTCTGACGGAGGAAGGTCGGTTATAAAGTCTGTGGCAATCTGTGACCAGGGTATCTTTGGAATAGATAGTGGTTACAGTAATCCCGCTGGTCATTGTCGCGGAATCTTATGGGCGGCACATGTAGCACAGGAGTTCACATAACTCTTAACATCAGATCTCCATTTTGGCCACCAATAAGAGCGTGAGACAAGGTCTCCAGTTCTATGAATCCCCGGATGTCCTGCATACTGGGAGTTGTGAGCCCATTGAAGAACTTTTTGTCGAAGTCTCTTAGGTACTACTGTTTTCCCCACTGGAACGGTAAAGGTGGCTGCCACCATTATTTTGGCTGGGTCGATTATAGGGCGACATGGTTCCACAGTATCTTCTGGAATAAAACTTTGAGATAACGCATCTGCTCTAACATTCCTCTTAGCAGCCCGAAAATGTATCTTGAAGTCAAACAAACTGAAAAATAATGCCCAGCGAGCTTGTCTGGGATTTAAACGTTGAACCTGAAATAGGTAGGTGAGATTCTTGTGGTCCGTATAGATCTGGACAGTATATTTGGCCCCTTCTAGAAGATGTCTCCATTCCTCCAGCGCTGCCTTGATCGCCAATAATTCCCTTTCTCCTATGGCATAATTCCTCTCTGCTGGCGAAAATTTTTTGGAAAGATAGGCACAGGTAAGTAATGTTCCAGAGTCAGAGGGTTGTAAGAGAATAGCTCCAACACCTATGGCTGACGCATCCACCTCCATGATGAAAGGCTTTGCTGGATCAGGTCATATAAGGCATGGATTTTTGGTAAATTCTTGTTTTAGCTGCTGAAAAGCCTGACTGGCCTCCCTGGGCCAGTTATGAATTGGGGCTTTTTTCTTTGTTAAAGCGGTAAGGGGGGCTACCAATGTAGAGTAATTGGAAATGAATTGTCGATAATAGAAAACCCCAAAAATTTCTGTAAGGCCTTTAATCCTGTGGGTTGAGACCAATCCAAAATGGCTTTAAGTTTCTCCGGATCCATACATAAGCCTTTTTGTGAAACAATATACCCCAGGAATGGTAATTCCTTCTGATGGAAGAGACATTTGTCCAATTTAACAAATAATTTGTTGTCTCGAAGACGTTGTAGAACTTGCTTGACATGACGTTGGTGTTGTTGCTGATCTTTCGAAAAAATTAAGATGTAGTCCAGACAAACAATGACATGGGAATATAGTAGATCATGAAAAATGTCATTAATCAAATTCTGGAAAACTGTTGGTGCATTACATAGGCCGAACGGCATGACCCGATATTCGTAGTGTCCATCATGCATGTTAAAGGCCATTTTCCATTCATCCTATTCCCAAATTTGGACTAGATTATAAGCTCCTCGCAGATCGAGCTTAGAAAAAATCCGAGCTCCCTTTAGACGATCAAAAAGTTCTGATATTAGCGGAATCGGATATTGGTTTTTCTTTGTTATGGCATTTAGTCCTCTATAGTCGATACATGACTATAATGATCCATCTTTCTTTTTTACAAAAAAAAAAAATCCTGCTCCCACTGGGGAGGAGGAAGGTTTAATAAATCCTCTTGCCAGATTTTCTTGAATATATTGTGTCATGGCTCTTGATTCTGGTTCTGATAAGGTATAAACTCTCCCCCTGGGGGGGACTCCTTACCCGGAATTAATTTGATTTCACAATCATAGGAGTTTTGATTTGTTGTTTGCTAAAAACATCAATAAACTCTGCGTATTGCTTGTGAAAGGCAGCTGGGATCTTCGTGGAATCAGATAGGGTGATAGGGTCGGGTGGATGAACACTCAATAAACAGTTGTGTTGTGGGAGCTCCATTTAGCCAGCTGCAAGTTACCCCAGTCTAGGTGAGGTCGGTGTTGTCTCAACCAGTGAGGTCCTAAAATAATCTGGTTGACCGAAGAAGGTAGAATGAATAGCTGAATAGTTTCATGATGGAGGACTCCTGTAGTCATGTTGATGGGTTGGGTCCTGGCGGTAATTCTTTCTCCAATGGGTTGTCCAGAGACGGATGAGACTACCAACGGAGTCTTGAGGCTCTCGGTGGGAATACAAAATTTGTTAACCAATTGTTCCTCGATGAAATTGCCTGCAGCTCCGAAGTCTATAAAGGCCTGACATTGAAGTGTCTTAAGTCCAAAATTTAAGGCAACCGGAAGCAGAATCTGTGGAGAGGGGGTAATGGGACGCAGGGAGGACTCTCCCACCAAGACTAGGCCCGAGAGTTTCCCAACTTATTCAGGCATTTGTTAGCAAAGTGTCCTGGTCCTGCACAGTATAAACAGAGATTGTTTCGTCTATGCTGTTGCCGTTCCTGAGGAGTTATATGACATTGGTCAATTTGCATAGGTTCCTCAGGTACTGCTGAAGTCTCAACAACCTGAGGGTTCCTAATAGATTGTTGAAAGGTCGGCGCCAGACGAACTGGTCATCGCAGCATGCTTCTCTCTCAAGAATGTTCCTGAACTCATAGATCCAATCGGATGGCCAGACGAATCAATTCCTCCAGACTGTCGGGTATCTCACGACCTGCCAATTGATCTTTAATGATTTCAGAGAGTCCTTGTCGAAAAATGCCCGTGAGACTGTTCTCTCCCCAACGTAATTCAGCGGCTAAGGTATGAAACTGAACCGCATACTCCCCCACTGAATGGGACCCCTGTCTTATTTGAAGTAATTCTGCTGATGCTGATGCAGAACAGCCGGGTTCATCAAAGATTAGACGAAAGTCTCTTAAGAATTGAGTTAAATTGTCCAACAGTGGATCCTCTCTCTCCCAAAAAGGAGAGGCCTATGCCAAGGCTGGTCCCTCCAATAGTGACAAGATAAATGTGACCTTGGTTCTATCCATAGTGAATACATTTAGTTGGAGAGAAAAATGCATACGACACTGGTTAATAAACCCACGGCACAACTGCGGATTCCCGTTGAATCGTGGTGGTGGAGTTAGACGTACTATGGGGGAAGGGGTTGGAGCAGCCGGATTCGCGCCTGAGAATGCATCCATTCTTGTTACTAGTCTCTCTAGTACTCCTGTGAATTGATTCAGCTCCCCCTGCTGTTGCTGAATACGGGAAGCTAACCCGGGGATGGCCTGTAGAGCTGTTAAATCCACAGGATTCATGGCCTCAGCTAACTGTTACGATTTTGTGAATCCTTGATGGTTAACAGTCTTACCTAGGCCAAAAGGAAGTTCAATTCCGGTCCAGGTCAAGGCAGGCAGCAAGGCAAGAGTATCCAAGTCCGGTCCGGGTCTAGGCAGATAGCAAGGCAAGTGTATCCAAGTCCGGTCCGGGTCTAGGCAGGTAGCAAGGCAAGAGTATCCAAGTCCGGTCTGGGTCTAGGCAGGTAGCAAGGCAAGAGTATCCAAGCCCGGTCCAGGTCTAGGCAGGTAGCAAATAACAGAATCCGACAGAGCACTAGCACAAGAAGCCTGTAGCTGAGGCGAGGTTATGCTGAAGTCGGGGCTTTAAGTACTGAGGTTCTCCCGTGCAATTTGCCGGACTTCTGGAGATGACGTGCTTAAAGAGGGTGGAGTCTCATCCCGAGTCCCGTAGTGGAACGCCGCTGCTGCCCGATGATGCCATGCACTGGAAACGCTGAGGAGTGGTGGTAACAATGGGGAAATTCATCGGGGTAACAATGGGGAAATCCATCGGGGGTCCTCAGCCTGGATGCCTCCCGATGATGTCACGTATGCACAGTATATAAGGTGAGGCCCTTCCCTCAGTTCCTTACCTTGGAAATGGGTCCTCACACTCGTGTGAAGCTAGTTGCCATCCTGTGTTCCTGCATTCCTTGTTTCTGTGCTTAATCCAGTGTTCATGTGTTTCTTGTTCCTGTGCTTGTTCCAGTATTCCTGCATTCCTGTGCTTGTTCCACTACTCCTCTGTTCCTGTGTTCCTGTGGTCCACAGGAACCACGGGAACACAGGTATTTACCTCGGCTTGCCTCTGACAATGCTTGGACTGATACCCGGTACTGACCTCTGCTTGCCTCTGACCCCATTTGGACCACTGCCTTGAACTGACCTCTGCTTGCCACTGACCATGTTGGACCACTACCTGGAACTGACCTCTGCTTATCACTGACCATGCTTGAACTGATTCCTGGAACTGACTCTTGTTTGGCTGACCATCCTCGGATGGGACACTCTGGCTTTGACTCTTGCACTCCATTTGGACACTCTCTTTGCTACTCCTATGACCACCAGGCTTGCCTGCTCTGATGCTGCCCATGGCCTTCCTTAGGCTAGACCACTAGGCGCGGCCTATCCTATACGGTGGACCTTCAGTTCCTCCCTTGTACTTGTGGTCTCCGGTACTCTTGGTTCTGATCTTGCTCGCCTGTTCACTGACAGCCATGCACCTCTACTCTTGGTGGGCACACCTCTTCATCATCTCTCCGGGAGACCCCCAGAGGCCCACCTAAGCCCAGGCAGTCTGGGAATCCAAGGGCTCAACCCGTGGAGCCCCGGGACCATTATTGGTAAAGCTCCAGTCAGCCTCTGACTCCTTATGTGCTCTGCCTCCTGGCAGCATGCACCCTCTGGGATTCCTCAGAGGGCCGTACCAATCCTGCACCAGGCTAAGGGTTGACCTCTAGCGCAACACACTGCAGCTGAAATAATAATGTAAAGAAAAATTTGATCATATGACTTTGCTCTTGAAAGAATTACACTGGTTACCAATTACTTCACATATTCAATTCAAAATTCTCTGTCTCATATTTAAAGTATTACTTAAATGTTCACCTTCTTATCTGAATAATATATTTATATCCTATCAGCTAGGTTGTACAAGAACTTTTGAAACTCCCATCTCCTAAGGATATTATATTTGAAAAACTCATGAAATATGTTTTTCATTTATATTGCTAATGCATTAGAATTCCTTGCCATTGGTGTTGTGATTGGAGAAGAATATTTTGAAATTTAGAAAATGCTTGAAGGTATGCTTTTTATTAAAAATATTTTAAAATCAATTTATATATTTTATTTGGTTGTAATTTCTAGTTTTATCACTGTTTTATTGTTTTGTATATGTGTGTGTACATTCCTGTGATTGATTTAGTTGTTTTTTATCACTGCTTTTAGGTACTCCATCTTATATATGTACATTCTTGAGATCAGTAGTTGGTTTTGATTTGTTTGTTGTTTTATTATTATTTGTATATTGTTTTTATTTTTGCTGATACTTCATATTTCATTTGTATTTCTCCTTGATTGATACTAAAGAAAAACAATCAAGAATATTCACTTAATTGAACTAAACTATCTCTTCTCTCTCCCTACAACCTTCCTTGTGAGCTCTGCTCATCTGACAAGTCGCTCTATCTGTGTCCGTCTCCTCCACCACCAACCCCTGATTCTGCGCTTTCCATCTTGCTGTGCCATATGCCTGGAATAGACTTTCTGAGTCAGTTCATCATGCTCCCTCTCTGGCTGTATTCAAATTTAGTTTAAAAAAAAAATCATCTGTTTGAAGTTGCTTTTAAATTCAAAGTATTTTTCTACAATAAATACATTTCCCACAGACTCTTGTTTATTATGTATGTTTGTCTTGACTAGATTGCATGCTCAGTTAAACAGAGTCTGTCTCTTATGTGCATCTGTATAGCATTGTGTATGATTAGTAGTCCTTTAGAAATGATAAAAATTAGTGGTAGTTGTTACGGTTCTGGCCGTGAGAGCTGCGACCAGACCCTTACCTCCATGTTCCTGGACCCGTTCCCACTTCTGTTGGCCTAGTTCGCGGCCTGTTCGGCGGCATTCCCATGAGGGTCGCGCCACCAGGAAGCCTCCCATGGATGCTCTGCTTCTAGGCGCGCATGCGCGCCACTTGGGCGCTTTTCTAGGCCATTTCCCGCCAGTGGTGACTCCGCCCAGTTCCTGACGTCAGATGCCGCGGCCTTGATAAGCTGGCCGCGGACACTCAGTCTTTGCCTTGCAACGGGTTTACCTTCCGGTTCCCTGGTGCTCCGTGCCCCGGAGTGAGCAGCCTTGATACTCGCTCCATTCCTACTTGCCTGCTACAGGACCTGCTTGGTTCCTGTTTGCCTGCTACAGTTCCTGCCTGGTTCCGGTACCCGAGTCTTGCTACAGTTTCTGCCTGGTTCCAGTACCCGAGTCTTGCTACAGTTCCTGTCTACTGTTCTAGTCTGGTTCCAGTTCTCAGTCCTGATCATCAACCTGCCTAAGTCCCAGCGGCCGGGCCCCTAGGGGCTCCTCCCGGGGGGGCTTCGGCTTCCAAGGGTGAAGCCACCTAAGTCCCAGCGGCTGGGCTTCTACGGGCACCTCCCGGGGGAGCACCAGCTTCCAGGGTGAAGAGCACCTCTATGTCCTGCCTGAACATCTGCCTCCCGGCCTGCTGTCTACCAGAGACATTGAATACCTTTCCCAGTCTCTCGCATGTCGGCCCAAGGGTCCACTAAATTGAGACTCCATAACAGTAGTATACAAAAACTTGTTTAGCATGAGTTTCATTGCATAGACCCTCAGGCAAGTGGGAATTAGGGGATGCTGGCACACGGTGGACTTTAGTTTAAAAAGATTGAGTGGGTAGATGTAAGGACTGGAGTTATTGAAGGTGGGAGGGAAGAAGGGAGAGAGATCATCACTCAAGGGAGATTTAGTGAGCACTTGCCCAGCCAGATTAAGCCTGTCGGTGCAATGACCAACTTGTTTTTGCAGCCCTAGCTTTGCCCCTAGCCCCACCTATTTTTTGGTTTCCAAAATGTAGGCACCTTGTGAAATGAGGAATCCTTATTTTGTAGTTCAGCTCAGAACAATTTTTCAGTGGACAAATTCAGATATTTAACCCAAACTCTGAAATGTGTTCCTTTGTAAAATGAGGTGCCTAAATATAGCTGTTCATGGGGTACATTTTCAAAGGCTTTGATTCATTCACTCAACTCTGTAGCTACTCAGATAGATCCCTTTGAAAAATAAATCAAAAGTGTTCAGTAAAGTATTTCCTGGTATGTGAATATGTGAACAAAGCAGTGTTTTTAGGACATAACTTTCAAAAGGATTTATGCATGGAAAACTGGGTTTTACACACGTAAATGTACTTTACTCATGGAAATGGACTTTTGCAAATTGCTACTTTTATATATGAAACACTTTTGAAAATTCACTTCACAGGGCTGAATTTTCAAAAGATTTTAAGTGCATACATAGGGGTAGATTTTAAAAACATACGCGCATGTGCCCATGGACACACAATTGTATAACATGCGCATGATTGCATGCGCAAGGGGGGGTAGAAATTTGCAAGTTTTGCATGGCGACGTACTGCAGCCTTCCCCAGTTTCTTCTCAGTCCACTCCAATTAAGGAGCGGGCTGGGTGGGAACTTCCCTACCACTTACCTTAGCCTCCATTCCCTCTCCTCCCTACTCCCTAAATGGTACATACATTTGGGTTTTTGTTTTGTTTTTTTGCTTCTGCTCCTCCGGGCGCGCGCTTCCCCAGCACAGCAGTAAGTGGCCGCTGTAACGGCGCCTCCAGCCCCGGCCCCTCCCTACCCACTCCCCGCCCCTTTTCTTTGGTTTGGCTCTTGTGCACATAACGAGGATTACGCGTGCGGCTAGGCCTCTTTTAAAATGCTCGTGGCGTGCGTAAGACCCGTCTGTGGGCGCGGACGTAACCCCCGTTTTTTACGCCACCAGCCTCTAAAATCGGGCTGATAGATTTTTCATGTGTAAATTGGCTTTTGGAAATTGCTATGATATATGCTACTTTTACATGTATTACTCCTTAGAAAATGTACTGTTCAGTAACCTCTAGTTTCAAGTAAAACCTTCCAAATAAGCCATAGTTTTGTATGTGCAGTATTTATTTATTTATTTATTTATTTATTTATTTATAGATTTTTATATACCGGGGTACGTAAGTAACATCACCTCGGTTTACATTCAACAATAATTCAGCATTGCGCTTTACAATGAAACATAGTAACTGAACAAATACAATAACATGTATAGTTTTGAATTAAAAAAAATATATATACATATATATATATATATATATATATATAAACAATAAATGGTAGACTGTGGTAATTAGGAAGAAGAGCGGAGGATTCAGTTCATTATTAGTATGCTTTTTTAAATAACCAGGTTTTGAGATTTTGTAACAGAATTGAGAGACTACCTCCTGCATCTGCTTTTACTTTCTGCAACCATTCAAAAACTTGTTACATGGCTACAAAATACATTTGAAATTGTAAGTATATTTTTTTAGCTCCTATTCCAGTAAAGCTGAGAGAAGGCACAAAACAAGTATTGCAGTTTCTTCCCTATTAGTAAATAATTTAAATATTTTCTCCCTATCTGGTTTCTGTAAAACTGTAGATTAGCTGTGTACTTAGATATCAAGGGGTCCATGTTCAGCCACTGTGCAGCTGAGCTAGTTAGCTAGATAAACATAAGTAGCTAACTATCAGGGTATATTCAGTGGTGTGGAGTCCTATGGCTCGACCAGAGTTAGCCCCATAAGTTAAATGTCTCACATTGAATATTGGAGTTAGCTACATAACTTATGTGGCTAAATACATTCTTCCTGGAAATGCCTCTTCTCAGCTACAATTTATGCAGCTACATTCTAGAATGTAGTCACATATGAAGTTGAATATCATTGTTTTACCATTTACATGGGTATGTTTTCTGGCTTTTGATGATCAAAATTCAAATTATCTAATCATTTACTTATGTTAGAAAAATACTTGATAAAGTCTGCATGGGCATTTCCTCTGATGTTTCACTTATTTTGTTCAGAAAAAATGGAATTTCCACCTCTGCATTAACAAGGAAGGGTTGATCCAAAATATGTGATCTCTGATCAGTAGTTTTATTTTACTATGCAAAAACATACATTTGCATATGACAGAAGAACACAACATTGCCTGCTAGGAACAAAGGTTTTCAACTAATGGGTTTTTGGCAAGATTCCTATAGAATTCACTTTTCAAACAGCTGCTCAGGGGAAAAAGAAATGGTTAGCTTTAATTGATTATCTTTGAGTACATTTGTAGTTGACTGTAACCTGTTAGATTTGCAGCTAAAACTTTGGAGACCTCTATCCTTTCAAAATTTGACTGACTAGATTTAGCACAGCTCTTTTTTGGCTGGGTAGGAGGTGCCATTCATCTTCATCTGCAAAAACCAGCTGGTAGTCTGTCACATTCCTCCTACTAGTAAAGTGGAACACTCCATGATCATCTGTACAGAGTTCCAAGGGGTGGCGGGTGAGTTGGAAGAGGACAGGATAGGCATGTGCTGTCATTTGAAAGCAACATGAAAATACCTATGATAGATGGAATTCTATGTCATGCCATAGGGACAATAACTTTCAAACTGGTGAACATTTGCTCGTGTGCATCAGCCCGCACTCAGGGACAAGGCTATTTTATAACTTACACGTGTAAGTTATAAACCTGGCTGGGCGCATATGAATACCACATTTTAAGTGGGCAAGCTTATGGGCATGCATATCCTGCTTCTACTGCTACTAAGTCAGGGAATTTAAAAAGGAACAGGTGCCCACACCATTCCCAGTTCATCCACCAGTTCGTCCAGTTGACAGCTAGGTCCTCCAAACCCCCTGAAATGCCCATACCCTACCAAGACCACACCCATGCCTCTCCCCTTTTTGGACGGTTTTGAGATGTATGCACCATGACATTTACCCACATATCTGGCACTTTATAAAATATGGTCAGCACGTGTGACCCCCAACTTATTCACACGTTCCTGACTGATGTGTGAACTGGGCTTTTAAAATTCACCTTACAGTGAGGGTTATTATGCACACATAAATTATATGTGCATGCATTTATAAAATAGATATACAAATTATGTCTATCCTTAAATAAAAAAGAATATGTGCATATAAAATGCTTCTCTAAAGAACAATTTATGAGATTTCCTTTCATATTAAGTACAATATTTTGTTTCCATATATGATGTTCTCTTGTTGAATTGTAATTGTATTACATCATATTCATCAGTTATTATAATATTACAGAAACATCTATGCATGGTGAAGATATTCAGTATTTACAACTGTGTGGGTTCCACTATATAGTTTATTAAATACAGAGATAACTTTAGGTGCACCTAATTATGAATGAATGTACATGCTTAATCACATGGATGTGCATTTGTTTAAAAATGAATTGCAATCCGAACTGATAATGGACATTTTCTTTATATTTTGTTAATTCCAAAATTAACAGAAACTGACCCTGAAAACAGCCCCCCTCCAATTTTGTTTCTATTTGTTTTGACATACAGCATGTGCTATTTACAAACATCACGCAATATTTTCTGAAATGAACAAAAAGGAAGTCATACTAAAGACAATGCCCCCTGAAACAAATAAACATACTGAAACAAAAATTCTGGCCATATAAATCCCTACTGAATTATGCACACTATTGAAAATTACCCTCCCAAAGCCTACATTAGGGGATTAAAATATTAATGAGTTGAAGTTGATAGTATTGCTTTAAACCAGAGGTTCTCAATCAGTTTTCTATCAGTGTTTAGCGATATACCAATGTGTTGCCAAAAACTGGCAAGTTTTAGCCATCCTTTGCCAGCAGGATATGCACCTCCTGGTCTCCCACTGGCCTGACTGATTTTTTTCTCTCCTTCCTCTGCCCCACTGAGAGGCAAACTCTTCCTCCACCCAGGCTTAAAAATGCTGATAGCCCAGGTGGAACAGCAGCATAGATAGTGGAAGCAGAAGCAGTGGGCCCACGTGCACACCAGAAGAAAAAGACACCGTGCCACAGTCAGAAGTGCCAGCAGCATCAGCCCTGAGCAGCAAGAAGAGCAGTATAGCCTGGAGCTAGAAAATGAGCAGTCAGGAGTAAGAGGCAGAGCAGTTTTAGGCCCCATGGCAGATGGAACTTTTCTTTCTTTCTTGGGGCTATGGATTGGAGAGGGAGGCTGTTGCTGCTACCACTTGTGCTTCGTGAGAGGGGTGAGTGAATGAGTGTGTGAGACAGAGAGAGAGAGAGAGAGAGCCTTTGTGTATGTGTGTGATTGAGTGTCTATGTGCATGTATGTGACTGAGCATGTGTGTGTATGTGAGAGTATATGCATACGATTGAGATCATGAATGTGTGAGAGAGAGCTTGTGTTTGTGTTTGTGTGACTGAGAACATGTGTGTAAGTAAGAAAGATCAACAATAAATCGCGTAATCCACAATATTTTTACTCAAAGCTATGGCAGATTCTAATGTATCCACTGAATGCCAAATGTGCTCCCAATGTATAGCAGACGCTGGTTTTAAAATTGACCAGTCATAATAGGCTTCATCGTAGGAGCAAGATTCCTATATGTCTCTGCCTTATTTTTAATCATCGATCAATATAATATATTTTTTAAAAGATTTTTACAAATGCTCAGTGAATATAACCACTGGTTTACTTCACTCAGAAGTCTCAAATCTTAACATGCATAACTTCATTGTGGCATGTATAACATTAATGGATAAATTTTACCAAGGATTTTTTTAAAGTGACTTATCTGAAGAATCAGTGCTGGTTTGTTTAGCTCAGAAGCCTTCAGTTCTTAACATGCCCGACATGGGTCTATGTTTCGAATTATGCCATTCTTTATCAAGGGCTTAATGTCAATTTCTATGAGATGAAAAAGATATATTATCTTAAAATTTGTATAAAACCAGTAATATAAACATTATCTATGAGATACAAGAAGGCACAATCTCTTGAATTAAAGAAGCAGCTGAAGCACTTACTGTATTTGTAGTCTATTTTGAAAGTTAGATCTTAAACATGGCGTTCCCGCATTCTATTTCCTATGAGAGCGCCGGAAACACCGATCTTATAAATATGCAAAAGTGACATCATGATTGTAATCAAGTTAGTGTATACCATTCGACAGCAATATTCAAACCATTAGGTTGAACGGAATTCAATCTATAGATCCATTGTTGTTCTCTGCGATTGAGGGTAGCCTTAAGATTGCCACTTCTCGGATTAATATGAACTAATTCAATGACACGCCATTTAATGTCTTGAAAAGTATGATTATGTTGGAGGCAATGAGATACAATTGGTGCTTGAAGTTTGGAAGTAGCTAAATAGCTATGAAGTTCAGTGAGTCTAGTTTTAATGGTGCGTTTGGTCCTCCCTAGATAAAGGAGGGGACATGGACATTGAAGCATGTAAATCACATTGGTAGAAGTGCAATCTGTCTGATCATAAGCAATGTGAATTTTCCCATTGGGGTCTGTCCATGTAGTGCCAGTGATAGCTTGATTGCAGAAAGAACACTTATTGCAAGCCCAATGTCCTATGGTGGTATGATCAAAAATAGTAGATAAATCAGATTTTATTTATTTATTTTATTTATTTAAAGTTTCTTTTATACCGATAACCGTTTACACATCGCATCGGTTTACAGTTAAACAGGAACAATTGGGCAGAACCCTTACATATAACATTGAAAAACAGGTTAACTTTTGGGCAGTGCCCTTACATGTAACTGAGAACAAGGAGGCTAAAACAGGGATGGGGTATAGGGCTGACTATGCCGGGCAACGTCCGTGAAATCAATAAATAGATACAGCAAAATCAAAACTATATACACTATCTAAGGACATAAGTAGCTGAGTCAAAGTACAAAATCGGTGGGCATAAGACATATTCCGAGAAAAAGATTCCTAGTCATGTATCAAATTCGTTATTTAATCAATTCTTAGTTAATCAGTGAGGGTTTATGTAATGGAGGGTGATATGTAGTAAGCTTGCTGGAAGAGACATGTTTTCAGGTTTTTTTTGAAAGTGGGTGTGTATGTTTCCAGGCGTATATCGGGAGGCAGGGAGTTCCATATGGAGGGGCCAGCAAGAGAGAAAGCTCTGCTTATGGTAGATGATAATTTGAAAGATTTGATGGGTTGGGCATGTAGGGTGCCTTGAAGGGCTGTACGTGTGGGTCTATTCGAGGTACGGGGGAGGATTGGGGGGTTAATCCAATTGAGGTTAGAGTTCAACAGACTTTTGTGGATGATGGAAAGGGCTTTATAAAGAATTCGAGAGTGTATAGGGAGCCAATGAAGTTCGATAAGTGTGGGGGTGATGTGATCTCTTTTTTTTGAATTTGATAGTATCCTTGCGGCAGCGTTTTGTAGTAGTTGTAAGGGTTTGGTATGGGTGGCGGGAATGCCTAGAAAGAGTGCATTACAATAGTCTATCTTAGATAAAATGATAGACTGGAGTACAGTACGGAAATCAGAAAAGTGTAGCAGTGGTCTGAGTTTTTTTATGGTTTGGAGCTTAAAATAGCATTCCTTGATGATAGATTTAATGAAGGGTTTGAAAGTAAGATGGTTATCAATAAGAACACCAAGGTTGCGAACGTGTGATGGGAAAGATGTGGAAGAGTATGCAGGTGGGATGTCTGGGAGCAGTGGCCTATTAGATATGATTAAGAGTTCAGTCTTGCTGGGATTTAGAGCTAGTTGCATGTCATTTAGTAATTTGTTGATAGAGGAAAGACAGGCTTCCCATTTAAGAAGAGCAGTATGTAGAGAGTCAGAGAATGGGAAAATGAGTTGCACATCGTCGGCATAAATGAAATGCTTGATGTGGAGGTTAGTGAGGAGGGTAGTGAGGGGAAGCATGTATATATTAAAGAGGGTGGAGGAGAGGGAGGAACCTTGGGGAACACCTTGGGGAAGATTGATGGGGTCAGATTCATTGTTATCTGCTAATACAGTGAAAAGGCGATCCTGGAGATAAATCCTGGAGATAAATAAGAATGAATTAACAGATCTTTCAGATTCTTACCTTAATTATATGCAATAATGGGTCATTTCTGAAAATTTGAGTGCATTTTTTTAAAGTCGGCCAATGATATAAAATTAACTCAGAAATTTGTGAAGAAAGAATAGAATAAGGTAAAACACATGTCAATGGAATTTCTTCAGAATATTTATTATCAAGGAGTAGCCAGTCACGTTCTGTGTTGTAAGCCCTTTTGTAAGCTAGCTTAATATACTTGATAGGGTAACCTCGTTGCAGAAATTTATTGATCATAATTTGTGATTGCATAATGAAATCCTCTTTATGTGTACATAAACAATGAAGTCGGAGGAACTATCTGATTGGTAAATTTTTGCATAAATGGAAGGGGTGAAAACTGGAGAAATGTAGATAAGTATTTCTTGCACAAGGTTTAACAAAAATATTAGAACTCAAAAATCGATTTTCTTTTGTGATTAAAATATCCAAAAATTCAATTTGCTGGAAATCATAATGTATGGTAAACTGTAAATGGCTGTCAAGAGAATTAAGCCATTGTAAAAAAGAAGTCAGTGAAAGTTCATCAGAATTCCAAAGGAAATATCATCGATGTAACGATACCAATGAGAGACATTCTTGAATTCAGGGGCTCCATATAGATATTTTTGTTCAAACGCTGCAACATATAAATTTGTGACACGGGGGGGCCATGGTGGCCCCCATAGCAGTGCCTTGGATTTGTTTGTAAAAACTATTTTGAAAAATAAAATAATTTTCAGTGAGAGCTAGTTGTGCCAAAATGACTATAGTGAGCAATATGTCACACATTTGAGCATTTTTATTTGGCTATCTCAGCTCCTCAAAGATAATCCCCCCAAAATACCCCTGACTTATCTGGTCAATTTTTAGCCAGATAAAAAGTTATCCAGCTAGAATTTTGCTGGATAAGTGTTTAAATATTAATTTAGCCAGATAACTTCCGAGTTATCCAGCCAAATGTTTCTGAATACAGACCTCAAAGTCACTGACAGAAACATTTAAAAAAGAAGCCTGAATGCTCATAAGCTGAAGTTAAAGTCTTGATGCCTGATGCGACTGCTCACAAGTTCCAAACTTATGTTACTTAACTATTTTTCCATATGCATTTTCATATATCCATATTCATTCAAAATTGTCCATGGGACACCATTTATTTGTGCAAATGAGCCTGCAGAGATATATGTTAGTATTTTATAAACTGTGTAGCAGGAGCTGCACTGTTTATAAAATACCTCATATTTCTGCCCAAAAAGTACACATGTATGTTTTAGTAAATGCATATATTTGCAATGAAGGACATGCAAAAATATGCATGTATAGTTTATGTGGATAACAATAACCAATCCCTGAATCCCTTCCCTTCACAAATACACTCACATTCATCCCAAATAACCATAGACAACATAACTGGGAATCAATAAGGCTGCAGCTTTAATAGAAAACAACACCAACAAATTTCCTGAGGAAATTATAAGAATATCCATACTTGTTCCAGTGGGCATCTGCCATGCCCCCAGCAGATTACTTCACTCCTAGGCCAATCTGACCTGTAAACATCTGGCAGCATCTGTTGCCTCCCTAGGAGGCAACCATCACATCCCAGAAAGGGGCTCCCATTGATAAGGTGAACACACAGAGTCATACAGCTACTTGGCCAAAATGTAGATATTATTACCCTCTTCCAAAACATGCACAGGTATTCTGCAACCCTACCAACTACTACAAGAACCAAACCCCCTACAAACCAAAATCAATGGAAAATACAGAGGGTGGATGGGAGGTAAATAGCCAGCAAGGTCAGGCTGCAACAAAAAAGGCAGGTAGCATATGTGTTTCCTACCCTTTCTCCTGCTACCTCCTTTTCTCCAGCTTCTCTGGGGCAAACCCATCAGGCCAGGAATTGCACTCCAACTTAATTTGAATACCTCAGATTAGCAAAGGAATCCAGCCCCCTCTTCTAATGGCTCTAGCCATAGAAATACAAGCCCCCCCCCCCCCCCCCACACACACACACCTTCCCACAATGGAGCAGTATGAGGCCAGTCTTGGCTCCCACATTATTAAGGGCAGCCTGAGACTAGCCTCACCTGCCCAGGTCAATAATTGAAACAATTCATGCCTAATAACCAAGAATTAAAAGTGGAGGCAGGTGTTTTATAATATGTGCAGGTAGCCTGCTTCTGAAAGTACTTACACACGTTCTTGGATCCACCAGTTGGCTGATATCCCTACCAGTTCACTCAAACCTTCACTAGTTCACCAGAACTTCTACCCAAATGCACGACTCAGTTAGCAGGTATAAGAATGTTCAGAGTCGATCGGTAATGTTTTTGTGTGTGCAATCCCTGCCTAATCTTTTGAAAATTACCTCCATGTGTTTATACTTTTCTTTCTAAAGTAAGGAGAACTTTATTTGCCAACAAAACTGGAGCACATATATAATGTAAAAAAATAACATACAAATACATTTGGTTGGTAAGTACCTGGCATAGGGGGTCATTTATCAAAGTGCTATATGGCGTTTTCACATGCGAAAGCACCTTTAACACATGAAAAAACACCATAACGTATGGTGCAATGCAAATTAGGAAAAAGGGAGGAGTTTGGGGCAGGATTTCTGGCCAAGTGGGCTAGCTTTGTGAAGCCACATTGTGTGGTTTTAACTACACCTTTTTCATTTGTGTTAAGCCATGTGATATGGCTTTATTGCACTTTGTGATGGGGGGGGGGGGGGGGGGAGAGAGAGAGAGAGAGATACTAGGTAGGTATTTATACCTCTATAAGAGGTTCCGATTCACATCTCTATTGATTAATAGTAGTTAATGGACTTCTCTTCCAAAAATGTATGTAAACCTTAACACTAGCAGTCGTCACTCTGGCTCGCTTTGGCCGTCGAGTGACCCTTATACTTTAGACACCCTTATGTCACCCGGGTCACCGCCCTTCCACCAAGCTGCAACAATATCCCTCAAACATTATACACTGGTTAAGTAATTAACTAAACATAGGTTTTCTAGCTACTATCTACATAAACATGTTAAACATAGTTGCACCTGATAATCTTATTTATTTATTTATTTATTTACTTACAATCTTTTAATATACCGATACTCAAGACAAATATCTTATCGTACTGGTTTACAGCAAAACAAGGGAAGACCAACGATATATGAGAAGTTACAAATAACAGGGTGTTGAATTCAAGGACAACTAAGAAAGGAAATTTAAATTAACATAGTGCTACAAAAAATTGTAAACAAGCAATTTATAATGGTAACTTTGAGAGAGACCTGGAAGGCACTCAAACAGTTCCTCAAAGGGTGATAGAATCTATACCGGGCAATGAAAGGGCGGAGAAGGTGTAGAGGCTTGGGGAGGAGGGTCGGGAGGGGGGGAACTGACCGGAAGGCGGGGAGGGGGGAATCGGGGGCTGAGGATCTAGCGGGGTGGCTTGCATTATTACAGATTGGAGCCGGGGAACTGCCAGAGTTATGAGAGTTATTGATGGATCAGAGTAGTTCTACTGTAATTGTGAACTTATCGTTTCAACAACCTGACTGCTCCTGTATTTTATTACCTTCCAATTGCAGGGTGGGTGGGTGGGTTTCTGTCGGCAGGGATCCAAAAGGGATCGCCTCCCGGGTGTCGTGGCCCTTTAAGGGGCCTGCGACATGATCCTCCCACGCCAGCGTCGCTCTCTCCTTGCGCATTAGCCCTGGGTGGAGCTATGATGCTGATTCTCTTTGTTTGTCTCGGGGAAGAGGTGTGGAGGGGCGCCCGCACCCGTGAGGGAGTGCACACTGGCGCCCCCCCTTTCCCCCTTTCTGTCCCTCACGTGGGACGATGCTTCGTTTAAGGGTGGGTTCCTTTCAGGTGAGTCCCACCTATTAACACTAGCAGTCGTCACTCTGGCTCGCTTTGGCCGTTGAGTGACCCTTATACTTTAGACAACCTTATGTCACCCATATTCTTTGTATCATATTAAACCACACTGAAACTGATGTTGGTAGAATAAGGCTGCAGCTTTTATTTACACATCATATCATAAACCTTCTTGGGTACCCGGGCCAGTAATCTGTATCCATCACCACCCGCCGTAGGGAACAAGCAAGGCAGCATTAATCCTTGGCCCCCTGCCTTGTCCTCCACCTTGTCCTCCGCCCATCAGCACCTCCCATGCCATCACCTTTTGCGCTTCCCCCAGCGTGAATCGGCTACCCAACCATCTTGTGATACTGCCGGCACCTCTTGCCATAGGCCCCAACCGGCCCGGGTCACCGCCAAGGCATGAGATAGGGAGGACCCTTGCCTCGTGTGCCCCCAATTAAGTAGAAAGCTGCGGCCTCTGTATTCTGCATCTGTTATGCCATGTCTCAATGGCTTCCTGTATTGCATTATTAAAATGTCATAACCTATATCTGACAGGTGAACCCCGTCCTGTCTGAAGAGGCCTGGGCATTCGACTTCGGCCCATTGATGACTGATCTGTTTGCCGCCTCTCTCCTGTATCCATCTTCCAATTTGCCTATTTACTTTATTTCTGCCACGGGTCCATAACTTAGTACCTTTCCACTTAGTACATGGAATGATTTCTGACCAGAATATTGTGGTTTGTGGGTATATTCTTATAATCTTGGCCAGGTCACGTTTTGTTGTTTTATTAGTTGCTTGCATGTCGAAGAGCACAGCTCATTGACCCCCAGATGTATTACTATTACGTCTGGAGCAGCCCTCAAATCTCTCAGGCACTGTAATAGGGGCATTAACTGTTCCCAACGCATACCTGGTTTACCCATCTATGAGATGCACCATCCTAGTGATGCCAGCCCTAAACACTGCCCATATGTTCTTTCTTTTGCTCTTCTCGTGGCCCAACTCACATAAGAGTGTCCCATGATACATGCAGAGTGCTGTGCACCTTGCACATCTGTGAAAATACAATCAAGACTCATGGTTACCCGTGTTTACCTTGTCCAAGCGGACATATGTATTAACAATGTTGGAGCGCCACCTTCCTATTCTTTTAATTGTGGACGTTTGCAGCCTGGCTTGCGCTGCACTTGTTGCCGCTCCAATTCTAAATTAATGTGTTGTGAATTTTTTGGGGTCCAGATTCATTTTTTGAATTGATGCTTTTAATAGGGATGTGCAGAGCAAAATTTTATGTTCATATTTTTTATGTCCGAAAGGGGGTCCCACTTGCGGCCAATATGGACATAAAAAAAATCCAATGAGTTGGGTATATGTACATATGTGCAAAAAAAAAATTTAAACCCCCTCACCCTCCTTAATCCCCCCCCCAGACTTACCACAACTCCCTGGTGATCGAGCGAGGAGTGAGGACGTCATTTCTGCAATCCTTGGCGAGAAGCATGTGACGTCGGTGGCACGTCGAGTGACGCGGCGTCACGTGATTCCCGGCTCGTTCGCGCCGGACGGCTCGTTCGGCCCAAAAAGAACTTTTGGCCAGCTTGGGGGGGTCAGGAGGCCCCCCCAAGCTGGCCAAAAGTTCTTTTTGGGCCGAACGAGCCGTCCGGCGCGAACGAGCCGGGAATCACGTGACGCCGACGTCATGTGATTCCCGGCAAGTTCGCGCCGGACGGCTCGTTCGGCCCAAAAAGAACTTTTGGCCAGCTTGAGGGGGTCAGGAGGCCCCCCCAAGCTGGCCAAAAGTTCTTTTTGGGCCGAACGAGCCGTCCGGCGCGAACTTGCCGGGAATCACGTGACGTCGCGTCTGAGTGACGCGGCGCCACGTGATTCCCGGCGAGTTCGCGCCGGACGGCTCGTTCGGCCCAAAAAGAACTTTTGGCCAGCTTGGGGGGGTCAGGAGGCCCCCCCAAGCTGGCCAAAAGTTCTTTTTGGGCCGAACGAGCCGTCCGGCGCGAACGAGCCGGGAATCACGTGACGCCGGCGTCACTCGACGTGCCGCCGACGTCACATGCTTCTCGCCAAGGATTGCAGAAATGGCGTCCTCACTCCTCGCTCCATCACCAGGGAGTTGTGGTAAGTCGGGGGGGGGGATTAAGGAGGGTGAGGGGGTTTATATTTTTATTTTGGCTCAACAATCGCGATTTCCCACATATCGAACATATCTATGTTCGATATGTGGGAAATCCGATCGTTTATGTCGAATCAATTTTTTAAGTAAAAAAAAAATATGAGTTGCGTTTTACTAATGCGGTCAATCCGAATGCACACCCCTAGCTTTTAATACTGCTGCACATTGGTATTTGTGTGACTGTGGGACCCTTGTTCCTTTGTGTGTTAGCTGCCTGCGCTACCTAGAAATGCATGCCCGTTGTCCTTCTCTCCCTCCATACCATTCTAGCTAACCCGCTTGTGCTTGTCTATTGCTGCTGTTTTAGCCAGGCATGTGTGGAACCCCCTGCTGTTTTCAGCCACAAATGCACCTTATTATTTTATATAATATTTTTTTTTTGTATTGTGGTTAAGTATTACAGTCCCCTACTGCCTGAAAGGGTGGGTACGCCCCCGGTGTCCCTCGTTATGGCCCCTGTCGGGGGTTCCCTTCCACGGCTACCTGAAGAGGCTGGAACCTTAAACCAGTGCCTTAGACCATTCGTCCATGCCAGACCAAGTCTATAAGGTATAAGTGGAGGGCCGGGACGTAGCGGTGCTCCATGGTGTGACCTGTGCCCCTATATATATATATATATATATGAAAGTAATTATCTTTGTTCTTTCTTTCTTTCTTTCTTTCTTTCTTTCTTTCTTTATTTCATAAATATGTAGCTAAAACTGAACTGGAAACTACAACAATTCGGACATATGCAATGCAACAATGAGAATTAGTAATACCATGCCTCATTAACATAAAACAATGAAATGAAATGATTAAATTATAGTAATACTAGGACATATTTCAAATACAGCTGGGAAAACTAACATCCAATAATTTTTAAATCTAGGATGCACATTCATAAAATTCCTGAACGCTGATGGATTATGTAACAATCGCATACACATTAAATAGCACCCATAGGTTAAAACTAGAGGAGAGTGCTGGTAGGCGGGGGGGTGGCGCTGGAGGAGCCAGGCCGCGAGTGGCAAGGGGGGACAGGAGGGTTTTTTGGGAGCGCCGGGGGGCACATGGTCAACATATTATTATTATTTTTTTATTTTTTATTTTTATACTTGCTGTTAGCTCGGAGGGCAACCGTGGCAGAAGCTCGTTCTGCCAGGGGTAGTGGTGGTCGCGGGGGGGGGGGGGGGGGGGCTATCCTGGGGTTGCTCAGCCACATGGCAGGCCCAGTCCTGGGTGGATTGCTGGCTATCTGGTCTGCTTGGCGCTGCTGCGGGCACCGGGTCATTCCCGGCGAGATGCTGGCTCCCGCTCCATTGAAGCGACATCGGGGCGATTTCTCTTGCTTGCGGGCTTTTTGGGCTCCCTCGCTGCACGCTGGGGGCTGCTGCTGCAGGAACGCTGCTGGGCTGCTTCCTTTCCATCAGGAGGGATCCAAAAGGGATTGCCTCCCGGGTGTTGCGGCCCTTTAAGGGGCCTGCAACATCATCATCCCGCGCCAGCTTTGCTCCCTCCTTGCGTCATAGCC
The DNA here is from genome assembly GCF_901001135.1 of Rhinatrema bivittatum. Lineage (NCBI taxonomy): Eukaryota > Metazoa > Chordata > Amphibia > Gymnophiona > Rhinatrematidae > Rhinatrema > Rhinatrema bivittatum. Next base: position 57,362,081 of record NC_042620.1, on the reverse strand, counting down.
CTGGGTGGGGCTATGATGCTGGATCTCTTTGTTTGTCTTGGGGAAGAGGTTTAGATGGGTGCCCGCACCCGAGAGGGAGTGCGCCCTGGTGCCCCCCCTTTCCCCCTCTCTGTCTCTCGCTTGGGACAATGCTTCGTTTAAGGGTAGGCTCCTTTCAGGTGAATCCCACCTATTTTTTAAACCCAGCTATACTGCACTAACCACATCCTCTGGCAACAAATTCCAGAGCTTAATTGTGTGATGAGTGAAAAATAATTTTCACCAATTAGTTTTAAATGTGCTACTTGCTAACTTCATGGAGTGCCCCCCTTCAGAAGGATTCTTCTTCTAATTTTTGAAAGATGTTATTTGTGGCTAAAATAGCCTCTTTCACCTCACCTTTTAACCATGCTGGTAATTGTTTTGCTTTCCTTCCACCTTTCTTAATGTGTGGAATACATCTGGACTGTGCTTCTAAGATATTTTTAAACAATATCAATGCCTGTTGTACAATTTTAAGCTTTGCAGCCATACCTTTCAGCTTTTTCTAACTATTTTCCACATTTTTTCAAAGTTTCCCTTTTGAAAGTTTAATGCTAGAGCTGTAGATTTACATAATGCTCCCCTTCCAGTCATTAGATCAAATCTGATCATGTTGTGATCACTATTGCCAAGTGGCCCCATCACCATAATAGGGATGTGAATCGTTTTTCAACGATTAAAATTATCGTCCGATAATGTTTATATCGTCTTAAATCGTTATAGAACACGATACAATAGAAATTCTAACGATTTATCGTTAAAAATCGTTAAATCGTGTTAGTGCGCACTAACTCGAGTTAGTGCGCACTAACTCCCCGTTAGTGCGCACTAACTCGATTTAGTGCGCACTAACTGAAAATGATACAAATAAACACTTTCCAGGTCACTGAAGGTCAGTTAGGAATGAATATGTGTTCCTATTGGCTGGCTGCCCTCTTATCTATTGATGTTACCAAGGTTACCACTGAGGTGATGGTTGGGGGGATGGGAAATGGAACTGGAAACTAACGAACACCAACAGAAAATGAAACAAAGTGTTCACACTTCCCAGGTCAGTAAAGGTCACTTAGGAATGAATATGTATGTATGTATTCCTATTGGCTGGCTGTGCTCTTATCTATTGATGTTACCAATATGGTTGGGGGGATGTGAAATGGAAACAGTTGGAAGCTTGACAAAAAAAGTAATGTAATGATCAGCACTCACGTGACTAGAACTTGTTTGTTTATTATTTTTGTTAGCAGGCACCTGAAATGCTAGTGCATGTTGAATTTGCCAATCACTGTGCATTTTAGAAAGGTGGTCCTGGCTGGAACTGTACACAGTTCAAATATATGTAATTGATTGTTGGTAAGTGTATTTTTTTAAGTAGCCACACTGGCACCAGTATGTTTACTTTTCCTCCTACTTAACTCACTAGCTCAGCTTTGTAAGAAGGGCTTCTCTGCTTGTGTGTTGTTTTTGTTTGGTGTGAGGAGAGCAGAAACATCAGATCTTTATTCAATCTACTACAGTCATCTCTTACAGTGCCCTATCCCTATTAATACCAGGAGTGTTGTGATCTTCCTGCACACAGTGCCCTAACCCTGATACCAGTCTGAGACAGCTCCCTCCCTGCATTACTAGTGAGAGGCTGGCTTCACAGACAGGGGGGAGCTGCCTGACCCTCACTCCTGACTTCCCCCATGTCCCAGCTAGTGAATGGTGTGTGGGTGAGGGGGGTGGGGGGAGGATGGTGAAGTCTGAGACAGCTCCCTCCCTGCATTACTAGTGAGAGGCTGGCTTCACAGACAGGGGGGAGCTGCCTGACCCTCACTCCTGACTTCCCCCATGTCCCAGCTAGTGAATGGTGTGTGGGTGAGGGGGGGGGGGGAGGATGGTGAAATCTGAGACAGCTCCCTCCCTGCATTACTAGTGAGAGGCTGGCTTCGCAGACAGGGGGGAGCTGCCTGACCCTCACTCCTGACTTCCCCCATGTCCCAGCTAGTGAATGGTGTGTGGGCGAGGGGGGGGGGGAGGATGGTGAAGTCTGAGACAGCTCCCTCCCTGCATTACTAGTGAGAGGCTGGCTTCACAGACAGGGGGGAGCTGCCTGTCCCTCACTCCTGACTTCCCCCATGTCCCAGCTAGTGAATGGTGTGTGGGTGAGTGGGGGGGGGGGGAGGATGGTGAAGTCTGAGACAGCTCCCTCCCTGCATTACTAGTGAGAGGCTGGCTTCACAGACAGGGGGGAGCTGCCTGACCCTCACTCCTCCGGGGTATTGTGATCTTCCTGCACACAGTGCCCTATCCCTGATACCAGGGGTGTTGTGATCTTCCTGCATGCAGTGCCCTATCCCTATTAATACCAGGAGTGTTGTGATCTTCCTGCATGCAGTGCCCTATCCCTATTAATACCAGGAGTGTTGTGATCTTCCTGCATGCAGTGCCCTATCCCTGATATCGGGATGTGTGCAAGAAGATCACAACACCCCCGGTATCAGGAATAGGGCACTGTGTGCAGGAAGATCACAACACCCCCAGTATCAGGAATAGGGCACTGTGTGCAGGAAGATCACAACACCCCTGGTATTAGGGATAGGGCACTGTGTGCAGGAAGATCACAACACTCCTGGTATTAATAGGGATAGGGCACTGTAGGCAGGAAGATCACAATACCCCTGATATCAGGGTTAGGGCACAAGTTCTAGTCACATTGACTGATCACATTACTTGTTTTGTCAAGCTACCAACTGTTTCCATTTCCCATCCCCCATATACTGTCAGTAGGAAACTTGGTAACATGAATAAATAAGAGGGCAGCCAATAGGAATACATATTCATTCCTAAACTGACCTTAACTGACCTGAAAAGTGTCAAATTGTATCATTTTCAGTTAGTGCACACTAACTCCCAGTTAGTGCGCACTAACTCCCGTTAGTGCGCACTAACTCGTGTTAGTGCGCACTAATCGGAAAAAACGATTTTTAACGATTTTTTAACTAAAAAATCGTGCCTAAGACGATTTTCTTGCCCTGCCACATGATTTCTATCGTTAAGACGATATGGAAAACGATTCACATCCCTACACCATAACCTTTCTCACCAAATCCTGCATTCCACTCAGAATTAAATCTAAAATAGTTCTCTTTCTCATTGGTTCCTGAACCAATTGCTCCATGAAGCAGTCATTTATTCCATCCAGGAACTTTACGTCTCTAGCATGTCCTGATGTTACATTTACCCAGTCAATATTGGGGTAATTGAAATCTACTTACTCAAGGGAGTCAGTGGTTAACCACAATATAGAATCAAATATACAGAAATGTGGAACCCAAACAAACACTTAACGATTATTTAGCCTATGAAGGTGTCAGCAAGCCTTGACGTTATGTGTCACTTTTCACTCAGACACTAACCGGTCTTATCGATCATTCACCTTCCTCATTTTATTTAATGCAAACAATTTTTTCTTTTTTCTTTTTCTATATTTAAAAAATGTCCTCCGTTTATATCAACAAGAATGACTCATTCAAAAATGGTTGCCAGCATTGCCCTACACTGGCCGGTGTTTCGCTGGGTTAGCTTCCTCAGGGGCGAGTAATAATCTTTATAATAAGAGCCATATATCTTTTTCAACGGGACCAGACGTCTCAACCATCTCAGATTTAGCTCTCAGATTTAGTTGTATAAGTAGCATTTTAAGACTTACCCAGCTAAGTAATGGATTTGCCACTACTTAGCCAGATAAATCAGAACTTACAGGGTCATTCATCAAATTACGATGGGCTGATCTCTCATTGCGACTTTAACATTTAAATGAGAGGAAGGTGAGGGATTTGGACGCGCTTTGGGTGGGGTTAAAAATGTTGATGCTGGTACTGCTGAGGGCACATTAGCGCAAGAGTTAACTACACCTTTCCCATTGGCACTATGGGGGTGATAGTATGCAGCGCAACCACAACTGCAGCGGGTGAAAACGCACAGCTGCAATGCGGTCGCCAGCTTACATTCACCCTCCTGCCCCTTTTTTTTTGCTATTCATCATTTTGCTATATTTATAGCGGAATAATGTGTGTAACTGGTATGCTCATGTATGTTTACATCTAATTTTAAAGTGATACATGATTAGATTTAACATGCATGCTTTAGATGTATTTATCTTCCTGTAAGTTAGCTTTTATATGTGTAAATCAGGAGAGTTTCTAACATACGCGCGGCAATGAAATTACCAATTTTCCTATTAGTCTACCAGTTTGCCCAATTCATCTGCAAATCATCAGGACATACTGCCTCTTCATACTGAAGTCTCCCCATTTCATACAGACTCCCCCACCCAGTCACTGTTTCTCTTTTAAGATGTTTACGATCACTTACTCTGATATGTAGCAGGAGTAAATATACATTAATACAGTAAACTGCCAAATCTACACATGTAAATTGCTTTTCAAATAGCAACTTACTTACAGATATGTTGGTCCAGACCCATAACACTCCTGGCCTGCCCCTTTTTTACATGGACACATTTTTTTCATGGACCCTGATTTCCACATTTATATTTAGGTTTCAAAAATAGCATATACTTACGGATATGCTATTTTATACACATAACTGATACATTTTGAAAATTCACTTTAAGGTTTTTCTTTATCTGAATGCATTAAATGATTTTTATACTGTAACTAACATGCACTGCATAGTTTTTTAATGCTAACCTATTCTCCAACACGGAAACATTAAATATGATGGCAGATAAGGATGTAAGTTCAGGTTTTTCCGGTTGCTGTACCATACATATGAGTTCATCTATGGCTTTCCTTTGAGTTCTTTACAATTCAGGATCTCCTATGCTTATCCAATGCTTTTGGTAAATTATTTTTATTTCGATCTCCTTTCCTGTGAGGCTATTTCATGCCTTCTCTGCCCTTTCTGCGAAGTAATATTTTCTGATGTTACTGATGCCTCCTGGGAGCCTCTTATCATGCCCTCATATTCTGGTCTTCCCATTCCACTGAGAAATGTTTGCATATTTCTATCCTGAACTCTGCCCCAAAGTACACATAATTAGCGCCATATGATTCATTTTAAATGACTTTTAATGCAGACCTTGCACCAGTTTGATAATCATTCTCTGAACCACCTCCACTATATCCTTTTGGTGGCATGTCCTCCAGAGCTGATACAATATTCTAGATTTGGGCTGTGCATTTGTTTAAAACAAATGTGCATTCCAAACCAAGTGAGGCTATTTGTTTTGTTTCACTAAATCCAAAATAAATCCAAAATATATTTTAAAATCCACAAATATTCAGATTTTTTATTTCAGCGAACAGCGTGCACAAGATTTTTCTCTGACATAAGGGGGAAGGTATGAGGGGCACTATACCACCAATGATTTTGGATAACTTGGGGTGGGGGGGGGCAGTGGAAAGGAGGTGGGGGCACTATTTATTGATGGCAGGGTTAGGAGGTTGGGGTGCCTTCGCTACATGTGGCCATACATTTATTTTTTTTATCACTTTTAGGTGTCGGTACTAGGGATGTGAATCGTGTCCTCGATCGTCTTAACGATCGATTTCGGCTGGGAGGGGGAGGGAATCGTATTGTTGCCGTTTGGGGGGGTAAAATATCGTGAAAAATCGTTAAAAATCGTGAAAAATCGAAAAATCGAAAAATCGAAAAACCGGCACATTAAAACCCCCTAAAACCCACCCCCGACCCTTTAAATTAAATCCTCCACCCTCCCGAACCCCCCCCCAAATAACTTAAATAACCTGCGGGTCCAGCGGCGGTCCGGAACGGCAGCGGTCCGGAACGGGCTCCTGCTCTGAATCTTGTCGTCTTCAGCCGGCGCCATTTTCCAAAATGGCGCCGAAAAATGGCGGCGGCCATAGACGAAAAAGATTGGACGGCAGGAGGTCCTTCCGGACCCCCGCTGGACTTTTGGCAAGTCTCGTGGAGGTCAGGAGGCCCCCCACAAGCTGGCCAAAAGTTCCTGGAGGTCCAGCGGGGGTCAGGGAGCGATTTCCCGCCGCGAATCGTTTTCGTACGGAAAATGGCGCCGGCAGGAGATCGACTGCAGGAGGTCATTCAGCGAGGCGCCGGAACCCTCGCTGAACGACCTCCTGCAGTCGATCTCCTGCCGGCGCCATTTTCCGTACGAAAACGATTCGCGGCGGGAAATCGCTCCCTGACCCCCGCTGGACCTCCAGGAACTTTTGGCCAGCTTGTGGGGGGCCTCCTGACCCCCACGAGACTTGCCAAAAGTCCAGCAGGGGTCCGGAAGGACCTCCTGCCGTCCAATCTTTTTCGTCTATGGCCGCCGCCATTTTTCGGCGCCATTTTGGAAAAGGGCGCCGGCGGAAGATGACAAGATTCAGAGCAGGAGCCCGTTCCGGACCGCTGCCGATCCGGACCGCCGCTGGACCCGCAGGTTATTTAAGTTATTTGGGGGGGGTTCGGGAGGGTGGGGGATTTAATTTAAAGGGTCGGGGGTGGGTTTTAGGGGGTTTTAGTGTGCCGGCTCACGATTCTAACGATTTATAACGATAAATCGTTAGAATCTGTATTGTATTGTGTTCCATAACGGTTTAAGACGATATTAAAATTATCGGACGATAATTTTAATCGTCCTAAAACGATTCACATCCCTAGTCGGTACCACCTCAAGTGGTAGCCTTACGTTGAGCCAGGAGTCAGCCTTAACCCCTGCTCAACTTCCTTTTCTGGGTCATTTTTCTATGGTCAACCATTTAAGGTGATGGCAGTTCCCTGAGGTTGGATATGCCATCACATCTAAACGGCTGCTTGATGTGTTGATTTGTCCCGTGGTAATTTGCCATGGGACAAAACACACCATACAGTAGGGGTGTGCATTCGGATTGACCGCATTAGTAAAACGCAACTCATATTTTTTTTTTACTTAAAAAATTGATTCGACATAAACGATCGGATTTCCCACATATCGAACATAGATATGTTCGATATGTGGGAAATCGCGATTGTTGAGCCAAAATAAAATATAAACCCCCTCACCCTCCTTAATCCCCCCCCCCCCGACTTACCACAACTCCCTGGTGATGGAGCGAGGAGTGAGGACGCCATTTCTGCAATCCTTGGCGAGAAGCATGTGACGTCGGCGGCACGTCGAGTGACGCCGGCGTCACGTGATTCCCGGCTCGTTCGGCCCAAAAAGAACTTTTGGCCAGCTTGGGGGGGCCTCCTGACCCCCCCAAGCTGGCCAAAAGTTCTTTTTGGGCCGAACGAGCCGTCCGGCGTGAACGAGCCAGGAATCACGTGGCGCCGCGTCACTCAGACGCGACGTCACGTGATTCCCGGCAAGTTCGCGCTGGACGGCTCGTTCGGCGCGAACAAGCCGGGAATCACGTGACGCCGGCGTCACGTGATTCCCGGCAAGTTCGCGCCGGACGGCTCGTTCGGCCCAAAAAGAACTTTTGGCCAGCTTGAGGGGGTCAGGAGGCCCCCCCAAGCTGGCCAAAAGTTCTTTTTGGGCCTACCGAGCCGTCCGGCGCGAACGAGCCGGGAATCACGTGACGCCACGTCACTCGACGTGCCACCGACGTCACATGCTTCTCGCCAAGGATTGCAGAAATGACGTCCTCACTCCTCGCTCGATCACCAGGGAGTTGTGGTAAGTCTGGGGGGGGGATTAAGGAGGGTGAGGGGGTTTAATTTTTTTTTTTGCACATATGTACATATACCCAACTCATTGGATTTTTTTTATGTCCATATTGGCCGCAAGTGGGACCCCCTTTCGGACATAAAAAATATGAACATAAAATTTTGCTCTGCACATCCCTACCATACAGCCATGATGTTTTCTGGGGGAGAGGCCCACTATCATGGCAACTCCCTCCCCCCCCCCACATGATAGTGAGAACCCACAAAAAATACATTGGGCCTCATTTTCCACGCCACTCACACGCGATAAGGGACCTTTCGCACACAAAAAGTCCCTTATCGCGTGCGATACCAGGATGGGGGCGGAGTCGGGGCAGAGTCGGTCCCGGAAGAGGAGGAGTCGGGGCATCATCGGGGCTGACTCTGCACCGACGCCGTGGACAGCGAAAAGGTAAGTGCCTTTTTGCGTCAGCTTTTGCTCCCAGTAGCTACACCTCCTATGGTGGCGCTATTGGGTGCGAAACCGGCAGCGATCGCACCTCGACGGTGCGATCACTGCTGGCTAGCGCAGGCCCTCCCCCCATTTCGGCCCCCCGCCCCTCATCTTCTAAAGTATCACAGGCCTGCGATACTTTAGAAAATGAGGCCCATTGTGGCTTAGTACCTCTAGGCCTAAGTTAACCAGATATGTTTACCTGGATATCCTTCCTAGCGGGCCAGCAGCTATATATAGACCTCTGAGGTTTTTTGTTGTTGTTTTCCATGAATGAGTACATTTTCAAATGGTTCAGCACTGAAAAATAGCCTATACATGTATAAGCATGTATTTACAAATATGGTATTTTATAAACATCAAAAGTACTTGCTTATTTTCGATTTTGCATGCACATTTACCTGTATAAATAAGGGATGGTCTTGGGGTGTTCTGGGGCAGGGCCAAGAGGTGTACATGTAAGTTGCTATTTTATAAAAGATTTATACGCTTACAAGAGGCAACTTATTTTTGTGCAATGTTACACCTGCTAATTAACTTGCACAAGTAATATATTTGTCTATTTTCTGGTACTTTGGCTGAGAAATCTGGGTGAACTAGGAAAAGTTAAGAAAAAATCCTAGGAGGGTCTCAGTGAACTGGAGACAACTGGGTGAATTGATGGAGGTATCAGCAAACTGGGGATTTCAAGTATATGTGCTTACCTACTTCTGCATATATATCAGGGTTTAATACATACACATTATATATTTTTTTGCGTATAAGATATGTACGTGCATATTTAGAAAATAATGAAAGTATATGCTTTCAATACATTGCAAATATTCACACGTGCAGAAACAAATGCATGTATGCTGGAGCAGATATACACTTAGGGGTAGATTTTAAAAGGTATGCGCGGGCGTCCATGTGCGGGGGCTACCCAACATGCACACATGGACGCCAGATTTTATAACATGCGTGCGCCGGTGCATGCATGTTATAAAATCAGGGGTCGGCGCACGCAAGGGGGTGCACATTAGTGCAACTTGCACGCGCTGATGCCCGCAGCCTTCTGCCATTCCCAACCCTTTAACCTTCCTACCCCTCCCCTAACCTTTCCGCCCCCTAGCCCTATCCTAACTCTCCCCAACCTTTATCTTACCTTTTGCACCTGCCTCTGGGCAGGCACAGGTGGCGTGCACAGGCAGCCTGCCAGTACGTGATCCCCTGGCACAGCGGCCTAGTTCACCCAGATCTCTCACACTAAATACCAAAAAACAGTCGGCCACTGTGCCGGAAGCCTCTGACCCCATCCTGCCTCGCCCCCTGGACCACCCCACCTCACCCCGCCCCCTCCCCACCCCTTTTCCAAAGCCCTGGGACTTACTCGCAACCCGGGGCTTTATGCACGTGACTGGGCCTTTTTAAAATAGGCCCGGCATGCATAGGCCTTTTAAAATCTGGGCCTTATTTTATAATATGCTTGGACTAGATATATGCAGATGCTATAATAGATCTCCATGAGTCTATATACACAAATATATGTAGCAGCATGGAGATCCTTGAAAGTTATCCTTTAAAAGAGGAATATATGCACCAATATCATTGTACTTATTCATAAACTTCAGAAAAAAGGAATAATAAATTATCAGTAAAAGCAGTGGAAAGTGAGGGTATTGTCTTGAATAACAAGCTAGTATAACAATAACTACTCATGTCTGTGCACTAGAATTGAAATTATATTATTTTGTCTTTAAATCATTCGAGGTACCTCCAGCGCTACAGTAAGCAGCTTATTTACTATACCCAGTGCCCACTGAATCTCTAAAACAGGGAAAATTATAGCATTCATTAAAGCCTTGGAAGCCAGACTGCAGGAATTTATTTTATATTTTATATAAAATCAGGCTTTTCGGTGATAAAATCTTCATAGAAACGAAATTTTAGAAAGCATGTTGTAATTTGAACTTGCAGTTTATATATGATCTAATAAAATCTTCACATGGAGAAATTAAATGCATAAAATGATATATGGGTGGATTAGAAAAGGTTTGCCATTTTTTGGTCACACATAGTATATCTTTATAAAATCTGTTGTAAATTGCCTACCTGACCCAGAATTGCTTAGCTAAGTTGTACAATGGAGGGTAAAAATAAGGCAAGAATTTCCAAAGCCTTGGTTTGTAATGACATCATATTCACAAATTTGAAATGCAGCTATCATGATTTAGGTCCTGATTTACTAAGGTTTTTTTTTTTCCCCCTATTCTGTCTTTATGGAAATTTTTTTATTTTTAGTAAATCAGATAATTAGCAAGCAGAAATTCTGCAGATAAATTTGTGAATGTGACCATTATTAGTGCAATAAAAATCTTGTATATACAAAATGAACCATTTGAAGATGACTGGTTTTAGTGGTCATTGCTATGGAAACCTTCAACAGCTCTAGTTGAATTTAATCTGCATTAAAGTGATGGGATGCTGCATATTCCCAATATTTTTTTTTCTCCATTCCATTCATTGCTTGGCATCTTCCTGCTGATTTTGCGGGGGCCATCTGGTTCCAGTAAACATCGTGGGCACTATGAGCTTTCACTAATAGACAACTGTTGGTTTTATCTGATTTAATGCTACTGCTTTGCCCTCCTCCATTTACATACACACACTTATATGTTTTCCTGTGCAATGATGCTCATTGGCTTAGATACATGGACCACACCTCCCTTAGAAGCCAAGTATTAGGATACTCTGTACTGGCCAGTGGATCCTGCTGTACAGCCCCCAAGGCATACCCAGCACCAGCTAGTCTCACTCTCAGAAGCCAGGTTTGAAATTGGTTCTGAGCCTCCAGCCCACTGGGCCATAACATATGGTTTAGATTCTCAGCCCTTCTAAGCATTTGTCAATATATCTGCTAGGGATGTGAATCGTTTTTCAACGATTAAAATTATCGTCCGATAATGTTTATATCGTCTTAAATCGTTATAGAACACGATACAATAGAAATTCTAACGATTTATCGTTAAAAATCGTTAAATCGTGTTAGTGCGCACTAACTCGAGTTAGTGCGCACTAACTCCCCGTTAGTGCGCACTAACTCGATTTAGTGCGCACTAACTGAAAATGATACAAATAAACACTTTCCAGGTCACTGAAGGTCAGTTAGGAATGAATATGTGTTCCTATTGGCTGGCTGCCCTCTTATCTATTGATATTACCAAGGTTACCACTGAGGTGATGGTTGGGGGGATGGGAAATGGAACTGGAAACTAACGAACACCAACAGAAAATGAAACAAAGTGTTCACACTTCCCAGGTCAGTAAAGGTCACTTAGGAATGAATATGTATGTATGTATTCCTATTGGCTGGCTGTGCTCTTATCTATTGATGTTACCAATATGGTTGGGGGGATGTGAAATGGAAACAGTTGGAAGCTTGACAAAAAAAGTAATGTAATGATCAGCTCTCACGTGACTAGAACTTGTTTGTTTATTATTTTTGTTAGCAGGCACCTGAAATGCTAGTGCATGTTGAATTTGCCAATCACTGTGCATTTTAGAAAGGTGGTCCTGGCTGGAACTGTACACAGTTCAAATATATGTAATTGATTGTTGGTAAGTGTATTTTTTAAGTAGCCACACTGGCACCAGTATGTTTACTTTTCCTCCTACTTAACTCACTAGCTCAGCTTTGTAAGAAGGGCTTCTCTGCTTGTGTGTTGTTTTTGTTTGGTGTGAGGAGAGCAGAAACATCAGATCTTTATTCAATCTACTACAGTCATCTCTTACAGTGCCCTATCCCTATTAATACCAGGAGTGTTGTGATCTTCCTGCACACAGTGCCCTAACCCTGATACCAGTCTGAGACAGCTCCCTCCCTGCATTACTAGTGAGAGGCTGGCTTCACAGACAGGGGGGAGCTGCCTGACCCTCACTCCTGACTTCCCCCATGTCCCAGCTAGTGAATGGTGTGTGGGTGAGGGGTGGGGGAGGATGGTGAAGTCTGAGACAGCTCCCTCCCTGCATTACTAGTGAGAGGCTGGCTTCACAGACAGGGGGGAGCTGCCTGACCCTCACTCCTGACTTCCCCCATGTCCCAGCTAGTGAATGGTGTGTGGGTGAGGGGGGGGGGGAGGATGGTGAAGTCTGAGACAGCTCCCTCCCTGCATTACTAGTGAGAGGCTGGCTTCGCAGACAGGGGGGAGCTGCCTGACCCTCACTCCTGACTTCCCCCATGTCCCAGCTAGTGAATGGTGTGTGGGTGAGGGGGGGGGGGGGTGGGAGGATGGTGAAGTCTGAGACAGCTCCCTCCCTGCATTACTAGTGAGAGGCTGGCTTCACAGACAGGGGGGAGCTGCCTGACCCTCACTCCTGACTTCCCCCATGTCCCAGCTAGTGAATGGTGTGGGGGTGGGGGGGGGGGGGAGGATGGTGAAGTCTGAGACAGCTCCCTCCCTGCATTACTAGTGAGAGGCTGGCTTCACAGACAGGGGGGAGCTGCCTGACCCTCACTCCTGACTTCCCCCATGTCCCAGCTAGTGAATGGTGTGTGGGTGAGGGGGGGGGGGGAGGATGGTGAAGTCTGAGACAGCTCCCTCCCTGCATTACTAGTGAGAGGCTGGCTTCACAGACAGGGGGGAGCTGCCTGTCCCTCACTCCTGACTTCCCCCATGTCCCAGCTAGTGAATGGTGTGTGGGTGAGGGGGGGGGGTGGATGGTGAAGTCTGAGACAGCTCCCTCCCTGCATTACTAGTGAGAGGCTGGCTTCACAGACAGGGGGGAGCTGCCTGACCCTCACTCCTGACTTCCCCCATGTCCCAGCTAGTGAATGGTGTGTGGGTAAGGGGGGGGGGGGGGGGTGGGGAAGTCTGAGACAGCTCCCTCCCTGCATTACTAGTGAGAGGCTGGCTTCACAGACAGGGGGGAGCTGCCTGACCCTCACTCCTCCGGGGTATTGTGATCTTCCTGCACACAGTGCCCTATCCCTGATACCAGGGGTGTTGTGATCTTCCTGCATGCAGTGCCCTATCCCTATTAATACCAGGAGTGTTGTGATCTTCCTGCATGCAGTGCCCTATCCCTATTAATACCAGGAGTGTTGTGATCTTCCTGCACGCAGTGCCCTATCCCTGATATCGGGATGTGTGCAAGAAGATCACAACACCCCCGGTATCAGGAATAGGGCACTGTGTGCAGGAAGATCACAACACCCCCAGTATCAGGAATAGGGCACTGTGTGCAGGAAGATCATAACACCCCTGGTATTAGGGATAGGGCACTGTGTGCAGGAAGATCACAACACTCCTGGTATTAATAGGGATAGGGCACTGTGTGCAGGAAGATCACAATACCCCTGGTATCAGGGTTAGGGCACAAGTTCTAGTCACATTGACTGATCACATTACTTGTTTTGTCAAGCTACCAACTGTTTCCATTTCCCATCCCCCATATACTGTCAGTAGGAAACTTGGTAACATGAATAAATAAGAGGGCAGCCAATAGGAATACATATTCATTCCTAAACTGACCTTAACTGACCTGAAAAGTGTCAAATTGTATCATTTTCAGTTAGTGCGCACTAACTCCCAGTTAGTGCGCACTAACTCCCGTTAGTGCGCACTAACTCGAGTTAGTGCGCACTAATCGGAAAAAACAATTTTTTAACTAAAAAATCGTGCCTAAGACGATTTTCTTGCCCTGCCACACGATTTCTATCGTTAAGACGATATGGAAAACGATTCACATCCCTAATATCTGCACCTTGTTATTTGAGGTTTTACTTCGTGTGGTCAATTCTACATTTCAAATAGTTCTGTCATTCCCTGCCACAACAATGAGTTGATATCAATCTTTTTTGAGTAATTTAAACTCTTCAAGCAACATGCGGAAAAACAATTTATGTTGATTTGTGTTGCTTCCTTTCTCAAGGTTTTGTTTTCCTTTTTCATATTTGTTAACTCGTATTGTGCCATAAGATCAAGCATTCCATGACAGACCACAAATATTTTTAGTTTATAGAAATACTATACTGTTTATGGGAGATAAAGAGGGCATAGAAAATGAGAGGGTCTTTAATTCTGTCAATAAATTGTTAATTGTGAATGAGATCTTGCTAAGCAAAGCTAAAGACTTCCCCATTTTAAATTAAATGAACAGTATTCACTGAATTACTATAATTACAAATCCTAGTAACGTTGATAACACTTCTGCAATTCCCCTTCAGGATGAATCCAAGTCAGTGCTCCCCAAACTTTTCAAAAGGAAAGCCACATAGGACATTTCATATCATCAAGTGGACAGGGAAGGAAACCTTTTCTTTAACGTTTGCAGAGCTGGTGAGGGTGGGGTTAGGGAGGGAGGGACAGAGCCCCTTAGAGTTGTTTTCTGCAAAGCATTTGAGGGAGGAGGACAATGTCTGGCACTTTTAGTGGTTTAAAATCATCGGGAATGAAGGATGCAGGGTTTCCAGGGCTGTAGGGATGTGGCAGATTGTGTCAGCAAAAATATTACTAGATTTCTGCAAAGTTGACAACCCTGCCACTCTCCCAGTAATTTTGTCCCCTGCCTCCTCCCTTTCCCAATATTTGTCCATCTAGCATGGGATGAGAAGGGTGGATGGAATGATGGTGGAATGGGGTATTTATATTTGTTTGGTGCATTCTATCTCACACACACTACGCATGCATTCTTGCTCCATCTCTACTTCCACTCTTTTTCATCCCTTTCCCTTTTCTTCTCCTCTCTCTTGCAATGTGCCAGATTTGTGGCATGAGCTAAACAAACCCTTCTGGAGATGCTAATCCAAAGAAAGACACTCAGACTAAGGGATAGATTTTTAAAGTTATGCGAGGGCATATATTTGTTTGTGCAACCCAGCGCGAACAAATCTACCGCGCGCATGTTATAAAATCCAGGGTCGGCGCGTGCAGGGGGTTGCACAATTGTGCAACCTGCGCGCACCGAGCCGAGCAGCCTGCCTCCGGCCCCCCCACTTTCCCTTCCCTTCCCTTCCCCGACCTAACCCAACCTAACCCACCCACCAGCCCTAACTAAATCCCACCTACCTTTGTTCAGAAAGTTACGCCTGCCCAAGACAGGCGTAACTTGCGCGCACCGGCCGGCTGCCAGTGCGCCATTCCCCAGCCCGAGGGCTGGTTCGGAGGCCTCGGCCCTGCCCCCAGAACGCCCCTGGGCCGGCACCACACCCATGGCCCCGCCCCCGGAATGCCCCCGAATGCCACGTCTTCCCCAACATGCCCCCCCAAGCAATGCCACGGGACTTACACGCGTCCCGGGGCTTTGCACGTGCCGGCAGCCTATGCAACGTAGGTGCACCAGCGCACAAGTCCCCTGCACACGTAAATCTGGCTTAGTATCTGAGTTATAATAATGATGATTTATGCATTCTGTACCTTCCAAACCTGCATCCTTAGGGGATAATGACTATGCCCCCTTCCTCATAGATATGAAGAGATGGTGATGTGGTTTAGAGCTCCAGGAGTTACCAATCCTTACCTGGATTTTCCTGGCAGCCACGCAGAATCCATGACTTGGCTGCCAATTCTTTCCTCCCCGTTGCCTGCATCATCCTCCTCCAAATCAGCTAAAAGCTCCTTATGGCTGTGCCACAGCTAGTCTTCCTGTCTTCAGCCCAAGTGGCGCCACCTGTGCAAGCAGTACTAATGCCAGTAATGCATAGCACTGCCAGTCAGTAGTGACCTTGCACTAGCATGACATGCCCCTGCTGCTCTGACATATTGCTACTTGTACTTTCGGCTCTAAGTATCTGAGCTGCCAGTAGTGGTGAAATCCGTACCCACTACTAGGGATGTGCACTGATTTTTTTTTTCTTGCTGTTTTCATTTCTTTTTTTGTGTGCTTAATTTCATCTTTTAAATGGTTGGGGGTATTTTTTTTGTTTGTGTGTTTCCCTAATTTCGGACTTAGTGCGCACTAAGGGCCGGATTTTAATACCTACGCGCGGGCGTACATTTGAGCACGCAACCTGGTGCACACAAATGTACGCCCAATTTTATAACATGTGCATGCAGCCACGCGCATGTTTTAAAATCCGGGGACAGCGCACACAAGGGGGTGCGCCGTCCCCGGAGTGCGAGTGCCGAGCCCTTGGGGAGCCCTGCTGGCTTTCCCTGTTCCCTCCACCCCCCTCCGCCCCCCCTCCCTTCCCCTACCTAACCCACCCCCTAGCTCTACCTAAAAACCCCCTAACCTTTATTTTATAAGTTGTGCCTGCCTCCAGGCAGGCTTAGGTTGCGCGTGCTGGACAATAGCCGACTCATGATCCCGGGCACAGCGGCAAATGGCCGTTGTCCCTGGAAGCTCCGTCCCCACCCCTGCCCCACCCTTGCACCATCCTACCCATGCCCTGTCCCTTTTTTCAAGCCCCGGGACTTACACGCGTCCCGAAGCTTTACGCGTGCCGCCGTGCCTTATGAAAATAGGCCCAGTGCGCGTAACCCCCCTAAGTGCGGAAATCCTCCCGGATTTACGCACGTAGGATTTTTAAAATCTGCCCCAGGTGCCGTTAGTGCGCATTAAATCAAAATACTAATTATATGAAATTTTGAATTTTTTTTTTCAATTCAGGGCGCTCCTGAAACAAGACAAAATAGACAATTTTGTTGCCATTGTCTATTTTGCCTAAAACAAATGCACATCCCTACCCACTACAAACCCTGCAGGGCAGATCAAGCACCTTCTGTTGTCGCTGTTGCAGGCAATTTGTGTCTGTTTTTGCTGCTAAATGCCGGATGAGATTCAGCCAGCAGCTGCATCAGGTCCTTGCCTTGAACCTCAGTTTGGGGACCTTTGCGGTAAGTGACACTTTGACAGACAAGTAACATATATTTGTTTAAAGTACAAAAATCTTCTGGTTAAAACTGAACATTTACCAAATAATTTTATGGGCAAAAAGCCAAAGACAGTGCCAGTGTGAAAAACTAGCACATAGAGGCTAATAGTGCCTGTTGTGTCCCACTGAAGAATCTGTGCTCTCCAGTCTAGCTTAGTGTTTCAGATTTTCAAAGTATGTTGATTGTTTTAATCTGCTCTCTTGGCTATTTTAAACTTTAAATTTCAGTGTGGGTTATATTGTAACCTCTACAACTCCACTCCCCCAGCCCTACCACCAAAACCCTTACAAGCTAGATAGAGACCTTTCTTTTCAGTTTTTATTTTATATTTCCTGGGAATTTCAATGATATAACAACAACAAAAAAAAAATCATCAGTGGAAAAATGACTTTGCAACTGATTTTTCTCCTGTTTATTATAACAAAGTAATTTTCCCCACTGAATTTGTTTTGGTTATAACATTGAAATTCCCAAGAAAAATACAATAAAAACTGAAAACGAAGGTCCTTATAGATAGGTAATCTCAAAATGAGATGGGCATGCTTTCCACTTCTACAAGGTTTCTTATTTGCAGAAAAGGTGACCTGTGCTTAATTCTCCCTTGAGTTCCAAAATGTAAGGGATACTCGGATCTCTTACCAGTGCTTTTCCCTTTTTTTTACCACCACTAAGGGACTGGAATGGCTTTACTTTTGGACCATCCCTAAAAGTTTCCTTCTTCCAAGGCTGGGATTGGTCAGCTTGGCCCTGTATATTGGGGCTGAGCATGTGCAGGAAGAAGCAGAGGGTTTGGAGCTGGTGCCGTGCCTTGAGGAGAGGTTTATTTTTGTAGAAGTAGAGAATAAAAAGGAAAAGAAAGTCTTTTTTTGTGGAAGGGGTAGACTTTTCCGAAGGAAAGCTTTTTGGACTTTATCCCAGTTTCAGGAGGGGAACCCCCTCCCCCTTTCATGGGGTAAGGAAAGTCTGGGTGTTTGCTTGCCCTCTATTCAGCTGAAGTGGGATGGCTTCTGCATCTTCCCGGAGAAGAGAGGTTTTGAGAAAAGCAGCTTGTTTGCTGTTAGAGAACTGAGATCCGGTCTTTTTGTCAAGAGCCCATTTTCAGTCACCCAGGAGTGTGGGTCTTTCTAAGTCCCTACCCCCACAGAGATTACTGGCTCAGAGAAAAATTAAGTGAAAACAGGTACTGTGAACTTTTGTGTTTTTGAGAAGATTCATGAATGTTGTCTTTTTATGGTCGGTGCAGTTATTTTTTTTGTCACAGTAAATTTTATTTGAACACCATCTCAAGTTGTCCTGCCTCTTTTTATCCTGAAGGACGGTACCTTCCCTATGAGAGCCAACGGACAGTGAGCACTAACTGGGAGAGAGTGAAAAAGACTGAAAGTGGGTCCTTGTTCCCTTCCATGGCCTTGGGCCCAAGAAGTTAAGACTACCCCCCATCAAGAGAATTCACAGCCTGGGGTTGAAAGGACTGGTGCTAGAAAACTGGGACTTAGCCCTGGGACTGAGAGTGTACCATGCAGCAATTCAGCCCTGGTACCAAAGTATGGGAAAAATGAAAGAAAGATATAACTCTCGTTTCTGCTTATCTTTTTAAAAGAAATCCACTAGAATGAAATTTCTCGCTTTCTAATTTCATTTTTCTAGTAAATAGCTTGTTTTTCCTTGTAGCTCGATAGGGGCCTGAAGCTTGGTAATTATACTACTAACATAAACCATCAGCCCACCCTGCTTCCCCTTCTCATTAAATGGGCAGTGAGAATTTCAGGTGTGCTTGCTCATTTAGGTGAAACAGTTCATGATATATATATTCTATCTGCAATAAACATAAAAGTGAGTGTAGGATAAGGAGTCTAGTGCAGTGGAGATATCTGTGGATCTACAGTAGTTAGACAAAGCTTGTGGAAGCTTTGAGGTTGCTTTATCTGTGCTCAATTGTCGCACCTAAAGAAGAAAATTACCAGACTAAGGACTGAGCTACAATTTATTTTTTTAAATGACAACCAAGGGATTATTCTTTCCAGTGCCACTGGTAGAAAATCTTCCTAAAAGGAGCATAGCCTATTTTACTGCTGGCTCAGAGGGAACTAATAGTGTGGATTGCAGACACCTGCTGCAGCCAGCTCCTCTACGAGAAATAAATCACACATTTGTGGTACAAAAGCAACCTCTAGAGGCAAGAGAAACTAAATTGAAGTAATTAAAGGAGTCTACTGGACCCAAAAAAAACCCCAAATACATTCTTCTAGGGGACTCCAAATGGAAGGGCATAGAACTATGAAAATAATTTGGCAGAGAAAATTAATTGTCCCGCTAGGGATGGTCAAAAACTCCAGAGGTTATTTAGGAAAATGCAAAAGGCAGGTGAACTGGATCGCATATCTCATGTGGATCATTATTATGGAAACACTACAAAAAGATAATAAGATACTGCAGTATTTTGAATAAAGTAGAGGACAAGACATGACAACAAATTTCCATAAATGGGAGAACCAGTCAGACAAATTTGATTGAGTTCTTTAACAAATTGACAAAGGTCGTAGATTAGGAAGGTATAGTAGACATTGCAATATGAATTTTGGTAAGACTTTAGAAATTGTTCCACATGGAAGATGGGTAAGCAAGCTGAACAGTACGGGAGAAGGCCAAGATACTGTAAACTGAGTGAAGAATTGGTTGATTGAAATCATTAGCCCAGTGTTCGGTGGAGGTCAAAAAAAGTAAACAAAATGTTAGGAATTATTAGGAAAGGAATGGAAAATAAAATGGGGAATGTCATAATACCTGTTTATTGCTCCATGGAATATTGTATGCAAATTTGGACACAGTATCTCAGAATAAAAGATATAATTGCACTGGAAAAGGGACAGAGAAGGGCAACCAAAATAATAAAGGGGATGGAACAGCTCCCTTAAGAGGAAATGCTAAAGAGGTTAGGGCTGTTCAGTTTAGAGAAAAGACGGCTGAGGGGGGAGCATATGAAGTTGCCATACTGGGTCAGACCGAGAGTCCATCAAGCCCAGCATCCTGATTCCAACAATGGCCCGTCCAGGTTACAAGTACCTGGAAAGTACCCTAACATTAAATAGATCCCATGCTACTAACGGCAATAATAGCAGTGGCTAATCTTTTAGGGGGTAATTTTAAAAGGAAGGTGCATGCATCCATAAACACATGTATCAGTGTGTGAGCAGAGAGATGCTGCTGTTTTAAATTTTGCTATTAAGTCTACAAGTATCATTAAAATATTCCTGCCATGCATATTTTGGCTAGGGCTTTAGCCTTTTTTATGTTCTTATGCAAGCAAAATTTAAAACTTGCTCGCGTGAGGGAAAAAACTGTTTTTCCAAGTAGTCCAGCAGTTCATATTGAGGTCTTCAAGACCCCTCAGGTTCTTCATCCTACAAGCACCCTACTTGACCCCAAACCTTCATTCTGTGCTAAATGCCCTAAAACTCAAGATCTGTAGAATCGCTCTTCATTAGGACCAGATGTAAAGTTATGTGGTTAAAAAGCAGATGCGCACCATTGTCAGGTTTTTTGTTTTTTTTTAATGAAGACTTATGCATGTAAGCCTTGGCTGCACCCTGGAAGGCCCATACACCGCTCCTTTTCCTCTCCCTTCTTCTTGATGCACACACAGGTATGTACACACATACGTCATGGCTTCTTAAAATGTGCTTTGCTCATGTGAGGCCCGCATATGCACATATGTAGCTGTTTTTGCATGAGCAACAATTTTAAAATCATCCCGTCAGTCAATTTGATTAAAGCAGTTTATGGACTACTTCTCCAGGAACTTAACCAAATCTTTTTTAAATTCAGCTATGCTATCTGCCCTAGCCACATCCTCTGGCAACAAATTCCAGAGCTTAACTGGGCATTGATTTAAAACAAATCAGAGAAAAATGTGTTTTCAATGTGCTGCTCGTAACTTCATGGACTGCCTCCTAGTTCTTCTATTATCTGAAAAAGTAAATAACTGATTCACATTTACCTGTTCTAGTCTTCTCATAATTTTATTGTACCCTATCATATCCCCGCTCAGCTGACTCTTCTCCAAGTTCAATAGACCTAACCTCGTTAGCCTATCATCATAGGAATAGAACTCAATGTACAGTTAAGCTCTGGAATTCATTGCTGGAAGATGTGATTAAGAATAGCTTTTTTAAACAATAGCTCGGTTTTAAAAGGTTTGGACAAGTGCCTGGAGGAAAAGCAATAAATTATTATTAACCAAGTAGACTTGGGGAATGGTCACTACTATCAATGTGTGTTAATAGTATGGGATCTATTTGCTGTTGGAGATATTGCCAGGTACTTGTGACCTGGATTGGCCACTGGTGGGAACAGGATACTGGACTTGATGGACTCTTGGTCTGACCCAGTATGACAATTCTTACGTTCTTATATTCTTATGCAGAAAGTGTTAATTCTATAAATGGATAGCATTTTGGTGAAAACAAAATGATCATTGTGGTCTTTCCCCGGGCTCTCTACTGGGATTGCTTCTTTTTCGGTATTTTTATTACTGACATTACTGAGGAATCTGTGGAAAAATATGTTTGCATATTATACTAAAATTTGTAACAGAATAGGGGCCATATTTTCGAACCTACGTGCGGGCGTAGATTTGTGTGTGCAACTTGGCGTGCACAAATCTACGCCCAATTTTATAGCATGCATGCTCAGCCACATGCATGTTATAAAATCTGGGGTCGGCGCATGCAAGGGGGTGCACACTTGTGCACCTTGCGTGTGCCGAGCCCTAGGGGAGCCCTGATGGCTTTCCCCATTCCTTTCGCACCCCCCATCTTCCTTCCCCTATCTAACCCTGCCCCCAGCCCTACCTAAATCTCCCCCACCTTTATTTTTTTATTTGCGCCTGCCTCCAGGCGTAGGTTGCGTGCGCCGGTCGAGTGCCAGCATGCAATCCCCCGGCACAGCCACTGTGCTGGAGGCCTCGGAACCATCCCCACCCAGCCCCCGGACCTCCCCGCCCACTCCCTGCCCCTTTTTTCAAGCCCTGGGACATACACGCATCCTGGAGATTGCGCGCTTCACCGGACCTATGCAAAATAGGCTCGGCACGCGCAGGAGTGGGTTTAAAAGGGTTACAGGCATATATTACGTCTGTAACCATTTTAAAATCTGACCAAGATATGAAAGAAGGGTTAGGAAAAATGGTAAGGGAAAAAAACTGAAAAACAGTCAAGTGTTTGGAAAATTAGTTTTAGTCCAAAAAAAGTGCAAAATCATGCCTTTGTGATGAAAATGTCCAGTAGCCACATAAGTCTTAGAAAGCTAAGATCTGGAAATTGCCAAACAAAATAGATCTCGGAGTAATATTCTCAAATAAACTCAGGGCAACTAGTCAATATAATAAAGCAATAGGAAAAGATAACAATTTGCTTGATTTTGTAGGCAGACATATTACCAGCAAGAAAGAGGAAGTAAAATGTATAGGTCGATTGTGAGACCACCATTTTCAGTCTTGTGTTTAGATCTGGAAGCCATACCATCAATAGACAGAGAAGATCAATGTGGCTAGGAAAGGGCTACTAAAATGAATACAAAAGAAACTTTACATGAAATAGACTTAATAAGTCTCTCAAAATATATTCACTGGAGGAAAGAAGAGATAGAGGTGACATGATAGAAACTTTCAAATATTTGACAAGCTTCAATAATGTATGGGCAGGTAAAATTTCCCCTTGAAAGGAATTTATGGGCAAGGGATCATAACAAGAAGTTGCAGAGAAGATAGTACAAAGAAAATGTAATCTACAATTACTTATTCTAATGGTTCATTCCAGTACCCCTATGTGGAAGTTGCCGATGGTTTAATCTTTTGTTTTTATTCTGAACATGCTTAGATATTAAAGACTCCCTGATGAGAGCATGCAGACCAGTGTGTGTTCTTTTCAGCATGCAGCCTGTATGAATGTAGCTCCCTGCAGAACATTTTCAAACTCCAGGAAAATCCAAGTGGATTTTCTTTACATGAGAACTTGTATCACACCATTTCTGCAGTGGATTGCATTAGCCTATTGAATCTCAATTAATAAACTCTGAATGCCTGATTCTGATTGGGTATAGCACCATTGCATTGTCTGTTCAGAATGTGAATGTCTTGACGTGAAACAACTGTATCTTGTTAGCAAGATAATTTGCTGAGTGTTTGGATGAAATAAATAAGTTGGTTGGACTCAAAAGAAGTGCCCCTGTGCTGTTTGAAATGCATGAGCATCTGAAGTCCAATGGAACTGGAGAGAAGGAGATCATCCAGAGCCTAACCCTCAGAAAAAAGGATTGGATAAGTTCTTGGAGGAGAAGTCCATTACCTGCTATTAATTAAGTTGGCTTAAAAAATAGACACTGCTATTACTAGCAACAGTAACATGGGATAGACTTAGGGGCAGATTTTACAATCTACGCCCAATTTTATAACATGCACGTGCTGCCACACGCATGTTATAAAATCCAGGGTTGGCGTGCGCAAGGGTGTGCACAATTGTGCAACTTACGTGCGCCGAGCTGCGCAGCCATCCTCCGTTCCCTCCGAGGCCACTCCGAAATCGGAGCGGTCTCAGTGGCAACTTTCCTACTGCCTCCCCCCACCTTCCCCTGCCTTCACCTATCTAACCCAACCCCAGCCCTACCTAAATCCCCCCCTACCTTTATTTGCGAATTTACGTCCCCTGCCCTGCCCCCAGATGCCCCTTTTTCAAAGCCCCGGGACAGACGCACGTCCCGGGGCTTGCGTGTGCCACCGAGCCTATGCAAGATAGTCTCAGCGCGCGCAGGGGCAGGTTGGGGCAGCTTTCCAGGTTCTTATGGCCGGGATTGGCCACTGTTGGAAACAGGATGCTGGGCTTGATGGACCCTTGGTCTGACCCAGTATGGCATGTTCTTATGTTCTTAAATATTGCAAGCTGTTTGGATAATGAGTTGTTACAAGTTAGAAAACATAAGAAAATAATTATTTTAGATTAATATTCCACAGTACTTCAAAGTAGATTACATGCAGGTCCTATAGGTATTTCCTTATCCCCAGAGAGTTTACAATCTAGTTTGTACCTGAGGCAATGTAGGGTAAAGTGACTTGCCCAAGGTCACCATGAGCAACAACAGAACTCAAACCCTGATCTCCTGGTTTATATCCCACTGCTCTAAGAGTAGGCTACTCCTCCACTCCAAGAGCCTACTGGATACCTGGAATAGATTACTAGCAAAAAGTATTGGAAGCAAAAACAGAATTTAAATATAGTTGGAACAGTCTCAGAGCACAGTGATAAGGCCAGGTGAGAGGCAAGTTATATAAAGCAAATGATCAAAAAGAGGAAAACACAAGTCAATGGGCAGAGAGTGGAGGTAATCTGCATCAAGCCCATCACAACCCTAATTACAGCAGTACAACTGCATTAGGCTACAGTAATAACATGCCTAACAGCACTGGGGTAATTTCTCTGGAGCGGCTATTACAACACTAATAGCAGTGGTATGACTGTATTAGGCTTTCACTGGGGATGGGGTAACCTGCATGGATTAGTGAAACATCAACTAGCATAGAGAAGATGGCTTTTTTTGGACAACAGTCTCACAAATGGTGGTATTGTGGATTGTTATAAAACATTATAGTAAAAATATGGAAGAGGGCCTAGTTGTTAGATTAAGTATTGGTCTTGTAAGAATCAAAGAGAAAGAAGACAATACCTGGAACAGCCTACCAACACAATACCAGAAATTTTACATGCTTGATGGAGATATGGATAGCAGTGGTAGAGTTACATGGAGGAGGGGATGGGGAACTGGTGTTGATTTAAGCAAAAGAATTTAAATGCACATTTACCCAACGAGGGAGTGAACCAGAGAAGAGAAATCTAGATTGGATGGACCAACTAGTCTATATTTGCTACTTTTTACTTTGATACTAGGTTAGAGAAAAGTCCATTGGTTGTTTCCTATAACTATTGTAAATTGATGAATAAACTTTCAACATGATTACTTCTTACTAAACATTACACATATTTTGATAGACATAAAGGGCAAGATCTGTCATTTTTGAGAAGCAGAAATGAGACAGTGTGACATTTTCCTGTTTTATTATCACAGTTATCTAGGGGAAAGAGCTTGGAGACTGAAAGTTAGAATTTTGATGTGCAGGAGGTATTTACAATAAAATATATCTAACTGCACAAAATTAAAGAAATATTTTATGGAATGACCTATTTACTAACCTGCATGGAAATCAATTTTGTTGATTTCCATGCAGATGTTGTTACTGGTTATAACACTTTATATTATTCCTAATCCATCTTTTCATGGCATCTAGTATCTGGTTGAAATATACTGAATATAAGAACAAGGATATCACATCATAAGAATTGCCTTGCTGGATCAGATAAAGTTTCATCAAGCCCAGCATCCTCTCTCTGACAGTGGCCAATCCAAGTCACAAGTACGAGGCAGATTCCATAAAGTTGATCTCATTCTTGTTGCTCCCAGGGATATCAGTAGTTTTATTTAACCTACCTGGATAATAAATTTGTTATTCTTAAGCCTCTTTTAAACCATGCTATGCTAGTTGCTTTGATCATGTCCTCAGGTAACATTTTTAGTCCTAGATGGCAAATGATTCTTTTTTTTATTAGGTCATGATTCAGACAAGGCTTCACTCTTTCACCCCTTCTTTTTGTTTGTAAATTAACTCTTTGTGGAATACATCAGATTGCATGTGGGAATAAAAGGAATTATGGCACTATATAACCAAGAAGACATCCAGTGAAGTTTTCATACTGCACTTATTAGATAAACATCTTCTGTGGAGCAGCAGAACAGATATAGTAACATAGTAATGGTAGTAATTCTTGCTCCGTGCAGGTTACCCCAATGCAGAAATGATACACAGCCCCTTTCTTCGTTTTCAACTTCAAGCCTTTAGGGATCCGCAGTGTTTGCCCCAATCTCTATTGAATTCATTTACCATTCTCATCTTCACTACCTCTTCTGAGAAGGCATTCCAGGCATCCACCCCCCACTCTCTGTGAAGAAATATTTTCTGATGTTGGTTCTGAGTCATTCTGCTGGAGTTTCATATCACGACATTTTTCCTTTCCAATGAAAAATGTTTACGTTTGTGCATCGTTAATACCTGTCAGATATCTGAAGACCTGTATCATATTTCCCCTGTAACTTCTCTCCTCCAGATTATATTTATTTAGACACTTTAGCCTTTCCTTTAGGTCTTCTGAAACAGACCACACACCATTTTGGTTGCTTTCCTCTGGACCATTTCCAACCTGTCTCTGTCCCTTTTGAGATATAGTCTCCAGAACTAAAAACAGTACTCCAGGTGAGACCTTACCAAGGACCTGTACAAGGTTGTATAACCTCCTTTCTCTTACTGGTTATACCTCTCTCTTTGCAGCTCAACATATTTATGGCTATAGGTACCATCTTGTCACGTTGTTTCATAGGGATCTCAAGGAGATAATATCTCAAATTTCTGGATAGGTACCCACCTGAGCACCAATGTTCATCAAACAGTATAATTTGATATCACAAATAGGATACAGATAAGTCACATGAAGGCCCAAGTTTTGAATTTAAAAAATACAGCTTTTGCCAAAATGGGGACATACCTGGAGGAAGAACTAGAAGACGGAGAAATTAGGTGAGGTGGAATAGCTGTGGTCCAAATTAAAAGGAGCTATTACAAAGCCATATGTATGAAAACAAACCTGTATGTTAGATCTCAGTGAAGTTGCATATGAGGGAGAGAAGAGCTTTGGGTTTAAGAGTAAACTACAGAAAGTCAGATATCATGCTGTTTAAAGAGTGTAACCCAGCTATCGACTCACTTTTCTTCTCTAATGGGATAAGGCCAATCAAAATCCTTTGGCAGCAATGGCCAGATTTATCACTAGGGCTCCTTCATCTGAAACTCTCAGATGGATCATGTGATTCATGCAGGTCTGTTCAAGGAAACATATAATAAGAGAAAAGGAGGTAGGGTGGGCAGACCTAAGAACCATACTATGTGCTTCTTTGTTTTCAGTTGCCCAGAGGAGCAACTCCAAGAACTAAATGAGGCACCTCATACTCAGTTTCTTCCTCTTTCAATCTGGATGTGGCTAAGCTGGGATAGTGAGAAGGTTAGCATACTAACTACAAGACTCATCATCTATATGACAATGAGACATAGAAGTTTGAGAAGGAGTCCTGGTGATGTCATAGGAAGATAACTAGTTGTATAAAGGGCAAGACTTGCAGAGAGTTCATGCTCATTTTGTTTTACAAGTTCCTGCTGAGGATCCTTTTGAGCTTCTTGCTGTGTTTTTTATTCCCTAGGGCACAGACCAGGAAGGACAACATTTTTTTTTCAATGGAGAGAATAAATTTTATACTTTAATCCTAGGCCTAAAGCTTAGCTTCCTTTAAAATAATCCATACAAAAAATTAATGGGGATGCCACTAAAGAATCAAGGTTGCCTTGGAAGTCTCATTATTTATCTTAACTTCTGATTTGGACTGATTTTCTCCAAAAGCTAGTGTTCTTCTTTCTGCAGGTTCTTACTCTGTCTTGTGTGATGTGGTATTACCTTGCTAGTTGCTATTTTTAAATCCCTGTGAGATTTTAAGAAAGGAACACAGGACTCTATCTGCCAGACTTTCTGGGTGTGGTGTAATCAGTTGTACAGCAAGAAGATCCAACCATGCACTACTACATTCTAGTTACATATAGAATTCTAGCATATGTGGTCTGGCTAAGGGTTGCACAGCTTGCCTGGTTCCTGTTTGGCTAAGTTTAACAGTTTAATTTAATACAACTTTATCTTTATTTTTCCCAACATATTTTGCTTTATCTCTGCTGTTTATTCCCTCCATCCCACCCACCACTAGAGTGTTTCCTTCTTCATTAGTTCTTCAAAGAACTTAGGTTAATTGAATAACATAGGAACAAAGTACCAATCTCTCAACTTGTTTATTAATCACTATTAGCAAAATATCTTTTATTCAGTGCAACAATTGTAGTGCTTAAGTCCCAAGGCCTATCATTTGGAAAATTAAGGGTGTCCACATTGCCTTCAGCCAACTTACATGAATAAGGAGCTAATGCACCTCAAAGAGATATTGTCCAGGTTTCAAATAACTTCCCATTTCTTGCAGCATCCAGAATATCTTTCCCAACTTTCACTGAGGATTCAGAAACTCAGGTATAAATGGTTTACAGTGGGGCTCTGGTAGAACAAAACCTGTGATTTCTAAGACACTCAATTTCTCCAACTTTGAAGCATCCTGTGATTCTGCCCCCACTCCCACAGAGATGTCAGACATCCAGGATTTAGAATCACAGGAATAATTGAATTACATTGAGCTCTGGCAGAGTAGGGACTGTGATGAAGGGATATCCACTCTCCCCACTGTTACCCTTATATAATACACTTTATGTACTGGAAAATAAAGAAGCCCTAGCAGCAGAATATGAAGTGATGAATGAAAGGAAAGTAGTTATCCAAAGCACCCGAAACCCCTTCAATATGGTCAAATGTCATAAAAGAAAGCTACTTCTGCTGGGAGACTTGGCCATCAGAGGAACTAATTTGGGAACACATGTTTATGTGGACAAAACAGTTAAATGCCTTCCTCAGCTATTAGAAATGTAAATGAGATGGTCAAAGCAATTATAGAAGAAAGTAAGAACTTTGCTATCGTTATCATCTATATGGAGACAAATGACCTTGCTAGAAATGGTGTCCACAAAGTACAGAAAGACATTTAAAAGCTGGGGAACACATAGATTAAACACATAGCAAATACTATTGCCTTTTCAGAAGTACTTCGTGTTCATGGAAAGGGATAGGAAAGGTTATGCCATATAGATAATTCCAATGCCTGGCTGAAAACCTGGTGTAAGGAAAGTGGTTTTGGATATATTGGAGGCTGAGGATGTATATGGAGCAATAAACAATTATATGGTAAGCATGGCTACATTTGGCTATGGCAGGAAAGAGGATGCTAAGTAAAAAAAATCACATCATACTTTATCAGGCATTAAGGAGTGGGAATGGCAGGAGGTGACCAGTGAATCTGGCATGTCACCCCCAAGCAAAACAGGAAAAAGAAAGAAAAAGTAACAAAATCAATCAGGTCAAAAAAGCATAAAAGGTAATTAGGAAAAGTAGCTGGAAAACTATGACTACAAATACCCAGACGTAATCCAGGCCCTAATGGTGGAGATGGATTTGGATATTGTTGCTGTTATGGAGTCATGTACACTGATTCTCATGATTGGGATAAGGACATTCCAAGCTATAACTTGTTAAGGAAGGATAGAAAGGACAAAAAAAGGTGAGGAGTAGTTCTTTATGTCAAAAACAGTATCCAAGCAACTGAATTTCAAGGGATGTGGGGTCGAGAAGAAGCATTATGGACCATCCTAAAAAAAGATGATGCTTCCATTTTTACTGGTGTGATCTACAAGCCACTGACTCAAAAAGAAGTACTGGGCAGAGGACTCATCAAAGACATCCAAAAGGTAGGAAAGAAGGGAGAGGTGTTGCCCATTTGAGATTTTAATCTGCGGGATGAAGATTGGAGTATCCCTTCTGTGGAATCTACAAGAAGTATAATGAATGCCCTTGAAGGGGTTCTGCTCAAACAAATGGTAATGCAACCCATGATGGAGGGTATGCTACTTGATCTAGTGCTCAATAAAGGGGATAATGCCTCTAATGTTCAGGTAGGGGCTCACATGAGCACAGTTATCACCAGATGGTATGGTTCAATAGCACAAATAGGATACAGAGAAGTCACACAAAGGCTCGAGTTTTGAATTTCACAAATGCCTACTTTGTTAAAATGGAGATGTACCTGGAGGAAGAACTGGAAGGCTGGGAGAAAATGGGTGAGGTGGAACAACAGAGGGCCAAATTAAAATGAGCTATTAGAAAGGCAAAAAAAAATATATGTTAGAAAAGTAAACAAGACTAAGAGGAAAATAAAACTGATCTGGTTCTCTAGGGCAGTGGTCCCGAACCCTGTCCTGGGGGCCCACCAGCCAGTTGGGTTTTCAGGTTATCTGCAATGAATATGCATGAGAGTAAATTTGCATGTTATGGAGGCAGTGCATGCAAATTTTCTCTCATGCATATTCATTTTAGATATCCTGAAAACCCACCTGGGTGGTGGGCCCCCAGGACAGGGTTGGGGACCACTGCTCTAAGGAGGTGGCTAAAAAAACAAAAGCAAAACAAACAGCATTCAAGAAATATAAAGAATCCCCAAAAAAGGGAACACAGAGAATACCTATTAAACCTGAGGGAGACAAAGAAAGAAATATGGAAAGCAAAAGGTCAAGGGGAAGAAAGGATTGTCAAAGAGGAAAAGCGAGGTGATAAAGCATTCTTCAGATATATCAGAGAGAGAAGGGAGGCCAGAAGTGGCATAATGAAACTGAAAGATGAGAGGAGCAATGTGTAGAGCACTGGTTCTCAACCGGTGTGTTGTGGCATACTAGTGTGTTGCGAGGCACCGGCAGGTGTGTCGCGTACCCACTGCTCTTTCCCCCCTTTCACCTCAGCGAGACGAACACTGCTGCCGGTTCTTGCCTGGGCTATCAGCAAATTCAAGTGCTGAGGGGAACGGCAGCAGTGTTTGTGGAAGCTGGCAACAGGAATGTGACCTTGTCTTCTTCCTGCCCCTGTAGCCCAGAAGAGGAAGTGATGTTTACTGGGCACGCGGGAAGAAGAAAAGGCCATACATGCATGCTGCTTCTGCTGCTGCAGAAATAATATCCCAAGGCTCTCCCCAGCCCTGCTACACTCAGCAGGTTGCCTGTGCTGCGATCATCGTGGCACTGAGCAGTCAGCTGAGAATGTGGCCGCCGGGATTTCCTGCTGCGCAGCTGTTGGGGAAATCCATCCATTAGCTGCCCAGACCCAGAGCTGAAAATCAATGCTGGCTGGTCACTTTGCCAGGCACTGCAGGAGTAGTTGCCGCTGCCCCCCCCCCCCCACCCTTGCCCTGGCTCCAATCTCTCCTTCCTTCGCCAGCATAACCCCAGCAAGAAAATATAAAAATAATAATAAACCGCAAAAATAAATACATAAATAAATAAATAAATAAAAGGCTGAGGTGGGGAGAAGAAAAAGCATATAATTGCATTCAAGGCTGACTGCTCTGTGCCGTGATAGCAGCACAAGCAAACAGCTGAGTGCTGCCTTCTTGCCGCTGCGGGGTAGGAGAGGTCACTTCTGCTGCAGTTTCCAGCCTGTCAGGACACTGCTCTTAATAGCAGCATACCGGCTATCTTGTGCTATAGCTGCCATGGGTGCTGGAGGTGGGGGTGGGGGTGAGTGAGTGAGGCAGAGAGAGTGAGCCAGCATGTGTGTAAGTGTATGAGATAATGTGTGTGTATAAGTAAGAGAGAAAACTAGTGAGAGCAAGAGACTGCTCAGGAAAGTCACTGGTGTATGTGAGAGAAAGAGATTGGTCAGGGAGGTGATTGGTATGAGAGAGAGAAATAGAAATTGTTCAGGGAGGTGATTGGTGTGTGTGTGTGTGTGTGTGTGT
This sequence comes from Rhinatrema bivittatum, assembly GCF_901001135.1. Taxonomy (NCBI): domain Eukaryota; kingdom Metazoa; phylum Chordata; class Amphibia; order Gymnophiona; family Rhinatrematidae; genus Rhinatrema; species Rhinatrema bivittatum. The sequence goes on along the minus strand of NC_042620.1, from coordinate 57,330,515 downwards.
GTGTGTGTATGTGTGTGTGTGAGAAAGAGACATTGGTCAGGGAGGTGATTGGTGAGTGTGTGTGTGAGAGAGAAAGACATTGGTCAGGGAGGTGACTGGTATGTGTGTGTGAGAGAGAGAGAAAGAGACATTGGTCAATGAGGTGACTGGTGTGTGTGAGAAAGAGAGATTGGTCAAGGAGGTGACGGTGTGTGAGAGAAAGAGATTGGTCAGGGAGGTGACTGGTGTGTGTGTGTGTGTGTGTGTGTGTGAGGGATAGATTGGTCAGTGAGGTAACTGGTGTGTTGAGAGAAAGAGATTGGTCAGGGAAGTGACTGGTGTGTCTGTGTGTGAGAGAAAGAGATTGGTCAGGGAGGTGACTGGTGTGTGTGTGTGTGTGTGTGTGTGTGTGTGTGTGTGTGTGTGTGTGTGTGTGTGAAAAAAAGTGTGTGTATGTGAGATAGACTAGTCATGGACCCTAAGGAAGAAGAGTGTGAGGACAGAGCTTCAGCAGCCCTGGTGCTTCTGGTATGTGCTATTGGCCTACAAGGGAAAGAAGTAGGAGAGTTACAGGAGAGGGTAAGTAAAGGTGACTTTTTAAGTTTATCTTTTTTGATTGACTGCCATTTTAATTATTGGGTATTATGTGATGTGTCTGCTATTCGAAATATTTTATTGGTGTTTGGAGAATTTTTAATAATTTTGAAAATGTTTAATGTTTGGATGTTATTCCATTATCAGTTGTTTTGAAACATTTATTATATTCTAGTTTTAGAATTATTTTATATTTCTCGAGGAATGTATAAATAGAAAAGTGGAGACAAAAACTGAACTGGTACAGCAAGAAGCCAAACTCTGTATGCAGTGCAACAACACAAAAACAAAAATATTAGCTTTATGGCCATTTTATTCTGTATTTGGTGAGGGTCTGTCTGTGTTCTGCTTGGGTGACCCAGCTAAGGGTGTTCTGCAAGCTTGTAGTTTCTGTGTAGAGATCTATAGCAGCTTGGCTTGTTCTGTTTTCCTAATAGGAGGTGTATTGGTGTTTAGGGCCTGGTTTAATTTTTGCAGTGCTGCCTTTTCATAGGTAGGGTTGTTACTGTTTGAGTTCCATAATGCAAGTGTAACTTTGTGAGCATTCATTTGTGTACATTATTGCAGATCCTGGAAGTCTGTTAGGTGTTATATTTCTGTTTTGCACAGAATGCAGAGTAGCTTTTTTGGGTTTCCATTCCAGTTTCTGTTTCCATATTTGTAATTTGTAGTCTTTCTGTATTTGGTGAAGGTCAATTCTATGTATGTGACAGAGGTAAAGTATTTTACTAGCATGTAGGCATTTGTATCAATATTATTTGTTGTGTTTTCTCAATAGAACATGCTTTGGTGGTAAATTACTGTTTTTTCATAAGGAGGGCTATTGCACTTGGTAGGCGAGAGTGTTTATGTTGCTGTTACTGAGATGATTTTTTTTGTATGGTAAATTGAATGGGGAATGTCCTAGTTCTGTTATTTAGCCATTGTTAGGGGGTCAGGGTGGATCCCATAGATAGAGAATATAGGTTTACATTTAGCCCCATGACGATCATGTGTTCAGTGTGTCACACATAGACCCTGGAGAAGGACTGTTGCTGGTTGACAAGTTTGAAGTTGGGAATGGGATAGTCAAAACTCCATTTACAGAAGGGAATGTATGGGAAGAGCTACACAAACTGAAAGTTAACAAGGCTGGGGAAAAACGCAGAGAATAGAAGGAACAGGGATATAGGGTATGGTTGTCAGTGTGTTGGCTAAGGACTCCTACCCCGACATCCGAAGTATCTATCTCAACAATGAAAGGTCGTCAGGGATCCGGGTGGCATAGAAGAGGCTCTTGAAGGAATGCTTCCTTGAGTTTTTGGAAGGTGATCACGGCTTCTAGGGACCATTGAGAAGGATTAGCTCCTTTTCACATCATGGCAGTAAGAGGCATGGTCAAGATGGAATAGTGATGAATGAATGATCTATAGTAGTTGGTGAATCCGAGGAATCTTCTCAAAGCTTTAAGTCCAGTAGGTTGGGGCCAGTCTCGAATACTCTTGGTCTTTTGCGAATCTTTCTGGAAACCCTGGCTGGATACCACATAGCCTAAAAAAGGAACGGATTCTTGGTGAAAAGAACATTTCTCTAATTTTGCATATAAGTGGTTTCTCTCAATCTCTGGAGAATCCTCTTGACATCCAATTGGTGGTTCTGGAGGTTCTGGGAAAAAAACAGTATGTTGTCAAGATAGACTACTGCGCAGGTGTAAAGCATGTCCCTGAAAATTTCATTCATCATGTTTTTAAACATGGCCGGGGCATTGGAAAGACCAAAGGGCATGACTAAATATTCAAATTGGCCATTATGGGTATTAAATGCTGTCTTCCATTCATCACCCTGGTGTATTCAGACCAGATTTTATGCCCCTCTAAAGTCCAATTTTGTGAATATTTTGGCTCCTTGGAGCCTATAAAAAAGTTAAGAGATCAATGGCAGTGGGTAGCGATCCTTCATAGTGATCTCATTCAGGCCCCGGTAGTCTATACATGGGTGAAGGGAGCTACCCTTCTTGCCAACAAAAAAGAACCCGGCCCCAGCAGGAGACTTAGAATGTCAAATGAAGCCCTTTGCCAAGTTCTCTTGGATATAGGAGGACATGGCCTGGGTTTCCGAGAGAGAAAGTGGGTACACCCTTCCTCTGGGAGGCTCGGTATCTGGTAGTAAATTGATGGCACAGTCAAAAGATCGGTGAGGTGGTAGAATGTCTGCCACTGCTTTAGAGAATACATCTTGATAGCCAGAGTATTGTGGAGGCAGGCCCGGAAGAGGTGTGGTAGTGGTCATACATGGCATAGGAGTCACCACCTTGAGACATTTCCCATGGCAAGACTTCCCTCATTGGGATAGTTGAAGGGTGCTCCAGTCAAATTGAGGTGTGTGCAATTGCAGCCATGGTAATCCGAATACCACCGGATGTATTGCCTTATCTAGGACTAAGAAAGAAATGGTCTCTGTATGAAGGGACCCTGTGTGGAGACGGATAGGTTGAGTGGTAAATGAGACCTCACCAGGTAATGGCTCGCCATGGATAGAAGACAAGAACAGTGGTGTGGGTGTCCGAACGGTGAGAATTTGTAGGTGCTCCACAAGTTGTCTGAGTATAAAGTTCCCACCGGCACTGGAATCCACTAAGGCTAATGTGTGGAACTCAAAGGCTTCAGAATTAATAGAGACTGGAAGGGTCAGTGGAAGAGATGGAGAGGTTAGACCTAGGAGGAGTCCTCCGGCAGATCCTAGGTCTGCGAGTTTCCCGGACAGATAGGACAGGTGGGAACAGCATGACCAGGTTGTCCACAATACATGCAGAGACCTAGTCTTTTCCGGTGACGCCTCTCTTTAGCGGATAAATTACTGCGGCCCAGTTGCATGGGTTCCTCCTCTTCAATAAAGGGTACTGGCGTAGTCTGGGTAACTGGTGGTGGAAAAGAGCGAGGAACCCTCGGTGGCATCTTCTTGGAAGCTTTAAGCTCCTATGAACACTCACACAGATGACCGTCAATTCGTCCAGCTAAGTCAATGAGAGAATCCAAGTAATCAGGAAGCTCACATGCTGCTAGCTCATCTTTAATGCGAAAGTTAAGGCCTTCCAGGAAAATAGTCTGTAGGCAATCCAGGTCCCAATGTCATTCTGAGGACAAGGTTTTAAAATCAATAACATAGTCAGTTAAAGATTTGGTACCTGGAACGAAAGAGAGCAAGGAAGCCAGTCAAATCTTTGAGAATTTGATCGTTACGCTCCCAAAGAGGTGATGCCCATGCAAGGGCTTTCCCATCTAAAAGAGACAGGATGTACGAAGTTTTGGACACTGCGTCTGGAAAGTAGGTAGGTTGCAGGGAAAAGTGCGTACAGCACTGATTCAGAAAGCCCCTACATAACAGGGGATCACCTGTAAAACGTGTAGGTGCAGGCAAGGGTACGGAGTGATGTATAGGCAATGCCTGTGAAGTGGAGGAGACTTTGTCAGGTGTAGAGGCAGAGTCCAGCTGAGAGCTCATCTGCTTGAAAGCATTAGCAAACGTCTCTAGTGACCTCTGTTGTTCTGAGAGTCATTGGGCCAGGCCAGGAATGGCCTGGAGGGCTGAGACCTGAACCGGGTCCTTGGAGTTAGCAATCTGTTATGTTTTGGTATGGATGTGAGCCCTGGGCTGAGGTAAGAGATGACTCCACCCACAGGGAGGAGCCCTGTGAGCCTCACCATAGGTAGGCACAGTCTCAGAGGCTTAGGACACAGCTGTAAGAGATACTTTATTATAGAGGAGAAAGAGCAGAACCTGTGGAGCGGGGAACTGCAGTAAAGAACAGTTCTTGAGCAGAACCTGTGGCGCAGGGACTGCAGTTGAGATACAGTTTTTGAGCAAGGGGTATGTTCAGGGTGATACCTCAGATGTAAATATCCGGTAGAGGCCCACGGAGCAAGGTACGCCAGGCAGCCTCCTCAGTAGTGAAGCAATTACCTCAGGTGTTCAGATCCAGTAGTGGCCCGCAGCGCAATGATGGTGATGCTGAGGTAATCAGAGGTACGGAAGCTCAGAAGGTTCCTGAAGAGGTTAAGGCAGCAAACTGCAGCACAGGGTATAGTGAAGCGAATCCTGCTAAGGAGGATGTGGTAGTGGCCTGAGGCACAGGGTACACCACAGGGAATCCCAGCAAGGCCTGGTAGAGTTGAAATATGAAGAAAATACTCACGAGACATGGTTCCAAGGGAAGTCCTGAGAAGTAGAACAAACAGGAGTTCAAAGGCAGAAAGGCCCTCCGAGGAGTGGATAGCCTAGGAATGCGGAAGAGCCACTGAGGACCAGGTACTCAGAGCGTTTACAGAGAAAGCCAGGAACTGGAACCGGTAGTCCAAGAAAAGTGGATTCAGCAATGAGGAAATTCCTTGCTAACTCGTCAGTGCATAGGGCCGGTCTGCTCAAGTACAGGTAGTGAGCCTATGTCATCCGGAGGGACGCCACTGAGGTTCCCGCCATGACATGTACATAGCTGGCCCGTGTGTGCGCGCGCACTCCTATGTTACTCCAGAAGCAAGATGGCGGTCGGCAGTGCCCACACCATCCCAGGAATGCCAGGGATGTTGGCGGTGACTGGCGGAGGCCACCATTCATCCTAAATTTGATGGTGCAGCGAAAAAAGAGGTGAGCATGAAAGGTCGCAGCCAGCTGCGACCAACAGATGCAACACCATTCAATTGTGAGCTGCAGGAAGGTTGTTCAATCCCACCTACCAATTAAGAGAAAACCCTCCAGAATCATAGGTACTGACTCCTGAGGGGAGATGGGTAGGTGGGAGGAGAGTATTTGATGGGCAGTCAGTCCCCTGAATTGGAGGCTTATTTTGGGAGGAGGATAAATTGTTCAGTTGTTGTTGCCAGCAGGAGGGCTGGGGTACACTTTTTTTTTCCGTTATCAGGCACTAGGAACTGTTATGTTTGCTGCAAATGAGACAACCCCACAAGTGTTTTTACTGACCCTGAAGCTATCAGCCCAATACAACTGCTCTCCACGGCAGGGAAATGCCACCAATGCACGGCAGATACCATCGCTCTTTCAATGCTGTTCCTTGGGCACGTGCAATTCTGCTCCAGTTAAAGGGCCCACGGCAGGAAAAGCACACAGTACCCCTGAATGACAACACTGCTGGTTGCCCTATAAAAGAGGTCTTCAGAAACCTTAGCCTTGCCTCAGCAAGTTCACATGGTTCTTGCCTCATCTTAGTTCCAATCTTCAGTCTTTCTAGTCAGTGGCCTGCCTCAGTCTTCAGTTCCGCTCCAAGTCTTCAGCCTGCTTCAGTCTTCTTAAGCTTCTTTAGTCTTGTAAACAGGACTAGTGCCTGTGTGGCATTTATAATTCATGAGCCTTAAGTCATTGGTGGCTTAAGGTACCACAACCAATGGTGCAGACGTAGTGCCATCTATGCAACATTCTTAATATATATATATATATATATATATATATATATATATATATATATATATATATATATATATATTTATATTTAAATACCATTGTGCTACATTGCTAATTTGAGTATACCATTGTGCTACATTGCTAATTTGAGTGAAATTTTGTTTTTGGACATAATGCCAAAGTACTTCTACCACTGATAATGCAATAGCAATCCTACCACATGGTCTAGTATGGTCAGCAATCTTCCTCATCCAATTCAGCAACAAAGTTGGATCTCCATTGACCCCCTTATCTCTTTTCCTGTTCCACTACCACCTATCATATACCCAGTCCAACCTATCCCATGCATAGTTGTAACATGTGTGAAAGGGCCATGAGGGATAGCATCTACTTATATCCGCTACAGGTGTTAAAAGCCAAAACAGCACTGGCTGAATTTAGTCAGTCTTATGTCCATTTTGGATGTTGATGTTTTACAGGTCAACAGGAAGACATACTACCTTTTGCTTATCTGTGTCAGAAATTTAGATGGGGTAAGCTAGAGAGACATGTGGGTATGGAGAACCAGGGGATGCTAGGGGCCCTTAGTTTTATTGCCATGATGGATGTGAGGCTTAGATGTCATTAAAGCTGAGGTCCCCATACCCATCAGGTTCCTTTAGCTTAAGCCATCCAAAGTTGTGACACACATAATATTTCCATTTCTTTTCATTTTTATCAATTAATATTCATTTTGTTTGATGTTTACCATAGTTTATTTCATTTAGTTGAATCGAAATAAAAGCAAAGCAATATAGAAAATAATGGAAAGAGAAAAACAAAAAGAAAGGAAGAGGATGGTTGCTACTTTCTCTGCCACCAAAATCCCAAATTGCTGCCGAAATACAACAAATTAACACTCCCCGCCCATATCACCCCACCTGCCTCAGATCCAATCTAATCCATATGTACAGCCATACAACAAAAAGGCACCAACTTCAGAGCCAGCCAATACTATTTTGAAAATGGTACCCAGTGGGGCAGGTGCAACTGGGAATTGATCCTGCCCCATTCTGAATGCAACGTATATTCATGACTCTACAGATGGTGTAAAATTGGTCCCATAAGGCTGGGGGATATGGGAATGCCAAGTAGGGTAAGCTAATTTTCAGATATTGGTGGTGCTTAGGTTATTTTCCCTCCATTTCTGAATCAAAAGGAAATGGGGAAAAATGAATTTCGGCATCATTATTTTCAGTTCATTTTCTAAAGAAATAAAATAAATTAAGTTTTTTTCATTTCATTTTTCATTATGTTAGGAAATAAATGCACATTCCTACCAGCTGGGTGGGTTGGGGAGTGTACAGGGATGGGTACAAGAGAGCACATCCAATATCAGGTTGTGCATTTGACATTGGTTGCAAGCACAAAAGTTTAATTGCACATCAGCAGGTTAACTGTATTTGTTAACCCATTTTATGTATTAATAGGTTTCTTTTCATGAATTTGTGATATAGCTCATTAATATTTTTATTGCATAAATGTCCCGTAACATGGACTAATGTATAATCACATTAAGGCTCACAAAGCATTAAGCACATACTTTAGTACATTGTCCCCTTAGTTAGATGACTTAATATGCCATCTACATAGATGGATAATTTTACATTCAGTATCATTAGCACTGATCCCCTGAACTTATTTAATTCAGAGGTGGAGAACCTCAAAGACTGTAAACTGCTCAGGTTTTCAGGATATCCCTAAAGCCTAAGAATGAGATAGATTTGCATACAATTGCAGTCTTCAAGGACTAGAGATTCCCCTCCCCTGTATTAGGTTTTGTAATAGTAATTGATAAAGTTTCTAGTGCTAAATTAGAAGTGAAGATAAGGACATCCCTGTTTCATATTCTGCCTAGAACAAAGGAATCTGAAAGAATATTATTCACTAATTCCAGTGGCTCCATATAGCATATGAATCATTTGAATAAGAGATGTTCCAGAATCAATCCAGTGGAAAATCTAAAACAAATACCACACCTCCACAACCTCAAAAGCCTTTTCAGCACACTGTAAAATTGCTACAGCCAGAACCTCCATCTCTTTAGCTTTGTTAAGGATATTCCAAAATAACCTTGTATAATTAACTAATCCATGAGTATTATCTCTCTATGACTTTGTTTAACCTTTGACAAATTTTTTAGCACAAATTTTACAAGCTGCATTGATTAATGAGATAGATCTGTTATTTTGAATAAACAGAGGGACTCTACCTGGTTTCTTCAAAATTATAACCATTGCTTCAGCAAATGCACCCTCAATTTTACTATGAGAAATGAAACCTTGTTTGGGTTTGAGAGGCATAAAGCCATCCATTTCCAGTTAGCGATTGAGTGAAGTAATTTTGTAACAAAATGTACATGTTAGCTGGCAAATTTGTGCATAAGTTGCACCAATTTTCAAAGCAGTTTTACATGCATAAATCTGCACTGAAAATTACCCCACCTAATCTACCTGCACAAGTTGTACCTGCAAAAATGTGTGCAGAAATTTTGTCAGGATAGAGTAAGTGCATACTTTAAAAAAAATACTAAATTATGTAAGTGCAAATCCTTTCCCAAATCTGCTCCTATAGAATGCCTCCTCTCAGTCCATGTAAACTTATGGACGAACATAACATACCATCACAAGCTTACCCACAGACTGGGCAGGCAATTTTAAGAAGCCCAGTTCTGTGGATAAAACACTCTTTTACGGTACTTGTGGAAATGCTTTTGGAAATTGCCTTCTTCATGGCTTCCTGAATTTTCTTCTCTGTAATTTAAGAGTACAATTTACTTGTTTTCTCCAGACTTAACAGGAGAAGATCTGGCCTCATATTTTAGCTGAACAGATGCAATAAATTCTGAGCAATAAGGGAGAAATCTTTGAACTTGGTATATTGAAATGATTTCAGGTCTGTGGGTACTTTGTAGCCACGGGCTTGCAAGTGACTTTTCAAAGAGAAACTCTCCTTGAGCTTCCCTTTGATAACTTAGAGCTAACCAGCACCTGCTTTATTGCAGAGTTGTAGTAAAGCCGGCACAGGAATTTCAACTTGAAATGTTATTTATTTATTTATTATACTAATATGCATGAATTGTCTGCCAGCTCTGCCTACCCCATCCCTAGCCATGCATCTTTGTCAGTGAAAGTAGAAGTCACAATGCAGATACATTTATCCACAGATAAATTTTCAACCAGCAATTTCACCTGGGAAACTGTTTCATTACTTGAGTAAGCAACTGAAAGTTATCGTACATAAACATAAGCCTTTAAGGGATGCAGAGGGCTTTTCCTAATTTTTTTGTCATGATCATTTCTTCATGACTATCTTATAGCACTCTTTCCATTCAGAGATATCTTTGGTGTATTTTCACTTCCTCCAAACTGATGTCCTGATTCATTTGAACATGCAAAATGCCACACTTTGGTTTCAATGATTTCTGAAGATTAACCAGATAATTCTGTGTTGTTCAAGAAATATTTTGATTGATTTTGACTGTGCAGAACTGTCAGGTTACCCAGTTCTAAGATTTGTTTGGTTTTTTTTACTGGTCCTGGTTTTGAACGTATATCTCAAAGCAGTGCAGTATTTGTAGTTCCTGATTCTATTCATTGAAATAGTTCTATAGGTCCCATAATGCCTAAGAAAGGGTTGTCAGAAATCCAGGACTGGTCTACAATATCCTTTCTGGAACTGAGTAACTTGACAACGTTGGACTGTGTTGCCTACCCTGTAGGATTTAGATTTATTATGCTATTGAATAGTGAAAGTCACTTCTAGTAGTTGAGGGCCATAAACAGATCTGGTTTTCAGGATTCCCCTAATGAATATGGATGGCCTAGATTGACACATAATTATGGAAGAGTGCATGCAAATCTATATCATGGATATTCATTGGGGATATTCAGAAAACACAACCGATTTACTTGACTATTTATTTATTTATTTATTTATTTATTTTTGTATACCGATATTCGTGGTAGCTTCACACCAGTTTACATCAAATGTACAGAGTATAACAAAAAAAATAAATATAAAAACATTCATAAAATAATCATTAACAACTAAATGAAATATTGAAACTAATCTAAAATGGCATAAACATGATTAGAAGGGAATAACACTGTTATAGATGAACAACTCTATTTGAGCTTTAGCCTCTCTCAGCCATGATCCATTCTCTTACCATTTCTTATCATAGACAAAAAGCTATACAAAACTTGGAATACACACACTACCTTAAAGAATAGAAAATATTTGTTAACAACTAGATATTACTGATTGAGGAAGACCAATCAATGGGGTTGATGCAATAAATGAGCATGCAAAAATGAGTGCTCATTGTTGAGCACAAACTTTCCTAAGACCTGCCCAACCACATCTCCTGCGTGCATGATTCAATATTTAACTGAGGAGTTGCACTGTCAAGGAGGTGCTAGGGACAAATGTGTTCCCCTAGTGCCTCCTTGGCAGTGGGCGTTCAGTAGAGGTGGGTGTCAGCGGGTTAGGAAAACTGATGCTCAATTTTACGAGTGTCCTTTTTCCTAACCTGTGCGCAGCCATGGATTAGGAAAATGGATGCTCATTAATTGAGAATCTATGTCCCTAAACTGACCATCGGCACTTTTGGCCAGCTTGGGGGGGCCTCCTGACCCCCTCAAGACTTGCCAAAAGTCCAGCGAGGGACTGGGAGTGACCTCCTGCACGCCGGCCTTCCGATGCAAGTGTTCAAAATGGCGCCGATCGCCTTTGCCCTTACTATGTCACAGGGGCCGACCGTCAGTACCTGTGACATAGTGAGGGCAAAGGCGATCAGCGCCATTTTGAGTATTGGTATTGGAAGACCGGCATGCAGGAGGTCACTCCTGGACCCCCGCTGGACTTTTGGCAAGTCTTGTGGGGGTCAGGAGGTCCCCCCAAGCTGGCCAAAAGTCCCTGTGGGTCGAATGGGGGTCCCAGAGCGACCTCCTGCATGCCGGCCGTCCGATGCCAGGACTCAAAATGGCACCGATAGCCTTTGCCCATACTATGTCACAGGGGCTACCGGTGCCATTGGTCAGCCCCTGTCACATGGTAGGAGCACAAGATGGCGCCGATGGCCATGTGACAGGGGCTGACCAATGGCACCGGTAGCCCCTGTGACAAAGGCTATCGGCGCCATGATGAAACCAGCACCGAGGGTGTGAGTGCAGGGGATAGTTCCCGGACCCCCCGCTGGACCACCAGGGAGTTTTGGTAAGTCTTGGGGGGGGGGGGTGGTTTCAGGAGGGTTTGTTTAAATTTTTATTTAGGTGGCCGAATAAAACAGAAATCCGTTAAATACGTGGGGAGTTGTGATGCGTTTCGCCTCCCCACGTATTTAACAGATAGGACAAAATACGTTGCGGATCACAAATACATGGAAAACGGATGCACACCCCTAGTGGACGAGTGTCTAACCATGGGTTAAACAGTGCTCTCGGCTGAGCACACTGTTTTGCATTAGTCCCAAAGTTTTCTTTTATCAGTCCCCTCAGACTGTTATCATGATACTTTAAGGAACACAACTTATCTAGCAGAATCAATGCACAACTCTGTTTACCTATTTATTTCTCTTTATCTTATAGTAAATCTCTCTCTGTGTCTCCTTCCTTTTATACTTTATTCAAAAGAGTGTGGTATCGTGTTGGACCATTTGGATATATGAACATGAAAGGTCAACAAACACATCATAAGTAATACATTTTCATTGGATTATCTTAATATATTTGCAATTGCAACTAACTTTGTGGAGTTATATCCCCTTCATCAGGTCAGCACAAAATGAGTTAAGTTAGTTCATTCTGCGCTGACCTAATGAAGATAACATGACTCTCCAAAGGTAGTCACAAATATATAAAGTTAATCCAATAAAAAGGTATCACCTACAGTGTATTTGCTGACCTTTATTTCAACATTTTAGTCAATAAAGTTTCAACTGCTTTGAGCTGTTTGCTATATTTAAACTGATTTATATTTTGCTCAGATCTCCCCAGTCTTCCATAAAGATTCATTCTGTTTATAAATAATTGAATCACTGAAGGTCAAAGAGTTTGATGGTTTTGCAAACTGCTCATTTCAGTAGTGTTTTATACACTACAAAAGAAGTCCTGTAAACATAAGTTACAACCAGTCTGATGCTGTGAAAAGAATCAGTTCTTAGCCAAGGCATGAAAGAGTTTCCTATCTGCCACAAAAGATTCTGAATTTTCATTTACGTTGTTATTTAATTAGAAATACATTAAATGCTGTTTTCATGTTTTCAAGGAAAAAGACTGATTCACTGAAAAATTAAAAGATGTTTACATTAAATTCCTTATTATCATTGTTGGTATTAGTCAAAAAAATAACTTTCTTAAATTATGACAGTTGCATTAAATTTACAAACTAAATATAGCAAATTATGCAATAAGGCCTTAAAATGTACATTGTTCTGGTAAGATGTTAGTGTATGCATGTTAAAATTAGCATACCCACATATGCAAATGAAGGATCATTATATGCAAATGAGTGTTTACCATGAGCAAGATAAAGTGGTATGCTCACATGCTATGATATTTACTTAGTGATAGCTAAAGGCACACTATTTAATACCAGTTTCTGACTATTGAGAGCTCATCTAACTGGAAACAGACAGCCTGAAAAATAAAAGCCATGTACAGGTGATGACTATGTATAACTTACCCATCGGCCCTTGGAGGACATTACATACATTTGACCACATTTCTATCAAAACAAAACAGGACTCATTACATACATTTTTACTACATATACTTATTTATACCACAAATCAATGAGTGACACATTACAGCGTATTACTTCACAACTCATCATGCCGAAAGCACAAAAGCTTCATTCCGGTGTTGAAATGGACAGGATCCAGGCTGTGGCATGACTCTCAATATCATTGTTATCATTGCTGTGGTTAGTCTGTCCATTGAGCACTGAAGGGCATTCAGATTTCATCCTGAACAGCAGTGTTTGTGGAGGACCAAGTCCCAACCCCTTGATAATTACGAAAACAGATGGCCTCCTTCCAGGAGAAGATTCCTCCAGATGTAAGTAATTAGCCAATGGTTCCCCCCAGCCCTCCCCAAAAAAATATGCAAAGAAAGCTTTCACAGGTCACCAATAAAACAGAGGATATATGAAGGAGGAGGCAGGAGAATGACAGGTGATAATGGAGACACTAACACATACTTGATCATTTAAACAATGAATACACTTTTATTTACAGAAGACACATGTATTTATAAGCAATAGTTCATCAAAGGTATTTGCTGACCTCAAAGTTGTTAGGCTTGAGGCTGAAAAGCAATTACAGACCGATGTAGAAAGATGAGCACCTTTCTGTTTGCATTTCAACACACATTTTCTGCTTGCAAAACTTTCTGCCAATGCAGCAAGGATTTTTGCACAGAAAACATGCATTTCCAAAAGGAGTACTGCTTAATAGGGATGTGAATCGTTTTAGGACGATTAAAATTATCGTCCGATAATTTTAATATCGTCTTAAACCGTTATGGAACACAATACAATACAGATTCTAACGATTTATCGTTATAAATCGTTAGAATCGTGAGCCGGCACACTAAAACCCCCTAAAACCCACCCCCGACCCTTTAAATTAAATCCCCCACCCTCCCGAACCCCCCCCCCAATAACTTAAATAACCTGCGGGTCCAGCGGCGGTCCGGAACGGCAGCGGTCCGGAACGGGCTCCTGCTCTGAATCTTGTCGTCTTCAGCCGGCGCCATTTTCCAAAATGGCGCCGAAAATGGCGGCGGCCATAGACGAAAAAGATTGGACGGCAGGAGGTCCTTCCGGACCCCCGCTGGACTTTTGGCAAGTCTCGTGGGGGTCAGGAGGCCCCCCCACAAGCTGGCCAAAAGTTCCTGGAGGTCCAGCGGGGGTCAGGGAGCGATTTTCCGCCGCGAATCGTTTTCGTACGGAAAATGGCGCCGGCAGGAGATCGACTGCAGGAGGTCGTTCAGCGAGGGTTCCGGCGCCTCGCTGAACGACCTCCTGCAGTCGATCTCCTGCCGGCGCCATTTTCCGTACGAAAACGATTCGCGGCGGGAAATCGCTCCCTGACCCCCGCTGGACCTCCAGGAACTTTTGGCCAGCTTGTGGGGGGCCTCCTGACCCCCACGAGACTTGCCAAAAGTCCAGCGGGGGTCCGGAAGGACCTCCTGCCGTCCAATCTTTTTCGTCTATGGCCGCCGCCATTTTTCGGCGCCATTTTGGAAAATGGCGCCGGCTGAAGACGACAAGATTCAGGAGCAGGAGCCCGTTCCGGACCGCTGCCGTTCCGGACCGCCGCTGGACCCGCAGGTTATTTAAGTTATTTGGGGGGGGTTCGGGAGGGTGGGGGATTTAATTTAAAGGGTCGGGGGTGGGTTTTAGGGGGTTTTAATGTGCCGGTTTTTCGATTTTTCAATTTTTCGATTTTTAACGATTTTTAACGATTTTTCACGATATTTTACCCCCCCAAACGGCAACAATACGATTCCCTCCCCCTCCCAGCCGAAATCGATCGTTAAGACGATTGAGGACACGATTCACATCCCTACTGCTTAACACCTTTGCATTGAAATCCTGTGCAAATGAGGGCATAAAGCATTATCCCTTGAGGCAGATAGACTGCATCTGGCTAGTGCCTTTTTTATGACCTGGAAACTTAACCCATGGTTACAGCTGGAGATGTTTCCAGTGCTATGAAAAAAGAGTAAAAAGGTTTAAAAACAGTCAAAAACCCTCCAGGTAAGTGTTGGTTGGTGCTGGCAGTTACCAGGATAATAATTGACTTATCCAGGTAAGTGGTAGCAGTTGCTGCCACCACTTCTGTGAATAAATACTGATTTATTCATCTATCTGGCAGTGCAAAGCAGCTGCCAGGTACTCGAAAATGTCAGTGCTTATAAGGCTATCTGGTGCAAATTGCTGCTATTTTGCTGGATCAAGCTCTTACCCAGCAAAGTAACAGCAAACCACAGTAGATAGCCATATATCCATTGATTTTTGTGTCTATCTGGTGGCTGCTTCCTGCTGTCAGATAGACAGAAAAATTAGTATTTATTCAGTTAAGTGGCAGCAGCAGCTGCCGTCACTTACCTGGCTAGCCTGTCAGGAATGTCTCCACCCATTTTCCTAGTTAAAATGTGCATTTGACCTGTATCAAATGCACATTTTACAGTTTTTACATGTTTTTTAAATCCTGATGCATTAGCATATCATTAGCTTACTGCATTGGGAGTTTAAAAAAAATAAACTTGGCCTTAAATATGTGTACTAAAAATCAATGCACATTTTATTAGTGCAAAGATTATTGCATCGGCCTATTAGTGCTTCAAAACAGGGGCATTGTTAGGAAAGGACACATGGCACCAATGCTCCAACCCTACTGAGTAATGTTCCAAATCTCGAAAGCAGAGAACAGCTAGTGTGCCTCCTGTTGCACCCTATTTCCTCTTGTCCTTTCAGAAACCAGAAGCACTAGAGAAAGCATGGGAAGCGGTGAGGCTTTAGCTTACAGCAGTTAAAAGACACTCTGCTCCCTGCTGCAATCTTTCCCTTCCTGTCTACTCTCTCACTTGCTGCCTAGAGGTGGTTTTTCTCTGCTCTGATGTGTCTGCTGCTCCATAGTGAAACAGTAAGACGCAGATAAAAACCAAATGATCCATCCAGTCTGCCCAACAATTTGCTTATGGTAGTAATTTCTGTTTTGTGCAGGTTACCCAGATGTGTTCTGTTAAGAGTAGTAACTGCTAGAGATGTGAATCGGAACTGGAATCGGTTCCGGTTTTGGATTCGTGGACTATCGGGAAATTATTTTTCCCACGGTCGAATCGTTGGGTTTTTTTTTTTAATTGGCTGTGCCGAGCCAATAACCCCAAAACACAGCCCAACCCTTTAAAATTAGTTTTTTAGTATCCCCCCACCCTCCGGACCCCTCCGACCCCCCAAAAAAATATTTAAGTACCTGGTGGTCCAGTGGGGATCCCGGGAGCGTTCTCCAGCTCTCGGGCCATCGGCTGACAGTAAACAAAATGGTGCCAATGGCCCTTTGCCCTTAGCATGTGACAGGGTATCCGTGCCATTAGCCGGCCCCTGTCTCATGATAGGAGCAATGGACAGCCAGCGCCATCTTTAAAAATGGTGCGGGCCATCCAGTGCTCCTACCATGTGATTTCAAATTGCTTATTATTTATATATGTATGTTTGTTCATAGCCCCTGAGGCAGTCACTAGGAAGTGGAAAACTCGGCTTGAGTCAGGCAGTTTTATTGTTTTCATACGTCTCCAGCCATTAAAGATATTGAAAAAGACATTCTTTGGCATCTTCTTTCTTACATTCACTCACGGCTTTTTTAGATTGCCTACCTTGTTGCTTTGAAGGTACAGAGAAGGGCAACCAAAATGATAAAGGGGATGGAACAGCTTCCCTATGAGGAAATACTGAAGAGGTTAGGGCTGTTCAGCTTGGAGAAGAGATGGCTGAGGGAGGATATGATAGAGGTCTTTAAGATCATGAGAGGTCTTGAACAAGTAGATATGAATCGGTTATTTACACTTTCAAATAATAGAAGGACTAAGGGGCATTCCATGAAGTTAGCAAGTAGCACATTTAAGACAAATCAGAGAAAATTATTTTTCACTCAACGCACAATAAAGCTCTGGAATGTATTTCCAGAGGATGTGGTTAGTGCAGTTAGTGTAGCGGGGTTCAAAAAAGGTTTGGATAAGTTCTTGGAGAAGTCCATTAATGGCTATTAATCAAGTTTACTTAGGGAATAACATCTGCTATTAATTGCATCAGTAGCATGGGATCTTCTTGGTGTTTGGGTACTTGCCAGATTCTTGTGGCCTGATTTGGCCTCTGTTGGAAACAGGATGCTGGGCCTGATGGACCCTTGATCTGACCCAGCATGGAAATGTCTTATGTTCTTATGTTCTGAGAAGTGTGCTCCAGAAAATTGTTAGAAAACGCTCGGCCCAACTGATCATCTGTTACATTATATATATATTTTTAATTGTGTTAACATTGTTTTTCAGTTTTATTGTGTGTGACCTGGCTTTGCCCTATTTTTCTAGTATAATAGGAGAAGAACAATTTTTGGGGATCCTCTCTTCAACTTATCCACATCTTTTTGTAGGAAGGTTTTAGTGGACTATAAAAATCCCTTAAGCATGTGAATTGAGTCCTTGCCATCCCCAGGTGTACTGACCAGGAAGCACGAGGTTTCTCTTCTTTGGAGTTGACCTAGAGAGTGGATTTTTTTCCCTGTTTTATTTATGAATTTTCAAAATATACAACAAAGAATTAATTTTGCAGAATAATATATGGATTCCAGTATAAGAAAAAGAACAGAAAAATCTAAATCCATATGAGAAATTACAGACAAAATAGTGTCATCCAATAAGAGGAAGGGAACAAATAAACATAGTGAGAATTCAAAGAAACAAATAATGGCTTGATATAAAGCTAGCATAAAATAAAACAAAACACCCCATTAATTAGTAGACACTGGGGAAGATGTTAGAAAGGTGTGATCATATTGTGAACTTTCTATAGATGGTTGAAAAATAGTAGGGATCCAATTAGCTTGAAGAGCTATAGATTTTGCTGTCTCAGCACCTCCTCATTTTATCTTAGTTAATAAGAGATGTATTAAGAAAAGCAATAATATCCCAAGGGTTAAATTATTTCACATTTACTACATGTTTGCATGGCAGGTTATCATAATTATCTTATCTGTGATATTTGACAATTATTCTAATTCTAAGCATATAAAAATGAAATATCAAAAATTTAAAGCAATCAAATGAAGCATTTTGTATAGAATATTCATAAAGGTAAACAAGAATGTACAGAATAGAAGGTCTTTTGCATTTCTACTTGGTCAGGGCTTGTGAATTCATTCTCATTACAGATAAGCAGATCTAACAATGTCTGTCTGCAATGTACAAAGTACCTTAACTAAAGAGGAAAAGCACAGTCTATTAGTCTATTGCTTTCTCTGTGTAATTGGTCATATGACTTCATCAATTATTATCTAAACCACATCTAAGTATACCTGGAATTTAATTGACCTAGAAACTGGTCAATTTAAAATAGCAAAGCATACCTTTAATCTGCCAGGAGCATCCATAGTATCTTCTGTCATCTGTTGCAATCTCCATCCAGGTACTTGTATACATGGTTAGCCTTTTCTGACGTTTGGGGGCTACCCACTATTCAGAGTACATAGGCTAGCTCTCATTCGGGCCGATACAGTAAAGCGAGGCCAGGCTTGCGCGCTTTTGAACGTGCATTAGATACATGTTTTAGGCACGTAAGACAGACGCGCAATTCAGTATATGCTCTAACGCGTCCTTAGTGCTTGCTGAAAACAACGCGTTACAATTAGCGCCCGCCGCATGTAGATGGTATGTTAATGGTATTTAATGACCGGATTAGCTATTCCCCTTGATACAGTAACGCGCGCCCAAAATATTGCGTCTTTAACCTGCACATTTTCCATGTCTTTAACCTCTATTTTTACCACCTACCCTGACCCTGACATTAGTATGGTGCTGTGCTCTTGACAGTCAGTGAATATCCAACGGACAGCATCGGACAGCGTCATGGACTATATGTATATATTGGCTTTGGCGATCTTTTTTGAACGGGTGAGAGCCAGATTAAGAAATGCTCTGTGAGCGAATTCTAGATGGCCCATTGGAGACAACTAGGGATGTGCAGAGGGACACCATATGTTGCATTCGGGATTCATATTCCTCCCACCCTCCTGACACCCCCCCCCCCAAGACTTACCAAAACTCCCTGGTGGTCCAGCGGGGAGTCCAGGAGCCATCTCCCGCACTCACGCCCTCGGCTGCCGGTATTCAAAATGGTGCTGATAGCCTTTGACCTTACTATGTCACAGGGGTTACCGGTGCCATTGGTCGGCCCCTGTCACATGGAAGGAACAATGGATGGCCATCACCATCTTGTGGTCCTACCATGTGACAGGGGCTGACCAATGGCACCGGTAGCCCCTGTGACATAGTAAGGTCAAAGGCTATTGGCGCCATTTTGAATACCAGCAGCCGAGGGCATGAGTGCAGGACATGGCTCCCAGACCCCCCCTGGACCACCAGGGAGTTTTGGTAAGTCTTGGGGGGGGGGTGTCAGGAGGGTGGGGGTTTGTTTAAATTCGCTCCTTTAGACGGCCAAATAATTCGGCAAAGATTCATTGTAATTGTGGGGAATTGTGATACGTTTTGCTTCCCCACAAATACAATGAATATGGCCCTATATGTTGCGGATTGCCAATACATAGGAAACAAATGCACACCCCTAGATACAACAGTCAATAGGAGAACCCGGCACAAAAACCGGAGGAGATATGTATATGTGTTGTTTGTGAATATCCAATGGTAGCATTTTTCTGTCTGGGCGTCTCTGAGGCTCCGCAGGTCCAGCGAAGTCACGGATGCCTCTATAGACACCGGGAGAAGGACGCTGCACCCGACCTTCCTCCGGCATCTAGAATTAGGCATCTTTGGGTCTCCACGGGTCCATTGCAGACATGAACGCCTGTACGGATGCCGGGAGAAGGACGCCGCACCAGGCCTTCCTCCGGCGTCTACAATTGGGTATCCCTGCGGCTCCATCGCAGACATGAACGCCTGTACGGATGCCAGGAGAAGGACGCAGGACACTTGCACATGGTACGCCATCCCCTGCAGCCATGCCCGGACGGCCATTTTATATTTGCTTTCCAGCTATTTCTCTAGCTTTGATGATGTCGCGTGGGAGGCTTCCAAATTTTTCCAAGGAGGACATCTGGCTCCTGGCCACCCTCATCATAGCTGATGAAGGACATCTCTACTTCTGCCCTGGGCACCCGCTGGACCAGGACCGGGCCGGCGAGGCCTGGCGAGTGCTCAGGGCGCAATTCAACACCCAGTCGTTCTTCCCGAGGGAGGTAAGTTCTTAGGCCTCAGTTGTGGTAGGCCAAGGTCTGGTTTATGTTGCTTGTAAGGAATTACATAGCTTATACTTCTAGCTAGCAGAAAAAAAAAACAAGTTAAATTAAATTTAGTATTCTGGTGTTGTTTTGTATTGCTGGGGGTCAGAAAAGAGAAACTGATACTTGACTTGTTTGGTTAGAATTGTTTTTTGCTTCTAAAGCAAAGTACAAGTTTTATATCAACTTATGTTTCCTATTCCTGTTTTATTATCTCGCCAGGTTGAGGCGTTGAAGAAGAGGGCCAGAATGATCAGAAAATAGGAGCCAGAATATCTGCGGGTCCTATGGGCCCACCGCAGACCGGAGGAAGTTATGTGCTGTTAGCAATTGAAATGTCATGGTTACCATGCAAGCGGTGAGGTCTTGTTTAATAATTGCTATAACAAATTTATCATTTCTACAATTCTGGATCTTTGCATGCTCAGCAGTGACACTTTTGCTTTTTCTCTTTTCAGAGAGCACCCCATCAGAGGCAAAATCATACACCTCGAAATCCGCTCCTCCTCCTTCCCCGCCACCACAGCAGCAAGGTGAGCCTTTAATAGTATCGGCCTTGTAAAAGTATATTGATATTTTATGCCGTGTGGCACGCAGCTCACATTTGAATTTTTAAATGTCATGCTTACGGTAATGTTAGAGGTGAAGTCTTGTTTAAAAATGGCTATAAGCAAGTTATCCTTCCTACCGTTCTGGATGTTTGCATGCACAGCAGCAGTAATGCTTTCGCTTTTTCTCTTTTCAGACACATCAGCAGAGGAGGCAGAGGAGGAAGGCGAGGAGCCAGCGCCAGTAATTTTTCCACCCCCAGTAATTTTTCCACCCCCATCTCTCCTGGCCCACCAGCCATGGAGGACAAGGAGGACATCATCATTGACGTTGTCAACCCAGTCTCTCTGGAGCATCCAGGTGTGGGCCGACGGCTGGAGGCCAGCGCAGCAGCTGGGGAAGGGCCCTCATCCCTTGAGGGCCGCCTGGATGCTGTGCTGGCTCTCCAGGTCTGGCTGATCTGCAGTCTGAATGACCTGGAGGGACTGGCAGTGCAGGTGGTGACCATCCTGCATGACCTGCGCCATGGCCAGCAGGAGATCATAGAGCTCCTGCACACAATGGCAGTAACACAATCCCTGCTGGTCATGGTGTGGGCTCCTGTGGGACGGCCACCGTCTCATCAACGTCAATGATGATGATCCTCCTCTTCCCCCATGGCATGGTCCCTTCCCTTTCCTTCCCCATGCCATTATAAAAATGTTTTTAAAATTTTTTTCATAACCAAAAATTGTGTAAATATTTAAAATATATATATATATTTTTTTTTATTTGAAAATTGTACGAGTTTCATTTTACCAATTTATTTTGAATAGTTATTGAATGAAACTACTGTGTGTTGTGAGGAATGGCATGCCACATAAAAAAGAAACATCAGTTTATGGACAAAATAAAATTTTATTTAAAAATTATTGGTTAATGGAACGAAAAGCTGAGGCGACATCTCTAATGGCACCGATCAATTCTGTCATTTCCTTCATCAAAATCATGTGAGAAGCCAGCGCACCATGATGTTGGCTCGGATCAACCTCATTTCTTAGAGCATCAAGTCATTGTGTTGATCCTGTCGAGAGGTGATTCCATTCTCGCTTAGGCTGTCAATTCCGAATAATGCCTTTTCCAGGTCCCGTGATACTGATGCCATTTCCTGTGCCGGTGGAGCAGCAGCCTGTAGCAGAGATGGTTCTGACACTTGAAATGGTTCCATGGCTACAGATGCCTCAGGTTGTGTTACAAATGGTTCCAGGGGTACAGATGCCTCAGGTTGTTGGCTCTCAGAAGACACATCGAATAGATTAAGTGTGACCACTTCCTCTGTGGAGACGTGTTGACTCGGGGAGTCCGCGTTTGACATGGGGAATACAAATTTGTCAGGCATGGGAATGGATTTGTCGCTAGTTACGTCACCATCGTTCACTCGCTCTGTGGAGAAAGATGGAGAAAGAGGTTGCAGTTAGAATTGTCAGTTTACCCCTCATGAACCCAAAAGTTAACATGCAATGCAAACAAGATATATGTTTATGCATACCTCGACTTGCTCCTGTGTCAGCGCCGAACTGTGTGTGCATGCCGACGACGACCTGTGGCCTCACAGTACTGAGTACCAGCTCCTCCACCGGTGTCAATACTATATGACAAGGTGGCCCTCCACAGGTCTTCTTTGCTGCTGCGTCAATTTTGGCAGCCTTTTCTTTCACTTCTTTTCTAGTGTCGCACCACCGGTGCTGTACCTGTTTTACATTCCTGGGTGTGACAGAAAGGCAGCTCACATCCTGTGCAATCTTCTCCCAAATCCGTTTCTTCATGGAGCCAGAAACCTTGGATGGTAAAAGAACTTTATATTTGTCACAGACAGCACGGCACAGTAAATATTTTTCTTCATCCGTGAAGCGAGCATTATGGTTTCACTTTTTGGACGCTGGCTAGAACTTGTGCCTTCCAGCTGTTGATGTTCACTATACTCTGCCTCAACGTGCACAATAGAATGTTTTCCAGCCACCATAATGCCTGAATGGGAAGAAAAAAGAATAGGGATTAATGAATGCAGAGACAGCATGACGGAAATAGACAAAAGCAGAATAAATAAAAAAAATTGTGAACCAGAAACAAGAGAGGCCCATGGACAGCATCCAGCAAGAGCCTGAACTAGTGCCTTCCAGAGGTTGCCTACCCATGCAATGGAATGTTTTCCTGGCATGATTGTCTGAATAGGAGAAAAAAAAAACCGGAGGAAAGGGATTAATGAATGGAGAGATAATCAAGAACAGAATGACCCCAAAGGAAGAGGAGCACATGCAGAGCATACAGTAAAGAGTCAAAATGAACAAAACAGAAGAGGAGCATATGCAGAGCATACAGTAAAGAGTCAAAATCTGCAAAAATATTAAAGAATGACCCCAAAGGAAGAGGAGCACATGCAGAGCATACAGTAAAGAGTCAAAATCAACAAAACAGAAGATGAGCACATGCAGAGCATACAGCAAAGAGTCAAATCAGCAAAATGAAAGAAAAAAATGACACAATGGCGGCATCTAGACACCGGAGTAAGAGAGGGGACGTCATCGCTGCCTTGAGCGCCCAGACGTTGGAAGGTAGTGGGGCCTCAGATCATGGACGTCCGGGTACTCAGGGCAGCGGCCATGGACGTTGGATGGTAGCAAGCCCTGCCTCAGACCACACCATAGACATTCCCGCCTCTTTCTGGACGTCCATGATCGGAAACCCCACTACCTTCCATGTCCGGGCGTTCAAGGCAGCGGCCATGGACGTTGGAAGGGAGTGGGGTCTCTGATAATGGACGTCTGGGTGCTCAGGGCAGCGGCCGTGGACATTGGAAGGTAGCGAGGCCCTTCCTCAGACCACGCCATTGACGTTCCTGCTGTTGTGGTTGAGTGTGTTTTGGTGGATTCTTGGGTGCTGTGGTGATGACCACGCCCACAGGGAGGAGCCCCGTGAGGAGCCACAGCACTGGGCTAGACTCATACTACACAAAACATAAAATAGTTCTTTATTAGACAGCTTGAAGAGAGCCACCAGAGGTGGCAGTAGTGAGGCAGTCAGAAGTTCCATCTCAGGGACCTTGGCAGAGGGAGCCCTTCTCTCCTTGATGATGTCAGGAAGTTCCGCAGCAGGTATCCCAGTGAGGAGATACTGTGGATGAGATAGGCTGAGAGTTAGAGTACTCACTAGGTATTTGCTGTTGGTATGCAATTCCACCAGGTATGTTGTAGAAGGTACAGGCAGCGAAGCAGGGAGAGCAGGTCCTTTAGGAGTGAGTACCTGTTCCCTGTAAGGCACCTGAAATAAAGCAAAGGGCCCCCGAGGAGTGGGTACCCACGTTAGCAGTTACCCCGAAGGGCAGAGAGAGAGCTTCCTACGGCAGCACAGAAGTGGCAAAGAAGCGTAGACAGGAACAGATTTGAGTCCTTGCTAACTCAAAGAGCTAACAAACTAGTGAAGGTAATATACCTGGATGGCGTGACGTCAGCATGAGGAAATGCCCTCGTGTTTAACGCCAACGGTGGTACAAAGATGTGGGTTGCACGCACGCGTGCACCCTAGTAGATACCTGGGAGGAGCAATGGCGGGAGGCTGCACCATAGCCATTCTGGGGACGCCAGAGAGATCGGCTTGTAGACGCAGTTAGCCATCTTTCCCAGGTAAGCGGGAGCAGCCGTGAATAAGGTGAGGCAAATGGGGCGAAGCCATCTAGGACTGACGGAAGCAACAGTACCCCCCTTCAAAGGGTGTCCACACTGTTTCCTACCAGGTCTTAGTTTTTGAGGATGCAAATTATGGAAGTCCTGTAGCACCTCTTTATCCAAGATATTAGACACTGGTGTCCAAGAGTTTTCTTCAGGGCAATACCTTTCCCATGACAGGAGGTATTCCCATACTCTGCCTCGTCTTCTCACATCGAGAACTGTGTCTACTTTGTATTTGATGTCTTCTTCTGCATCTATAGGTGTAACTTCAGGTATCTTGTTGGAGAACTCACTAAGGATCAATGGCTTCAATAGTGAGACGTGGAATGCATTGTGGATCTTTAAAGTAGATGGTAGCTTCAGACTGTAGGTGAGATTGCCCAGTTGTCGGAGAATGGGAAATGGTCCAATGAAACAATGAGTGAAGCAAGCTGAAGGAAGTTTAAGTCTTAAGTGCTTCATGCAAAGCCAGACTTTATCACCAGGCTTGAAGTCTGGAGCCTTGCAATGATGAGCATCATAGCCTTTCTTTGCTCAAAGTCCTGCTTTAATAAGCATCTCTTTTGTCTGAGTCCAAAGTTGTTGGATATCTTTGGCAGTAGATTGAGCTGCCGGGGATGGCACTGATAATGGAAGTGGCAGTGGTGGCAGTGATAGTCGTCCGTAGACCACTTTGAATGGTGTTGATCCAGTGGATGTTGCTGGATGAGAATTAATGCAAATTCTGCCCAGGGTAACAGTTCACTCTAATCATTCTGGCGAGTGTTCATGTATGCACGAATGAACTGCTTGAGTGTCCTGTTCATCCTCTCTGTTTGTCCGTTGGATTGTGGATGGTATGCCGAGGTGAAGTCGATAGAAATATCGAACTTCCTAAATAGTGCCTTCCAGAAGTTAGCTGTGAATTGGGCTCCTCAATCAGAGACTATGTGCTTAGGCATGCCATGCAGATGGAAGATGTGCGTAATGAATAGCTTGGCGAGCTCCACGGTGGTGGGTAAGCCTGGGAGAGCCATAAAATGAGCCATCTTTAAGAACCGATCTACAGTTACCCAAATGGTGTTGTTCCCTCCTGAAGATGGTAAGTCTACCACAAAGTCTGTGACAATATGTGTCCATGGTTCTTCTGGCACTGGCAAGGGTTAGAGTAGACCCCATGGACGACCCGGTGGTGTCTTCTTTTTAGCGGAATTTGCACAGGAAGTGACATAGGTGAATGTGTCTTCCTTCATGGTAGTCCACCAATAATAGGGTTGAAGCTTAGACAGGGTTCTACGTTGACCAGGATGTCCTGAAATTTTAGAGTCATGGGCCCAAGCCAATAACTTTTTTCTAAGATTCTTGGATACGATGGTCTTTCCTGCAGCTACTGAGTGGGTATCTGCCAATATGACCATCTCTGGGTCAATGATGTATTGTGTTCTTCAGGAATGTCCTCGGAGAGGAATGAGCGAGATAGAGCATCAGCTCTGATATTCTTATCTCCAGGGTGGTACTTGAGCACAAAGTTGAATCTGTTGAAAAACAGAGACCATCTCACTTATCTATGATTCAGGTGCTGTGCGTGGTGGAGGTACTCCAGATTCGTATGGTCTGTGAAGACCATTACTTGATGTTGTGCTCCTTCGAGCCAAGGGCACCATTCTTTGAATGCCATCTTTATAGCCGGAAGCTCCTTATCTCATATTCCATAATTTTTCTCTGCAGGAGAGAAGCGATGGGAGAATGAGCATGGTCGTGTAACCTTTGAAACACTGGCCTGGCTTAATACGGCCCCTACGCCAACGTCTGAGGCATCGACCTCCACGATGAAAGGTTTGGAGGGGTCTGGGTATCGAAGACGTGGCTTGCTTGAAAAGGCATCTTTTAGTTTCTGGAATGCAGCTATAGCCTCTGGAGACCAATTAGCAACATTGGCACCTTTCTTCATCATAGTAATAAGCGGCACTGTAAGTGAAGAATAATTCTTGATGAAGGTCCTGTAATAGTTGGTGAAACCTAAGAAGCATTTGAGAGCTTTTAACTTGATGGGTTGCACCCATTTCTTGATACTCTCCAGCTTCTGTGGATCCATTTGTAAGCCTTGATTGGAAATGATGTAGCCTAAGAAAGGCACTGACTCCTTGTGAAATTCACATTTGGATAGCTTGGTATAGAGTTAGTTCTCACGGATCCTCTGTAGTACTTTCTTAACATCTTCAAGATGAGTGGTCATGTCTTGAGAGAATATCAAGATGTCGTCCAAGTAAATAACAACACACTTATAGAGGAGATCTCGGAAAATGTTGTTCATTAAATTTTGAAAGACAGCTGGGGCGTTGCACAGGCTGAAGGGCATCACTAGAAATTCAAAGTAGCTGTCCCAAGTGATGAAGGCAGACTTTCACTCATCGCCAGCTCGAATGCGAAGTAAATTGTACGTTCCTTTCAGATCCAGTTTGGAAAAAATTTGAGCTACTTGTAGTCTGTCGAATAGCTCTGAAATCAGAGACAGGGGATAATGATCCTTTATTGTTATTTCGTTGAGGCCCCTGTATTCTATACAGGGACATAAGGTACCGTGCTTTTTGCCCACAAAGAAAAAGCATGCACCACCAGGGGACTTGGATGGTCTTATGAAGTCTTTTTGGAGATTTTCCTGAATATATTCAGACATGGCTTTATTTTCTGCCATGGACAGGGGTACACCCTACCCTTGGGTGGTTCCTTATTAGGTTTCAGATTAATAGCGCAGTCATAAGGTCTGTGAGGCAGAAGTACATCTGCAGCTTCTTTTGAAAAGACATCTTGGAAAGATGCATAATGAGGCGGCAACTCCGGCATTACTGGGGTGGTAGGCATACAGGGTAACGGAGCTACCTCCATCAGGCATTTATCATGGCAGTCTGGACCCCATCTTGACAGTTCCAGTGTAGCCCAATTGAATTGAGGCATATGCTGCTGTAGCCAATGTAATCCCAGTACTATAGGGTGCATGGCCTTCTCTAAAACAAAGAAGGAGATGGTCTCCGAATGGAGGGCAACACTACTCACTGGTTCGGTGAGTAGTGTTACTTCACCCGGTAAGGGCTTTCCATGGATGGATGAAAGAAGTAGTGGAGACTTCATAGTGGAAGTGGGGATCTGTAGGTGCTCCACTAATTGTTGTAGAATAAAATTGCCTTCTTCCCCGGAGTCCACTAGGGCAAGAGTCTGGTACTCTAAGGGTCCGCAGATCAAGGATACAGGAAGAGAGAGCGGAGGAGAAGGAGTGGTGAGACCTAAGAAGAGTCCTCCCACAGGACTTAGGTCTGCCAGTTTCCTGGACATATAGGGCAAGTTTGGACAGCATGACCAGTTTGTCCACAGTACATACACAGCCCCAATTTCTTCCGCGTTCTTCTCTCTTTTGATGTCAGATGGCTGCAACCTAACTGTATAGGTTCTTCTTTGTTGGCTGCTGGGACCGAAGGAACAGGCCTGGGTTCTTTCTGTGGCAAAGAATGTGATGGTTTTCCCTCCACCCAGTCATAGTGGGGTAGATTTTATAACATGCGCGTGCGGCGTACATGTGTGCATGCTACCCAGCGCGCGCACATGTACACCCGATTTTATAACCTGCGTGTGCATAAAATCAGGGGTTGGTGCACGCAAGGGGGTGCACAATTATGCACCTTATGTGTGCTGAGCCGCGCTGCCTTCCCCCATTCCCTCTAACCTAACCTTCCCACCCCTTCCCCTAACCTTTACCCCCCCTAGCCCTACTCTAATCCCCTTGAAATTTTTGGTTTTCCTTTTGGCCTGCCTCAGGGCAGGCACAAGTTGCGCGCGCTGGCTGATTGTCGACACGCGATCTATGACACAGCAGCAAATGGCCACTGTGCCAGGAGTCGCTGACCATGCCCCACCCCCTCCCCGCCCATTTTTGTAAGCCCCGGGACTTACATGCGTCCCGGGGCTTTATGTTTGCCGCCGAGCCTTTTGAAAATAGGCCTGGCGTGCGTAAAGCCGGGTACGCGCGTAACCTTTTGAAAATCCGGCCTAGTGTGTATAGTTCTTTCAAGACAGTGTTCTCAAAGCTTATCATTAAAGCAAAACCTTTGCACTCCCATCATTAAGTCAGATGCATGTGTATGGATTAATACCTGATATGAAATAAACAAAAATAAAATTAAGTAAAACAAACTATATGATAAAAGAAAATTCCCTCTATAATTTTTGAAGCAAAAAACAATAAAATAAGGAGGAAGCTTATCTCCTTTTTTATATCATATCTCTGTGTAAACAACTACAAACATCTGCTTTATTCAAAGAGCAAGGCACTCAGAAACTAACAGCATGTTTTTACTCATTTTGCCATAGAGGTTCTTTCCCTCACCGTATCTATAGTATTTCATTACATATAGTAGGGATAAAAAACAAAAACTTATGAACACATTTAGTCAAATGATAGGTGTTCCGCTCTGCTGAATCAGGGCCAGAAGAATTTTCTTTTAATCTTGTCTCCCCTTTCTTGTAGCAGGATCTTCACTATCAGACATAAAGACTATATCGCACATCTGCCTGGTGCAGAAATGAAAAAGAAAGTTGAACTATAGAGCAATGCTGATCCATTTCACACAAGTATTTACCCAGCACTTAGAGAAACCAAACCTTATTAGTTTTTGTACAAATTCAATACTAGTCATGAAGAGAGATATACATCTCCTGTTCTGACAAGATAGAGATTTTACTTCAGTGCAAGCGAACTTAAACGTTCTTGCTAAATCAAGTTCATTTTCTGCAAATATCTTTAATTCCCCATCAGTCTTTTTGTAACTTTTAAACTGAAAGATCAATTCATTTAAAGGAGTTTTCTCCTCTGTTTGTATTTGCCTATGAGAAACAGTTTCCTGCATCCTCCACTCTCCCTCCTTTCTCTCTGCTATTAACCTCTTAACTCCCTGTGTCTTTTCAAGTTTTAAAACTTTAACACTAGAAAGTGCTGCTACAGCAACCAAATTGTCAATATCCCCAATAAAGGAGCCCTTGTGTTCCTCCATGACCCAATTCTGAATCCCTACACAATTGTGCAAGTCTTCTACAAGTGTAGATTGAGACTGGGCTGTAATTCCTGGATTTGAAGCCATTCTCTGCTCCAGGAATTGGGCAGATAGCAGTTCTTCACTGCAAGGGCAAACAGACAAAGGCATGAGACCTGATTCGAAACAGTTCCTGACATTTGCCACCTGTACATCTGCCCTTTCCGCAACTGTCTACGTTGTCAGAAAGTAATTTATTCTGACATTGCAACATAACATTTTGACTCTGAAGTAAAGGATTTGCCATTCCAATTCAGCCATTTTCTGATGTTGACAATCCCTATCCTGATGTATTTTCGATAGGCAGATAATAAAATCCACACTTTTTTTAAATTTAATATTTATTTAATTATAACATTTACAAACAAATGATATAATCATGTATTCAGATATTTCCAAAAGAAAAGAAAATCATTTATTCCAATATCTATAATATCTCTAAACAAAAACATCTGATCTAGCCCACATCTAGGGGAGGAGAAAGAGTACAGTTCAAGTGTGTCTTTTTACTTATCACAACCCTTCCCTTAATCCCTATCTAAGAATTTTGAGATTTATCCCAAATAAAACATTGCAGTTGTGAGAGATCTAGAAAAACATTTATTTGTTTCATAGGTAATCTGACACTTACACGGAAATTTTAAAAACTAAGTGGCTCCCATATCCTGGACTGCTTGCTTTAAAGATAAGAATTGTTTCTGCCTTGCTTGGGTAGCACGGGAAACATCTGGAAAGATCTGTATCTTTTGACCACAAAAATCAAAGTTTTTATTTTGAAAGTATTTACTAAAGAACAGATTTTTATCCTTTTTATTTATTTGTGTTTTCTATACCGGTGTTCGATTTTGCATATCACATTGGTTTACATTTAACATGATATTTAACATGATATCACATCGGTTTATATGTAACAATATTGTCATGGTCCCTGCCCGCGGAGCTAATCCCCGCGAGCAGGCACTCTCTTACCCTTTTCTGCTTCTACTGCCCGATGCGGCTGGTGCCGCTGGAGTCGGGCCTTCAGCGC
The DNA here is from genome assembly GCF_901001135.1 of Rhinatrema bivittatum. NCBI lineage: Eukaryota > Metazoa > Chordata > Amphibia > Gymnophiona > Rhinatrematidae > Rhinatrema > Rhinatrema bivittatum. The sequence continues at coordinate 57,300,155 of NC_042620.1, read as the reverse complement.
GGCCGGAGCCACGGACTGGAGTTCCTTGTGCAGCCTGGAGGCCGCCCCTGGTATCAGTCTTCATCACGGCCAGAGCCGCAGACTTCCCTGCTCCTCTTCATGGCACAGGAGCCACCGCCGCCGCCGTTTCCATCTTCACAGCAGGAGGCCGCATCCCCGGGCTTGATTGGCGGCTGGAGCCACCCCCGGGGCTTCCTGCAGCGGCTGGAGCCGCTGCCATCATCGGGGCCTGCGTTCAGGCCCAGCCCTGCTGCCTCTGACGCGACATCGGTGCAGGCTGCTGTCCACGGTCCTGCACAGCTTCTTCTTGTTCCTCCTAGGTGCGCGGCCGCGCCTCTCTTCAATATTTAAAGGGCCAGCAACAGGAAGTGAGTTGGGCCCCACCTATGGACTGATTTCCTGTTCAGCCCTATAAAACGGCTGGTCTCGTCATTGTGCCTTGCCTTGCATCAGAGTTACTTCACTCTGGAGGCTCCTGCCTGCAAGAGCTCCGTCAGGTCTTCTTCGTGGAGCTCCTCATTATTTTGTCTTCTCGTCATGTCAAGTCTTCGTGCCTGAGGTCCCTGTCCAGGTGTCCTGGTGTCTCGTCTTGATCTTCTGCTTCCTGATATCCCAAATTCCTTGGTGTCTTGTTCCTGTGTCTTCAGCGCTCCTGAGCCTTCTGGTCCTGTCAGGCCCTGCTCCCTTGGATGATGTCTTTCTCAAGCATGGAGTGGCCTGCAGGTGGAATTCATTCCTGTGCTCCTGAGCCATCATGTCCTGCCAGCCTTTGCAAAGCTCTGGATGACTTATGGCTCCATTGTCGAAGTTCTGCCTCAGCTGGACTCTTCCCTGCACTTGTCCCACTCTCCACGTGGTCCGTGACCAGCCTCCTTGGGCTGTGTAGGGCACGCAGTGGGTCAGGGTGGTCCGCGACCAGCCCATTGGGTCCGCCCGTGAAGATGGACTGAGTAGGGCACCCTGAGAGACAGTGGCAATGTCCTTCCTCCCTATTTCTAGTCTCGTCTGGACTTCATCAAGTTCCTCATCCCTGATGTTGTCGCATCGACCCTGGTCCGGGATGCCGTTGCATCAACCCTGGTCCGTGATGTCTTCGCATCAGCCTTGGTGTCATGTCTTCATAGTGCTGGTATCATGTCTTCAACAGCCCTGGTGTCATGTCTTCAACTGTCTCGTCTCTGATGCTGTCCGCATCAGCCTTGGTGTCGTGTCTTCATGTCAAGGCCCGTCTGCCCTCGTCCTCAGGCCAGGCCTGCTGCTCCATGCCGATCCAAGCAGCAGGTCCTAAAGGGCTCAGAATGGTCGGCGGACCATTCAACTTCCAACATCATATTGTTGGCCTTGGGAGCTTGCAGGCCTGGCAGAGGGTAAGACCGTCTGCCATGCTGGAACACGCCGTCAACCCTCGGTTCAGTCCTGGATCCGTCTGGGGTTGGGCTGAGGCCCAAGGGCACACTAAAACACCCCCTACACAACAGATATTTTTTAATGAAAACATAACAAGCATAGTCGCCCTGGATTATCTAGTGAATCCTCTAAAAAAGTTGATACTCCAGGACTTTCTAATATATCAACACCACTCTCAGCTACCTGCAGCACTCTTCTTTTAGGTAAATAATACATCTTGGAAATCATTGGGATACTCTGATACTCATAAGAAAGAATTTCAACTACATACTTCTTAAATAGTTCAATATCAGACGTTAACTTAGACATAGGAAAATTTAATAATCGAAGATTATGAGATCTCATTTCATTCTCTAGTTGTTCAATTCTAGTATGTAGTATCAAATTATCTTTAATGAAAGATATATTAGTGGTTTGCAAATTTTTTACTATTGGGTTCAAATTTGCCACTGCCTGCTCCACTTTATCAGTCCTAGGTCCACAAATTTCTCCCTTGTTTCTACAAAGTATAAACTTTAGAAATAGTGCTAGACAATGTCTTATCTATATTCACTATTAATCTACAAAAATCCAACAATGATACATTTTCAGGTTCCACAATACTTTCTTCTCCTAAACCACGCAGTTTAAGGACTGATGGACATGGAACCCTGATGTTTCTTGCTGTGGCCTTGCTACCCAGAGGTATTACACCTACTTGTATATTTCCCACTGTGGTGCCCCCAATACCTATTTTGGTGTGGGTTTCATTCACATGGGAAACTATACCATTACCATCCTCTAATAGACCTTCCATTATAGGCTGTAAAGGAGATTGTGGGGACCTAGGGCTCAGGGAGACTCCTAAAGAGGAGTTTCCTTCTGCTATTTCCTCTACAATGGTCTCCTGCATTCTAACTATGTGGGAGTCCATGAGCCCAGCTCTTTTCAACAATGAAGTTGTAGGCGAAGAAGTATAATTTTTTGATTTTCGTTTTCTTCTCATATTATATTTTCTCACCCAGGGGCGCACCCCTTTAGCACACAGCTTCGGTGGCGCGCTGCAGGGCCCTCAATTTTATTCAGTCCCTGCAGGGCGCCTCCCGCTGATGTCACTTCCGGGTCCCGCCCCCAAGGTCTGGGCCTCCTCACCTCGATGGCTCAGGTAAAAGCTTTCAATTCAAAAAACAAGAGGATCTTTCCTATCCAGCACTCAGTCCATCTTCTCTCTCCTCCCGGACTGTTTGCTGCAGTGCCCTCGATTTTATTCAGTTCCGCGGGGCACTTCCCGCTGACGTCACTTCTGGGTCCCGCCCCCATGGTCTGGGCCTCCTTACCTCGATGGCTCAGGTAAAAGCTTTCAATTCAAAAAGCAAGAGGATCTTTCCTCTCCAGCACTCAGTCCTTCCACTCTCTCCTCCAGGCCCCCTCAATTGCTTCTAATCTTCCTGGACTCACAGAGACCGAGAGAGGTGAAGAGAAAGCAACGATATCCTGTATGCAAAGATGTTCCGGGAGCAAAGGTGAAGTCTGTAATTCAGAAATGAGATTCACAGCAGTTCTCTCCTTCATGGTTGCACAAGCTGTGTCATTACTGTGTGCTGCCAGACTGATGGAAGAAGCGCCTATCTGGGCCAGAGGAAATAGCTAGTTGGGGGCTCAGGGACAACGCAAGCATATTGAACATGGTTCTCCCTCACCACAAAGCACAGCAAGCTCCTCAGTTCCCTGCAAAATTGCTAGCGGGGTCGCATAGGAGGACATTAACTGCTGGCCTGAAGGAAAGGGAGATTCTGGAGGGAAGACCTTTATCTTACCCTTCTACTTCAATGGTATAATCATAGAGGAAGGAAACAGAAGAAAAAATATTGACACAGGACAGGAGGCAAAAGCAGCCATGATTATGCTGCTATCTTACTTCCCAAGAGTAGATTTTTAAGCTGTGTGGATTTTGATACATTTTTCATAGTTGGAATAGAAACAATTAGGGATGTGAATTGTTTTTTGATGATTTAAAATATCGTCCGATATATTTTAAATTGTCAAAAATCATTAGGGCCACGATACAATACCAATTCCCCCGATTTATCGTCAAAAAATCGTAAATCGGGGGAAGGGGGAGGGCAGGAAAACCGGCACACTAAAACACCCTAAAACCCACCTCTGACCCTTTAAATTAAATCCCCCACCCTCCCGAACCCCCCCAAATGCCTTAAATTACCTGGGGGTCCAGCGGCGGTCCGGAACGGCCTCCTGCAATTGAATCGTGTTGTCTTCAGCCGGCGCCATTCTGCGCCGCCATTTTGCAAAATGGCGGCGCAAAATGGCGGCGGCCATAGACAACACGATTCAACTGCAGGAGGTCGTTCCGGACCCCCGCTGGACTTTTGGCAAGTCTTGTGGGGGTCAGGAGGCCCCCCCAAGCTGGCCAAAAGTCCCTGGGGGTCCAGCGGGGGTCCGGGAGCGATCTCCTGCCGCGAATCGTTTTCCATACGGAAAATGGCGCCGGCAGGAGATCGACTGCAGGAGGTCGTTCAGCGGTGGTCCGGATTTAATTTAAAGGTTCGGGGGTGGGTTTTAGGGGGTTTTAGTGTGCCGGTTCACGATTTTAACGATTTTCACGATACTCTAAACACCCAAACGGCGACGATACGATTCCCTCCCCCTCCCAGCCGAAATCGATCGTTAAGACGATCGAGGACACGATTCACATCTCTAGAAACAATTCCTACATAATGGATTTTCCCTGGTATCTGAAAAGACTGGCTTGAGCTCTTTCTACCTTTGTTGAAGGAGTAAAGCAAGAAGTGAAGAGAGCTCTTTTTTTTTTTTTTTTTTGTATATTCCAGTAGGAGTGGCTGGATTTGATCTTGAGCTTGACTTTGAAAGACTAGATGTTTGAACTAAAGGACATTTTTTAACATGTTAAATAATGGGAGTTGCATTGGGGATATCCTACTCAGATTACATGATATGGATGATAGTGCAAGGGTACAAAAAGCTGCAAGTAGAAAAGGCATGGATACAAGGCTATCGCATTTCAAACACATTTTCCTTTCCTAATTTTTTTATATTCACCATTCTGGCATGAATTTTAATTTATAAACTAAAGTACAATTTTGTTTGAATACCAAGTTGGACTCAAATAATTGTTCTTTTCTTGGAGTAAGGATCATTGATAAAAGAGAGAGTGTTGCAGTGGATTTCTTTCTTTTTTAATTGTGTGTCTTTTGGCTCCCTCTAGCATCACCCTTTGCAAAAATCCAGACGAGCAGTGGGATTTAATTGACTGATATTGACCATGGATTTTGTCCTTGCGAAGGGCCCAGGAAGTCAAGTTTCCACCACTGGATGAACCCTGGCAACTTAGTGGCTCAAGTGTAACCAACCAGTCAACCGTGGTCCTGTTATATGTGATTTTCTTCTGCTATTACTTCAGATGCTATTTTGACTTTTTTGTTTTCACCTTGCTTTTTTCTTAAACAAGTTTAGTTTCCTTTAGTAGTGTGAGGGAGTCTATAAGAAACTCCTTCAGACTACCTTAAGGAACTGAGCACAACTGTCTCGTCCAGTCTTCCTTAAGATACAGACCCACAAGGAATCCTGGGTGAAGGGAGGAGTCCCTTATCAGAGTATAAAAACTCAGGGCTTAGAAGGGTTAAGCAGGCCCCAGAAAGTTACTGTATGAGAAAACCTGCTTTGTATGATATCTCTGTGTTACCTAAACTGTAAAGTGAGCTGCATTATTTGTTTGCTTGCTTTGCACTTTATTTTTTCTGTAAATAAATTGCATAAAAGAAAACACCAGATTCTGCATCCTTATCCCTTTTGTCTGTTTCCAAGCCACTATCACCCAAGTTACCACAAGCAGCAAGTTCTTCAGTCCATAAAAACTCAAAAGTTTATTACTTTAGTTTGGATTCTTTATTTAAAGTTGTTTTTTCCACTTAAATTAAAGTTTTATATGCTTGTGCCCTAAAGTTCCTCTACTGTGATGATTCTCTGATGCCTAGGCGGAAGTCTTGGCCTTGAGTAGGCTTAGGCTGTGGTAGGTTGTTTGTGACCTCAGCCTAGGCCCCACACAGGGCCTCAGTTTGGGTGGGGCTTAGCATTTATCTGTGGATGTACTCCATACTGGGTAAGGAGGCCAGGGAGAATTTTGGTCCCAGCATTTTTATAGGTTGGAGGAATGGTTGGGGTCATGGAAAGCCCTGTTCCTTTGGGGATTTTTTTGTTTTTGTTTTTTTAATGCTTATTTTGTTTTATAAATGAAATAAATGAAAAATATTTCATGAAACAATTTATGGTGAAAAAGCAGCTAAAAATTATATGAAAAAACAAAATAAAAATTTCCCTCTTTCCCACCCTTATTTTAAAACAATATGATATAAACAATTCTGTGACAAATCATGTTGAGTTAATTGGAAACATGGTTGCTTCCTAAGCTGAGATTTATCATAGCAATGCAATCATAAAATACCATGACCCATTTTCTATTAATCTTTGTCATCATATGCACACAGGGACATTGAAACATTACATTATAGGGGCAGTTTTCAAAATTGTGCTATCGGTAGCAGGTACAAAATGCTCAGCTTCTTCTATCTACAGATGTAATCTACTTTGAAATGGCTGAAAGGAGGAATATAAATCAAATAAATAAATACAATTTGTGCCAATCCTTAAAGGGAAATTATGTGCTTACTTTACCTCTGAAAGTTTTATACGGAAAAACTACCAACAGAAAGTACAGCTGCTTTTTCTGCAGATATTTTTTCCTTGCAAAAACAAAGCACATGTTTTTTGAAAATACAAAACTACATGCATTGTTGCATCCCCAGGCCTAACTGTGTCCCAAGAATGCCTCTCCAAGAATATGGGTAAATGTACTTGCAATTTGGAGTAACATGCATATTTTTACCTGCATACAGGGTGGGCAGTTTTCAAAATGTCCTTTTACCTGTGTAGGAAGTCATTTATATGTTGAAAATTGTATTCCATAAAAGTGAATGAATATTTGTGATTTAGTATACATTCTTCATAGTGAATATGAACAAAAGGGCTGGGTAGCACAAACAGAGCAACACATAGAGGTAGTACACCGGATTTTATAAGATATGTGCGTAGCCGCGCATATCTTATAAAATCCGGGGGCAGCGGTAACTTGCGTGCGCCGCCTCACATCCCCCAGCACAGGCCACGCCCCTGGTCCTGCCCCGGACAGCCCCCTGACCCTCGGGCATGCCCCCCGGACATGCCCCCGGGCATGCCCCCTCCCGCCCCTTTTACAAAGCCCCAGGACTTACGCACTTCCCGGGGCTTTGCGTGCGCCGGCGGCCTATGCAAAATAGGCGCGCCGGCGCACGAGTGCCCTGCGCACGTAAATCTGGGAGGATTTACACATGCAGGGCTTTTAAAATCTAGCCCATAGAGTTCCAGGAACAAGAGACAGATATCAGCAAATAAAGTTGCAGATTAAAAAAAAAAAAGAATGACCTGGAGGAGAAAAAATAGTGTTTCTGGTGCAGATCCTAGAAAAGGGAGAGATCCAGCTTCACTTTAACTGGGTTTGTTTTGCTTCCACTGGGGTTCGGGGTAGAGGATTGGGTCATAAGGTCTACTCACTACAGTTTCTTTGTTTAAAGTTAATACTGCTTAAGTGGCAATCTTCTTTGAATATCGTCACTTACATTAAAGGTATCCAGAAATTTGTTTCTAGATAATATCTATAGAAAGCTGAATAACTCAGGGATTTGCAGCTCTTGTCCTAGAGTGCCACAGACATGCCTTGTTTATAGGACATCCACAATGAATATGCATGAGATATGTTTGCATACAAATATACCTCATGCTTATTCATTGTGGATATCCTGAAAACCAGTCCTGGTTATGGCACTCCAAGCCCAACAATGCTTCCTCCTGGGCTAACTCCTGTTTGGAGTTAGCCGAATAAGTTATAGGGATGTGAATCGTTTTTGAACGATTAAAATTATCGTCAGATAATTTTAAAATCGTCCTAAATCGTCAGAGTGCACGATACAATACAAATGCCCACGATTTATCATCATAAATCGTCCTAAATTGTTAAATAGGGCACGGGAATTATTTGAGGGAGGGCGGGAAAACCGGCACACCAAAACAACCCCTAAACCCACCCTGACCCTTTAAAACCAATTCCTTACCCTCCCCCACCCTCCCAAACCCCCAAAAATGTTAAATTACCTGGTGGCCCAATGGGGGGGGGGGGGGTGTCCCGGAGGGATCTCCCGCTCTCGGGCCATCAGCGCCATTTTGGCTGCCACTAATTAAAATGGCGCCGATGGCCCGATAAAAAAAAACCCACCCGACCCTTTAAATCGACCCCCCCCTTAGCCTCCCCCACCATCCCGACCCCCCCAAAACCTTTTAACATTACCTGGTGATCCAAGGGGGGCCTCAGGGGACAATTTCCCGTTCCCAGGCATCAGCTGGGCTAAAAATAAATGGCGCCAATGCCCTTTTGCCCGTACCATGTGACAGGGTATCCGTACCATTGGCCGGCCCCTGTCACATGGTAGGAGCACTGCCATCCAGTGCTCCTACCATGTGACAGGGGCTGATGAGTAAAAAGATGAGTAAAAAGATGGCCGGCGTCATCTTTAAAGATGGCCCCGGCCATCCAGTGCTCCTACTATGTGACAGGGGCCGGCCAATGGCACGGATACCCTGTCACATGGTAAGGGCAAAGGGGCATCGGCACCATTTTTTTTTAGCGCAGCTGATGCCTGGGAACGGGAAATCGTCCCCCGAGGCCCCCCTGGACCACCAGGTAATGTTAAAAGGTTTTGGGGGAGTCGGGAGGGTCGATTTAAAGGGTCCGGTGGGGTTTTTTTTTTTAGCGGCGCGGGCCTCCCTAAAAAAAAAATTAGCGATGTGAATTGGAATCGGAAACGATTCCAATTCACATATCTTAACGATCAGATTTCCCCCCCAGCCAAATCTGATCGTTAAGACAATCTGGCACACGATTCACATCTCTAATAAGTTATTCAGATATGTCAGCTTCAACCCAGTATGTCCCTATCTTATCTGGCTAAATTTTAGCTAGATAAATTCTGGGAATATTCAAAAATCAGCATTTAGTCAGATAACTTACAAGTTATTTGACTAAATGTCTTTGAATACAAATCACTTATTGTATAGGAAAAGAAATGCATTACACATTATGAAAGGATACATTGCTGTATAGATCCTTAAAAAATAAAGAATAAGTAAAGGTAAAAGATTGTTCTGCATATTGCAGAGCACACTGATGTCTTATAGACAAATGAATTTAATATTCCATAACAAGATAAAAGTTAATCCAATGAATAAAACTTGCCTACAGGTAAATCAGGGAGCTTAAATGTCTTTCCCTTTTTCTTGAGCTATTATATGAATGTAAAATACTTCTTTATTTAAGTCATTAAAAAGACATGCTAGAAATTAGTTGCTAATCACTCTCTCCTGACCAGAATATCATTAAAAAAAAGTTTTTAGAACAATATTGCAAGTCCTTTTAAAGATTAGTCAAATGAAAACATTCTACCAGAGAGGTTTAATTTTTTTTTAACTCAGATCAGTATCAAAGAAGTAAACAGTACTGAAAATGACTTTTTTAGTATTAAGGTTTGTGCTGTCTTTTACAGTATAGAGAGGCTACTGAAAGGTGCAATCTGTAAATGGCAGTGACCAAGCTACAAGTGTCTCTATGTAAAGCACTAGGAATTATGTTACAGCAAATGAGCCACTATGGTGAAAAAGGTGGATCTGGAAGGACTAGAACATGTGTGGCCAACTCTGATCCTCGACAGCCACAAACAGGTCTGGTTTTCAAGATGTCCACAATGAATGTGCATGAGATAAATTTGCATACAACGGAGGCAGTGCATGCAAATCAATCTCATGCATATTCATTATGGATATCCTGAAAACCTGGCCTGTTTGTGGCTCTCGAGGAACCCTGAACTAGAAGGTAGACTCTTCAATATTTTATTTCTGAAAAGAAATGACATGATGATGAAGTGTTCAAGTTTCTTGTTTTAATGAAGAGTGAGGTGTAGAACAGCATCTTGAATGAATGAGTGAGTAAGAGAGTGCTAGGAGAATCTGAGGTGGCCAGAGACCTTAAGTTTTATTTACAGTATATATGCTGATAAGGACTGTTTGATTTATTTTTAATGGAAAAACGTATACACATATGTTGGAGGATAAATTTGGTCTCTCTGAGGGCACCAGCATTATTTTCAGAAGGGGAGCTGTGTGTGTATAAGAACCTGAATTGTTTTGGAATCTGTGCATGGCTATGCTTCAGGCAGAAACTTAGGAAAATCGCTTCTTGCTTTAAACAAAAGTTGCTTTGTACCCTTATTGTCGACTGATGTCAACAGTGGAATACTTAGGACAGGGGTGCTCAAACCGGTCCAATGACCCCCCTCCCAACCAGTCAGTATTTTCAGGATATCCCTAATGAATATGCATGAGAAATATTTGCATATATAGTGGGTAGGCCCATAGAACCAGTCTGAGCACCCTAACTTATGAAATGTCTGATGTGCATAATGCACACAAGGATCCATACCCTAATAGTCAAAATAATGATAGAAAGAACTACCTTAACAAAGGGAAGTGTGAAAGGAAACATTTCTGAATATAATCCAGGAATGAGCTAGGAAGCACTGAAAAAACTGAATTATACAACAGATGTCACATATACAGAATCCAAATAGTCCTGATTTTCATATACCCCCAACAAATTTATGACCAGACTCCACTTTTTTTTCAGAATCTATACCTCTTTATGAATTGGTCTCATCTTATTTAAATCTCAAAAATGTTTTTGTATATTTTGTTACCTCTCTGTAATAATCTTGTATATGTATGTCTAAATCTTGTTTATATATGTCTTTGTAGTTAATGCTTGAGATAAGTTATTATCTTTACCCAGTTGTAGGGATGAGTTTATGAAGAAATATGTTGGCCCCTATTATTTTTAGCTGTGTAAGAGTTAATGTGTATAGTTATTTGGGTCAGCAATGTGTCTGCAGCATGACATTTTCCTTTTTTAACTTTTTTTTAAATCAAAGGCAAGGAGGAAGGTAATAACAAATAAAAGGGCAGAGAAAGGAAACATATTCTAGTCATTCTGCAGACCATGGGATAGCTATCTTGAGCAAGGCCACAAGAATCTAGGAGGTTGTATTTTAGTGCAATAGCTTCACTTGATTTGGTAGTGATTTAGATTGCTAATAAACTTGGTGGGCAAACATGGGGGGGAGGCGGGGAGCAGTGGCTGAAGGCTGGATTAAATAGGGAATCATGAAGTAACATCATAATAACTAGAACTCCTAGCTGAATCACAAGTACTAACATTGCCAGGTGTATCTGGAAGCTTTTTCAGGGAACCTAGGATGCCAAATGTTCAGATAGCACTTCACTAGTCTGAGATGATCATATTTCACTAGCAGCTGGATCTGGCAGGCAGCAAGTACAATAAAAAGCATGAGCCCAATTTTATGAGCTTGAATAGGGCTAAAGTCCATGTCTTCAAAGTGCATGCATATTTCACTTCTCATTCTCAAAGCAGCTGACGTGCAAGTCTGCTTTGAAACTCAGCTGGCACTTTCATACTCCTGCATGGCATATATACACACATTTATACCTGTTTTGGGAGCATATGAAAAAAAAAATATATGTACATTTATGGACATACTTTTTAAAATCAAAAGTGTGCATGTAAATGGTTTTCAATTCCATTCCCAGGATTGCCTCTTTCAAATAAGCAAAAAATGCATGGGAATTCACTTTCACATGTAAATTAATGCATACAACCTGTTAAGTAATATTCAAAAAGTCTATTTACATGCATAAATTCATATTTAATGCACATAAATGATTTTGAAAATTACACCATATTTCCTAGCAGAAGCACAGTATCATGAACTTGCTCTTGCAAGTTCAGGAGGAGGTACCTTGCCTGGGGTCCTCTAAGAGGACAGATGTTATTGAAGCTGAAACAGGTGATCTTTAGCCTGTAGCAGCCATCATTCCAAACAGGTTGAACACTTGGGTGCAAATTGCTGCCAGGGCCTACCAGGCAGGAAGCAGAAATCAAATGCAGGGCAGGAATAAGGAATCAGGCAGCATGAATAGCAATTTCCCAGAGCAAACTCCATGAAGACTTTTAGATCCACAGAAATGTGTCAGGCTAAGGCTCCTTATATCCAGTCCGCAATCTTAAACACACCCAAGGTTGGTCCAATAGGAAGCTCTCGAAGCAAATTCTTTACTCTGATTCACTTGATAGTTTCCTTCATTAATTTATAACCCATAGTCCCTGTGACTCCACTGCTAGATCTAGAGACCTTAAACACCTAAAGCTGCAGGTTTGATCCCTGCAGCCTCTGAAATAAAATAGCTCTTCTTGGTTTTCTAGATGCTTCTGGTTAAAACAGACCACTTGTTCCTTAGTGTGGACATTCAGGGCCAGTTCCTAATTGTTGCTCTCCTGCTTGGTGTAGGAGGGGGGTCATCATCCTGGAAAAGAATTGAATTCACAGATCTTCAAGATGGCTTCATGGAATATAGGATAAATGAGTAAACTAGATGGAAGCTAAATCTTTAAAGCACTGCATGTATTTGTTCCTGAATAGAGCATGGATTTATACATTTCTACTCAAGCTCACTCAAGTATCTCTTGCTCCTGCTGGGGTAGATTTTATAAATGTACGCGCGGGCGTACTTTTGTTTGTGCACCAGGCGCGAACAAAAGTACTCTGGATTTTATAATATAGTTAGGACTCTTCAGTTTGGAGAAGAGAGGATGGAAGGGAGATATGATAGATGTCTATAAGATCATGAGTGCAATGGAAAGAGCAAATGTTAATCAGTTGTTTACTCTTTCAAAAAGTACAAAGACTGGGGACATACAATGAAGTTACTTGGTAATACATTTAAAACTAACAAGAGAAAATAATTATTTACTCAACGTATAATTAAGCTCTGGAATTCATTGCCAGAAGATGTTGGAAAGCTATCCAGGGATAAGCAGCTTGGAATCGATCTACCTCTTGGGACCCTGCCAGGTCCTTGGGACCTGGATTGGCCACTGTTAGAAACAGGATACTGGCCTTGATGGACCTTTGGTCTGATCCAGTATGGCAAGTCTTATGTTCTTATGTTTTTCTATGTTGTATGTATAAATATAAACAAAATAAAGGGGCTGTTTAGGGGCATTCCAGGGTGGAATTGATAGTTCATGCAAGTTAGTATTTCTTAAGCACTATACATGCATATATTAACAAAAGTATGTGAATGTTTTTACTCCTGATAAAGGAGTCAAAAAAATAAAATTGCATTTGTCTTCAGCTTTTGGTTAGGCACATCAGCGGTCTCAGTTAAGTGGCAGAGTTTCTAAATGAATTCCCAGAAGTGTGGGTGAACTACTGGAAGTGTCAGTAAACTTGTGATTAAAGTATATTCATAAATATGTATTTTCATAAATGGAGTTTGCACGTGCTTTAAAAAATGCCTGCCTCCACACATACTCCTTGGTAAATAAGCACACATAAAATATAAGTATGTACTTTCATAAAAGAGGTATAGAAAGTATACAGCTCCAAGAATTTAGAAAATGTATACCTACTGAAACATATGTAACACATACTAGTGGAGTTAAAAACAAATGCCAAAATATGTCTCCACTATAATAAATACATCAAAGGACATCTGGCATCTATTCCTTTGTTTTTCCTCCACAGCTATCATAGATCACCTTCCTTTTTGTTTCTTGGACACATCTATTGGGACAGAGAAATGTGGTATTTTATAAATTGTATGAATGGGATGGTGGGTGATCAGGAAATTCTGGGACAGGGGGGTGAGTGGAGATGTCACTTTGCTTAAGTGTGTCTGGTGGGCAGTGTAAGGACCAGAACTAAGAGGATTTTTTTTATGTTGCTTTAGCAGTACTCAAAATGAAACAAAATTAACAAACACAATTTAGTAGACTCCATATTCAAAGATATCCAGATATAACTTATCTGGATATCTTGGGATATTTAGCAGCACAGCTATGCTACTGAATATAACCAGATAAGCTTTAGTTAGCCAGATAATAAGGATAACTTTAGACCTGCTCAATTGATAACTTATTCAGGCAACTTTACTGGATAAGTGGACCCAGATAAATACTTATCCGGCTAAGTGGTGAACATAGCCAAATATTCAGCGACTGCCATTTAGCAGAATAAGTTTCTATTTATCCGATTAAGTAGCATTAAATGTCCGTCTCAATTTGTTTTTCTTTCATTCCATTTTGAAACCAAAATAATTTAATTTAAAAGCTTTTCTATACCGTCGTTTAGTAATATACCATCACAACGATTTACATTTAGGCACGAAATAGGTTTGGTTTATAAGTTATCCATGGTGTGCTAATATTTGCAGTTACATAGTTCAGTAATATACTCTAATTGATAAGTGGGTTGGGGTTACCATTTATATGATTGTTTGGATAATCATATATGTGTATACTGTTTTTAATTTAATATTTAATTATGAGTAATCAAATCAATTTTTATTTTTATATCTATAGGTGACTTTCAGCTGTGTTTGTTGTTATTCAGCGCCTTCACTATGAAATGCTTTTTTGAAAAGCCAAGTTTTTAGGCTTTTCTTGAAGAGTTGTAGATCTTTCATTAGTCTTAGTTCGAGTGGTAGTGTGTTCCATAGTAATGGTCCTGCCAAAGATAGTGCTCTCTCTCTAACCTGGGTCAACTTTGCTGTTTTGACTGAGGGTATAGTTAGCAGTGCTTTATTGGCCGACCTGAGATTCCTTTGGGGGACATGTAATCGTAGTGCCGTGTTTAGCCAGTCAGCATTTTTGTCATTTATCAGTTTATGAATTGTGCATAGTGTTTTGAATTGTACTCTTTGTTCTATTGGGAGCCAGTGTAAATCTGCAAGTGTTTGGGTGATATGATCTCTCCTGCTTTTTCCTATTTTGTTTATTTATTTATTTATTTTTTAAATTTTTATATACCGATGTTCCTGTAAAGAATACATATCGCACCGGTTTACAAGGAACTGAACAGACGCCTCCAGGGCGGAAATACATTAAAACAGTCGCCTCAAGGCAGAATACATTAACACAAGTATACAGGAAAACTATTAAAAGAGAACTTTCATAAACTCAATTAAATGTAACTGTGAACCATAAATCAGGAACCATAAATCAGGAACATATGTACAGAGGTAGGTATATCATCTGTCGCTTCACCAGATTTTAGCTCTCAGGGAAAGCTTGAGTGAATAGCCAAGTCTTTAGCTTCTTTTTGAATGTCGGAAGGCATGGTTCTTGGCGGAGGTCCGGTGAGAGCAGGTTCCAAAGATGGGGACCTGCAGTGGACAGAGCTCGTTTCCTCAATGAGGTTTTTTTTCAAACATCTGTTGTAAATGATCAAATTTTAAGCTGTTTAAATGGCTGTAGATTTGAAATTCAGCTGCGCTTCCTAGGAAGCACATTCCAGAGAACAGGGGTGTGACACAAAGTATGCTGACTTCTCCTTGTTAACCAGGCCATATTCTTGAGGAAGGGTAGTTTTTATTTATTTATGTATTTATTTATTTATTTATTAACTTTGACCTCTATGCAATTGATTGTCATTTTGCTAGAGAAATGACTTCCCACCCAAGGAAGAAAATGGAGTCAGAAAGGTTCAAACCCTGTTTGTGTTGATATATGCAGCTCATAAAATCTCCCCAAATCTTTCCTTCTTATTTTGTTTGTTTGTATTTTCTTCTGTGTATAAGTATGTGTATTTGTATGTCTGCATATATGATGGGCATTATATGTACTTTATTGTTTATTGTTAAAAGTCACCAACTTGCTTCTACTTAAAAAAAAGAAAACCAGCTGTTTGGATGGTGTTTTGTTGCTTCTGCCTCTTTTATGTAATTTATTATCTGCCAGGTACACAATTAAGGGTTCATTTTACCACTTGCTTGTTATTATCCTTTTTATTTCACCTGAACCCAGGACCAACTGAGGACACTAGCTAAGCTAATTGCTGCCTTTTGTCTAAGAGATAACATGTTGCTCAAGCATTATTCAGTTAATCATCATATATTAAGGTATCAAACATTTGTCTTTTTTAAATGTAAATGAGTATAAACTCTCAATTTAAGTCCTGTCTTTTGTTCCTTTTACCTGTTTGATAAAATGAATTCTTATCTGCTGGGAAATTCAGCTCTAGGTTGCCTCATCTACAGTACAATGCCATTTTTGACCTTTGATCACCCCATTGATATCCTGACTACAACAGAATAAAGCTCAAGGAGCACGTCAACCTAACTGACTCAAAATGTCAGGTAGACTGCAATGCCTCCCATGAGTGCAGAGTATGAAATATAGTGCTTTATTCCCTGAGATGGAGAAAATAACTTTGGAACCAAAAGTTATTTCTTTTTATAAAGTTCAGGAATTGTTGCATGACAAGAAAATATTGGCTCCTTCCCTAGGAGTACTCTAACTCATTGCAGAGAGTCACATCCTTCTGCAGTGGCTTCCTGATAAATCTTGCAGGTCTAGAGGGAAATAGATATGCGAGTCCCAGAAGAAAGGCCACAAACTGTTGAAGGTTACGTTTCTTTTATAAGTGATGCAACAAATACTAAAAGTGGTTCAAGGTCTTCTCTGCTGAAACTTTAATTGGTGTTCTCCTGGGATGAGTATTTCTGCAAAAATAATGACTTTGAAAAAAAAAAGGATAGGACAATCACCTTGATTATTAAATAATCGTTAAGTCATTGGCAGATAAGTGATATTTTATAAGGATAAAAATGTTTAAACTGGCTTAAAACCCCTTAAATCAATTAGTTTTATTTTGCCACTCCCCCATTTATTTTAAAAGCTTGTTGATAATATGTAAATTTAATTTCTCACTAAAGATCCAGTTTCCCCCATCAGCTCAGTATAGTTTTCTATTATTCTATATATGGCCCCGACCCCCACTTTAACATGGTGTAAAGAAGAGAATTTGGGTATATTGGGAGCTGGGACTATATAGAACAATAGAGCTCAAACGGTACCTGTGAACAGCAAGATACTTCTGGGCCTAAAAATTCAGGGATGCAGCTGCTTTCTTGATCTCTCTTCCTATCTTTCCTTCTACTCTTTTTCCAATCCTCTCTCTCCTTTCCCTTCCTTCTATCTATACTTTTTCCTTCTTTTCTGCTTCTCTCTAGTTGTCTCAGAAATATTTGTTGTGGCATTTTCTACTGCTGCAGCCAAAATACCACCTTCTCCAGTAAACTGCTCGGACCAGCAGGTGGTTTCTTATTGCATGTGAAATGTATAGTCTGGGGTGGGTGATACATTTTGGGCCTTAGCATTCAGTTTCTAATTAGCGAGTGGTTTAGTAAAAAGGGGGATAATTTGCCTCACCTCATTATAAGGTGAATTTTAAAAGCCCGGTGCATACATTAATTAGGGGATGTGTGAAGAAGTCGGGCTTGCATATGCCGACCATATTTTTAAAAGTGCCCAGACACTTGCATAAAACACATACCATGCCCATCTGAAAAGTTTCCAAAAGGAGAGGAGTGTGTCCTCCAGCTCCTCTTCCTCCGCAGGCTATTCCGGCTGTTCATGGGCTCCCCCTTTCTCCTCTTCCGACAAGTCAGAGATCACCCACAGATGACGGTACAGCCTTTGAGGTTGTCTAGGTACAGGTCCAGGTCGCTCATCATCTGGCTCCCCTAAAAATGATCATAAACAAATGAGCATACACTGCCAATCTGTATGTTATGTCCTTTGGTTCATATGGCATGCATGGTACAGTACAAACACCTCACTACTAATCCAGTGGTTTAGAGCTATGAATGACCCAGGCATTCTAAATAGTCCAGAACCCAGATTTATACTCCCAGTGTTATTCCTTGTGGCAGAGGGAGGGCTTAAGGCACACAATAGAGCGCTTGGGTAATATGACTTTCACAGGATAAAGCACTGTCACTATACTGCACAGAATTGGGCCATAGTCTACCAGTTCCACAAACAGAAGGCCCTGTCCTTGGAAGAATCCAGAAAGTGTATAACTGAGACAACCACTGTTCTGTGCACTACAGGGACACCTGACATTTCTTATCTGATAGGGACCTTGTAAGATGTGGCTGAGGAACTAGGCCTAGGGTGCTTTCCTCAAGAACATGTTCTGCTTTCTCTAGTGATCTTCATATGAAAATATGCACACTATCTCATAGCATACATTGTGTAAAGCCAGGAGAATGTTCCTGGTATTTCACGTTGAGCAGCAGCTACTTGGTCAGCCTACATCGGCCCTAACAAAGAACCTCCCCTAAGCATTTTAATATACAGACTAGGCAAGTACACCTTAAAGACCCAGCTTTAATAGGCCAAAAATCAAACAGATTGCATTTCTTCATACACACATGAAAGAACACTGCACGCTTGGTCCTAGCTTATATGACCAAAGCTGCAGTACTTACAAGCTGTGTGCTGGCTTGGTACATATATGTGAAGATCATGCATTCCTACTATCCTAGGTTAATGAATGCTCAAAATACAATGGCCCCTTTATCCCTTACAAAGCCTAACCTAAACTGCTGTACTCTAGTGTTTACACACAGATAGTTACAGATGTGACCAATGTGGCTTTCCATATAGTGTGTCCTCCAGCTGAGACAACCACAGTACCAGAAAACATTTACTAGTTGAGTAGCTAGAAAAAGGTATGGTTTATTAGCAGTGCTAGATGGTTCTTAGTGCAGATTACAGAAACTTTTTTTTTTCTGCTCACCTTCCCGCCCTACATGAGGCATGGTGTCAAGCTGGCCAACTCCTCTCCCAGCTGCTTCAGACAAGGTACTGAGGATCAGCTGCTTAGAGGGAGTGAAGCTGATGTGGCTTCCTTCTCCCTCTGCATTCCTCCTGGCGTACTTCTGCTTCACAATTCGCCTCATGTCCCTCCACCTGTGCATCAGTTCCCCAATGCTGCAGTTGTGGTGGAACACCGAGTTGACAGCATGCCTTATCTGCTTCCAGATCTGCTCCTTCCTGTATGCACCCACTATCTGAGACTGTGGACATACAATAGATTCTGGTGCTGAATGACATGCTCAACAAGCATGTCAACCTCAGCTGGTAAGACGTTCAGCTTACAAATCAGAACCGCATGTGCCAGAGACATGGTGAAGGTGGCCATTGAGTGGACCAGTAATCCTTTTGTAGGGAGCAGAATTTGCATGTTTCCCAACCACAGCCTCATAAATTACACACCCAGGTGAGTCCTATCCGATCAGCACAGATAGCAGTTATGTGTGCCGTCAATTAAAATTGATGCGGAACTTATGCGCGTTGGCTGGTTTGTGCTTGCTGCCCATTAATTTTAATGAAGATGTGTGTGCCACCTATTAACATCAATGGAGCTTTGCGTGCTACCCATTAACTTTCATGGAGATGTGCGCTGCCTATTAACATCAATGGAGCTGTGTGTGCTGTTTCCTTTCCCCACCAGTAATTACGAGTAATCACCTACCAGAGTCCAGTTTGTCTCCATGCGCTGTATCCGTGCCATTGGCCGGCCCCTGTCACATGGTAGGAGCACTGGATGGCCATCTAGTGCTCCTACCATGTGACAGGGGCCGGCCAATGGCACGGATACCCTGTCACATGATAAGGGCAAAGGGCGTTCGGCGCCATTTTTATTAGCGCAGCCGATGGCCTGAGAGCGGGGGATCGCTCCCTGCGCCCCCACTGGACCACCAGGTAATTTTAAAACATTTTTTGGGGGGTCGGGAGGGTGGGGGAGGCTAAGGGGTCAGTTTTAAAGGGTCAGGGTGGGTTTTCTTTTATCAGGCCATCGGCGCCATTTTTATTAGTGGCAGCCGATGACCCGAGAGCAGGCGATCGGTCCCGGGGCTTCCACTGGACCACCAGGTGATTTTAAAACATTTTTGGGGGGTTTGGGAGGGTGGCGGAAGGTAAGGGATTAGTTTTAAAGGGTCAGGTGGGTTTAGGGGTTGTTTTGGTGTGCTGGTTTTCCCGCCCTCCCCCAAATAACTCCCGTTAGTGGACACAAACCCGATTAACCATTTTTCACGATAAATTGGGGGAATTTCTATTGTATCGCACTCTTTAGCGATTTTTGACGATTTAAAAAATATCAGACGATATTTTAAATCGGCAAAAAACGATTCACATCCCTAACAGCTATTGTTGAGAGGGTTCCCTGTCCTGTGGCTGCAGGAGGGAAGCCAGCAGCGTACCTCATTCCTGGGGCCCAGCGATGATTGACAGGAGGGGAGAGGAAATGATCCCCACAATCAGGGCACACTGATTTTGCAGTGGCAGCACTGAGGATGCTGCTGCTGCTGCTGCTGGAGAGTGTGAGATCTCAGTGTCAGAGACCACTGGGAAGACCCCAGCGCTAGTGACCACCAGTGCATGCCAAAACCAGAAGTGACCTACATAGCCTGTTCTGGTTTTGCAGTTGAAACAGGGCAACTTTTAAATTTAAAATAAAAAGAAAATAAGGCACAAAAAATTAAATAAACACCCAATTTGTGGTAGGGGGCCCTGCTGAAGCTCCCTTGTTTTTCAACATCCTGGGTGAACCTTGGTGATTCCAGGGTAAAAAGAGTCCCAAACTCCCAAAACCCAAATTAAAATATTAAAATGATGGTGCTGATGAGGTCAGGGAGACCTTCTAAGGTGGCACCTATATAATTTAAACCTCGTACTGGACCCACATGACCCCATGGAAAATGGGTGTCAAAATATTAAAAATATCCATCAATTGATACAAATGCTGGTGGTGGTGGTAGCGGCGAGTTAAGTCCCTTACCCTAACTCTACCCTTGAAAAGAACTTTTAGAGTTTTAAAGAGTTAAAAATGGCAGAATTTTGAAATGAGGGTTAAAGTGGCTTAGAACAACTCAAATACAGAGAATACTTGTGAGATTTCCTAAAAAATTTCTATTTGGGAAAAAATCCACTGTAAAAAGGAGAAATTTGGGTGAGAATCCATGTGACCTATTTGACATCTAAAATAGTGTTTGAAATGTATTTTGACATCTGAAAACTTCATGATGGATGACTATAATAAGTAATTGTGAAAGAAAGTTAGGTCAACAATGTGTATTTGTGTGTCATTTAGATTCCAGTTCACTTAAAAATCCCTGATCCAGTCTAGGTTTTCAATAGAGCATACTCTATTTTACAGTAGTGCTGCTGAACTGCACAGTATGCAAATTAAGCAGCATCCAATATTTTGTGAAAAAAAGATTAAGATCTACAGTAAGAAGGCTCACGTAAGAATGCACCCCAAGTCTCAGGTGATTTACAAATCTGAAGCCCATCTGAACTTGTAAAGTGGCTGAAAAATTCTAAAAGCCTTTAGAAATAATCCAGGACAAAGATGGGGGAAACTATGAAGTGTAAAGTGTGTTAAAAATCCTTACAAAGTGAGACAGGAACCACTTACTCTGATGCCATCAGCAGTGCAGCGATAACCTTCATAAGGTTAGAGAGTGAATTCAAAGAGTCACAGTTGACACAGACCAGAGGAAATTTAGACATCCACACCTAGATTTGAATGTAAATGAGTGAATATAGTGTGTAATTTATATGATTTAAAATGGTTCCAATCCTTATCATTTTAGGTAAGATTTAGAGAAGTGAGATACTATTAAATATCACCGGGCCATGTAACTTTTTCAGCTTAGATAAGAAAGTGATCCTGAAAAAAGATTTTGTGTGCAATTAAAAAAAAAAGTAAAATCACATTTTGGCCAGATATTACATCCTATATGTGGTATTACCTACAAACTCTCTTGCTTACTGCAGAGCTGCAGAACTAAGGTGTTTACGCCTGCTTCAAAACTGAATATATGCAGAGAGAGAACCTGTCATGGAGTGAGAGAAAAAAGTGAGCATAACAACTTAATGGTATAACTATTCAATCTTATTTGAGTGCTCGCAGTATAATTATTTTGCTTAAAATAAAAGTATTAAGGAAAAATCTGAACATAGTGTTTAAGTAAAAAAAAACTTCATTTGAGGAAAATTTACAGTGAAATAAATATGACATTCTGAGATACTGAGAGCAAAAGCATTTCTGTGGTAAAGACATTTTCTTTTCTCCATTATTCCTGATCAGAAGCACTAATATTAGAAAAGGTAAAACTCTGGACCAGCACAGAACATTCATGTCACAGGAACAGAGCCAGTAAAGTGAGTGTGAAAGGAAAGTATCAGCATGCAACTTCATTTTTTATGAACACCTATTCTGACCAAACAAAACTAAACTGGTAAGCAAGTGTGAAAGGACAAGAGAGTGATTGGGACTGTGAATCGACAAACTCTGAAGGGAAGGAGACATTATCTATTTCCTCAACTAGTTAGAACAGGGCAAATTGCTTATCTTTTTATTTCTTCACTGAGTTAACCAAAGTTCACTTAGCCGGCGAAGACATCACATGGTAGAAACATTTCTAGTACATCTTCAGAAGAGGAGGGGGGTGCAATAGAGCAGTTAGAATTTACATATTTTTCTGTTAATTAAAGTTAGGCCAGCAGCGAGAGGCAAAGGAGAGACGGCAGGGAACTCCGGTTGGCACACTCAAAGAAACATGAGCTCAGAGAAGATTCATCAGTGTACTACAGTTTAAGAAAACAAAGCACTACTGAACAGTGCACTGCAAACACTTTGGAACAGATAAGTGAAAATACTTATTACCAACAATAAGGGGTTGATTTTAAAAGGAGCACGCGTGTGTCCATGTGCGCGCGGTTCCCAGCATGTGCACATGGACGTGCCGATTTTATAACATGCATGTGCAGGCTTCCCCAAGTTCCCTCCCAGTCTGCTCCAATTAAGGAGTGGACTGGGAGGGAACTTTCCTATACCTAACTCTGTTCTTCCTCCCCTCTCCTACTTGTCCCCTAAACCTACCCCAACTATCCCTAATTTTTTTATTTTAATACTTACTGCTCCTCCGGAGTAGAAGTAATCTGTGTGCGCTGGACAGCTGCTGGCACGCACTTCCACAGGACAATGGCTAATGGAGCTGTCTGGGCCTGCCCCCTGCTCAGCTCCTTTCCACCCAGATTTCACACCCCAGGCCACCCCTTTTTCCCTTGGCCGGCACTTCTGCACAAACCAGGATTTACATGTGTGGCCAGGCCCCTTGTAAAATGTGTGCGGCACTCGCAAGGTCCAACAACTCACGTAAACTCGAAAACCTATGCTTTAATGTCTAACTAGACAGAATAAGAAAACCAAAAAGTGACAGACACACTTAACAAAATAAAAAAAGAATCTGAAGGAGATGAAGTGATAGTGTTTAAAACTCATACATAGAAAAATTTGAGAAACACCGGAAACAAACAGTAGCATGTTTACCTTTTCCTATCACAACTGGTTAAACTGGTACTCATGGGAAGTAGTAAAACACAAGGAAAAATCAACTTCTTATATTACATACAGTTGTTTTACACTTATTAGGGATGTGAATCGTTTTAGGACGATTAAAATTATCGTCCGATAATTTTAATATCGTCTTAAACCGTTATGGAACACAATACAATAGAGATTCTAACGATTTATCGTTATAAATCGTTAGAATCGTGAGCCGGCACACTAAAACCCCCTAAAACCCACCCCCGACCCTTTAAATTAAATCCCCCACCCTCCCGAACCCCCCCCCCAATGACTTAAATAACCTGCGGGTCCAGCGGCGGTCCGGAACGGCAGCGGTCCGGAACGGGCTCCTGCTCCTGAATCTTGTTGTCTTCAGCCGGCGCCATTTTCCAAAATGGCGCCGAAAAATGGTGGCGGCCATAGACGAACACGATTGGACGGCAGGAGGTCCTTCCGGACCCCCGCTGGACTTTTGGCAAGTCTCGTGGGGGTCAGGAGGCCCCCCCACAAGCTGGCCAAAAGTTCCTGGAGGTCCAGCGGGGGTCAGGGAGCGATTTCCCGCCGCAAATCGTTTTCGTACGGAAAATGGCGCCGGCAGGAGATCGACTGCAGGAGGTTGTTCAGCGAGGCGCCGGAACCCTCGCTGAACGACCTCCTGCAGTCGATCTCCTGCCGGCGCCATTTTCCGTACGAAAACGATTTGCGGCGGGAAATCGCTCCCTGACCCCCGCTGGACCTCCAGGAACTTTTGGCCAGCTTGTGGGGGGCCTCCTGACCCCCACGAGACTTACCAAAAGTCCAGCGGGGGTCCGGAAGGACCTCCTGCCGTCCAATCGTGTTCGTCTATGGCCGCCGCCATTTTTCGGCGCCATTTTGGAAAATGGCGCCGGCTGAAGACAACAAGATTCAGGAGCAGGAGCCCGTTCCGGACCGCTGCCGTTCCGGACCGCCGCTGGACCCGCAGGTTATTTAAGTCATTTGGGGGGGGTTCGGGAGGGTGGGGGATTTAATTTAAAGGGTCGGGGGTGGGTTTTAGGGGGTTTTAATGTGCCGGTTTTGCGATTTTTCGATTTTTCACGATTTTTCACGATATTTTACCCCCCCAAACGGCAACAATACGATTCCCTCCCCCTCCCAGCCGAAATCGATCGTTAAGACGATCGAGGACACGATTCACATCCCTAACACTTATCAGTTTAAATTGAGACAAATTCCACCACACTGAGATATCTATGAATAGATACTTATCTGATAAGAATTCTTTATAGTAGTTACAGGTACTAGTCAGAGAATAATAATTCTCTAAAGCAAAGAAAAAGAGAACTAGGATCAGAGTAGTAGCCTAGTGGTTAGAGCAGTGGGCTATGATCTAGAAAACCAGTGTTCAAGTCCTGCTGTTGCTCCTTGTGACCTTGGGCAAGTCACTTTACCCTCCATTGCCTCAGGTACAAACTTAGGCCTGGATTTATCAAATACACTAAATATCACATGGGAAAGGGTGGGTTTTATGGTAATAAGCTGTTTATCACAAAGTGTGCTATCTAGTACTTTGCATAGGTATTACTGCAAATTATGAACTCTTTTTTGCACTTTACGGTAAGTGCCAGAATTGTTGTATTTCCTACCTACAACCACTTGGGGGGGGGGGGGGGGGGAGAGAGAGAGATGTATTAGTGTAGAGATTAGGGGCCACTTTGACATTCAGAGTGAGACAGATTGTAAGCCCTCTGGTGATAGGGAAATACCTACAGTGCTTGAATGTAATCAACTTTAAAGCACTGAAAAAAGTGTGAAAAATAGAATATAAATCTAAATAAAATAGGTTCTTAGTGTTCTTATGGAAAATATTTTATATTTTGAGTGTGATTTTCAAGAATTTGCAAGAATTTAAATTGCCAGTTTATTCTTACTTATTTGGTGAATAATAAAAATTGGAAAAATGCCTTTGTTAATTTATCTTGAATTCATCTTAGTTTTATTATTCTAAAGACCCTTCCTTCTCTCTTACCCCTGAGACACTAGTTGGGTAGGATTCAATCCCCATTGGTTCCTTTGATTAGAAGACCCAACTGGAAGGAAGGCAATTTTCCTCTCCTGACCCTGCTTTTGTGAATTAAGTGACTTCCAAAGTAAGATCAGAAACCCAATAGTACCACACACATCTTAGCCACTGTAGCGGGAGAGTCACTGCCCAGAAGCAGCCATTTAGAGATTAATTGCTACTGGGCTGGGACTCTCTGGGTAGTGACTCTCTCACCTTCTTTAAATCATGTTGATCTCAACATACATAGTTCCATCCATGTAAGGGTCAAGACAGACATGAGGTAGTGCAACTGTCTCTTCAGATGTACTCCTAGTATTTCTTGACTGGAAATATGTGTGTCCGCATGGATCCGTTTTTTCAAACTATTAATCAATCTGGAGAAACGTTAACATCAATCATCTCCCTACTACGTCAGCTTAGCTCCCCTCCTTTTGAGAGGGTACGAAATAGTCAACGTCACTTGAAATTACTCTCCATTTATTACAGTATTTTCCAGTTTAATATAGTTTATAATCCTGATAGTATAGTATTTAGGTAATTTTCCTCTGCTAGTATGAACAGGATGTTGAAGCTCATCTGTTTCATCTTGCATTTCATCTGACATACCTAGTTGTGACTCAATTTCAGAATCTGTCACACTTCTCTCCCCTGGAGACATCTGAATGGGTTTCAATCCCCCTGTTGCAGGCTCCTCCATCAGTTACCAACCTGTCTCTGATTCTCTCTCTCATATCACCTCCAAATTAGGAGATAAAATTTCAGGCAAGTCATTACTTTCCCTATTCTCTTGGCTTCTTAAGCTTATCTTTGGCAACAAAAACAATTTAATAAGATGTTGGTGTACCACTTTAATTCTGCCACTGGAAGACTAGATTTTATATGTGATTCCAGCAAGTTTATACACTTCTAGCACTATATAAGGATAGTTTTCCCAAGCCTCAACCACCTTTCCCCCACCCTTGCATCCAAACTTCCACAGGCTGATCCTGTCTCCCCTGTTTATGATGGCTCCACATGTTCTTCGATCAAATTGTTGCTTCCTATTTTTGAAATGCTGGTCGGATATTATTTAAGTAATATTTTAAGCAGTTTGCAGTTTAACTTGTTGATACTCGAGCCAGGGATCTATTCCACATTGGTATTGAAATCATATGGTAAATGAAAATCTCTCCCAAATAGAGGATAGAATGGGAAGTATCAGGTTGAGCTGTGTATTCAGCTGTTATGCAAGGACTAGTTTCAGTAAGTAGGTGGCCCATTTTCTCTTTTTGTCCTCAGATAACGTACGGATCATATCATGCTTTGACATGTGCAACGTGAACATTTCAACATTACCCTCAGAGTGGTATGCTGTTCTACTTTTCTTCATACTATATAGTTTGCAGACTTTTTTGATTACCTCAGACTCAAAGTTTTGGCTTTGATCGGAATGTAGATGAGCCAGACAGCCATAGTTATTTATCCATTTTGGTACTATTATCTTGGCAGTGGAAGCAGCTGCTTGGTTTTGCGTTAGGACTGCAACTGTGAAGCGAGTGAATAAATCAGTGAGAACAAGACCATTTTGTATCCTGATAGTGCTGAGTTCTAGAATAGTGTAATCCATTGCTAACACTTCTAAAGGGTAGGTGGAATGAAAGTGTCTTATCTCAGCTTTCTCTCTCCAGGAAACAGAGAGAGAGGTGCTTTGTGAAGATGAATCTCTGACACTGTTGAACCTATTTCTTTATGTTCTCGGCCATGTTTGGCCAAAAGCAGATTTTCTGCAGAATCTTCACTGTGGCTTCCTCTCCAGGGTGACCAGCATAATCATGCTTGGCCTGGATGGTTTCAGCCTGTATGGCAGCAGGTACAAAAAACTGTAGCATCTCCTGGTAGTTTCTGGGCTCTTCAATTTGGCGGTACCATAGCTCTGCTTATAAATCAACCAGCCACATTGTCTCCAGAATTTCTTTTGACATCTAGTCCATAGCATAGGTCTGGTGATTCTTTACTGGTTTTGGCAGCTAGAATCCAACTGAGAACTGGGTTCTGTTGTTGTAGTGCACATAAGGTCTCTATAGAGTAGTTAGATAAAAGTTTGGACAGCTTTTGCATTATTAAATGAGTCTCTGTTATATCTGGCTGCTTTTCCTTCTCCCATACATATTTCCTGATCTCCATTGGCTCAATGATTATGAAGTCTCTATCCTCATCCATTCTCTTTGGCACATTTTTGGAAGTTAATCAGGACAAGGTATCAGCCAACATATTATGCAACCGATGTGATATCTCAGATCGAATGTCGGTATATAAAAAATAATAAGTAAGTAAGTAAAATTATGCTTTCCTAGTTGAAAACATATCTCAAAATTCATATCCAACAGCTAAGCAATCTGCCTCTGCTCCACTGCCTGTACATTTGCTGTTTCCAGATATTTGAGAGGATTGTGGTCTGTACAGATGGTGAACTCCTGGGACATGAAGTAATCTTTGTATTTCTCATGTATAGCCCATTTAAGTGATAATAGTTGTAATTTGAAGCCTCAATAGTTTTTGTCATTTCATTCAGACTGGTGTAGTCCTTTGCTAGTGAAAAATAGCACTTGTTCCTGACCATCTTGAACTTGATTAAGCATGGCCCCTAGACCTCTAAAGCTGGCATTGGTGGCCAAGATAAACAAGAGGTCAAATCTTGGAAACAGCAAGTGTAAAGTGGGCATGCTAGTGAAATTGGTCATGATGTGGTGAAACTGGTGGAACTGGCCAAGACATGGACAAGCACCAGTTATAAAATTCCCCTACTTATGTGGATTAGACCAGGATATGCATGACTCTGTGCACCCAGTTGCAAAATAGGGCTGACACATAACTGCACACAAGCTATTTTAAAACATATGAACACTAGGGGTGGGAAGAAGAAAAATGTTCTTTTCGCTTTTCATTTTGTTTCCGGGGGTTTGATTTTACATGAATTTTGTTTCATCAAATATTTATTTTATTTAGTTAGTTAAAACAATGAAATAAACATTTAAACAAAAAAAAAAAAAAGAAATTGGGCCTCCCGAGGCATCCCATTCCCTCCACCCATCTTTTCCATCTGAAAACATACCAGAAGAGGGTCCTCCATGGCCCCCATTTACATGGCCTAGGGGAGATCCAACACCATGGCCTAGGCTCAGGCTGAAGCCTGGGTCTTACATAGGTCTCTGCAATCTCGGCCTTTGCCCTATCACAGCTTAGGCCTATGCAAAGCTGAGACTTCAGCCTGCGCCTAAGTGTTTCTTACATTTTGAGTTTCTCAGTCAAGGCCCTGTCTTTAGGGCTGCAGCCTCTGCCTAAGCAAGGCTCCAGCCTCAGACTTAGGCCCAGGCCGAAGGCTCGGGACTAGGCCATTGCTTAGGGCCTCAGCCTATTCGTTTTCCTGGGCCTAGTCCCAAAGGATCAATTTAATTTTCAAAATGAAAAGTGAAAACCAATGACATTTTGTCAGATTTTCAGTCATTTTCCTTGATAATGAAATAAAATGAAATATGAAATGACATCTAATTTTCTATTTTGTTTCTCCCAATGTCCATCCCTAATGCTTACATATGCATGTTTGTTATAAAATAGACACATTTCTGGGCATGCTTAGACACACAAGCATCAATGTGCACCCACACACCCCTTTAAAAGTAACATTTGTATTGTGCATCTGTTTGTTAAAATAGAGTGATATTGAGCTAATTGATTGTCTTCATACTATTTATTAACCCATGCTATATATACTAGGGATGTGTAGGAGAAAAAAAAATGAGTTTTCATTATTTAGTTTGTTTTCAGGAGGTATTTTTTCTATGAATTTTGGTTCGTTTAATTGCTTGATTCATTTCATTTCTGTGAAAAAAATGAATCCAGCAATAACCCCCCAAGAAAAATTCCAAAAAATGAAATTGAAGTCTCCCTCCCATCCTCCTGGAAAAATGTTGAGGCCAGGATCACCCAGCCCCAATTTATCCTATCTGGTGGAGATCTGCTGGCATGGACAAGGCTGAAGACTGGAACTTGCCTAGGCCGAGCCCATGGTAGGTTGCTGTGGCCTCGGCCTGCTCAAAACCAAGTCTTATGCATAGGCCACAGCCCGTACCCAGGCTTGAAACCATGACCTGACCTGGAGGTTGGGTCCTGATGCCTGGGCCTCAGCCTAGACTGGAGCCTGAGCCCAGGCCCAACGCTGTGACCTAACCCGGAGGTCAGGTCACGGGACCTAACCCGGAAGTCGGGTCATGGGGCCCTGGGCCTGGGTCTGACTCAAGGCCCAGGATCAGAATCAGGCCTGGGAGTTCCTCTTTGGATCTTCTTCTTTCTTCGGCTCTTCAATGTCAAATGACAGTAACCACTGGGGTCGCTAGAAGATGGAAATGAAGGAAAGAATACATGGAGGTAACTTGCTGGTGCGGCAGTTACTACCTTAACCAAAACATCTTCATACTCTTGATACAACTCTATCATGGCAGGGGGAAAACAGCAACGAATGAGGTCCCCATATTTTTATCATGTGGAAAGTTGATAAACATGGGAGTAATGGGGAAATGGATTCAAACAGCATCTAATGAGGGCACTCACTTTTATGGTCTGGTTAACTGATAAGCATGGGGGTAACATCTATGGTACAACAGTTACTACCATAAACTTGCTTGGCAGACTGGATGGACCATTTGGTCATTTTCTGCTTTCATTTCTATGTTTCTATGTTTCTTTGTTTCTATGTTTCTAAAGTTATTTTCAATTTATCTGAAAGTGGAGGGGATTGAGTGCCCTGAAGTGAGTTATTTTAGGGTTATTTTCAGTTTACCTGTAAGTGGAGGAGGGAGTTTAGGGCTCTGAAGTGACTCAGTCTAGGGATATTATTTTTTTAACTGTTGTAATCTTATTATGGAATGATGGTATATAAAACACTTAAATAAGTATATGGCAATACCAAAAAATGTTGTTAATGAAAATGATGCCATCTGCTGGGGTAAATGCTGCAGAGTTAATTAACTCAGGCATGACCCCAATGGACGCCATCATTTGGCATTTAAGAGTCAAAGAAAGAAGAGGATATGAAGAGGAGCTCCCAGCCCTGTGCTCTGAAGCCTGGGCCTCACCCTAGGCTGAGGCTCAGGCATTAAACCTGTGTCTAGTCTTAGGCCCTGGCATCAGGCCCCTTCCTCTGGGTTGGATTGCCATTGGGCCTGGATTCAGGCTCCAGCCTAGGCCGAGGCCCAGGTGTCAGGGTCTGGCCTCCAGGTCTGGTTGTGGCATCAGGCCTGGGTCTGTGCTGAGGCTCAAGCAGTGGGATCCGGCCTGCGGGTCAGGTCATGACATTGGGCCTAGGTTCAGGCTCCAGCCTAGGCTGAAGCCCAGACATAGGGTCCCGTCCTCTGGGTTGGGTAGCAGCATTGGGCCTGGGTATGGCCAGAGGCCCTGGCATCAGGATCCAGCCTTTGTTAGACACCCACTGTATCAGGTATTTTTTTTTTTAACTTTTGGGGGTCATAGCCAAGGTCCTTGCATCAGCCCATGCCTCTGCAAAGACCCCAACATTATGCTCGGGCCTAGGATGGAGCCCCTCCTTTGGGGCTCAGCCTAAGCTATAGAAGAGCCCCAGTTTCGGGCCTAGGCCAAGGTATCAGCGTTGCGCTCGTGCGTAGGCCTTGGCTCCTGCTTTGGGCCTTGGCTTATACCCTAGGTGAGGACCTGATGCATTCATTTAAAACAAAATGAATGAATAAGCTTTGTTTCATTTGGGGAGGCCCCCGATTTGGTTTAGGGCTGCCCTGAATGAAGCAAATTAGCCTTCTTTGTTGCATTTTGCAGTTTTGTTTTAAGCAAATGCACAGACAATCTATACTAAACCCATCTTGGAAAGTTTTATCTTCAGCAGGAAGGTTATCTGAAGGTGAAGGAATTTTGTTTTTGTTGAAGGTAGACCAGAGATGTTTTGTTTTGGATCAGATGTGAATTAATTTTGGCTGTGGAATGGGAAGGAGATTATGTGGAGGATCCTTAGGGGATCATATCTGGTTAGGAAAATAGTATAAAAGTGCTGGAGGGGATTTATTTTGGTTGGGGATGTAGATAGGGGTGAGAAAGTGGGATGGGGCCTGGATTGTCTTTTCTTGAATGGAGGGAATCCTGGAAAAGCTTTGTTGTGGTCATAAACAGGAGGAAAACTGGGAATCTGGAAGGGCTGCAGTCCTTGTTAAGTGTCTAGGGATAGGAAAGTGAGATGGGGGCCTTGTATGTCTTTTTTAATTAGGGGAGAGAGGAAACTGAAGGCCTGGTAAAGTTTTGTTGTGGTCATAGGGAGGTGGGAAACTGAACATAAGGAAGGGCTTCATGCCTCATGATTTCTAATCTTAGCATTTTTTCCCCAGTTAGCATATACATTTTAAAAATACAGGGTATGCACCATTAAAAGATCCTTGCTGCCTTTTGTGCAACCCTTGTGTCATGTGTGTGCTCTGCATCTCATTAGCTTAATGATTAGATCAGTCATGACATTGTTTTAACATACACACTAATAACGTTTTAGGGATGTGCAGAGGCAAGAATTTCATTTCAATCCATTTTTTTTGTTTCTGGGAGCAGGAAGGGAGAATGGTGTTGGATTTTGGTTTGTTTGTTTATATCAGTACATTCAATTAAATACAAAACAAAAACAAATAAAAAAGAAAGCAAAACAACAAACACCCCACTCTTATGGCTCTTGGCACCCTACTACCCTCCATCTCTCTATGCTACTCCCTTATGCCTTCTGTTGTGCTTGTGAAAGAGGCAGGAGTGTTTACCAGTTGATTCTGCCCTATTGGGTCCTCATTAAAAAGAGTAGTGGTCATTGCTATGTTGTTTTACGGCTTAAAGTATTATGGTTTTGCAGTATATATGACTTTGTGATTTCTGCCATAACCCATCACACTATGCCTTTTAGTATTAATGCCACTCTTCTTCCATCCATCCCCATCATTCTATGCCTTGGTGCCCTTTTACCTTCTTTTGCTGCCTTAGCTTATTTTGTTTTGTTGACTTGATTTGTGCCTGTTTGTGCTATTTTACCGCTTTGTTGGTGCTTTGGGGTATCCATCCCATTCTTTGTTCTGCTTTGGCTTTTACTCACAATAGCTTGGGCTTTTCATACCACTGTTGGTGCTCTTCGTCCCTCTGTTGGTGCTCAGGAATGTTCACGCCACTCTTGGTGTGTTGGGAAGCTCTTTCCTTTGATGCTAATGATTGCCAGGAATTTTCATAAATCTTAGCTGGAAAAACTCCAACATTAGAGTCAAAAATATGATGCATTGCTTCCCCCGTTGACTTTAATTGAAATAAATAGAAAGAATGATCCAAAAGAAACAAATGAACTTCTGATCCAAACCAAATTAAATGAATGAAACAGAAAACCAAACCAGAAATCTAACCAAAATATATTTCCACGCATACCCCTTCTAGATCCAGAATTCTGTCATTTATATTTTCCTGTCTCAACTACCAATGAAAAAGGCATGAGCTAAACCTAAATAAATTCCCAAAATTCTCTCTGAAATGAATTTACAGCCTTCTAAAGAGGATTCAGCAAAACATCACTGTTTTGCTTAAGCTGTATCCAAGTTTTTCTCTCCCCCTGTTCTATGTAAGACAATTTTGTCACTGTTTTTATGGTTGCAATGTAAACCGGAGTGATAATTAACTCTGTTATTTGAACTTCGGTATAGAAAAGTTATAAATAAATAAATAAATAAATAAATAACTGGGCTCCTGGATTGTGTTTACATTTTTATGGGAAAGGGATGTAAAAAGGAAATTTAATTCCTCAAAGATGGGGAAGGAATTTCTTACGTCAGAAAAACTCTTTTCAAATAAACCTTTCAAGAATAATGTCACATTTAATTTAGTTTTTTTTATGCATTATTTTAGGATTTAAATGCTTAATTAAAAAGAGCAATAGTTTTCCAAGTGCACCTATGTATCAGTAGTCAAATTCCTTTGCAATGTGATTACTATTAGAACAACAACCATATATAAAATTAAGCTTAAATGAATATGTTGTGTCGGTGTACAATTCACCAATGGGCGGATTTTCAGAGCCCTGCTCGCCGGTAGGCCTATGTTCAATAGGCCTACCGGCGCGCGCAGACCCGGGACTCGCGTAAGTCCCAGGGTTTTGGCGAGGGGGGCGTGTCGGGGGCGTGTTAGGGGCGGGCTCGGTCGGCGCGGCGTTTTGGGGGCGTGTCGGCAGCGTTTTGGGGGTGGGCCCGGGGGCATGGTTGCAGCCCGGGGCAGTCCGGGGGTGTGGCCGCGCCCTCCATATCCGCCCCCAGGTTGCGTCCCGGCGCGCTAGCGGCCCGCTGGCGCACGGGGATTTACGTCTCCCTCCGGGAGGCGTAAATCCCCTGACAAAGGTAAGGGGGGGGGTTTTAGACAGGGCCGGGCGGGTGGGTTAGGTAGGGGAAGGGAGGGGAAGGTGAGGGGAGGGCAAAAGAAAGTTCCCTCCGAGGCCGCTCTGATTTCGTAGCGGCCTCGGAGGGAACGGGGGTAGGCTGCGCGGCTCGGCGCGCACCGGCTATATCGAATCGATAGCCTTGCGCGCGCCGATCCAGGATTTTAGCGGATAAGCGCGGCTACGCGCGTATCTACTAAAATCCCGCATACTTTTGCTTGCGCCTGATGCGCCAGCAACCATAAGGTGGAAAGGTGGAAAAATGATACTCCCAAAAATCAAAATAACAAACTTTTAAATCAAAGGGGATTGTATCAGTGTATAAATGATGCAAAAGAAATATGTTACTTTAATATCTTCTCCACTTAAAATATTTCTAATATTTCCAATTTCTAAGCTGTGATGAATCCAGTTGGACAATAATAATCATGAATTCCCACATAAAAATTCAAAAACAAAGAGATACATTACTGGATATTAGATCACAGCTTTATTAGAACATATAAACATTTCATTTCTCTATATAATACTTGTGACACAAAAGTAACAGCATTAGCTGCTGACTGTTTGCAGTTAGCCTAGGAAAATGGACTCTAGTACTTCAGCCCAAGCCTGCCATATCTAGTTGATTATCCAATGAAAAACAGTCATCTGGGCCTCCCTCATGTTTTAAAGCAAGTGTGTCCATGTCCCCAACACAGATATGTCCAGTGCCGGCTTCTCAGTGTCCCAGGGCTTTTGACACTTAGGACCAGCCGTGCAGGTCTTCAGTATTGCCTTGTCAGAATCTTCACCCCTTCATGTACCCCTGCCCAAGAGGAGTTCCTGCCCCTTGCCTGAGATGACAGTCACTCAAAGATACTCCTTAACGCTTTGCTGTCATTGAAACCCTGTTCTAACCCTATGACACAGATACACCCCCCCCCCCCCCCCAGCGGCAACTGTTCTCTACAATTATTTATACAAAAGAACATCAAGAAAGTTCACTGATACAGAGACATATCAACCAGCTAAAAACCAGCAGATGCCACAGTGCAAATATTAAGAGAGTTATTTTCTAAAGCTATCACATGCTTGCGCTACCAGCGCAAGCGTGCGAAGGTTAGAAAGCTTATGGTGTAGTTATTTGGCGCGATCGCTGCCGGCTAGCACAGGACCACCCCCCGCTTCACCCCCCCCTCCCCGCCCACCGTTACTGCCGGCATTCACTATGCCTTGCGGCATTAGTGAATCCAGGCCTAAATCTTTATTTATTCATTTATTTGCTGATGGGGGTAGGTATGAAATCCTGCTTGCAAGAAGGAGAATAGGGCCAACTCTGCCTCCTTTATCTCTTGTCTGTCTATTCCTTCCTCCTCTCTCCCAGGTTTGTTCTTGGTGAACTTAATCCGCACAGAGATCAGATAACATCATGGGCCTGGGGGGTAAAAATTCTCAGAAGAGCTGGGGGAAAGGAGGAGAGGGGAATGATGGCAGGTCTGCAACCCCATGGCCTATGTCCTAAAACCTCCCAAACACTACTCCAATGGGAGTTTTTACTTTCTTAACTTTAACATTGTTATTATGCTTGAAGAAAACTTATTTGGCTTGAAAAGCTCCAGAAGAACATTTTTGGTAAGACATGATGGTTTAAAAAAGGTATTACAATCTGCAAAGAATCCAATGTTCTCACGGCCATGTACAGTTATGAGAACTAACGGAGCCCTACAAAATGTACTTATGCTTACTTATTTCCTTGAATAAACTCTAGCAGGCAAGATTAATAACTAAAATATTAAGAGAATTAAAAAAGCAGAATCAATTACTGCGGGTCAAAGAACAGAAGCTATACATTTAATCTTATCTTCTAAAATCAAAGCAATAATTAAACACTCTTTGTCTACCAAGTTGAGTATACTGTTTCAACACTATTATTGGATTATTTTTGAAGGTAGATGAAAGTAGATAATTCTTTCTATGGCCTAAGGGTATTAGAAGCTCAGTTGTTTTCCAGCAACTATGCTTTCAGGAAGAAATACCTAATGGCTCTCAGTATTTTCAGGGCTACAGATTTTGTGAGCAATTTCTAATGACAAAAGATGTCATTTGTTTTCTTTTCAGTCAAAGCATATGTCTTCGTATGGAGGAGAAAAGACTTCAAAGACTGAGAAGCTAAGAATATGTAATACCATGAAAAGTAATCTATAAATCATGCCGGAAATATGGTATGACGGCTAGAATGATAGGATAAAAGCTTTGTTCCATCAGTCATTTTTTAAAGCTCCCCAGTTATACTGTAGGTGGCAGAGATACAAATATAAAGCTGAGTTATCTTTATAATCACATTAAAGTTTAGTAAACTGAGTCACAGATAAAGTAAGTTACTAGGAGGAAGTGATAAAAGAGATTCCAACTTTAATCTTAGGAGTTGCCCAATCTTAGATTTCAATTATTTATACTGTAAAGCATTTTATACCTCCTCTCTGATAAAATAAATTATATAATATTATTATATAATATAGTGTTTACTCATTTTATTTATTTGGATTTATATTCCACTTTTTGCACTTTTTCAGTGCTTCAAAGTGGATTACATTCAGATACTGTAGGTATTTCCCTATCCCCAGAGGGCTTACAATCTAACCCCCTTCATTTATCAAAATGCGCTAAGGCATCTTCACATGCGTTAAGGGCTTATCACATACAAAAAGTCCCGTTAATGCATGTGATAGCACCATATCATATGGTGCGATGCAAATCCGAAAAAGAGGAGGAGTTAGGGGCGGGAGTGGGCTGGGTTTACAATTTTGCGAAGTCCTATCGCACGGCTTTAACTCCAATGTTTTTAGTAGCGTTAAGCATTGCGATAGCTTGCGTTATGGGGCGGTAAGGTGTTAGCATATTTTGTGATGTCTCCTCAAAGGGGGGGGGGGGGGGGGGGAGAGAGAGAGCCTAGACATAATGTCCTCTCCCTAGATAGGTATTTATATCCCTATGGGAGGCCCACCTAGTAACTCTCTCTCTCTCTCTCTCTCTCTCTCTCCCTCTCCCTCCCCCAGATGGCTAGGCTGGTGCTCTGGGAGCTTCAAACCTACTAAAACAGGCCTTTGAGGAGACAGCGTGAAATGCGCTAAAACCTTACCGCCCCGTAACGCAAGCTATCGCATGGCTTAATGCTACTGAAAACGTTGTAGCTAAAATCGGCATTAAAGACGTACGATAGGACTTCACAAAATCATTAACCCAGCCCACTTTTGCCCCTAACTCCTCCTCTTTTTTTGATTTGCATCGCACCATATGATATGGTGCTATCGCATGCATTAAGGGCTTATCGCATGCGTTAACGGGGCTTTTCGCATGCAATAATCCCTTAATGCATGCGAAAACACCTTAGCGCATTTTGATAAATGAGGGGTCAGTATGGTTCGGGGTAACCGAAAAACGAATGGAATTTTTCCGAAATTTTTGAAAAATGTTGTTTTTCAGGTTCATGCGCACTAACTTTTAGGGATGTGCAGAGGGACGCCATACGTTGCATTCGGGATTTGGATTCATTGGGGGGCGT
The DNA here is from genome assembly GCF_901001135.1 of Rhinatrema bivittatum. NCBI lineage: Eukaryota > Metazoa > Chordata > Amphibia > Gymnophiona > Rhinatrematidae > Rhinatrema > Rhinatrema bivittatum. The sequence goes on along the minus strand of NC_042620.1, from coordinate 57,263,280 downwards.
ATATGTTGCAGTCGGCCGTATGGCGCCCCAATCCCTTAATACAGTCATTTTGATTCGTTCCCCTGCTAAAATTAAATTAACTACAAACCCCACCCTCCTGACCCAAGACTTACCAAATCTCCCTGGTGGTCCAGCAGGGGGTCTGGGAGCCATCCCCTGCACTCATACCCTCGGTATGGTCCTGCCATATTACAGACACCCCTGAAGCTCAGTGAGACTCCAGACTCTGACCAACAGAGATTGGTATTTGGGACTGGAGCCTCAGTGAATATGGATAATAATAGGCCAATGGAGAATGCTGGTATACAGGACAGTCAGGAAGTGTTGATACCTCAGGAAGAGATACCTGGGGGAAATGTTGATATTGAAGTATTAGAACCTCAAAATATTACTTTAAGTAATATTTGGAAAGTATTAATGGAAGTTAAGAAAACCATAGATAACTCCACTAAGCAATTTAAAGATGATATAGTTGTGATTAATAACAAGATAGAACAGCAGGTAATTAGAATGAATATGAATAAAGAAAATATTGGGGTTATTAATACTCAGATAACATCCTTACAAGGAGCTAACAATGCGTTTGTTAAAGATAGTCTGATTATTCATCGACAGAATTGTTAGAGAATGAAAATAGAGCAAGAAATCTAAGATTCTTGAATTTTCCAATGTCTAGACTGCTATTAGCATTTGAATTGTTGAAAAAATATTTGAATGAAATTTTGTCAATTACAAATATTGATGGAAGAAGTATCTCAAAGTTATATTATATTCCTAAATCAAAAATTCAACCTCAAGAGGGGGTAGAAGAATTAGACACTATGCAACGGGAATCCCCAAATTTAACTTCATTCCTTGAGGCATCGATTGATGATATCCCATGCAGAGCCACACTGGTAGTATCTCTGTGTAGAGAACAGGATAAGAGTTTAATTTTGCAAAAATTCTTTAGAAATAAAGATTTTCTTTTTTGTGGACGCAAAGTCCAAGTATTCCCTGATGTCACACGAAGTACCCAGTTACGGCGAAAACAATTCCTGTTATTAAAATCTAGGGTTCTAGCGTTGGGAGCATCCTTTTATTTGAAATTCCCGTGCAAATGCCTAATTGTCTTTCAAAAAAACAAATTTATATTTCTAGATCCTACCCATCTTGAGGTATTTTTGACAGATAAAGAGCAGGGTTGAGTAACTGTAAAAACAATATATAAAAGTCTTGTTTAGTATATTCATATACATTTTTCCTATAATATAATTTGTTTATAAATTTCCTGGATTATCCTCCCATTATTGGGGACTTTTTCTCTGAAGTACTGAATATGTTGTAGTTTTATTTTTTCCTTATATTTTTCTGTACTGAAGTGAATTTCTTGATTTTTTGCAAATGTTATAAATTTGTTTTAAAATCTAAATAAAATTATACATTAAAAAAAAAAAAACACACAAGCTTGACCACTTGCAGAATATTGCTTCTTAGACATATATTCTACTTGCAAAAGAATTGTAAACAGAGGGCACTGTAATCCATTTAGGCAGAAAATCCAGTTGCACAAAATAGGCCAGATTTTAAAAACTACGCGCAGATGTAGATTTGTGCGCGCAACCCAGAGCGCACAAATCTATGCCCGATTTTATAACATGCGCACGCAGCCGCACGCAAGGGATGCACAATTGTGCAACTTGCGCGTGTCGAGCAGCGCTGCCTTTTTCCATTCCCTCCGAGGCCGCTCTGAAATCGGAGCGGCCTCGGAGGGAACTTTCCTTCCGCCCCCCCCCACCTTCCTCTCCCTTCCCCTACCTAACCCGCCCTCCAGCCCTACCTAAACCTCCCCCTTAACTTTAACTTTTAAGTAGCGCCTGCCTCCAGGCAGGCGTACGTTGCGCACGTCGGTGATGGCTGGCCCGCGATCTCGGACACAGCAGCAAATGGCCGCTGTGCCTGGGGGTTCCGACCCTGCCCCCGCCCCTCCCCCTTTTTCAAGCCCTGGGACATACACGCGTCCCGGGGCTTGTGCGCGTCGCCAAGCCTATGCAAAATAGGCTCGGTGCATGCAGGAGTGTGTTTTCGGGCTTACGTGCATAATATACACATGTAAACCTTTGAAAATCCTCCCCAGTATGTGCACATTATTGTCCAGAGGGATCGTAATTTTCAAAAATAATTTCTGCATATTTTACCTGCAGAAATGAACTTTTTAAGCATTGCCTGCCTGATTTGCGGGTAAAAACATAAATAGGACATTTGAGTATAAAAATTTACACACACTGGGCCTGATTTTAATAAGCTTTTACAATAACTGATCCGTTAAAAGTGCCAAGCCAGCAGGCACCAGTGAGGGGGAGAGCTGGCCACTATCTGGAAAACACCTGATTACATCTGTGGTAAAAAAGACAAAAATAATTGAAAAAAGAAAAAAAAGCAGCGCTGAAACTGGGAAGAGATGATGAATTTGAAAAGAATAAAAGGTCTGAGGGACCCGCTCCTCTCCCGATGTCATCGCTCATGGAACTGATCCGTTAAAAGCGCCAAGCCAATAGGCGCCGCGCACCGTGCGTCGCGTGACAAAGTGGCATTCCCCTTTGTGCACCCCTTCGTGCATCCCCTAGTTTTAAATATTCCCCTTTTTATCTTTTATCCCTTGTTAACAATTTCTTCTTTATAATTGTTTTACATTTCTGACAAAGGTAATGTATGCTTTTTAGTATAATTTGTTGATTGTTCAATGTAACGCTCACAGGCGAAGTTATGTTTTATTGTAAACCGGTGTGATTTGTATTTTATACAGGAATGTCGGTATATAAAAGTTAAACATAAATTAATAAATAAATAGTAAAACTGGGTTTTACTTGAATAAATACACTTTACTCGAATGAAAGGGCTTTTGAAAATTGCTACAATATGTCATTAAATTGTCCATAGGATTTTCTTAAGTAAGTGCTCTTTACTCAAGTAAATGGCCTTTGACAATTGCCATGATAGTGTTTCATTTATACATGAAACTTCTTTGAAAACTACCCCTACTGAGTGGAGCCATTCCTGGGAGGTAGAGTTATAATTTTATATTTTCAAAAGCTTGCACATACATTTTCATGGCAAACTAGTGAAGACATTTTAAAGGTATAATAGCATGCAAAGTAGATGTGGTGGGGAAATTTTCAAAGCCGACTTATTCACATAACTCTTCTTTGAAAATTGGGGTATCATATGCTTGTATTTACCGATTAACTTATGTGTGATGCTGTAAAATTACTCCCATACACTTAAGGCCTGATTTTAAAAACCTGGCATGCATTAAAAATGGGAGATATGTGTGTGGTCGAGCCACACACGAGCCATGGGGATTTTCAAAGGCTCACAGCCAAGCACATATCTGCTGGGACGTGCCGAAGAATGGGTTAGAGAAAAAAGGATAAGGTAGGGTAGGGTCTGAGCAGGGCATGGGCTGGCATAGAAACATAGAAACATAGAAATGATGGCAGAAGAAGACCAAATGGCTCATCCAGTCTGCCCAGCAAGCTATGCACTTTTTTTTCCCTCTTACTTGTTACGCTTGGCTCTTAGTACCTTTTAGTTTTATTTCCTTTCCACCCCACCATTAATGTAGAGAGCAGTGTTGGAACTGCATCTAATTGAATATGTAGCTTAGTTGGGGTAGTAACCGCCTCAATAAGCAAGCTACACCCATGCTTTTGTTTACTCGACTATGTAATTTAGTCCTTGTTGGTTGTTGTCTATATATAGAGATACTCTTTTCTACATTGCCCCTGCCGTTGAAGCAGAGAGTTATGCTGGCTATGCGTTGAAGGTGAAGTAACAGACTTTCTCCCCTGCCGTTGAAGCAGAGAGCTGTGTGTTGAAAGTGAAGTATCAGACTTTCTCCCCTGCTGTTGAAGCAGAGAGCTATGCATTGAAAGTGAAGTATCAGACTTTCTCCCCTGCCATTGAAGCAGAGAGCTATGCTAGATATGTGTTGAAAGTGAAGTAACAGACTTTCTCCCCTGCCATTGAAGCAGAGAGCTATGTTGGCTATGCGTTGGAAGTGAAGTATCAGACCTTCTCCCCTGCTGTTGAAGCAGAGAGCTATGCTAGATATGCATTGAAAGTAAAGTATCAGGCTTATTTGGTTTGGGGGTAGTAACCGCCGTAACAAGCAAGCTACACCCCACTTTTTTGTGAATGCAAATCCTTCTCTTTTTTTTTCCACATTTTCTCTTACCATTGAGGCTTAGAGCAATGCTGGAGTCACATTAACCGTGTGTATGTATATTGAATAAGGGTATTATCTCCAGGTAGTAGCCTTCATTCCCTCTTCATTCACATCCTCTAGACTTGATGAATCCATAGTGTTTATCCCACGCCCCTTTGAAGTCCTTCACAGTTCTGGTCTTCACCACTTCCTCCGGAAGGGCATTCCAGGCATCCACCATATTCTCTGTGAAGAAATACTTCCTGACATTGGTTCTGAGTCTTCCTCCCTGGAGCTTCAGCTCGTGACCCCTGGTTCTGCTGATTTTTTTTTGACGGAAGTATCTGAAAGTTCCAATCATATCACCCCTGCTCCTCCTTTCTTCCAGGGTGTACATATTTAGATTCTTCAATCTCTCCTCATAAGTCATTCGATGAAGACCCTCCACCTTTCTGGTCGCCCTTCTCTGTACCGCTTCCATCTTGTCTCTCTCTCTTTGTAGATATGGTATCCAGAACTGAACACAATACTCCAGGTGAGGCCTCACCAAGGACCTATATAAGGGGATAATCACTAGGGATGTGAATCGTTTTAGGACGATTAAAATTATCGTCCGATAATTTTAATATCGTCTTAAACCGTTATGGAACACAATACAATACAGATTCTAACGATTTATCGTTATAAATCGTTAGAATCGTGAGCCGGCACACTAAAACCCCCTAAAACCCACCCCCGACCCTTTAAATTAAATCCCCCACCCTCCCGAACCCCCCCCCAAATAACTTAAATAACCTGCGGGTCCAGCGGCGGTCCGGAACGGCAGCGGTCCGGAACGGGCTCCTGCTCCTGCATCTTGTCGTCTTCGGCCGGCGCCATTTTCCAAAATGGCGCCGAAAAATGGCGGCGGCCATAGACGAAAAAGATTGGACGGCAGGAGGTCCTTCCGGACCCCCGCTGGACTTTTGGCAAGTCTCGTGGGGGTCAGGAGGCCCCCCACAAGCTGGCCAAAAGTTCCTGGAGGTCCAGCGGGGGTCAGGGAGCGATTTCCCGCCGCGAATCGTTTTCGTACGGAAAATGGCGCCGGCAGGAGATCGACTGCAGGAGGTCGTTCAGCGAGGGTTCCGGCGCCTCGCTGAACGACCTCCTGCAGTCGATCTCCTGCCGGCGCCATTTTCCGTACGAAAACGATTCGCGGCGGGAAATCGCTCCCTGACCCCCGCTGGACCTCCAGGAACTTTTGGCCAGCTTGTGGGGGGCCTCCTGACCCCCACGAGACTTGCCAAAAGTCCAGCGGGGGTCCGGAAGGACCTCCTGCCGTCCAATCTTTTTCGTCTATGGCCGCCGCCATTTTTCGGCGCCATTTTGGAAAATGGCGCCGGCCGAAGACGACAAGATGCAGGAGCAGGAGCCCGTTCCGGACCGCTGCCGTTCCGGACCGCCGCTGGACCTGCAGGTTATTTAAGTTATTTGGGGGTGGGGGATTTAATTTAAAGGGTTGGGGGTGGGTTTTAGGGGGTTTTAATGTGCCGGTTTTTCGATTTTTCGATTTTTCGATTTTTTAATGATTTTTCACGATTTTTCACGATATTTTACCCCCCCAAACGGCAACAATACGATTCCCTCCCCCTCCCAGCCAAAATCGATCGTTAAGACGATCGAGGACACGATTCACATCCCTAATAATCACTTCCCTTTTCTTACTCGATATTCCTCTCTCTATGCAGCCCAGCATTCTTCTGGCTTTTGCTATCTCCTTAAAGGAAGTTCTTCTGGTCTTCACCACTTCACATGAGGAAGTGGTGAAGACCAGAACTGTGAAGGTCTTCAAAGGGGTATGGGATAAACACTGTGGATCCATCAAGTCTAGAGGACGGGAATGAAGAGGGGGTGGCTCGCGGGAATGAAGGCTACTACCTGGAGATAATACCCTTATTCAATATACATACACATGGGCATAGACAGGACAGTGCCATTAGGCACTGTCCTGCTGCAGCACATGCTTGCAGCCAGCCGGCCGGCCCCCACAACCTGGTACTGCTCCAGAGAGCAGGTAAGTATTAAACCAAAAAAGACCAAACAGGGTCATTCATCAAATTGCAACAAGGCCTAACGCCCGCAATATCACTATAACACATGTGTTATTTATCACAGAGTCCACTGCATATACAAATTTGCAAAATGTATTCAGGTGGGCAGATTTTGGTAGGAGTAAAAGAGATGTTGTTATACATGCTATTGCAGGCAATAACTACACCTTTTTTCTTAGCATTGTAACCTGCAATAGCTGTGCATTATGCTCAAATGGTATTTTTTGCAAATTCCATTTGGAGGGGGAGGGAGAAAGAGAACCTCTGGTGTAGCACACCTATTAGTCATCTATTTATACCACTTTAGGAGGATCATCTAGAAACTCAGTGAGATTTTGGTGGTGGTTTAGGATTTTGGACCCAGTTTTACATGCACGGGTAGACATACGAAGAGCACAGTACACATCAGTGAAGATCTGACTTGATTTTAGAAAGATGATATTTCTACAATGTTCCCTCGCCCTTGCTTGACAGTACCCAGGTAGTAAGTGCATCAAGCTAGGGCCCCAAAATCCTAGACCAACACCAAAACCCCACCTAAAGTTACTAGATGACTCTCCTATAGTGGTATAAATAGATGACCCTCCTATCTTGATATAAAAACTATTTCCCTTAGTGATATAAAAACTATTTCCCTTAGATTCATCAAAATGCAATAAATAACACTGCATTGAGAGAGTGAAGGGGAGAAAAACTCTTTGTAAGGGTCTCTGACTACTATGAGACCCTTACAAAGAGTCTCTCTCTCTCTCTCTTTCACTCTCTCAATGCAGTGTTATTTATTACAATTTGATGAATCTAAGGGAAAGTTAGTCATCGAGGTTTTAGGGGTCAGGCGGATAGGGGAAAAGGGAGCTAGATTAGCTAGGGGGTTTAGGAAGCTCTCTCCCAGTCTGCTCCTTTATTAGAGGGAATTGGGGAAATGGCCTATCGCGTCGCCGCACTCATCTTATAAAATTCCCCCCTTATGCGTACGAGTTGACATGCATGCACTGATATAAAATCAGGCACACGTGTGCGTGGCTAGCAGATTTTATAACATGCGCACATCGGTACGTACATGTTATAAAATTGGCGTGTCCATGTGCACGCATCGGGAACCGCACACACATGGACGCCTGCGCGCAGGTTTTAAAATTCACCTTTTAGATTTTTGGCATGACATGGATTTTCAGAACAGTGCAGCTCACTAAGCAGCTTTTTGAAAATCCTGGGTAGAATTTATACATCTGCACATACATCCATTACTGCCTTCTTAGGTGCCCTATTAAAAATTGCCCTTAGATTTCTGTGCATCTGAGGTTTGCAGTGTACTCCCACTTCACTTTGATATAATGATTTAGTCTAGTCATGAAATGGAATATCTGAATTATCATTTATTCTAGTCTGAATTGAATTATCTGAATATAATAAAAAATGTTATGTAAAGCACAAAGAAAGTATGGAAAACACGTTCAAGAAACATTATAAAACTCCTTGAGCTATTTCTATTTGTGATGCAACCATCCTTGTGGAAGGATGAGTATTCTCATAGGAAAAGGACCTGATGCAGTTTCAAAGGTGTCTATGAATAACTATTTCTCTTATGATTACTGCATTTAAACAATAAGGCCTCATGTTACATGTTATCTTTTCTCAAACAAGGTATAATGATGGATTTTAGACTGTAACATAACCTTTTCCTACAAGATTTACAATACTGAAGTATAAACTTTTCCCAAAAAGATTTGCAATCCATTCCATAATTATCCATTATTATTTAAGAAAACTGGGGAACTTTTCAATTTGGGAAACATTTAAAGTAGCAAATGTGTGATCATGTGATGGGGCAGCCATATAAGGTGGCAATCAATGAAAACACTATTTAAAATGATAAATATTATGTATGCCTTATCCTGTTAAATATAAGAAAATACATTTCTCTGGCGTTAATTTTTTATTGTAAAATAAAACACAACATGACTTTGGCCATAGAGCTGAAAAAACACCTTGATAAGTAAAGGGTTAAATTACTGGAATAATTCAGAAATTATTCTAGTATGAATCCACAGACATTCAACATATACTCTGGGGAAAAAAATGCATCTTAAGAACTTATTAAGAATAGAGAAAAAGTAATCTTTTAACAATAGAGGATTAATTATTTACATTTCTCATTAACTTTTTTTCCTACTGCTAACAATAGGTCTTTAGAAGAATACACTTCTACTTGTGATCAAAGAAAGCTTAAGGTGGTCCTATTTATATGTTAGCTGATTATCTTTGGTTAATTACTTGCATCTAAATCTGAAGACTTGGACATAAATAAAAACCACCTAAACTATATTAATTTACATTTTGTACCTTATTCTTTTTTATAAATGAACTTAGCGGTAATATATCTTGTTCTGGATGTGAGGAAGACCAATGGAAATGTTAGCTAGTTATACGACAAGCATTTTGATTAAAGAGGTTTAATGGTTACTTAAAGATGCTGAATAGCATAACACCAGCAAAAATCAGTGGAGGTATATGATTTTCTCCACATCAGTTTGCTCATTCATGACACCTATTATGCTTGCATCACAAATAGAACTAGGTCAAACAGTTTTATAATGTTTCTTGAATGTGTTTTCCATACTTTGCATGTGCTTTACATAACATTTTTTATTAAATTCACATAATCCAATTCAGTGAGGGTTCTTTTTTTTTTTTTTTTCCATAAATGGATCAGTGCTTTTCATGCAGCATAATTAAGTTATTCTATAGCATGATAAGGCTGTAAATTGTTTCTAAAATGCCAGAACCAGCAAATAAGTAAACAAGTCTGGTTTGAGGCAGTTTATAAAATAAAACCAAACAAACAATGTCAAATGGTTAAAATGTACCACACCTCAGGGTTATATTTATTTTGAAGACATTATTGATGGTTTCAGATTCCAGTTCATTTCTGTGCTATCTGCATAATTTTCTGTTTTTGAGCATTTGTATTCTGCTAAGAATGTGTATGTTTTGTATGATGCTATCTGAAATTTGCCAAGATAAATTACTCTAGGAAATTGCACTGAGGCAATTTATAGGTTGTAGACTCAAACTGATCAAAGCAACTGAATGATAAATGATCTCATCCAACATTCTTAGACCAATTATTTCTTTAATAGGGCATTTGCTGCATAGACTTTCTTTGAGGAAGGCATGATATATAGTGTACAGTACATTAGCATTTAATGAAATGAGGCCAGCCCTATGGATCAGACCAATGTTCTGTGTTGCAGTACAGTTCTGATAGAGCAAGCAGAGCTCAGTTAAGCCATGAGGTAGATGTACTGTAACCTGAAGAAGGAGGAAAGATGGTAGCTGCTTCTCTAGTGGCTGCTGCAAACCATAGAATAGTGCTTAAAGATACTCTTAGAAAGCTGAACTCTACCTTCAGAGCTTATAAAGATGCCTGAACCACCTTGCATGAGAAGATTAAAAAGCTGTAGGAAAATAGCCTAAATTTATAGGAAACAGACAGTGCAAAAGCATCAAATGTCTATTAGGTTTTATATGTTACAGTGGAATACATTTCCCATGAAGAAAACTACCATAAGCTACAAGCAATCCTGCACTTGTTATATTTGATGCAATTCTTTAGTGCCAATTACATTTTACAATACAATACATGTGAGTATATTTATTTATTTATTTATAGCTTTTCTATACCGACTTTCCAATAACAGAATTACTGATCAATTTGGTTTACATTTTAAACTTTAACAGTGACAAGTAATTGTCTTACAATGAACAGGAAGAAATAACTTGGAAAAAATATATGGGGAATATAACATAGATACAATATATAAAGCCTAATGTAGGCAAAGGCATATAAAACATATATATATATGTGAGGCATACACAGAAGTATATTTTTTACTAAGTAATGCAAAGAACAGTATGGGTTTCGGATACTCTACTGCTCAATTTGAATTGAGCAGTAGAGTAAGGCAAAGTGTTGCCCTGCCTTAGGTCAATTAAAAAAAAAAGATTAAATGCAGATAGTGGAAAACTCAGGTACACGAGTTTGGCTGAAAATTCATTAAACACTAGGTAGTCAAATTATGGCCCTTTTAAATTTAGGCCACCTAAACTTAGTCAACTAGCACTGAAAATCAGCACTAACCATTCTGATCTCTTGGAGCTTCATGAAGGATCCCCCAGCAATAAATATTACCACTTTTCCTGCTTAATTTATATGTTAAACACATTTGTGATGATTTTCAGGCCTGGTTTCCATATTATGACTTTAATCAAGGGACCATAGAAGAATAAACGAGTGTTTGAAGAGCATAAGATGAAGCTGAATAACTCCAAACTGGTAGCTCTTTGGAAAGGAATAACAGAGCTCCCCAATAATTTACATATTAAATTATATTAATACATGGCAGGCATTTGCCACAGAAAAGCATTGTTTGTTCTGTAAGATACACACCACCAAGACTGGAAACTAAGGAAGCATAATGGAGAATTAAAATGAAGCCATATGAAAGTTTACTCCCTGCTGCAGCCATTCAGGTGAAACACGGGCCAGGTTGGAGTGTTTTGATCGGTTTATAAAGTGGCTTAGAAGATACCAGAGAACATGTGCTGATGAATGGGCCTTGGCCGAGGATGGAGCCTGGTTCCAATGCTGGGTCCTTGCTCTAGAACCAGGTCCTGTCCTGAAAGCCGGCTTTCATTGCCTGGATGAAATAAATTGTGATTATTTGTTACATTTTTTTAAATTTGTTAAAACATATGCACATACCTACTTTCAATTATTTATCCTAAAAATGGTAAATAAGATATGGGTCTATTGTTTGAAGTTAAGCATTTCTTTTTTTAACAGTAGCTTAGTTAGAGCTATTTTCAAAAAAGCAGGGAAGATCCTATCCATCAAAGAAGATGTAATCCTAGTAATTAAAAATACTAAATCTCCTTCCCTGGAAGACTTAAAAAAGTCAGGAAAGGTAGATATTTTAATTTCCCATTGTTGTTTAATCTTACCCATCAACAAAACAATAATTAACTAGTTTAAAAACTTTAAATTCTCCAGAAGAAATATGTTTCCTTATCTACTGAAGGATAGGAGGTAGGGTTATTTCGAGAGGGATTAGCAACTTCTATCAAAGAATGGATCCTAGGAGGACAGCTGTGCATGAAATCTTGCATTCTTATTAAAGAACAATTACGCAGCCTAGCTACATAATTCCACTGCCTCATCCAAATCAGGGAGAGGTTGACGAACCTGCAAGACGTTATTCACCACACAAACCCCGGGATTCATCATTCCGCTATAATTATAGCGTAATGATGAGTTGCAAAAAAAAAAAAAAAGAAGTGGGGGCAATTGTGTGCAGCCGGCCGCATCGTGGAAATGCATTTTTGCCTGCCATGGTTGTGGCTGCACTGCACACGATCGCCCCCATAGCACCCCTGCAAAAGGTGTAGTTATTTCCCGCACTACTGTTGGCGATAATGTGTGGCCTGCAGCACAACCAGGCCCCAAATGTTTTAAGCCTTGCCCAAACCCCACCCTAACGCTTCCCCTTTCCCTCATTTAAATTTTATCATCGCAATGTGGTAGTTATCACGTTTTGATAAATAACCCTGAAATCTTCATGGGCTGCTATCGGAAAAGAAAATGTGATATTCTCACCTCTGAGATGGCTTGCTAAAAGTGGAGAGGTGGACTTCATAATTTTATCTTCAGGCAGTGCAGACTTTTGCCATAGCCTCTCTGGTCTATGGATCTGCTGTTGAGAGGCCCATAGAGAGCACAAGTATCAAGGTACCATCCTGCAGAATGATGCCAACATTGTTTTTACTGGGGCAACCACATTTCTACCTTGTTTAAGGTGAACTGACAACAGACAACTGTTTAAAATCGTCATGGGCTAGACCTTGGTTCTGGGCCTGATGCCCGGTTCATGTCTCTTTTGGGGCAGGACAACCCAGCCATAGCCACTGAAAGCCTTTATGTTTGTGGTTTGTTTTCTTTTATTCTTTCAGATTTTTTTCGAGTTTAATTATTATTTTTGTTTGGCAAACTAATCAAATTAAAAAAAACACTAAATGAACCAAATCTAGATGGAAAAATCAAAGTAAAAAACTGAACTGAATTGAAAATTTGGCTGCACATCCCTATTTTTCTGAGAACTAACATTAATTAAGAGAATATTAAGAGTAACTAGATTAACAAATTTTGTTTTAGAAGCCTATGGCTGCAGCATAGGAACAGAATATTCCTACTTAGATTGTAAAGGTTTTTTTGTTTTGTTTTTTTACCACTTACAGGCCAATAATGTTTAATACCCATAGCAAGGTCCACAAGCAAAGCACGTCAAGCAGCACTGCCTGAATTTTCAAGAACGCTCATCACCCAGTAGAAATATTTCTAACATTTTTTTTTAATGGGTTATATAATAAGGCTTGAAGGAAAACTGGATGGAGCAGCACTTGTTACTCTTAAAAGAAACATGGGGGTAACTTGTATGGCAATGCAGATACTACTATAAGAAGCTGAAAGGTACATTTTAAAACAATTGCGTGGGCATCCATGTTATAAAATAGGCTACCCGAGCGACATGCATGCCCAATTTAATATCGGCACGTGAGTGCCAACTCGCATGAGCAAGGGGGATGGATTTTATTAGAAACACATACCAACGTGATAGGGCATTTCCCCAGTTCCCTCCCAGTCTGCTCCAATAAAGGAACAGACAGGGAGGGAACTTCCTAACCCCTTGGCTAACCTGCCTGCCTTTTCCCCTACCTTCACCAACCCCCCTAACTACCCTTTTTTTTTTAAACTTACCTGCTCTATTGAGAAGCATTAAGTTACACAGGCCGACCAGCTGCCAGTGGTGCTGTCCTTCAATGGGACAGCACCACTTCAGTGAGGGCTGTCCCATCCATGGCCCTGCCCAGCTCGTCCCTTTTTTCAAACCTGGCTCTTCCACATGTATCATGAGATATGCGCGTGGCTGTGACACTTTGAAAATGCTCACTGCCCGGCCACACGTGTATCTCCCAGTTTTGGCACGTGCCAGCATTTCAAAATTAACCCTTTAATGTGCCATTATTATTATGTTACTATATTATATATTGGGATTTGATGGAAGTAGACATCTCCACAATAAGCATATATCAAATAATACATTAAAGATACACCATAAGAGATTCCTCTAGAATCTTTCAAAGAGAACTCCCAAAGACCTCGCCCCTTCAACAAGCCAGTTGGCAGTGGCTGTGTCCCAGGATATCAGGGCTAATGTCACTGACTTCAGGATTGCAGTTTAGTAGCCCCAACAATGATGTCAGGGCCCATGGCTAAGTGTCCAACAAGATGCTGATTCCCCTTTAGGAGGGTGCAGCAAATAAGCTAATACAGATTGGACGTAAAGTTCAGCTTCTACATTAGTGATATCAGAGGACTGGATTATAGTTTAGAAGTTCCAGCAATGATATCAGCGGATAGTGCTTAATTACCTCTGAGGGTACTGCAAGGGAATTGAACCAAATAGGAGGCAAACCTTAGTTCTTTCATTTCCTTGGTGCTGTTACTAAAAGATAATACTAAATCATTAGTATGTATTTCTCTCTTTCATCCTTTGTATATCAAACTTACAGTATTTATACTTGTAAATTATTTCTGATATACAAATCTAGGTTAACTCAAAACAGACTTGTCATTTCAGTAAATCCAGCTACTTAGCATTTTAACAGATTATAGTGAAGGCAAATTTTGTACTACTTGCTGGAATCCCTTTAACCTGTTTTAAATTCTACATACAACATTAAACAAATTAGATTCAAACCAATTATTGTTCCACTGAACTTCAACTTTCAGTGTAGTATTTGTTCTATTCAAGTAATATAAGGCCAGTTGAGGAGTAATTCAGTATAACCACCCATAGAATTGGTAAATTAAAGAACACAATTTCTAATGAATTTCTTATATTAGAACCTATGTAAATCTCTATTTTTTAAACTTTAATCTTCATATGGATCATTAGGCTGTAATGCACAAAGTTAATAAAGTCTATCTCAATTCAGTTCTGCATAACAAAGAATGTACATGCAATAATGTAATAAAGCAATGAAATATCTATTGCACTTAATGTAACTCACCTTGAGTTACTAATGAAAATGTATGAGTTAAATCTCACTTTTAAGCTTTGGAAGTTAGCGTAATCCCATGCTTTCAATTCTGGCCATATTCTCCTGTTTCTAAACTTCAAAAAGGTCCATATTCAGCAAGCCAGCAAATGGCAAAGTTATGCAGATAAAGTTATCTGAAGAATTTTACCCAGATAACATAAGGACAGACCTTTGCCATGACTCCCATTGTGTGTCTAACTTTATCTGGCCAGCAATAAATAGCCCTAGTCATTCCTTTCCCTTACTTCATTGGAGACCCCTGAAATTGTGGTCCAAGAACTGAGAGGACCATTTCATTCTGTTGTTTCTGTTTTAAAATGTTATATTTATTTAATTTCAGTAAACAAAATAAACATTAAACAGATTTAAACTCACATAAAATAAAACCCTGAAACTAAACAACATTTTTTTCCCTGTTCATCCCTAATTGTTAATGTCTAAATACTCATTTTTCTTACTGAGGTCTAATCATCAAAATCGCACTTTTTTTAAAAATTCAGCAGATTTTGCCACTGTTGTTCAATCTGTGACAACATAGCATCTGTACAAATGCAATTGCATTTATATGGGCTCCTCTGCAATTGCAATTCATATGATTCAGGTAATCCAGAATTTAGCTGCCAGAATTATCGGTTCGGATTCCGGTTCCGATTCACATGTTGGTTTTTTTGCATCGGGCCCGATCGCGGTTTTGTATATCGGCTGCACCCAACCCGATAAACAAAAAACCCACCCCGACCCGGGCCGTCGGCTGCCACTAATAAAAATGGCGCCGATGGCCCTTTGCCCTTACCATGTGACAGGGTATCCGACTATTGGCCGGACCCTGTCACATGGTAGGAGCACTGGATGGCCGGCGCCATCTTGTGCTCCTACTATGTGACAGGTGCTGACCAATGGCACCGGTATCCCCTGTGACATAGTAAGGGCAAAGGCTATAGGCGCCATTTTGAATACTGGCAGCCGACGGTCCGAGGGCAGGAAGTCGCTCCCAGACCCCCCGCTGGACTTTTGGCAAGTCTTGTGGGGGTCAGGAGGGTCCCCGAAGACTTGCCAAAAGTCCCTGGTGGTCCAGCGGGGGTCCGGGAGCAATTTCCTGCACTCGGGCCATCGGCTGCCAGTAATCAAAATGGCGCCGATAGCCTTTGCCCTTACTATGTCACAGGGGCTACCGGTGCCATTGGTCAGCCCCTGTCACATGGTAGGAGCACAAGATGGTGCCAGCCATCCAGTGCTCCTACCATGTGACAGGGTCCGGCCAATGGCTGGATACCCTGTCACATGGTAAGGGCAAAGGGCCATCGGTGCCATTTTTATTAGTGGCAGCCAACGGCCCGGAAGCGGGAGGACGGCCCGGAGCGAGAAATCGCTCCCGGGACCCCCACTGGACCACCAGGTACCTGTAAAACGTTTTAGGGGGCGTCGGGAGGGTGGGGGAAGCTAAGAGGTTAGTTTTAAAGGGTCAGGGTGGGTTAGGGGTTATTTTTTTGTGCCATTTTTCCCGCCCTCCCCCAAAATGATAAGGGAACCCCCACGATCAATATCGTGGGGTTTTCCTATCGTTTTCGGGGAGCCCCCGATTTCTGATGATTTTGAAAATTTTGACGATATTTTCAATCATCCGAAGCCCGATTCACATCCCTATTTTTAAATAGTCAGTCAGTAAGGCAGCTAGTAAGCAGTGGTTAGTGTGTTTGTATATTAAAAACAACAACAACAAAAAAAAGAGCCAGAAGCTAGAAATAAGCTAGGAGCAGTGTATACCTAAGTAAAGAGGTTGAAAAGTTCAGTTCAGGTACTCACCTTCATTGGAAAGGTGTTAAGGTAGTGTGATTTGGTTTGATTAGGTACCAACATTTGTTAATCAAGAGAGCAGTGAGTCATTCTGGCTGATTAACTGAAGTTAGACTGTTTGTATTTGCAATTTTAGATCTAATTCTCAGAGGAGCACAAGATTTGGTGAGAGAGGTAATGGTGTGGGGCCGCTTGGCAAAAGTGATCATAATATGATTAAATTTGAATTAATGACTGGAAGGGAGAAAATAAGCAAATCCAAGGCTCTTGTGCTAAACATTCAAAAGGGAAACTTTGATAAAATGAGAAAAATAGTTAGAAAAAATCTGAAAGGAGCAGCTACAAAGGTAAAAAGTGTGCAAGAGGCATGGTCATTGTTAAAAAATACCATCTTAGAAGCACAGTCCAGATGTATTCCACACATTAAGCAAGGTGGAAAGAATGCAAAACAATTATCGGCATGGTTAAAAGGGGAGGTGAAAGAAGCTATTTTAGCCAAAAGATCTTCATTCAAAAATTGGAAGAAGGATCCAACAGAAGAAAATAGGATAATGCATAAGCGTTGGTAAGTAAAATGTAAGACATTGATAAGACAGACTGAGATAGAATTTGAAAAGAAGTTGGCCATAGAGGCAAATGTCACAGTAAAAACATTTTAAAATATATCCGAAGCAGAACGCCTGTGTGGGAGTCAGTTGGACCGTTAGATGATCGAGGGGTTAAAGGGGCATTTAGAGAAGATAAGGCCATCATGGAAAGATTAAATGATTTCTTTGCTTTGGTGTTTACTGAAGAGGATGTTGGGGAGGTACCCATACTGGAGAAGGTTTTCATGGGTAATGATTTGGATGGACTGAACCAAATCACAGTGAACCTAGAAGATGTGGTAGGCCTGATTGACAAACTGAAGAGTAGTAAATCACCTGGAACAGATGGTATACACCCCAGGGTTCTGAAGGAACTAAAAAATGAAATTTCAGACCTATTAGTAAAAATTTGTACTCTATCATTAAAATCATCCATTGTACCTGAAGACTGGAGGGTAGCTAATATAACCCCAATATTTAAAAAGGTCTCCGGGGGCGATCCGGGAAACTACAGACCGGTTAGCCTGACTTCAGTGCCAGGAAAAATAGTGGAATGTTTTCTAAATATCAAAATCACAGAACATATAGAAAGACATGGTTTAATGAACATAGTTAGCATGGCTTTACCCAAGGCAAGTCTTGCATCACAAATCTGTTTCACTTTTTTGAAGGAATTAATAAACATCTAGATAAAGGTGAACCAGAATATGTAGTGTATTTGGATTTTCAGAAGGCGTTTGACAAAGTTCCTCATGAGAGGCTTCTAGGAAAAGTAAAACGTCATTGGATAGGTGGCAATGTCCTTTCGTGGATTCGAAACTGGCTAAAAGACAGGAAACAGAGAGTAGGATTAAATGGCCAATTTTCTCAGTGGAAGGGAATGGTTATTGCAGTGCCTCAGGGATCTGTATTGGGACCCTTACTTTTCAATATATTTATAAATGATCTGGAAAGAAATACAACGAGTGAGATAATCAAATTTGCAGATGATACAAAATTGTTCAGAATAGTTAAATCACAAGCAGATTGTGATAAATTGCAGGAAGACCTTGTGAAACTGGAAAATTGGGCATCGAAATGGCAGATGAAATTTAATGTGGATAAGTGCAAGGTGATCTATATAGGGAAAAATAACCCATGCTATAGTTACACAATGCTAGGTTCCATATTAAGAGCTACCACCCAAGAATGAGATCTAGGCATCACAGTGGATAACACATTGAAATCATCGGTTCAGTGTGCTGCAGCAGTCAAAAAAGTAAACAGAATGTTCGGAATTATTAGAAAGGGAACGGTGAATAAAACGGAAAATGTCATATTGCCTCTGTATCGCTCCATGGTGAGACCGCACCTAGAATACCATGTACAATTCTGGTCGCTATATCTCAAAAAAGATATAGTTACAATGGAGAAGGCACATAGAAGGGCAACCAAAATGATAAAGGGAATGGAATAGCTGCCCTATGAAGAAAGACTAAAGAGGTTAGGACTTTTCAGCTTGGAGAAGAGACGACTGAGGGGGGATATGATAGAGGTGTTTAAAATCATGAGAGGTCTAGGACGGGTAGATGTGAATCGGTTATTTACTCTTTTGGATAGTAGAAAGACTAGGGGGCACTCCATGAAGTTAGCATGTGGCACATTGAAAACTAATCGGAGAAAGTTCTTTTTCACTCAACGCACAATTAAACTCTGGAATTTGTTGCCAGATGATGTGGTTAGTGCAGTTAGTGTAGCTGTGTTTAAAAAAGGATTGGATAAGCTCTTGGAGGAGAAGTCAATTAGCTGCTATTAATTAAGTTGACTTAGAAAATAGCCACTGCAATTACTTGCAACTGTAACATGGGATAGACTTAGTTTTTGGGTACTTGCCAGGTTCTTGTGGCCTGGATTGGCCACTGTTGGAAACAGGATGCTGGGCTTGATGGACCCTTGGTCTGACCCAGTATGGCATGTTCTTATGAGTAGAAGGGATCTTATTACTTCATTGGATCCTCATCCTATGACATATTTTAAAATTTGTCCTATTGCTTTCTCAGCCCTTCAGATGTATGGTTCTTGTACTTCATATCTATGCATGTGATAGCAAAAGGGGTGTGTTTTATGTTAATTACCTATGTGAAGAACTAACTTAGCACAAATTGCAATAACATCTTCAGACTTTGTGATAAGTCCCATACCTGTACAGAGACAGAGACAGAGACAGAGACAGAGAGAGAGAGAGAGAGAGAGAGAGAGAGATTAGCCATAATGTCCTCTCCCTAGATAGGTATTTGTATCCCTATGGGTGGCCCACCTAGTAACTTGAGGTGAAGTTTAGGTATTAGTGTAGGGGGTTAGGGGCCACTTTGACATTCAGCGTGAGATGTATGAACAGAACAGTGGTCTCTTGTAAAGATTTGGTCTCTTGGAAACTCACTCCAAGATGATATTTGTGCAAGGATCTCTCAACCTAGCTTGATAGACTCTCTACCTGGGTAACATCAAGCTAGGTGGAGAGAACATTGCCCAAATCTCATTTTGGGTGAGTTTTCTCTCTCTGTAGGTCATCAAATCTTCACAAGAGACCACTGTTCTGTTCGTACGTCTCACGCTGAATGTGAAAGTGGCCCCTAACCCCCTACACTAATACCTAAACCTCACCTTGAGTTACTAGGTGGGCCACCCATAGGGATACAAATACCTATCTAGGGATAGGATACTATGGCTGATATCTCTCTCACTCAGCTTTTCACAAGCAATAAGCCCTTAATATATGCAAAAACACCTTACAGCATTTTGATAAATGATCCCCTTGGCTATTAATCCAAGCATTTGTTTAGGTCTAACTTGGTGTAAGATTTACTGTTTGTCTGTTTATATACCTACTATGTTTATTTTATTTTGTACTTATATTTTTGGCATGGCTATTTTGATTATGAGGAGACCCTTTACTGAATGAAAATTCTAATCTTTGTTATAGTTTTCCATATGTAACTGTCATATTTTATTTAATGAATTATTGTTACTCATTTAATAATTTAACATTTATTTGTTGATTGTGCATATATGTTATTCATTATTGTACTATGATTATCATGCTGCTTATTGATATTGTACTATATATTTTGCTGTTTATTTAATATTGTACAGTTCTCTGCCTTATATATTTATATTTTATTTCTTTTATATTATGCATTGGATTTTTGGAAAGTTTGTAATTAATAACTTGGTAAATGTTAGTTGCTGCATGTAATCCCAGGTGTGCTGTCTGATCTGCTATCCTCCTATATTCCCAGTAGTCTATGGTACACTGGAGTGATGTGATTAGGTCCTATTCTCTGAACTATCAGAATTTTCCCTTTAAGAAGACTCCTGTTCATTATAATCTTAAATGCTTACAGGCATAACCATAGGTTCATGCGATGAGACTAACATGTTTAAATTGAAGCAGTTTCAGGTATAACTGCTTTCGGCATGCCAGTTGGTATCAAAATGCATTTTCTTTGATGGCATTCAATAGCAGATTAGCATGCCAGGCTAAATTCTTTTTTCTCATTTACTACTCTTTTCTTGTAGGTGGAGACCAGTATCAACATTCCAATGTCTTGTCAGTTAGGTTTTGTAGGGGCTGAAACATCCATTCTATTTTATGAGCTACTTAGTTCAATTTCATCTTGTGGCCTAGAGATGAGTGAAGAAGAAATCTGTTGTACATTGTCATCTACTGACTATCTGCAGTACTAGCAGATTGTTATCATGTCAGAGTCCTAGACTTGACTGGAGTCTATGAATTAAATTTAAACTAGTTTTCCTGGTATAGTTGTGTCCTTCAGTTCTGTGCTGGTGGTCTTGCTTCACCTGTGGCAGTGTGCATAGTGCTGCCATTCAGGGTAATGCCTTGAGAGAATTGAACACTTATACTGTAGTAAACTGCAAGTATGATGTAGCCACTTAATATTGTATCAAAAACAACACCATATGTATGGAAACTTTAAATCAAATATATATTTTTTCTTTTTTTCTATGGTGAGAATTGAAGCCTAAAAAGGATTTGGAAGGCTTTGGAATGGTAGTGGGTAGAAGTCAAACCTACCTGAATGTAGGTCTTCCTGAGCATAGTTAGTTAGTGTCTGTCTCCTATCTGGTCCAGTCTGGTCCCCATATGGCAGCAGATTGATGATTTTCCCCTAAAGCAACCTTGGATTGTTCAGGGTGGTCTGCCAGGTAACATCCACTTATTACTTCTGCCTGGAATAGACCATGGCCTTGCTTGCTTGTGGTGGGTTGATTAGTCCAGAGGCTGTCATAGTAGAACCACCATGGTGAAGAAGCAGGTGTGTAAGATGTTCTATCACCTGGGCACCATGCAAGGAATGATTACATTTTATAGAAAAATTTTGGATTTTTAAATTAAATTCTGTTGAACCATTTGGGTTAAATGAGAAAATTGATTGGCATATGATATTATGATCTAGGACAATAAAAATGATCTGTCACCAGATGTTTCACCATAAATGATCAATGTAAATCGCATTGAACTGAGGACATTTAAACAATACTTCCGGTGATTGATTGACAGCTACATTTTCCTGGGGTTTGACAAAGGAAATGCAGCACGGGTGGTGCTTGGAGTCAGAAAATGAGCTCTAGTTTGGGAACCCCTACACTAAGCTTTTAATGTACTGTAAGACAGGAGCCTATGAATTAAAAACCATGCTAAATTCCTCAAACTTCACAGGAACACTTGAATTTCAGGCTTTTGCATATTTTTATATGTTGGGCCTGTTTGCAAACAATTCACAAAATGGTCCCCTTTCACATTGTAAACTTGTATGTACAAGCTTAGTGTTATGAAATTTCATGCAAGAAAGTTAATAAACT
Organism: Rhinatrema bivittatum; assembly: GCF_901001135.1. Lineage (NCBI taxonomy): Eukaryota > Metazoa > Chordata > Amphibia > Gymnophiona > Rhinatrematidae > Rhinatrema > Rhinatrema bivittatum. Next base: position 57,241,600 of record NC_042620.1, on the reverse strand, counting down.
ACTGTAATGCAAACTCATGCAAAGTGGCACATTATTTTTCCAGAGCTAAAATGTGCAACAATAGGCCTTTGCAGGCTGGTTTTTGCAAAAGGAAACAAAACTACACCTCAGTGAGATGCAGTTATCTTTTCTGAAAAGTCATCGGTAGGAAACTTAATATGTAAAGATTTTCTACCAGACTTATTTGCTTATAAATCCTGGTAGAAAATGTATATGTGTAAAAGCCCAACTTTTGCATGGATTTCAGTGCTACTTAGTATATCATCCTCAATTTTTAAACTACCTGTGTTGCTTTCAGGCCTGTGAGTACTTTTTCCCTATGGGCCTGAAAGCCAATTTTCAAAGGTACTGTAAATGCCCCATGGTGTTCCCCTTTGAAAATTGAAGAGGCTAGCTGGTACCTCAGGTACTTACAGACCTAAGAACTTTGGACCTACAATACTGCAGGGGAAAAATCTGCTTTGTGAATTCTTAATCTACCCATGCCCTAACATCTGGTCCTGCCATTTTTCTACAATAATTCTTTTACCGGTAGAGAAAGAGGGACATTTTCAGCTTTTAATTTTGCCTGGGTTACTGCTTATTGACATGGGTAAAATCATTAGGAAATTATTCCCTAAGATGGTAACTTTTGATTCGGATAGTGGGTGCACAAGACTACCTCCAGGGATGCAGCTATTTTATAACTTGTGCGTGTATAAGCGTGCAAGTTATAAAATAGCATGGTCATGCGCACATGTGAACCTAAGTTTAAGTAGGCTTGTGCATGGGCGTGCAAATCCTGTTTCTACCACATAAGTTGGGGGGATTTTAAAAGTGGCATGCACTCATGCTGTTCCCAGTTTACCAGTTTGTCCACCAGCTCACCCAGTTAACAGCTAGGTCCTCCAGCCTCCCTAGTTCGATGCCCACACTCTCCCCATTTACCCCAGACTCTTTAAACCCCCTCAGAAATGGCTCGATCCTTTTATTTTATAACTTACATGTCATCTATAGTAGAAGTAAAGTTATGAAGCAGGGGACCTCAGCAAGTGCTGCGGCATTTACGCACATCAATGGCCGCTTTTTAAAACACGGTCAGTGCGTGCAAGCCGGCCTTCTTTGCACATCCCCTACTTTCAGCAAGCAATGGGCTTTTATTTAATCAAGTTTGGAATAAAAGAATGTAGCCTATATGCTTTTGCTGTTGCATATGAGTTCACAGATAGATCTAAATTGAGTCTTTTTTTTTTTTCAAGGAACTCACAGTGAAGTGAAAAATGAGTCCATTTTCTTTCCATATACATATTATACAAACCTCACTGCAAAGCCTGGGTCCTATTTCTACAGTGAGAACAGCCTTGGGATTAATAACTAAGAAATGTAAGAGGGTAGCTCTGTCAAAATTGTTTGTCTTTGGGGAAGACAGGGAGGAAGTGGCATATTTACTGAAGGTGTAATATTATGTGCTTTGTGAAAAGAGATGGCAATGAGAACAAAAAAAAGTAAAAGGTGTGACAGGTTCTAAGAAAAAGGGACTAATCAGCACACTCACACCTTGCCCGGAAAGATGTGATTATCTACTAGGAAAGACAGGATGCTAGTTTACACCTATTGAAGGCAACAGCGATGGCACACCAGCTGACTTTTATGAATTTAGAAAAATAGTACTGTAGCAAAAAAGTTAAACTGGCAAAACATTTTGTCTTGACTTAAAGATACTGAGGTAATTTTGCCTTCTGAAGCTCTAGGTAATATCATATATGGAACAAAATATGAAACATCTCCTTTGGTAGGCAGACATCAAAAGAAGAGGCAGTACAGGAATAATAATCAGGATTAAATGTTATGAATTGAGAAAATGTACACAGTTAAATCTGTACATAAAAGGGTCTATGCAAGAAATGTTAATATACATGTTAAGGACGTCTTATGCAGACTAGAAATAGGGATGGTAATTTTCAAACCGGGGCAAGGTTGCACATTTGCACGCATGCATCAGCTAATGCTCAGGGCCATGGCCATTTTATAACATAAATGTGCATCTGTGTGCATGTTATATAATATTCTGGCCATGCACATGTGAGCGCAAATCCCTCTTCTATTGTGGAAACAGGCCCACGCCATTCCCAGTTTACTAGTTCATCCAGCACTTTGCCAAGTTAACAGATAGATCCTCCAAACCCCTCTGGTTTGATAGCCTACAGTCCCCCAAGATCCCTTAGAAATGGCTCAATCCTTGTTTTTTAATGTACACATCATCCATAGCAGAAGTAAAGTTACATTGCAGGAGACCTCTGTGCTCACCAAACACATAAGTATATATATATGCACATCTCAGGTTCATGCCCCGAAATGCCCATGCCCAGTCCAGACCCACCCCCTTTATGAAAACTTTGAAGATGTGGGTGCTGAAGGCGCTATGCGCAAATCTGGATGGCTTTTAAAATCCTCTAAGCACACGCGAGCCCAACTTATTTGTGCATCCCCTAATTAATGGTGCGCTGGGCTTTTAAAATTCACCTTTTAATCTGCATGTTAAAGTGGTCAAAATGGTGTTGGCATAAGCATGCTAAAATGAGAATGTCTGCAGAACTGAAATGAAGATATGTTATATTTATTATCTATGAAACCTCAATCTCAAGTTCAATGCCTTATATGTCATAGTGCACTGATAAACCTCCTCAGCTCATGACGTTATTGTTATATGTTTTTGCAATGTTACAACTTATCAAAAGTAAGACTCCTCCTTAGTCCTACTACTTCTCACAGTTTCAGTCCTTATACTCCTTAGCTCATTAAGTTATTAAGTTATCTATGTTTTGCAATGTTACAATGTATCAAAGTAAGACTCCTTAGTCCAACTAGTTCTCACGGTTATAATGTAAACCGATGTGATATAAACCAATGAATGTCGGTATATAAAAACAATCAAATAAACAAATAAAATAAATCTTAATTAAATTTGATTACATACGGGTAGATTTTCAAAGGGGTACGCACATAGGATACATGCGTACCCCCCGAAAACCTACCCCAAACCCCCCCCCCCCTGTGCACGCCAAGCCTATTTTGCATAGGCTCGGCGGCGCGGGCAAGCCCCGGGATGCGTGTAAGTCCCAGGGCTTGCAGGGAGGGGCGTGTCGGTGGGCGTGTCGGGGCATGTCGCGCGTGATGCAGCATTTTGGGGTGGCGCCGCGGGCGTGGTTTCGGCCCTGGGGCGTTCCAGGGGCGTGGCTGCAGCCTCCGGACCAGCCCCCGGGACCGGAACATGGAGCGGGGCAGCCGGCCGGCGCGCACAAAGTTATGCCTGCTTCCAGGCCAAAACTATTATACTTACTCCAGCATGTTGCTTGTCCCATTCCAGCCAAAGTGCTTGCAAATTTCCATAATGGCCTCTTGATCTCCTCCTTGCCACTTTAACCTAATATCCTTTAAAACACAAAATCTCAATTCTTCAAATTGATGATCCTGTGCTATATACAATGTTCAACTAATCGGTGCTTCCAAAAGTTTTTATTTTATTTATTTATTTACTTATTTATTTTGGTGTTTTATATACCATCATTCCAAAAGAAGATTACAACAGTTTACAATATATATTCCTAGACAATATTTACTAACTGGGTCAACTATCATGTTTTAGGTCAACATAACATCAGGAAGGAAATCAAGGATGTATTCATACATTTTCTAGGTTAAAACAACATTGTTTACAAAATCTAATTTTCCTAGCATTACACTTTACTTTGTTCCATTTTTATTGCTCATTCTACTAAGTATGTCTCTGGTACTGATGGACATTTTATCGGCATATTGTTGTTTTCTGTTAAGTCATAAGCAATTCTAAAGAGCCCTGTTTTTAGATCATGTTTGAAACTCTTTCTTTTTGTTATCAGACGTAATGATTCTGGAAGAGAGTTCCATAATTTGGGGCCTGCTATGGAAAAATATGGGGCCAGATTTTCAAAAGGTTACGCACGCCGGGCCTATTTTCTAAAGGCCCGGCGATGCGTGTAAAGCCCCGGGGTTTTACCAAAGGGGCGAGAAGGGGCGGGGCGTGGGAAGGGTGGTCCAGGAGCAGGGTGGGGTCAGAGGCTCCAGGCACAGTGGCCATTTGCCGCTGTGCTTGGGATCGCGCGCTGGCAGTTGGCCGGCACGCGCAACTTACTTCAGCCCCAGGGCTGTAGTAAGTTTTGTAATAAAAGACAGAAAAAAGAAAAGGTAGGGGGAAAGGGCGGGGGAGGTAGGGGAAGGGAAGGTGGGGTGAGGGGTAGGGAAGTTCCCTCCAAGGCCGCTCCGAATTCAGAGCAGCCTGGGAGGGAATAGGGGAAGGCAGCACGGCTCGGTGCACTTGTGCGCCCCCTTGTGCGCGCCGACCCCCGATTTTATAACATGCGCGCACAGGCGCACGCATGTTATAAAATCAGGCATACATGTGTGCGCGACGGGTAGCACGTGCACATGTACGCTGCACGCACTCCTTTTAAAATCTATCCCATGGTCTCTTATTGTGTTAGGTGTGTGTTCTGTGTTGAAGGTACCATTAGAAGTCTTTTGTTTTGCGATCTTAGAGCTCTCTACAGTTTGTACAGTTGAAGTGTCATTCCTAATAAGCATGGGTCAGTATTGTTGATGAAATTTAAAATTAGGGTTAATACTTTATATTAAATTCTGTATTGTATAGGAAGCCAGTGCAGTGCAATAAGTAATGGGGTGATGTGGTCAGATATCCTTGTTCCTAATAAGAGTCTGGCATAGGCATTTTGTAGTAATGGTAGTGGTTTTAATAATCCTTCGAGCAAGCCCAGTAATAGGGAGTTGCAGTAATCTAAGTTTGAAAATATCAGTGTTTGTAGTACAGTGCAGAAGTCTTGAATTGTTAGTAAAGGTTTCAGTTTCTGTAATATTCTCAGCTAAGAGTATCCTCTTTTCATTAGCTTGTAGGGATGTGCAGACCAAAAGTTTAAGTTCATAAGTCCAAAAGTCGAAAGGGGGTCCCATTTGCGGTCAATATGGACATATGGAGAATTCCATAAGTTGAGTCTATGTCCATATGTGCAAATAAAAATTTAAACCCCTCACCCGCCTTAATCCCCCCCCCCAAGACTTACCAAAACTCCCTGGTGGTCCAGCGGGGTCAGGACGCCATTCCTGAACTCCTTTGCAAGGAGCACGTGACATCGGCGCCACGTCAGAGTGACGCGGCGTCACGTGATTCCCCTCGGGTTCGCTCCCGGCCCCCTCGTTGGGCCCAAAAGGAACTTTTGGCCAGCTTGGGGGGGGCCTCCTGACCCCCCCAAGCTGGCCAAAAGTGCCTTTTGGGCCCAAGGAGGGTTCCGGGAGCGAACCCGAGGGGAATCATGTGACGTCAGCACCACGTCAGAGTGACGCGGCGTCACGTGATTCCCCTCGGGTTCGCTCCCGGACCCCTCGTTGGGCTCAAAAGGAACTTTTGGCCAGCTTGAGGGGCCTCCTGACCCCCCCATGCTGGCCAAAAGTGCCTTTTGGGCCCAACGAGGGTTCCGGGAGCGAACCCGAGGGGAATCACGTGACGTCGGCGCCACGTCAGAGTGACGCGGCGTCACGTGATTCCCCTCGAGTTCGCTCCCGGACCCCTTGTTGGGCCCAAAAGGCACTTTTGGCCAGCTTGGGGGGGTCAGGAGGCCCCTCAAGCTGGCCAAAAGTTCCTTTTGAGCCCAACGAGGGGTCCGGGAGCGAACCCGAGGGGAATCACGTGACGTCAGCGCCACGTCAGAGTGACGCAGCGTCACATGCTTCCCCTCGGGTTCGCTCCCGGACCCCTCGTTGGGCTCAAAAGGAACTTTTGGCCAGCTTGGGGGGGCCTCCTGACCCCCCCAAGCTGGCCAAAAGTGCCTTTTGGGCCCAACGAGGGGTCCGGGAGCGAACCCGAGGGGAATCACATGACGCCGCGTCACTCCGACGTGACGCGGACGTCACGTGATTCCCCACGCGTCCGCTCCCGGACCCCTCGTTGGGCTCAAAAGGAACTTTTGGCCAGCTTGAGGGGCCTCCTGACCCCCCCAAGCTGGCCAAAAGTGCCTTTTGGGCCCAACGAGGGGTCCGGGAGCGAACCCGAGGGGAATCACATGACGCCGCGTCACTCCGACGTGACGCGGACGTCACGTGATTCCCCACGCGTCCGCTCCCGGACCCTCACGGAACTTTTGGCCAGCTTTGGTAAGTCTTGGGGGGGGGGATTAAGGAGGGTGAGGGGTTTAAATTTTTATTTAGATCAACAATCGCGATTTCCAACATATTCAACATAGCTATGTTGAATAAGTTGGAAATCCGATCGTTTAAGCCTCATCTTTTTTTTAAGTTAAAAAAAAAAAATAAGTTGCGTTTTCCATTTAAGTTCAAAACGAATGCACACCCCTATTAGCTTGCTTATGTATTTTTTCATGGTGAAGTTCTCATCTATCTGTATTCCTTTGTCACGTACTTGACCCGAGGGAGTGAGGTTAAAAATTCCCAAGTCTAATGTTGGTGGTTTGATTAACATTGTATTTCTTCATAGCCACAGCTTTTATGTACTAACAACCTTGTCCTCGATTTTCTTTTACGTTTGTGAATATTTAGTAATCCACAATGATATTAGATCACATCGACACATAGAAATATAATTTTGGATGTAGATGGATGAACACAAACTGTGCTTTGAAGCAACTGCTGACAAACTGAATAACCACTATACCCAAGGTACCCACTTATTTTTTTTTAAGTTACATTTATATCTGAATCTAATGCTGAGTGGACGAGACCTGTCATATAAGAAAGAAGAAAATCTTTATCTTTAAAACAATCTAGACACTGGATAATATGCCAGTGTTTATATATTATCTTACTAATACTTGTTGCTAGATGTGAACATTTCAATAAACCTTCTTATTATTGTTTCTCTTATCTGTTTTTTCCAATAAATGATTCCTATCACTCTATGGGCCTGCTTATAACTCGGGGTAATACGTTGCTGTGGGTCGCTTCTCATTAAAAATCTTTCCCTCATTTCCTTAGTTTGTGTCTCATATTCACAATCAGTGGATCACAGTCTTTAAAGCTGCAGGAATTGACTCATAGGAAGATTTTCTTTTAGACACCTGTAAAATTCACTCTGGAAATGTAATATTTTATTACAATCTTTGTTTCCGATAGATTGTTGTAAAAACCTTGTCATTCACACTTTCTTAATAATTATATCTAAATATGGGTTTTCAACATTCCTGCTAGTCATTTAAAATTAAACAAAAGTGATTTTCCAAGATGCGATAGACAATTATCGCATGTGATAACGCCTAACACAAGCAATAATGGGCTTATCGCAGCAGTAACATTAAAATTAGGGGAAGGGAAGGCGTTAGGGAGGAGTTTAGGGAAATGGGGTGGCAGCATGCTCTCGGATGAACAGTCTGGTAGGGCTGATCAGCGCCGGGTGAACTGACTCTGTTTGCAGTACCGGATTGGGGGCTGGGTATTGCACAGCTGACAATGTTGCAGAGTGGAGTTGTAGCCTAGTGGTCAAAGCAATGGGCACTGAACCAGGGAAGGTGGGGTTAAATTCCCATTCAGGGATTGCTAAGGAAAGTTACTATCCCTCTGGCAAAACATAAATGTGGCAAATAACCTTCAGGGCACCTATTTAGTGTTTGGGTACTTGCCAGGTACTTGTAGCCTGGTTTGGTCACTGATAGAAACAGGACTCCCGTTTTCAGAGGCCAGAGCATCAGGGTTGAGCAGCACCGGACACTCACCCTCATACTCCACAGAGTGGAGCAGTAGCCTAGCAGTTAGAGCAATGGGCCCCGAGCACAGGTTTCAATTCCCACTCGGGGCTTGATAAAGGCAAATTACCTTTCCCTTTGGCAAAAAAAAAAAAAAATGCACTGAATAACCTTTTTACAGATGACGGTACTTCCCTTTCACTGGAGACCCCCTGGTGCATTGCACGGCCTGGACGGGGAGAGAGGTCAATACAGAGGACGTGTGCACATACACGATCCTCTTCACTGGCGGGGTTCATCTAGGCTGGGTGGGTGGATATTCAGGGATGTAGTCGTTCTAGATGGGGACTTGGGGCCATTTGGTGATTGACCAAAGGGAGTGCCATACGGATGGATGCCGGTTGATACTCCTTCAGCATCCACGGCCTGCAGTGGATTGTGTTTCACCGAGACTGGTGGTATCTCGGCTGCAATTCGAGTGAGGTGCGCATCATTTTTCCATGTGTCATTTTGCATGGACCTGTTGGTTTCACAAATCCCACTTTGCTGGCAGTCCCACCCATTTGGTTTCTGGATTCGGAGTTGGTCTGCGGCTTGCAGGGTTAGTGCGGGGGCTGGTGGTAATGCACCATGAATGAGCCTTTAAAATGAGGGGAGTATTCCCGAGTGGGAGGGCAGGATGTGGGACCCCATGATGGTGGATTCAGGATTTGTAAGAAGCTGTTGTTTTGGGGAGTGGGTGTGGCATTCATGGGGGCACGCTCCTGAAGTAAGTGGTGGAGGCTTGAGCAGCGGCAGCCAGCTCAGGGAAGACATGAGATGGACACAGACGATTCTTGATGTGGTGGAGTGGAGATGTGTGTGTGTGTGTGTGGGGGGGGGGATGGCGGCTTTGTGCCCAGCAAACTCTCCGCGGGCCTGGCCAGGTTGGTGCAGTGAATGCCAGTGATGGCCTGCCTCCTGAGAGTGGAGGGTTGGACCTGAGCAGCAGGCCAAAAGAGACTGGATAGAGTTTGCAGGTGTTCCTTTATGTTCAGGCCAAGATTTGAACTGTAGGGTGGAGATAGCGAGAACCTTAGTCAATATGCACTGGCTGGGATTAAGTAGAATGAGAGGGGGATGAATTATCTGTGGGCTGTTATGTGTCTTGCATTCATTTTAATCTGTTCAGCTCTTATCTACGTCAAGCAGTGGTCCAATGTTCAGGGGTCGAATACATCATACTTTACCTGGGTGACTTCTATTCATTGGCATGAGCAGGTCCAACTGCTGTTCACACCTCTTCCGCTATCTTCAGGCTATGGCAACACATTTTGGAGTCCCTTTTGGAGCAGAAGAATATCGAAATCCCGACCAATTATATCCATTTCTCGGCATCGAGCTCAACTCAGAGGAGAAATACAGATTACTGGGGGAGAAAAGGGTGAAGTGGCAGCATAGGTGAACAAAGCAGCAAGAGCAAAGAAGCTGACCTTCCAAGATTTTCAACTCATTGCTGGCAAGGGAAGGATTTTTTTTAGAAGACAAGATGAGGCGGTCTGCAAGCGCTCACAGGGCTTATCACTTCATTACGATATTTGGACCCATGAGCAATGACATCTCCATGTGAGTATCCTTCTTGGCCGACTTCGACGGAGTTTCTATCAGGGATGTGCAGAGCAAAATTTTATGTTCATATTTCTTATGTCCGAAAGGGGGTCCCACTTGCGGCCAATATGGACATAAAAAAAATCCAATGAGTTGGGTATATGTACATATGTGCAAAAAAAAAATTTAAACCCCCTCACCCTCCTTAATCCCCCCCCCAGACTTACCACAAATCCCTGGTGATCGAGCGAGGAGTGAGGACGTCATTTCTGCAATCCTTGGCGAGAAGCATGTGACGTCGGCGGCACGTCGAGTGACGCCGGCGTCACGTGATTCCCGGCGAGTTCGCGCCGGACGGCTCGTTCGGCCCAAAAAGAACTTTTGGCCAGCTTGGGGGGGCAATCCTTGGCGAGAAGCATGTGCCGCCGACGTCACATGCTTCTCGCCAAGGATTGCAGAAATGACGTCCTCACTCCTCGCTCGATCACCAGGGAGTTGTGGTAAGTCTGGGGGGGGGGATTAAGGAGGGTGAGGGGGTTTATATTTTTATTTTGGCTCAACAATCGCGATTTCCCACATATCCAACATATCTATGTTGGATATGTGGGAAATCCGATCGTTTATGTCGAATCAATTTTTTAAGTTAAAAAAAAATATGAGTAGCGTTTTACTAATGCGGTCAATCCGAATGCACACCCCTAGTTTCTATGTGGCACAAGCTTCCACTCTCCAGCAGGGATTTAGATATACACTCGGATGTTCCCAGAGGATGTGGTTTCGAGCTGTGCTACCTGGATACCTGGCTGCCGCATTTGGGCCTCACACTTATACAGAAGTAGGATTAACTTGGACCGTGAATTATTTCCCATATTGGTGGCTTTGTTGCATAAAAAAGAAAATAACCTAAGCTGCAGAACAAGCATAGCATATTCTGGTGCGAAAATCAAGCAGCGTCTTCATGCTCAACCACCAATATGCTGAATGTCTGCACTTAGCAAAATCTGCTTAGAGGCAGTATGAGTCATCTTTCACAGTAATACAATTCATTAGAGCGCAACACATACCAGGGGCTAAGTTATGGGGTGGCAGATGCTTTATCCCATTGCTAAGAGGGAATGAGCCATAAGCAGGTACCCAGAGTGGAGGAGACTGGACCTGAAGCCTCAAACCACCTATGGGGGATGGGTTGCTGACTACCAGAGACCTCCTAAAAGGATCATTTTCTGGTTGCACATGGTCAGTTTATTGCAGGAGCCAGGTGGAGCCCCCCCTCACCTGGGCAAAGCGAGGAACTCAAGTCTCAATGCCGCCTTGTTTAGTCATTATGGCAGGCAGGGGAGGTGGTGGTCTACTCAGGTCTATAGCAAATGCCATACTGGCTCGGATACCAGTCCCAGTGCCAAATGACACGATGGTAAGTACATCTCTTTGGACAAGAAAGAGTGTATCCAGAGGTTCAATGTTTAGACATTCAGTAGGTCTGGCCTTTCCTGATAAAAACATGCGGATGTCGAGATCCCACAGAGGGGAGTAATAGCCTAGTGTTCAGAGCAATGGGAACCAGGGAAGTCAGGCTTCAACTCCCACTCAGGTTTTACTAAAGGCAAATGACCTCTCACTCTGAAACCAATAAATGTGGTTAAGGAACCTTTTTGGAGGTATGCTTTTGTTGGTGCATGCAAACCAGATCCCATGGACCAGATATCAGTTCTCCATGGTGCTCAGAATGGTAGTAACATGAATGGGGCTGGACATCAGGGCATTTATCATGCTCTCCTTTAGGATTAGAGTGGCCAAAAGCAATGCACAACCAGGTCTTTGGATTGACACCATTAAAATGGGGATCAGCAATGGTTGATACATATGTCAGGATATTCTGTGTGAGCACATATACTTATAAGTCTTAGTGGTATTTTTCAGATCAGCGCTGGGCCCAATTGACAGCATTGGGCTGACAGGAGAACACACGATTGCCCCTAAGAACCGCACTTGGGATTGGCAACTCATGGGCTGCTCAAGACATGCATGAATAAGCCAGGTCCCCTTAGGGAACATTTTATGCCTCTTCAGCACTGCAGGGATTCAATGGTAGCTCCATATGCCATTATAACACACGTGGGGGCAATGATCTGAGCGAACTATCAAGCAAGAAGCTAAATATGAGGATCAAGAATGACGTAGCTGAGTAAAATGCTCTGTTCCCGCACTCAAGATTGTGGGGAAGGGGACGCAGAAAGGTCAACTGTTAGATCGGTGTATGAACTGCGGGCTTGGTGGTTGCCAGCTAGGACACGAATGGGTCGATGCCTAATGTAAATGTCTGTCTAGGTCGGATTGAGGCTATCTTTCGTATGTCGGCTATGATATATTCCTCAACACCCTGCAGGAGGCTCTGCAGGGATGTTTGTTGGGGAGTGATGTTGGCTGCAGCTAGATGTTAGTTGGAGGCATAAGGCAAGGACCTCATGCCTTTGGGAGTTACCCAGGCCAGTAGGGGCATTTCATACCTGGTGCAGGTGGGCATCTCAGTCCAGGTCAGCAGCGGACTGGCACCTTGTGTGGTGCAGGGTGCGGCATTCCACACACCACAGTCCGGGGTCCCCTTTGCTAGGAGGACAAGGTGTGTGGAATGCCTGGGTAACTGGCCTGGACTGGCCTGGGTAACTTTTGGACTCTCTCAGGTCTGATGCTGCCTTACTTGGTGGCTATGGTGGGCAGCTGAGATGTGGTGTAGCCTGATTTTTTGGCAACTAACATACTGGCTCGGGTACCATGTTGTCAAGGGGTATGTTTGTATGTATATATGGTTAATAAAGCTGCAGCCTTTTTATCCAACATCTGTGTTTGTTCTTATTTCTTGTCTTAGAATGTATCCATGCATGGCTATGGGTTACTCAGAGATAACGGGGCGGTGGGAGTTTGGGGAGTGGGAAGGATGAAGATGTGACACCAGCACAGTCACGGCTGCTAGTGTTAGGCTAAATGTCAATATCTAGTTATTTGTAACCATTATTTATGAATAATTAGTAATAATAATGTTTTCATGTATTTTTATCACTTTTGGACTCTCCAGTGATATTATACTACAAAATTATAAACATAGGCACTTGAGGATAAATACCTTTGAGCAAAATTCCCTTTTCCAAATGAGTACACAGCCAGCCCAGCACACACATTTTGCAGGAATACTTACATACGTGTATATTCACATTACAAATAATTCAGCACAAATGGAACAATCACACATCAGATAAGCTCTTCAAGCATTACTTTCCACCTAACAAGTTACAAAAGTACTGAATTTTCATAATGGTGTTTAAATGGACAGTCTCTAAAGTATTAGCATGATTGTTCAGACCATTACTACCATTGCTGTGATTAATCTGGACAGTGAGTATGGTATATTATGAATTTGCATTTGATTTAAATGAATGAGTAAAATGAGTTGAATTTTGGGGTGCTTTTGGATTTGGCTAATTTAAAAAAAAAAAAGGCTTCTGGCGAGACCAGGCCTCTACCTGGTCCTACCACTAAGGTGCTGGAAAACAGCTCAAGGACAAGTCCTGTTGCCAAAGTCCAGGCCTGACATTGGGTTCCATCTCCAAGTCTTGGCCTATGTCTTTGCCAAACCCCAAGGTCCAGCCCAAGACAAAATCCCCAAAATATTTTTAATGTGCACATGCTAAATCATTTTGCATCATTCATTAACTGACATTTATATCTGCATATTAGAGTAATAATCACATTTTTTGGGGCAGATAAACCCATATTACCCACATAAAAATGCAATCTCATTATTGCCTCCTCCACCCTGTGTAGGTAAAGGCAGGCTAACACTTGCAGCTTGCATACTTTTATCTGGAGACAGAAAAGTTTGGAGTTAAGTCATGGGAGGGAAATTATCATCAAGAATGCATAACTGAATCTCCATGCGGAACTTCTGGTAACTGCTTCAATGCAGTCCATGTGCCACTGGAATAGGAAACTGAGTTTACCTTTGAAAATCGACTTGTAGTCCTGCAGAAACTCTTGCAATGTCTGTGGGGAAGCTCAGTATTGCTGTCCCCATTATTTAGCACACTTGCTGAATTTATTTAATGCATTTTATTGTACAGACCCCAAAATTTTCACAACATTAAAATTCATGCCTTACTTTCTTACCCTGACTTTAATTAACAACTGTAAATATGTGGTTAAAGATCTAGTCAGTGACCCAATTTTATTTAGTCTGAATTTAAAATAGCATTCTGCTGCCTTTCTGAAGTAGATCCTTCACTGGCCTACTTATTTGCTAACTTTCTCCTAGTTTACCAGATATTTAATGCAAGCATCTATTGTATATCCCCGTTAGTGACAATAAAATGTCAGCTCAGTCATACATTTTAAAAAGTGATTATTTAGTATGATTTGCTAAACAGTTCTCTCAATACAGCAAAATATTTTGGTCTGACAAATCTAAACATTTTATCTTAGCACTTTTCTTGCCAGAAAACACATGTCACATTGACTCCCCAGTAGTGCATGCATTTTTTATTTCTGCTATTTTAGAGCTCATGACAGTGTGGCTTCCTTTTAATCTCATAACCTTAAGCAATAAGCATACACCTATTCAACTGAAAATTGTTTGCTTGGAGTTCAATTTACCATATATTCAGGATTGTAATATCAGCTTTTTTTTCTAGTTACTGAAATATAATAAAATTGTAGCTGAAGGGCAGATCAAGACCAGTCTGTCTAGTCTCCTCTTTTATTTCTGTCAAACTGGCAAGGATATATTCTAGCTGCAAACCATATGACTGGATATTACTTCCTATATCAGTTTTGGTCATCTTCCTCCTTGGTTCTCCACCACAAACAAGATCCCCTGTTTAGTTACAAACCCTTTTACATGTTAAACCATAAAACTATTAGCAAAATACCTTTCCTTTTAGGTCCTCTGCATAGCCTACCAAACAGAACCCGCAAGTGAGAACGTGTGAGGTCCATATTCCTTTCTGTAGAAAGTTAAACAGGTAATTTTAGCTAAGATATTCAGCAGGCAACAAGTCTTGCTAAATATACCCAGTTAAGGTTTAAAGTACACAAGTAAGCTTATCTGGATAACTTTAAGAACATAAGAACATAAGAAAATGCCATACTGGGTCAGACCAAAGGTCCATCAAGCCCAGCATCCTGTTTCCAACAGTGGCCAATCCAGGCCATAAGAACCTGGCAAGTACCCAAAAACTAAGTCTATTCCATGTAACCATTGCTAATGGCAGTGGCTATTCTCTAAGTGAACTTAATAGCAGGTAATGGACTTCTCCTCCAAGAACTTATCCAATCCTTTTTTAAACACAGCTATACTAACCACATTCTCTGGCAACAAATTCCAGAGTTTAATTGTGTGTTGAGTAAAAAAGAACTTTCTCCGATTAGATTTAAATGTGCCCCATGCTAACTTCATGGAGTGCCCCCTAGTCTTTCTACTATCCGAAAGAGTAAATAACCGATTCACATCTACCCGTTTTAGACCTCTCATGATTTTAAACACCTCTATCATATCCCCCCTCAGTCGTCTCTTCTCCAAGCTGAAAAGTCCTAACCTCTTTAGTCTTTCCTCATAGGGGAGTTGTTCCATTCCCCTTATCATTTTGGTAGCCCTTCTCTGTACCTTCTCCATCGCAATTATATCTTTTTTGAGATGCAGCGACCAGAATTGTACACAGTATTCAAGGTGCGGTCTCACCATGGAGGGATACAGAGGCATTATGACATTTTCCGTTTTATTCATCATTCCTTTTCTAATAATTCCCAACATTCTGTTTGCTTTTTTGACTGCCGCAGCACACTGCACCGACGATTTCAATGTGTTATCCACTATGACACCTAGATCTCTTTCTTGGGTTGTAGCACCTAATATGGAACCCAACATTGTGTAATTATAGCATGGGTTATTTTTCCCTATATGCATCACCTTGCACTTATCCACATTAAATTTCATCTGCCATTTGGATGCCCAATTTTCCAGTCTCACAAGGTCTTCCTGCAATTTATCACAATCTGCTTGTGATTTAACTACTCTGAACAATTTTGTGTCATCTGCAAATTTGATTATCTCACTCGTCGTATTTCTTTCCAGATCATTTATAAATATATTGAACAGTAAGGGTCCCAATACAGATCCCTGAGGCACTCCACTGTCCACTCCCTTCCACTGAGAAATTTGCCCATTTAATCCTACTCTCTGTTTCCTTTCTTTTAGCCAGTTTGCAATCCACGAAAGGACATCACCACCTATCCCATGACTTTTTACTTTTCCTAGAAGCCTCTCATGAGGAACTTTGTCAAACGCCTTCTGAAAATCCAAGTATACTATATCTACCGGTTCACCTTTATCCACATGTTTATTAACTCCTTCAAAAAAGTGAAGCAGATTTGTGAGGCAAGACTTGCCCTGGGTAAAGCCATGCTGACTTTGTTCCATTAAACCATGTCTTTCTATATGTTCTGTGATTCTGATGTTTAGAACACTTTCCACTATTTTTCCTGGCACTGAAGTCAGGCTAATTGGTCTGTAGTTTCCCGGATCGCCCCTGGAGCCCTTTTTAAATATTGGGGTTACATTTGCTATCCTCCAGTCTTCAGGTACAATGGATGATTTTAATGATAAGTTACAAATTTTTACTAATAGGTCTGAAATTTCATTTTTTAGCTCCTTCAGAACTCTGGGATGTATACCATCCGGTCCAGGTGATTTACTACTCTTCAGTTTGTCAATCAGGCCTACCACATCTTTTAGGTTCACCGTGATTTGATTCAGTCCATCTGAATCATTACCCATGAAAACCTTCTCCATTACGGGTACCTCCCCAACATCCTCTTCAGTAAACACCGAAGCAAAGAAATCATTTAATCTTTCCGCGATGGCCTTATCTTCTCTAAGTGCCCCTTTAACCCCTCGATCATCTAACAGTCCAACTGACTCCCTCACAGGCTTTCTGCTTCGGATATATTTAAAAAAGTTTTTACTGTGAGTTTTTGCCTCTACAGCCAACTTCTTTTCAAATTCTCTCTTAGCCTGTCTTATCAATGTCTTACATTTAACTTGCCAATGTTTATGCTTTATCCTATTTTCTTCTGTTGGATCCTTCTTCCAATTTTTGAATGAAGATCTTTTGGCTAAAATAGCTTCTTTCACCTCCCCTTTTAACCATGCCGGTAATCGTTTTGCCTTTTTTCCACCTTTCTTAATGTGTGGAATACATCTGGACTGTGCTTCTAGGATGGTATTTTTTAACAATGACCACGCCTCTTGGACATTTTTTACTTTTGTAGCTGCTCCTTTCAGTTTTTTTCTAACAATTTTTCTCATTTTATCAAAGTTTCCCTTTTGAAAGTTTAGCACGAGAGCCTTGGATTTGCACACTGTTCCTTTTCCAGTCATTAAATCAAATTTGATCATATTATGATCACTATTGCCAAGCGGCCCAACCACCGTTATCTCTCTCACCAAGTCCTGTGCTCCAATGAGAATTAGATCTAAAATTTCTCCCTCTCTCGTCGGTTCCTGAACCAATTGCTCCATAAAGCTATAATTTATTCCATCCAGGAACATTATCTCTCTAGCGTGACCCGATGATACATCTAACTTTAGATCTGCTCTCCACCTTGATGAGACTTACCCAGATAAACTTAGCTTGGTAGTGCTAGATATTGGTGCTACCTGGATAAGCTTAAGTCCCACCACTGGAATGCCTTCATAGTACCTCTTTTCTAGGGTTATGCATTCATTTTAAATGAATTTAAAAAATGCAACTAATAAGGGCAATTCATTTCATTTTGAGGCCCAGAAACAAATTGGTGGCCTCCCAAATGAAACAAATCTAATTCTTTGCATTTGTTGGAAAGAAATGCTTCAGGCCTAGGCCTAGGTCTAAAGCCAGGGCCTCGCCTAGGGCAGAGGCCAAGGCTCAAAGCAGGGGCTATGACCTAGGTTGAACGCCACACCGGAGTCTCGACCAAGGCTCATACCAAAGGCAGGGCCTCAGATGAGACCAAAACCCCTGGGGAAAAATCGCTTACCTGATCCATTGGATATCGGATGGCCAGGCCAGATCCCAACAGCTACGCTGAAGCCAAGACCCAGGCCCAATGCTGGGCCCCAGTCCAGAGGCTGGTCCAGATGCCTGGGCCTCAGCCTTGGGTCAGGCAAAAGCCCAGAGCCAAGGCCTCACAGCTCCTTAGGCAACATTTTCTTCTTCTTTCTTTTTTCTTCTGATGCTGTGAGGTGAGGTTACATTGGAGTTAATTAACTCCGGCACATTCACCCCAGTGGATGGCACCACTTTGATGTACATCAATTGTACGGCAATGCCATAAACAAAATGGCGCAGTCAGCTGGGGTGAATGCTCCAGTGTTAATTCTGGTGCCAGCCTAGAAAATAGCCACTGCTATTACTAGCAACGGTAACATAGAATAGACTTAGTTTTTGTGCATTTGCCAGGTTCTTATGGCCTGGATTGGCCACTGTTGGAAACAGGATGCTGGGCTTGATAGACTCTTGGTCTGATCCAGTATGGCATGTTCTTATGTTCTTTGCTCAAGGAGCTGCGAAGCCTGGGCTTTGGGCCTGGGCCTGACCCAAGACCAAGGCCCAAGCATTGGGACCCGGACTCTAGACCAGGCCCAGGCATTGGGCCTGGGTTCTTGCCAATGGCCCAGCATTAGAAGCTGGCCTCCAGACTGGGTCACTCTGTTGGGCTTGGATCCAGGCTCCGGCCTATGCCAAGGTCCAAGTGTTGAGACCTGGCCTCAGGACCAGATACTGGCATTGGTCCTGTGCCTGGCCGAGGCCATGACATCTGGACCAAGGCTGAGGGCTGGGTCACAGCATTGGGTCTGGGTATGGGCTCTGGCCTAGGCTCAGGTCCAGGTGTCAGGATCCAGTTTCTGGGTTGGGCCCCATCATTGGGCCTGGCTCCATGATGAGCCTCTAGCATCAGAGCCTGGCCTCTGGGCCAGGCTGCAGCATCAGGTCTGAGTTTGGGCTCTGTCTTTAGTTGAGGCCATGGCCGAGGCTTTGAGTAGGCCGAGGCCAATGTAGCAGTGACCAGCCATGCCCTTGGCATATGTAAGGCCGAGGTTTTGGCCTGGGCTTATGCCTCACCAGCAGATCCCCACAGGACTGGGTAAGTGGGAACCAGGGGGATCCTGGCCCCCAGCATTTTCCAAGGTATGTGGGAGGGGTGAGTGGGAGGTCCCATTAGGCATTGTTTTTATTTTTTGGCCATTTTTTAAAATGTTTTATTCATTTTTTCGCATGAATGAAATTAATCAACATTCCATGAATTGAAATCTGTAGTGAAAAATCCTCCCGAAAATGAAACATTTTGTTTTTCCCTGCACATCCTTACTCTTTTGTTTGCAGTTAATGACTTAACCTGGTAAAACCTATCTACTGCACGGGGTAGGATATTTAAAAATCTCAGGTTTGTCTGGTTAAGTCCCATACTTAGAGGACAAACTCACAGAATATTATTCCTGTTCTTGGAGCTTTCCAGACTACAATCTATGATCTTATCTCATGCTTGTCCCATACTTAGAGGACAAACTCACAGAATATTATTCCTGTTCTTGGAGCTTTCCAGACTACAATCTATGATCTTATCTCATGCTTGTCTCCCTTAACAGGTTTATATATCTTTCTCTGCACAAGTTTTTTTCTTGACTCTCTCATTCATGCCCTTTCATTTCTCCATATTCTCCTCAACATGAAATCCTACCAGACAGTGCTAGCTTTGGGGAATAAAGCTGGAATCCAAGTGTTTCCAAGTTTTTCCAATGAGCTTGATGCCCTTTCAGACCACAAGATGAAGATGATACCTAGCTGAATCAAAATGAGGTATGGATATTGGTGGGGGGTGGACTTATCTTTCTCTTTACATTATAGTTGTTATTAATTGATGCCTTCTCATTTCTTATATTCTTAGTGTACTTTAACCCTTTTGATTGTAAGCAGTCTCAGCATCTCCTCTATACAGCTTTCTTCTTGATGAAAACCAAGAATATCCACAGATCCAAACCACTTTCTGCTATCCCACCTTGCCCTACTCAGGCTTAGCCTGCCACTCTCATTGTCACCATAAAACCAATGCACCAGTCCAGCTTGTTGTACCATCCTGGCTACTTCCATGGCTTGTGATGCCACTAAGTCATCCTATGCAACTATCAAACTATGTATCATCTAAATTTGTCCTATGCCTTCTAGAAGTCTGCTACCATTTTAGCTTCCTTCTCCTGCTCCAGATGGTAGATGCTAAAGTGTATTATCAGATGTGTATTTCCTGCCCTAAATAAGTACTTTGAATTTTTACCCAAAAGAAGTATTTATATTATTTAAGAAGAGAATTAGACTTCCTAAATTAATTTATTTAATAAATGTATACAAGGCATAACCAGTGCAAATTATAAAGGTGGTTTACAATAAAACATATATTAAAATTTTAAACAATCACAAATAGACAAAGCCAAGATAAGCAAATGTCTAGTTGCTACCTAACTATAGTACCTCAGATGACCAGTTAAAATTACTGACCCATGTCCGTCCCCCCCTAAATACCTTCTCTGGTAAATAACATATCAATAGAGATAGCAACTCAGGGCTTCAGCCTTCAAGTTCATAATTCTATCTCCCAGATAATAGATGAGCTATAACTAATTTATGGAATTTCACAGAATTAAGTTCTGTTTCAACAATCCAGTGGGAGCACTGAAAGGAGAGATTCACCTTGCTGGTGGCTGAAGAGAAGTGATAAGTACTGCTTTGGGAAAATTGTAGAATTTAAATGTTTTGGGGAGAATTAACTATTGGGGTATATTTTATATTGTTTTTGTGTCTGTATTAAATAGTCAGAACCAGGCAAAAGCCATGCGTTTTGTGTGTTTCTTTTAAATAAAAAGAAGCAGGCAAAAGCCAGGAGTTGTGTGTGTTTCTTTTAAATAGTTAGTCAGAAGCAGGCAAAAGTCAGGAGTTTTATGGGTTTCTTTTAAATAGATAGTCAAAAGGAAGCAAAAGCCAAGAGTTTTGTGTATTTGGCTGCTTCTGACTAGCTACTTAATTCCATTAGTCAAATTTCATTAGACTGGTTTGCTTCCCAACTGCCATACCTTAAGCCTCAGGTTCTCCCTCTCATCCAGCTTTTGAGAGTAAAGAACTCCCACTATTCAGAAGTACATGGTTACTCTTCTTTTAAGCAAACTAGCTTCTCTTTCTTCTTTTATCTGCACTACAGTACACTCACTGGATGAGATCAGGTTTTTTGATAGTACTGTCCAGTAGAGATGTGCTTTGTTTTTCACGAATTAGAAAATGTCAATGACATTGTCTAATTTGTCATTGTTAGGCAGTCCCAAAAAAAGAATCAAATTTCAACGAATTTTCAGGTTAAAGTCGTTTTTGAATTACTGCACACTAACGGAAGTTTAATTCTGCTAGTTCGCAGTACTGGGACTTAATGTGCAGTAAATGCTGCGACTATACTGCGCAGTAACTCTGTGCAAGTGCACACTATGGGGCAGATTTTTAAAAAAGTATGCGTGTTCCCCACCTTCCCCTCCCTTCCCCTATCTATCCCACGCCCAAGCCCTACCTAAATCCCCCTTACCTTTGTTGTACAAGTTACACCTACACAGGCCGCAGTGCTGGAGGACTTGGGACCGCCCCCCCCAGCCCACCACTGAACCATCCCCACGCCCCTGGACCCACCCTGGACCGCCCCCAGGCTCCGGACATACCCCCGTACACCCCCCCAGACTGCCGATTCGCCCCTGGACATGCCCCCTCCACGAAGTCCTGGGACTTACGCATGTTCCGGGACTTTGCACGCGCCAGCGGCCTATGCAAAATAGGCGCGCAGGGCTTTTAAAATCTACCCCTATGTGTATGTCAGTGCGCATTATTATCTGTTAGTGCACAGTAAGATAAAATGATACTAAATTGACACTTTTTTGTCAATTTAGGGATGAATATGTATTCCTATTGGTTGTCTTCTTGTTATTTATTCATGTTACCAAGGTTACCAACAGCTGAAATGCTGTTTTATATAGATTGTTTTATATGGGGGGATGGGGAATGGGAATGGGGATAGCTTAACAAAAGTTCTAATCCTACTGTAGTGTGTCTGTGATTATTGTGATTATGTCATCAGATTATGTCATCAGTCATCAGTCATGTAACTGGATTGGCCACTGTTGAAGACAGGATGCTGGGCTTGATGGACCCTTGGTCTGACCCAGTATGGCATTTTCTTATGTTCTTCTTAATTTGTTTGCTTATTCTTCTATTACCAGGCACTGGCAGATGAAATGTTTTGAATTTGCCAATCCCTATGCTGCATTTTAGAAAGGGGGTCATTGTTGCATTATATAATGCATTATGGATATGCATCATTTTTGAATTGGCCAATTATAGGTTTATTTTCCCTCCTACTTTTAGTCACTTGCTATAATAATAGCTATATGATAAAGGGTGCTCTGCTTGTGTGTTGCTTTTGTTTTGTGGGTTTGAGGAGAAAACATCAGCTCTTTATTCAATCAGTCATTAGCTGCAGCTGTTGATTAATAGTTATACAGTCTTTATTGTTAAGAGGTAGCTGGCTTAGCTAGCTGCTACTACTAGTAGCCAGCCAGTCGCCACAGTAGCCTATATAGCTAGCCAGTAGCCATTACCAGTGAACCAGTAACCAGCTAGTACTGCTACTTTCTGTTTCTAATTAGCAGTGAGCACTTCGCAGCATTATCCTAGCCTAGGCACCAGCAGCAGTGCTTGTAAAGGTAGGTGCTTTCTATGCATTGCAGCAGTAGAGTTTTAGTAGATTTATTAATATTATATCATATTATAAAATAGTATATTTATTAATTTTATATAGCTGTATTAACTTGTTTAATCTACTAGATTTATTATAGCTAGCTAGGCTATTAGCCTAGTGTCATTGGCTAGTGGCTAGCTATTAGCCAGTAAGCCACTACTTGTATAGTATATCAGTCAGATTACTAGTACTAAACCTATAATTGGTCAATAGGTGTAGTGTCACACCTATATCCTATACATCCAATATCCTATATATTATGTATCTGTTCTGTGGTCTGGGGCTATATATCTAAATATACTTTCATCTTAACATGTTCTTGGAGCTGACTCTTTTAAATATATATATATATATATATATATATATATATATATATATATATATATATTAGAGATGTGCTTCGTTTTTTTCTACCGGGTCGTTTTTCGGTTCAAATACTTCGTGGTATAATTCGGATCTTCTCGTTTCGTTTTCGGGTCGTTTGCCCGAAAATGAAACGAGAAACCCGAAACTGGACCAAAAAATGAATCGGTAACGAAGCGAAAAAAAAAACCCACCCCAAGCATTTAAAAACATTTTTAAGCATTTTCGTACATATATAACAACCCCCCCCCATCCCGATCCCTCCCCAAGACTTACGAAGATCCCTGGTGGTCCAGCGGGGTCCCGGGGTCCATTTTCCCTCCGTGCCCTCCGTGCCCGATGTGCTGTGCTGCAAGCTGTGCGCCTCAAAATGGTGCCGAATAGCCCGAACTACCATGTCACAGGGGCTTTCGGCGCTATTGGTCAGCCCCTGTCACATGGCCATCGGCGCCATCTTGTGCTCCTATCATGTGACAGGAGCTGACCAATGGCGCCGAAAGCCTCTGTGACATAGTATGGGCAAAGGCTATCGGCGCCATTTTGGTTACTGGCAGCCGAAAACAAAATCGCTTTCGGACCCTTGCTGGACCCCCAGGGATTATTGGCAAGCCTTGGGGGGGTCAGGAGGGGGCTCCTGACCCCCCCAAGGCTTGCCAATAATCCCTGGGTGTCCAGCAAGGGTCCGAAAGTGATTTCGTTTTCGGCTGCCAGTAACCAAAATGGTGCCGATAGCCTTTGCCCATACTATGTCACAGAGGCTTTCGGCGCCATTGGTCAGCTCCTGTCACATGATAGGAGCACAAGATGGCGCCGATGGCCATGTGACAGGGGCTGACCAATAGCGCCGAAAGCCCCTGTGACATGGTAGTTCGGGCTATTTGGCACCATTTTGAGGCGCACGGCTTGCAGCACAGCACACCGGGCACGGAGGGCACGGAGGGAAAATGGACCCCGGGACCCCGCTGGACCACCAGGGATCTTCGTAAGTCTTGGGGAGGGATCGGGGGTTGGTGTATTATAGTGAATTTAAATGTTTGGGGTGGGTTTTAATAAAAAAAAAAATGTGTGCCCCCTCTCCCCAGGCAAACCCGAAAACGAATTTTCCCCCGAATTGCGGGGAAAATTTTGTTTCCGGTTTCGGGGGCTCCGAAATAACGGCGTTTATGTCGTGTTTCGGATACTCCGAAACAGAAACGAATTAGGAAATTTCGTTAAATTTCCTAAATAGGGCGAAAAACGAACCACATCTCTAATATATATATATATATATATATATATATATATATATATATATATATATATTTATATATATATATATATATATTAGGGATGTGAATCGTTTTTCAACGATTAAAATTATCGTCCGATAATGTTTATATCGTCTTAAATCGTTATAGAACACGATACAATAGAAATTCTAACGATTTATCGTTAAAAATCGTTAAATCATGTTAGTGCGCACTAACTCGAGTTAGTGCGCACTAACTCCCCGTTAGTGCGCACTAACTCGATTTAGTGCGCACTAACTGAAAATGATACAAATAAACACTTTCCAGGTCACTGAAGGTCAGTTAGGAATGAATATGTGTTCCTATTGGCTGGCTGCCCTCTTATCTATTGATGTTACCACTGAGGTGATGGTTGGGGGGATGGGAAATGGAACTGGAAACTAACGAACACCAACAGAAAATGAAACAAAGTGTTCACACTTCCCAGGTCAGTAAAGGTCACTTAGGAATGAATATGTATGTATGTATTCCTATTGGCTGGCTGTGCTCTTATCTATTGATGTTACCAATATGGTTGGGGGGATGTGAAATGGAAACAGTTGGAAGCTTGACAAAAAAAGTAATGTAATGATCAGCACTCACCTGACTAGAACTTGTTTGTTTATTATTTTTGTTAGCAGGCACCTGAAATGCTAGTGCATGTTGAATTTGCCAATCACTGTGCATTTTAGAAAGGTGGTCCTGGCTGGAACTGTACACAGTTCAAATATATGTAATTGATTGTTGGTAAGTGTATTTTTTAAGTAGCCACACTGGCACCAGTATGTTTACTTTTCCTCCTACTTAACTCACTAGCTCAGCTTTGTAAGAAGGGCTTCTCTGCTTGTGTGTTGTTTTTGTTTGGTGTGAGGAGAGCAGAAACATCAGATCTTTATTCAATCTACTACAGTCATCTCTTACAGTGCCCTATCCCTATTAATACCAGGAGTGTTGTGATCTTCCTGCACACAGTGCCCTAACCCTGATACCAGTCTGAGACAGCTCCCTCCCTGCATTACTAGTGAGAGGCTGGCTTCACAGACAGGGGGGAGCTGCCTGACCCTCACTCCTGACTTCCCCCATGTCCCAGCTAGTGAATGGTGTGTGGGTGAGGGGGGGGGGGAGGATGGTGAAGTCTGAGACAGCTCCCTCCCTGCATTACTAGTGAGAGGCTGGCTTCACAGACAGGGGGGAGCTGCCTGACCCTCACTCCTGACTTCCCCCATGTCCAGCTAGTGAATGGTGTGTGGG
The DNA here is from genome assembly GCF_901001135.1 of Rhinatrema bivittatum. Taxonomy (NCBI): domain Eukaryota; kingdom Metazoa; phylum Chordata; class Amphibia; order Gymnophiona; family Rhinatrematidae; genus Rhinatrema; species Rhinatrema bivittatum. The sequence continues at coordinate 57,216,561 of NC_042620.1, read as the reverse complement.
TGAGGGGGGGGGGGGAGGATGGTGAAGTCTGAGACAGCTCCCTCCCTGCATTACTAGTGAGAGGCTGGCTTCGCAGACAGGGGGGAGCTGCCTGACCCTCACTCCTGACTTCCCCCATGTCCCAGCTAGTGAATGGTGGTGTGGGTGAGGGGGGGGGGAGGATGGTGAAGTCTGAGACAGCTCCCTCCCTGCATTACTAGTGAGAGGCTGGCTTCACAGACAGGGGGGAGCTGCCTGACCCTCACTCCTGACTTCCCCCATGTCCCAGCTAGTGAATGGTGTGTGGGTGAGGGGGGGGGGGGAGGATGGTGAAGTCTGAGACAGCTCCCTCCCTGCATTACTAGTGAGAGGCTGGCTTCACAGACAGGGGGGAGCTGCCTGACCCTCACTCCTGACTTCCCCCATGTCCCAGCTAGTGAATGGTGTGTGGGTGAGGGGGGGGGGAGGATGGTGAAGTCTGAGACAGCTCCCTCCCTGCATTACTAGTGAGAGGCTGGCTTCACAGACAGGGGGGAGCTGCCTGTCCCTCACTCCTGACTTCCCCCATGTCCCAGCTAGTGAATGGTGTGTGGGTGAGGGGGGGGGGGTGGATGGTGAAGTCTGAGACAGCTCCCTCCCTGCATTACTAGTGAGAGGCTGGCTTCACAGACAGGGGGGAGCTGCCTGACCCTCACTCCTGACTTCCCCCATGTCCCAGCTAGTGAATGGTGTGTGGGTAAGGGGGGGGGGAGGATGGTGAAGTCTGAGACAGCTCCCTCCCTGCATTACTAGTGAGAGGCTGGCTTCACAGACAGGGGGGAGCTGCCTGACCCTCACTCCTCCGGGGTATTGTGATCTTCCTGCACACAGTGCCCTATCCCTGATACCAGGGGTGTTGTGATCTTCCTGCATGCAGTGCCCTATCCCTATTAATACCAGGAGTGTTGTGATCTTCCTGCATGCAGTGCCCTATCCCTATTAATACCAGGAGTGTTGTGATCTTCCTGCACGCAGTGCCCTATCCCTGATACCGGGATGTGTGCAAGAAGATCACAACACCCCCGGTATCAGGAATAGGGCACTGTGTGCAGGAAGATCACAACACCCCCCAGTATCAGGAATAGGGCACTGTGTGCAGGAAGATCACAACACCCCTGGTATTAGGGATAGGGCACTGTGTGCAGGAAGATCACAACACTCCTGGTATTAATAGGGATAGGGCACTGTGTGCAGGAAGATCACAATACCCCTGGTATCAGGGTTAGGGCACAAGTTCTAGTCACATTGACTGATCACATTACTTGTTTTGTCAAGCTACCAACTGTTTCCATTTCCCATCCCCCATATACTGTCAGTAGGAAACTTGGTAACATGAATAAATAAGAGGGGCAGCCAATAGGAATACATATTCATTCCTAAACTGACCTTAACTGACCTGAAAAGTGTCAAATTGTATCATTTTCAGTTAGTGCGCACTAACTCCCAGTTAGTGTGCACTAACTCCCGTTAGTGCGCACTAACTCGAGTTAGTGCGCACTAATCGGAAAAAACGATTTTTAACGATTTTTTAACTAAAAAATCGTGCCTAAGACGATTTTCTTGCCCTGCCACACGATTTCTATCGTTAAGACGATATGGAAAACGATTCACATCCCTAATATATATATATATATATATATATATATATATATATATATATATATATATATATGTTAGTATCCTGTCCTGTGAGTCTGATTCCAGCTCATGTCTCTGCTTTGCTCTCAGGTGTATCATCCGGTTTCCATTCCTGGGGGTGGCATGTCCCAGTTCAGTGTTTTTCCCACTATTGTAGAAGTCTGCAGGGACTCTTGCTTTATTCAGGGATTCATGTAATGTAAGTTATTCCAGAAATATGAGGCTGGAAGTTGCAGACTTTCCCTGGTCACCATGGCCTGTCATCCCTTTGATGCTTGACTTCTGCCCCTATGTGTGAGATTTGGGGGATGGGAGGTAAGGAGAAATGATAGATAGGGAAACCCTTATGGGTAAGACTTGAAGTGGGTGGGAGAAGTTATTTTAGTCCAAAGAACAGAATAGGTCTGAAAAGGATAAGAATAGGATGGCAGTGCCACAACTGCTAACAACAGATTATATCTCTATGCTTGCATGTAGCACTAGCCAGTAGCCACTGCCAGGAGGCTAATGAGTTAATGCAGCCTAGTTTCAGTCTGCTGCAATTTGATGTTCTGGCCAATACATGGTAAATATAATACTGCAATTGTAATATAATATATATATATACTATATCAAATTATCAATCGTCAGTGTCACTCACTGACTATTAATAATTACTATATCCTTCTTTGTCCTGTGATCTGGGGCTAGCCTATAGCTATTAGCTCAATAAAGTTTAAAAAAATAATATCAAACTAATTTATTAACTTGTTTAATCTACTAGATTTATTATATCCTTCTTTGACCACAGGATCATCATGCCACTACCAGTACCCTCTGGAAAAAAATGTGGCGCTAGTACTAGTGCTACCGGAAAGAGCAGTCTGCCAGTCCCTAGGAAAAAACTGCAATTTTTTGATAAGAAAGAGGATGTAGAAGTGCAAAGTTACTTGTTGCAGGGGAAGGAAGGAGCTAAATGTGAGAAAAAGGTCAAATTTCTAGATGAAAGAATGGTGCTGCAGAAAGTCTTGGATGATGATGAATCAGATATTGATGATGATGAGGAGGAGGATGATGTTGATGATCAGGGGTTCTTGGCTAGTAAACATTCTGAGGAGGAGGAGGAGGAGATCACCAGCAATGACAATGTTAGTCAGATTGCAAAACCACCAACGACAATAACTAGTACTACTAGTCAGATTGCAAAACAAACAACTACTGCCGCAGCAGTATTGATATCCTATATCCTACACCATTTGAATATCCGCATGTGACTAAAACTACTACTACTACTAATAATAATAATAATAATAATTCTACTACTAGTATGAAAATGACAACAAGTATCCAGCCTAGAGTAAGGAACAGTACAAGGACATCTAAGATTTGGAATCATTATCATGTTGTGGCTGACCAGAGATTTGGACAATGTATCCATTGTAAAAAGATGGTGAGCCGTGGAAGAATTATTAGACATCTTACTAACAGCAACATGAAATATCACATGCAAAAAGAACATAGCACACTGTTACTTGCAGAAGAAGCTGGTCCCACTATTCTTACCCAGGCTTCAAGTGAAGCAACAGGGAAGCAGCCACAGAAGGAAAGTAGTAGTACTATAGAAGATACAGATTGTGTGCATCTGCAGAAGCAGCAGTCTCCTCCTCCTCATCCTCAGCAGCAGCAAGCTACCATTGAGCTGATGGGGTGGTGTTCTTCTGCAATGTCACAGAGTAGGAAGAGGCAATGTCCAAAGTGGGTACACAACATATTGCTCTAATGATTGCTTTGGATGATCAGCCACTGCAGCTTGTAGAAAATGAGGGATTTAAGCAGATGCTCCATTATTTTGCCCCTTACTACAAGCTTCCTTCAAGAAGTACATTTAGCCGTTAGGTGCTTCCTTCCCTATACAGAAAATGTCATGCTGATATGCAGATTGTGATGGCAAGGGCAAAGGGGAGGAGCATCCATCTCACCATTGATATTTGGACTAGTATGAATGCAATGCATACATAGGTGTCTCTAATAGCACATTGTTGGTAGCTGGATGAGGCATTAATACCTGTAAGGATTAGCAGTGGCAGCAGTAGCACCAGCAGCTCCAAAAAGATTTCTCCAGGATACCGGTGGGCTTTACTGCATGCTCAAGTGCTAGACAAGAGCCACACTACAGAAAATATCTTACACGCAATTCAGGGGATGATGGAAAGATGGAATGGGCTCCTTAGAAGCAGTGATATGGAATGCTTAAATGGATATTTCATTACTGACAATGATTTCAATATTATTAAGGCTCTGGCTGATGGTGGATTCAAGGGCATCCGATGCTTTGCACATACCCTGCATCTGATAGTGAGGAATGCTTTGGGGCTTAGTGGCAAGGAAGGTGGTACTGGTTGTTGTAGTCAACTCCTGAAGCAGTTGATTGAAAAGTATAGCAAAATAGCTGGACATTTCAACCACAGTGTGAAAAGTGGGAAGCAACTCAGAAAGAGATTTGGGCAAGGGTCTCTCAACCTAGCTTGATGTTACCCAGGTAGAGAGTCCATCAAGCTAGGTTGAGAGACCCTTGCCCAAATCTCATCTTGGAGTGAGTTTCCTCACTCCGAAGGCCAGCTAATCTTCACAAGAGACCACTGTTCTGTTCGTACGTCTCATGTACAATGTGAAAGTGGCCCCTAACCCCCTACACTCTTACCTACTCCTCACCTCGAGTTACTTGGTGGGCCTATCCTAGGGATACAAATACCTATGTATGGGACATGTTATCATGGCCTGTCTCTCTCTCTCTCCCTCCCTCCCCTCAAGCATTGAAAAACAGGTTGCATGCAGGAAATACATCAGGTTTGTGACAGAGTGACCCAATTTTACCCCTGCATGATCTTGAGAACTTGATTCCATAATTTTGGGCATTTTTGCTTTGATGTAAATTGTTCTATAAATCTTCTGATTATAAAAGAGGAGAAAAGCCCCTGAGGCAGCCACTCATTTGGTGGTGAAACTCGGCCAGAGTCAGGCAATTTTAATATGTCTCCACTACATTAAAACTTTTTAAAGGATATCTGACATCTATTTCTTATTTTTTTCCTTCAAGGTCTTCTGTGGTCTTATTCTGTATAGATGGCCTTCATGTTCTTCGTTGGATGTTCCTGTTCCTCTTTCTCCTATTCCAGCTCTGGTTCCTGGTCTCCCTGCTCCTCGTTGGAACTCCATCATGATTCTTGTTCTGTGTTCCTGGTCTCCTGCTGGTTCCTTGTCATGTCTTCTGAATCTTTGTCTCATCTGAGCCTTCAATCAAGATCCTGATGTTCCAGTCTTCATTCCAAGGTCAGCCTTTTGGATTTTCCCTCATTTTTCCTCCAGGCATGCCAGCGTTGTGGTCCATGACTAGCCATGGGTGAATGTGTAGGGCACTTCCTTCACAGGGCCTGTTTCCAAGTCCATCTTTGCTAGATCATCCTCAGAGTACATCCTTGTTTTTAAAGTTCCAAGTTCCAAATTTCAAGTGAAGTCTTGAGTTCCTGTTCATGTTCCAAGTTCTGGGCTCATGGAGCTTGTCCAGCCAGCGGATCTCCATGTTCCTCATTCCAAGCCTTGTTCCTCATTCCAAGTGATGTCCTGATGCCTGTCCTTCTCTGAGTCTCAGTTCTGAGCCTGTCCCACTCCCCCATGGTCCATGATCAGCCTGTGGCAGGTTGTGAAGGTCACGCAGTGGGACAGCATGGTCCACATCCAGCCCACGTGGGGCTGTGTAAGGCACACTGAGGTGCAGTGCCTTGGGAAACTGGACTCCTCCTATTCCTGAATTTCTGCCTCATGTTCCAAGTCTCCTGAGTCCCAGTCTCAAGTTCCAGGTCTCCTGAGTCTCTGTCTCATGTTCCAAGTCTTCCTGTGTCTCTGTCTCAAGTTCCAAGACTTCCAAGTTTCTGTCTTAAGTTCCTAGTCTTCAGAGTCTCTCGAGTCTTTGTCAGAGTTCCATGCCTTGTCATGTCCTGTCCTTGGCCTTCATCTGTCTTGACACACAAACTGTTCCCAAAGACCAGGTCAAAAGGGATATCAAATGTATGGAGGGCTACCCCAGACCAGAATTGCGTTGTTGGGTCTCACTTTGTGCATTTAGGCTCAGCTGAGGTCTGAATGTACTATGTTCCAGGTTACAAGTGCCAAGCTACATTCCAAGTTCCAAGCCTAGCCCATGCCAGAATTGCTCGCCTCCCATGGTGCCTTCCTTGGAATCTTGCCCTGATGTTGAGCTGTGATTCAAGGGCTCACTCTTCTCGAGCAAGTGAACGCATTCCCCACGCTCACAATAAGAGGCTGATGAGGAAAAAAGCAACATTGCTTAATAAATATGTATATTTGGTTTCACTGTGGACTGACCTGGAAAAGGACCACATAAAATGAACACAAATAAGATTGGAAATGAGGTAAACCTCAATCAATTTTCAGAACAACATGTTCTTGAGGAGTTAACTAAACCTAAAGTAGATAAGGTGGTGGCGCCAGATGGGATATATCCAAGGGTACTAAGGGAACTAAGAGATGTCCAGGCAGCTCCACTGGCTGACATTTTCAATGATTCTGTAAAGTTTGGAATAGTCCTAGAGGAGTGGAAAAGGGTAAATGTGGTTCCTATTCATAAAAATGGAAGTAAGGAGAAGACTGGAAACTACAGACTGGTTAGTCTGCACTCTGTAGTAAACAAACTAATGGAATCGCTGCTAAAACATAGGATAATGCAATTTGTGGAATCCAGTGTGTTTCAAGGTCTAAGACAACGTGGTTTTACCAGAGGTAAATCTTGTCAGATGAATTTGATCAATTGATTGGTGACCAGAGAGGTGGATCTAGGGAGAGCTATAGACATAATGTACTTGGAATTCAGCAAGGCCTTTGACACAGTTCCGCACAGAAGAATTATAAATAAATTGAGCACCATTGGTATAATTCTAGAATGACAGACTGGGTTATAAACTGACTGAGTGGGAGGCAACAAAGGGCAGTAGATATTTCTCTGAGGATGGAGTTGTTACTAGCAATGTGCCTCAGGCATCTTGTGAGTGATATAAAGGAAGAAGTGTCTGGAAAATTGCAGAGTAATGCATTTAGGATGAAGGAACCAAGGGAAACATATAGTATTGGAGGTGAACTTCTTCTAAGCACAAAGGAAGAATGGGATCTGGAGGTATTTGAATCTGATGATCTAAAAGTGGTCAAATTGGTGGATAAAATGATGGTAAAAGCCAAAAAGATGCTTAGCTACATAGGGCGAGAAATGGTCAGCAGGAAAAGGGAGGAAATATTGTGTCCTGTATAGGTCCCTTGTGAAACTTCACTTGGAATATTTTGTATAATTCTGGAGACCACACATTCAAAAGGATATTGACAGGATGGGGTCAGTCCAAAGGGTGGCTATTAAAATTGTCAGTGGTCTTCATTCTAAGCATATGGGGATAGACATAAAGATCTAAACATATACCCTAGAAGAAAAGAGAGATAGGGAAGATATGATAGAGACATTCGAACAAGAGTTGAGCTTCTTTCAATGAAAAGGAGGCTCTAGAACAAGGGGTCATGCGATTAGGTTGAAATGGGAAAGTCTCAGGAATAATCTTAGAAAATATTTATTTTCAGAGAGGGTGGTGGATGTGTAGAACTGCCTCCCAGTGGAGGTTGTGGAGACAAAACAGTATGATTAGATAAATACAGGGGATCATAAGAAATTGCCATGCTGGGTCAGACCAAGGAACCATCAAGCCCAGCATCCTGTTTCCAACAGAGGCCAAACCAGGCCACAAGAACCTGGCAATTACCCAAACACTAAGAAGATCCCATGCCACTGATGCAATTAATAGCAGTGGCTATTCCCTAAGTAAACTTGATTAATAACAATTAATGGACTTCTCCAAGAACCTATCCAAACCTTTTTTGAACCCAGCTACACTAACTGCACTAACCACATCCTCTGGCAACAAATTCCAGAGTTTAATTGTGCATTGGGTGAAAAATAATTTTCTCCGATTAGTCTTAAATATGCTACTTGCTAATTTCCTGGAATGCCCCCTAGTCCTTCTATTATTTGAAAATGTAAATAACCGATTCACATCTACTCGTTCAAGACCTCTCATGATCTTATGATCTCTAAGGAAGTGATGGGAAATATTAGGGATGTGCATTTGTTTGTGACAAAATAGAAAATATAGACAATATTTCCTATTTCGTTGTGGTTCGGGGGGGCCCCCGAAACAATAGGAAAACCCACACAATTTCATGTGGTTTTCTTATCATTTCTGGGGGGGTGGGGGGAGAAAGGGAACTAAAAAAAACAAAACCCCAAATCCACCCCAACCCTTCAGATTTAATTAATTAAAAACCCCCACCCTCCCGATCCCCCCAAAAATTGCCTAAAGTCCCTGGTGGTCCAGGGGGGATCCCGGAAGCGATCTCCCGCTCGGGCCATCAGCTGCCAGTAAAAATGGCGTGGGCCATCCATTGCTCCTACCATGTGACAAGGGCCGGCCAATGGCACCAATAGCCCCTGTCACATGATATGGGCAATGGGCCACCTGTGCCATTTTGTTTACTGGCAGCTGATGGCCTGAGAGTGGGAGATCGCTCCTGGGACCCCACTGGACCATCAGGGACTTTAGGCAAGTTTTTTGGGGATCAGGAGGGTGGGGGGATTGTAATTAATTAAATCTGAAGGGTTGGAGTGTTTTGTTATGTTTTTCGGTTCAAGACAGCTGAAAAAAATTCGGTCCAAACCACGTGAAACAAAATTTCCTGCGGCGGGCTGATAACGAACCGAAATACTTCTCTAGGAAACATATTGCTAAATTAATTGGATGGATGGGCAGACTGGATGGGCCATATGGTCTTTTTTTGCATTCATGTTTCTATGTTTCAATGACCGTCAGTCTCATTTTACCTAGAAAGCTTGTGAACTACATTAAATAATTCCTTATTAATACATTCCACAGATTCAATACATTAAAAAAATATGTTGATAGCTACTGTAATGGAAGTTAGGGATTGATATGCATCAGAAATTCAATCTGATAATGCCCGTCAGTACTGTAAGTACTATATAGTCATGTCAGGAGAAGGGAGATAGTGATTTTCAGTAGGGATGTGTGAAGAACTTTATAATAAACTGATGTATTAATTTGATAATCCCAAGGATAACTGTGTATCTGTCAGATCAGTTCATTGAACCTCTTTTAAAAACAAACAATGCAGGCAAAATCCTTGGTGATATGTGGACATTTGAAATAGATTGAACTAACTTTAATCTGTGTAGATCCATTTTGGATTTCTTCAGATATGTAAGTGATCTCCCTAAAATCTGTGCATTCTGTCAAACACAGAACAGGCTGAAATCTTTTTCGTTCAGTTCTGACTTTACAAAGTGAGCATATCTCTAATTGTCACAGATACTATACTCCTGATCTTGGGGATACAATTTAAAGTTATCTGTATTATTAGTAAGTTTTCTCAATTAATCATAAATTTACCATAAAGTTAAAATAAAATTAAACAGAGCTTCTAGAGAGGAGTATTTAAGATCTGTGTTCAGGACTAGGTTTGAGGGAGTGGTAATAGGAATGGGGAATCAAACATAACAATGGCTTTTGAAAGTGATTCTATTCTTTTCCACTCAGGCTGGTAAACTTAAAAAGTCTTATTTTATTGCTCTTTTATTATGAGCTGGAACAATAACATTTTGGCCTGTGGCCTCAAATATGTACAACCCAAAAGATGCAATGTAGACAGAAAAACCGAGTAAGATTATAAAAGGTCAGGTTGAATTGATCCATGTAGGTTACATCATTCTAGATACAAAACATACCCCTCACTGAATGAGACCTCAGAAAATAACCCATGGCTTACACAATGTAAAAATCAATATTGTGAAAAAGCTAAGATATAAAAATTATTTTAGTGGTAGCATTATAGAGTTAGTAAAAGAAAATAGACTGTAGTATGGTTTGTTCATGCTTTAATATTCTTTAGATCATTGATCATAGATCCACCAAGATTGCTCAGTAATTTATTGGAAACTGCAAACTTTTAGAAATGCCTTCTGTATACCTACATGCCCATCCATAAACAAATGAGCTCTGTATTCATATTTTATTGTCCTTTTCCTTCCCTGGTATTCTTCAATGTTCAGCTTCATTCTTGTATATCCTAGTGACACAAAATGTCTACCAATATATTTTGGGAAAAAGCAAAAGATTGACAATTTCTTAATATTTGAAATGTTCTCTGAAATAAAAACTGGATGCACTAAATTGCAGGGTTTAACCTTAGTATTAATTAGGGGTGGGCATTTGGGAGAAAAGAAATAGGAAATTTGCTGAAATTTCCTATTGCATTTCATTTCATTATCAAAGCAAAATGATTAATAATCAGCCAAAGTTTTCTTGGTTTTCATATTTCGTTTTGAAAACAAAATTGATTGGTCAGGCCTAGGTTCAGCCAGAAGCCTGATAAGAATAGACAAAGACCCAAAGCAAGTGTCTCGGCCTATCACCAGAGTACAACGCCGGGGCCTGGGACTAGGCATAGGCCTGAAGCCGGGGCCTTGACTAAGTATAGACCACAGCTTGAATCACAAACCATAGTTTAGGCCTGAGTGGGATGCCAGGGTCTCGGTTGAGGCCCAAGCTTAACACCAGGTCCTTGAATGAGACCCCCAAAATATAAAAAAGCTTACCTGCTCTGAGGATCCATCATTGACATTCAGGCCAAGGCCTGATGTCTGGGCCTCGGCCTTGGCTCAACACCATGACCAGGTCTGGAGACAGGGTTCTGATGCCAGGATCTCGGCCTGGACCCAGCCCAATGCCATGACCTAACTCAGAGGCTGGGTCCTTATGAATGATCCTCAGCCTAGGCCAGGGCCCAGACTCAGACCTGATGCTACAACTCAGTCTGGGTCATCATGCTGGGGCCTTGGCCCAGATCCAGGGCTGACACTGGTTCCCAATGCATGGGCCGGGGTATAAGCTGGTGGACTGGCCCAAGCCTAATGCCGCAACCCTGTCCAGAAACTGGGTGCCAATGCAGAAATCTTGACATGGACCCAGGCTTGTTGCCAGAACCTGATCCAGAATCTGGGTTCCAACACTTGGGCATTGGCCTAGGCCAGGCCTGGGCCCAGGCCCAAGGCAGCAACCTGGTCAGGGTACTAATGCCGGGGGATTCAAGGCCCAATGGGGGAATCTAACACAGAGGCAGGGTCTCAAAAATTGAGCCTCAGCCCAGGGTCAGACCCAGGCCTTGGAGTCCAGACCATAGAGTGCTCCTCTTCCATCTTCTGTTCTTTGGCTCTTGAAGCAATCTGAGGCCGGCGCATTTACCTCAGCAGATGGCACCATTTGATATACGGCATTGTATGGCATTACTATACATTGAAATGTGCTGTCCACTATGTTGAAATCTATAGAATTAATTAACTTCAGTATGACCAAAGAGGACTGCAAAAGTTCTCTTCAAGAGCTAAAGAAAAGAGGATAGAAGCAGAGGGCTCCAAGACATGGGCTCCAAGGCCTGGGCCTGACTCTGGGCTGAGGCCCAAGTTTCTGGTCCCAGCCTCTAGGTTGGGTCCAGGCATCAGGCCTGGGTCTGGACTGAGGTCCCAGCATAGTAACCCTGTCTCTGGACTGGATCATGGCATCAGGCTAAGGCTCAGGCATCAGAACTGGGACTAGGCTGAGGCCTTGGCACTGGCATGTGGTCTCTGAACTGGGTCATGGCCTCGGGCCTTGGCTGGGCCCCTGTCCTAGGCTGAGGCATAGATGTTGGGACCCCGCCTCCAAATTCGGTCCCACCATCAGACCTAGGCCAAGGTTCTGGTATCAGGCTCCTATCTCCATACTGGGTTGTGGTGTTGGGGCTGGGACTGGGCCAAGGTTCCAGCACTGGGACCTAGTCTCAGGATCAAGTTTCAGCACTGGGCCTTGACCCAGGATCAAGCCTAGGTCCAGGTCTGGTGTCTGGACCCAGCCTCCAGTTTGGATATTGGCATTGGGCCTGGGTCCACTTCAATGCCCCAGTATCAGGACCCAGTCTCTGGACTGGGTTGTGATGTCACGCCTTGGCTCAGCCTAGGCTGAGGCCCAGGCATCAGGTCCAGGTCTTAAAGCCTGTGCCTTGCATAGGGCATGGCTGAGGTTTTGATGACCTAATGTAGCCTAGGCCTATGCAGGGCCAATGCTTCAGCCTGGGCCTAGCCATCATGAATATCTTGACACTTAGGTTCAGGCTGAAGCCTTGACCATGCATAGGCCTAGGCCATGTTAGGTCTCTGCAATTTGGGCCTATGCACTATGCAAGGTCCAGGCTTCAGCCTGGGCCAAGGGCTTGGAGTCAGATCTCCCCTGGACAGGGTGTGACCCAGGGAAGATCCTGCCCTATCATTTTTTAGGGTAGGAGGGATGGCTGCGGGACATTGGAGGCTTCTGGAGGCCCTATTGTTTTTTAAATGTTTATTTCAATTTTTAATGAAACAAAATAAACATTTGATAAAAAGAAATTCATGGAAAGTCAAACCCTCGAAAATGAATTGATAAATGAAACACACATTTTTCTTCTTCCCACCCCTAATATCAATGTCATTTAACATAAATCCAGAGGAAACTATAAGCAGAGCTGACTCTAGAGCAAATGATGCCCTGGGTGAAATGCACCCCCACCACCTGATGACATCATCCTCTATGTTGGGGCTCTCTTCAGCCTCCCTTTGACCCACTTCAAATCAAATACCCCTCACATCCTTAATAACAGCTTTCCCAGCCCCAAGGACTCCCTACATACACAAAACATTCCCTGGTAGTCCAGTAGCCCCCCCCCCCCCCCCACTCCCCTCTTACCTAAAAAGAGACTCTCTGGTTGTCTAGAGGCAGAAATGGCATCAACCAGCCTACAGATATGGGGCACTCTGGGCCACCACTAGACAAACAGTTAAGTTCTGGAATTTGTTGTCAGAGGATGTGGTTAGTGCAGTTAGCGTAACTGGGTTTAAAAAAGGTTTAGAAAGGTTCTTGGAGGAGAGGTCTATTGATTGCTATTGATCGAGATGACTTGAGGAATAACTACTGCTATTGCTGGTAGCATGGGATCTACCTAGTGTTTGGGTACTTGCCAGGTACTTGTAGCCTGGATTGGCCACTTGTTGGAAACAGGATGCTGGGCTTGATGGACCCTTGGTCTGACCCAGGATGGCAATTTCTTATGTTCTTAACAGGGAATCTTCTTTTAGGTAAAAAAAAGTAGTCCTGGGAACAGGAGGGAATCTGCACATAGCCATGACAGGACTCTCTTTGGACATGGCATGATGGGATCAGCCGACATACAAGTCTGTACTCTCTTCAACTGCTGCCAGATTGCATCCACCACTGTCACACCAGGACTCTTCAGCTGTGGAGGGATGCTATCCACTGAGGCCACGCTGAGACTATCTTATTCCACTGTGGCCATGCCAGGACTCACTTTCGCTGTGTTGGAATGGGTCATTCTGGTTGTGCTCATGGCATACTTGCTCAGCTCACAGAGTCCCAAGTGATTGCATAACTCACGTTATCCAAACACCAGTTCTGACTGTAAATTTTAATCAATACATGTGATTTACTATGGATCCCAGTATGTTAGTGTTCACACTAGATAAAAGAATATGCTGCTTTGAAAGCAAAACATACAAGTGGAAATTTTTAAATAAATATTCATGCCAATCATAGGAAGGATAACTTTCAAAGAATTCTCTGCGGCCCTTTATATGTAAATATATGGGGCCACACAGATGTATGTTTGTATTTTAAAATCTGAGTGCATACATCTGTGTAAATTATAAAATACATTTATATATAAAAGAAAATATTTGCATATATAATAGTTTTTCATGCAAATGTTTTTGCAAACAATAAATGACTGCATGGACATATATATGAGCGAATGATAATCATATGGACGCATGGTTTTCTGTAGCATATACAAGCTTCCAGTACTTCTGGTATAGGTTTACTACAAGATAGCTTCCACCCCTCCCCCCCTCTGCCGGCAAGGTAGCCTAATTTTACCACTAGGGAAGTCAATAATCTAGCGTTCCTAATGGTGAGTAATGAGGCACACCTCTTTTCCATTTTGGGGATGTGAATAAAAAAATGCATGATCAAGCAGGTCTGAAGGGAGTGGCAGAGCCATTATAATCAACTGGCTTCCTACCCCTGAGGGGAAGTACCTTGTGGGAATTAGGAATGTGGATAGGAGTAGGGAGGTGAGGAAGGGCAATAAATAGTGTTAGGAATGGGTGGGGGGTAATACGAGTGTGGGGACATAGCAGGGACTGTAAGGGTGAATGGACACAATAGGAAGTGGATGAGTGGGTAGGGGGTGTTAAGGGTTGTAGGTAGGGGTGTTCGGGGTGAGTTAGAGATCAATTGGAAGGACAATTGTCAGCTTGTTGTAGGATACGATGCAATAGGAATACATGGATGCTGAAAATGTTTGTATTACATTAATGGTATGAGCTGTGTACATGATTAGCAAATGTATAAGCCTGTAAGACTTCCATAAAAGCTATGGAAAAAAAGGGATAAAACTAGACAAAGGACCTAGGTATAGTAAAGATCCAAGTAAACATGGTTCTGGTTTTGTTGTTAGTCTCTACTGCAGATCTGTGTCTGCAGACCAGTGTCTCTTTTTCAATAGGGGACAATAGGGCCAGTTTTACTTGTAAATTTGCATTCTTATGCTGTATAGTGTCTGTTTTCCCAGGTTCATCTCTTTGAATCCATAATGCACCAGAATGAGGTGGCCAAAAGACTGCATTGGCTTGTCAAATCCCTCCTGAATATGGGTCCCTTGTCTGTTTTGTGATTGTCTCTGCTTCATTTTACTTTCTGGTCACCAGATATATCTACCCACAGGGAAAGCAAAGAGCCATGAAATAGACTCATGAATTCATTTGAAAATATTGACACATACCTTTCTTGAGATAACTGATTCAGCTACATTGAACTAACAGCTTTGTATTACTATTTTTCTGTATAAATTGAAGACCTCAAGAAGAAGGCCCATGAGCTGAGACTCAAGGAAGGGGAGTGGATGGACCAGCTGCATGCCTGGCAGGAGGAGCACATAGATAAGTTAATAACATGACCATCAGGGCATGTCAACAATGTGTACCAATTTCCTGCTTCCATCACTGGTTCCACTATTGTCCTACCATTCTACATTGCCCTGTCTCTTCCCATAGAATCAAGAAACCCTCAGGCACAGTTTCTACATCCTTGCCTATCTCCTAACTCACAAGCAGCATTGTCAAGAAGGAGTACTTGCTATGCACTCACTGGTCAAGTTTTGAACTCAAGCTCTTACCTAGGATAATCTATGCTTCCCATCCTACACACACCCATAGACTAGTAACAGTATCTTGGTCCTTGATGGCTTGCAGTCTAGGGTACACTCCAACATAGAGCTAAGCTTGGAGCCCCAATCACTAGTTAGGAATCATGTTTTCAATCTGCTTTACAGCACCTTCCATATCTCGGGGAGCCTATCTATGACCATGCTACCCCTAAAGAATGTGGATGTCCCACTTCTAGAAGCTCTTACCATTGCCTCCAGCCCTCTCACTTATGCAGTACCCTCTAATTGCTTATATTCTCTCCCATCTGTCACTTGGAGGTAGTGATTCTCTGGCTTGACTGTCTAAAGTGGCTATATAATTAATAGGGTTTCTGATGGTATTTGGTGAATCACCTGTTAGATATAACCCAAAGTGAGGGTAGAGAGAGGAAAAGTTGTTCTTATTCCTGCCGGCTCTTCTTAAAGGAAATGAGAGACAGAACCCACCCAGGCAGTCTCCCAGGGATAGAGAGGAAAGACAAAGTCTTGAATAAATCAGATGGAATGCAATTACATTAAAAAAAACAAACTTGAGGAGTTCAGTTTTATTTATAACACTCTGAATTCATTTGCAGAACTAGCAACACATTTGCAATAGCAATTTCAGTACCAATATTTAATGATTTCTCTTTTACTTGTGTAGCTAGCTATAAACCTGACTCAGAAAAGAACTGGTTCTTTTAACAAGATGGAGTACTCATCAGATACGTACTTGATGCAAAAGAAACTTTACTTTCTCTAAAAGTAATTGCTTGACTACTAGTCCTTTAAATAATCTGAATCTTTGTTTTTCAGGTGCTGTGGAGTACACCTGATCTCCTAGGAAAATGGTACGCTTCAAGACTGTTTGTTCTCCTGTTTGCCTTTTTCTATGTTTTTCTTCACTTTTTCTTTTCCTAAATGCTCTCTCTTTCTTGTGAGCTTTGAATCACTCTGTGTGTAATTCTCTTTAAAGCAGAGTTACTATGTGCTGTTTTCTCAGAGTTTTTCTGTTTCTCACTATGATAGTGTCTCAGGTTTTATAGACTACGTATTTGACCTGCTACATGTACAGCTGAATCTGCAGGTCTCACTCTTTGCTTCATTCTCTCCACCAAGGCTAGATGGTATGGCTGGCAGAATGCTGATGGTGGGCAGTGGGCACAGCTTGAGTAGTTAAAGGGGCTCTTTCCCCTGAGTCAATGTGGGGAGCATACTCTCCTGGCCTGCTTCTTTTCCTGTCTAAGCTTTAAATTAAAGAATATTGTCTTTCCATCTATACTGTCACAAATGTTTGCAAAGTTTTGAGTTTCCTTTTCCTGAGGTCTTGTAGCCTTGTTGGACTGGGTTAGCTTAGTAAATAAATAAAAAGATAATTCAGTTTCCATATTCTGGCTAAGGCACAGAGGAATTTATTCAGAGTTCTTTCAAGATCTGTGAGATATAGTCTCACACTCTTTTTCTCCTTCTCTTTTCACACAAACACTTGATCTAGTTATTTACAATCCAGTTTCCAACCAGAGGCTGATATTCTTTAAAAACAGCTATACATAAAGCAGAAATATTGAACATTAGCATCCGCGCTAAAAAAAATGGGCATGGTTAGGGACATTTCTGATCTACCACATTGTATTGGTAAGTTGCGGAACCCATAATATTTAATCATGTCGCGCAACTTGGTATCATGTTGTTCAACACTTTAGCATGTCACACATCATTTTATGCAGTGTGCATCATTTTATCCCTGGCACACTATTTTCTTTGTTTATATATACCACTTTCCTGCAGCTGCCTCTTTGAGGGTATGTCAGGTGTGGGAGAGAGAGAGGGAGGTGAGTTCTTGGAGTTCAGTAGAGTTGAAGTTGGAGTTTGGTAATTTCTGAGTGAGTTACCTGTTTAGTGTAATCTTCTGTTTACCTTTACCTTTATCTTTTATCTTTATCTGTGTATGGAAGTTTTTGTGTGTTTGTCAAGTATGTCTGTTTGTCTTTGTGAGGTGGAAGAGTGGTGATGAAGGAGTGATGATGAGGAGTACGGAGTTGTGGAGATGATAGAGCATGGAAGGTGAAGGTATAAAGGAAAGGCATGGGGAGAGGAGGAGGAGTAGGTATAGGGATAGTAGGAGTAGAGATAGGAAGGAGGGAAGGGACAGGAGGAGGAGGGAGGATTTAGGGGATAGGCAGGTGAGAAGGGCAGGAATAGGATGGTAGGTGGGGCTAGACAGAGAGATCATAGGGGAGAGGTTAGTAGGATAGGTGCAAGGGGGGAAGAAGAGAGGAGAGTGGGGAATGGGAGCAAGAGCAAGAGAAGTGACTCCTTTCCAGAAGTGAAAGTGGAAACCAAAGCTTCTGGCAGCCAGGCAGCAGGTTGGTCTCATCTTCACGCATACAAGTTCAGTGTCAAGGACAATAATATGCTCATCACTAGGGACCTTGACAACTACAGCATGCTGTTTGGAAACCATGAGGTGAAGAAGTCCAGGGAAGCCAATAGTCAGATATGACATACCATCTGTCAGGCCATATCGTGACATAGCAGAATAAAGAGGACTGGAGAGCAGGCGGCTCACTGCTACTGTGCCATCAAGGTCCAGCTGAAGACCAAGGTGGTGAGCCACAATAAGTATCTGCACTAGAAGGGAGAAGGAATCCATTGCCCCATAGACCTGATTCCCATGGAGCAGTGCTTGATTGAACAACTGGGATTGAACATCTTTGAGGGATTAGATGAGACCCTGGACACCATGTGAGCTGGGTCTGGGAAGTTTATCCCATCTGTAAATGTCAAGTCTGCTACAGATGTCCTCATATTTTGGTATACGTTGCTCACATTAATTGATGCAAAGTGCACAGTTATACCACACAGTACTTTGTTTCCACAGCTCTCACCCAGGAACTCACTGGCCTAGCCATGAAGCCCTAGTGATCATACATGAAGTCCTAGGGACCAGCCGTGAAGCCCCTGGGACTAGCAGTGCATCCCCAGGGACTAGAAGCACTGCACCAGCTCTAACTGCGGACTGCTAACTAGAAGCACAGACCCAGTAGAGTGAAGAAGAGGAGGAGCAGCAACAGCAGCTTCTGCCAGAACAGCACATGATACTGGCACCCCTGGGATCACCCCTATCCCTCGATACAAGCCTTAACCTTGCCAGCTTCATGGAGGGGATATCCCTATTGTGGGAGAAAGCTGGCCCATCCCCACCTGCCTCCAGCATGCCACATCACCAGGAGGCTGCAGCAGTCACCCAGCCAGATCAGACCACCAGCCCAGACATGCAATCTTTTGAGCCACAGACAGTACCTAAATTACCACCAACCACACCACCAGTAGCACCAGCAACACCAGAGTAGGCAGTAAACAACATGCTAGACCACATTGAAAGGAGGAATGCAGTCCACCTCCACCATATGGGCAGAGATGGTGCAGTTAAAGAGGGATCATATCTGCCAAACCTAGGCCCTGAAGGTGCAGACAGAAGCCCTTGCACAGGTCCCAACCATCTTTGCTACCTCTATCAACAATCTCACAACAGCAATCAAACAAATCATTCAATGATTGCCAGAGACTCCACTTGTGCCCTCCATATCCTCCCAGCAGTCCCTGCCTAACAGGATGGGCCAGAGGTAGGCCCCTCAAAATATGCTATCCCCAACCAAAAAGCCACACAGAGGAAAAGGCCCATGAGGCCCCAGTTGTAAAGGCAAAAAAAAAAAATGCTATCAAAGATGACTTGCCCAAACAAGCCTGGCTGGTCCTCTGTATAGAGTGCCTGTGCCAGCTAGATGGTAAAAGACTGTTGGGCCTGTCCTCACTACAGAGTTCCTGTGCTGGCTTTTTGATGGAGTTGGTATACTGTCTGCCTGTGTTGCCTTGCTGCTTATTTATTATGCCCTCCGCTATGCTCTGCCCATAGTCCTGCCTCCTTGATGCCGTCTCCAATCATGGTCCTGCTGATGTCACTTCTCATTTCCTGCTGCTGTCTCCATGCTGATGTTACTTTTCATCTCATCCTGCTTCTGCATCTGAGCTGGTATCCCTCCTCATATCATTCTGCTGTTGCCTCCATGCTGCACTCTCTATACCTGGTCCTGCTGCCTCTGTGCTGTACTGTCTGGACCTGGTCCTGCTGCCTGCTATTTGAACTTTGCTGCTGTGGCCCTTAGGCTGTCCCCCTTTGAGTGCACTCTTTCGACATGGACTGTCTGTGTCTTCACTTGACATAGTTGTTCTGGAATCAGCTCTAACATTAGAGCTTTACTATAGTTTTTTGATTCCCATTTCAACTTTCTGGGTTCTTTACAATAATCATGATTTTGTAAGTGGATAAATCATAATACTGTATATGTCTTGTTTCCATTTGTAACAATTTATGTATATATTTCAACTAAATGTGCTGGTCATTTCAGTTACAATGTCATGTGCTATTTGATGTCTTGTTCTTGCAGAATGTGATTACCAAAGATGTTGACTTGCTTTGAATCTAGTGACTATAATTGAAGACAGCAAGAGGATAACAGGAAACTCCTTACTGTGGAGCTTCCCAAGTGGTTCATGTTGCCAGCATATCTTTTACAGATATGTGGGCAAGTAGGTTTCTGTCTTTAAAAAAGAAAACATCAAATAGGGGTCCTGGAAGGCCTCCTGCCACCACCACCCTACCACAGGTATCCATTGGCCCAGACCCCTCACCAACCCATTTATCTGGTGAACATGAAAGTAACTAACATGATTATGCCATTTGCTATCCCCCTTTCCTCCATCCCTGCATTCCCAAAATAATTTTACATTATCTAAACCTCTCCAAACCTCCATAGCCTCTTCTGCAGCTGAAGCTCTTCCAACCAGGCATAACCTCCAATACAAAAACAAATAGGCCCACTCTACGAACTGGGTGAGAGAGCCTCAAGTGCTGGGGATGGGGAGGTGTATACTACAGACAGATATCTGTTAGGATATTGTTGTTTAGAGACTACCTCCAGTACCAAACTGCTGTTCCTGGTGTGCCATGCTTATCCCTACCTGCTAATGAGGTAGTCAGAGTCATTACTCCTCACAGAATATTGTCTACATCTGGCAGCCTGACAGATATCTGTAGGAAGCATATATGCTCACTGATTTGTCCTTGTTACAGACATGGGCTTTTCTAGGCCTCAGTTGCCCCAAAATGCTTGTCTTTCTACATAAAAACACTGAAAGTGCAGAAAATATCATGCCTATCACATAATATCTATGGGAGCTCTTGGCCTAAGCATTTTGTATGGAGGCAGGCTTCTGAAAGAAGATTATTGCTGGCTTATGAGGTCATCAGCTGACATCACCTTCTTTAGCCTTAATGCTATGCACATAGCATGACTGAGAGTCTTTCAATATACCTGCCTTGGTCTCAGTTTCCATAAAGTCCAAAATGCTCAAACAGCACAGGACACCCATCCTATAGGAGAGCAACTCTGCTATGTTGACCACAAATCATGGCAGCCAGGTGTAAAAGCAAGGGCCACAAACCTAAAAGACCTGAACAGTTGTAACTCAGCTTGGAAAAGTACCATTCTGTTAGCTGTGTCATCACAAAATAAACTCTTACCTAAACTTTTCGAAGGTGACTTTCAACAACATGTGAAGACATGACACCATCCTATTTCTAATCCAGCCTTCAGAGAGTCAGACCAGCATCCTTGTATAGCCTCCCTGAGCAGCTAACATAACCAACAGGAAAGTGCAATGGCCAAAGTCCTCACCATCTGTACATAAGAGTTGACTATTTACATATCTAGGTGTAGCAGGGCCAGGTTGTGTACCGTCATATGCAACCCTATGACATATGCAATCCCTTGTGAGAAGTTTGGCATGTGCTTCCAAAAGGCTGTAAGTGAAGTTCTGTTAGGTTAGCACTCTAATGTCAGCATTGCTTCAGAAACAGCTGAGGCAATGCTGACAGATTGCTGATAGCTGCAACTTTGCAGGACCTTGTGACACTGTGCATCTGATGTACATATGGATATATTCAGATGCACTTGGATTTCAGCTAGGGAATCTGGTTGTAATATGACAAGTCTTTGATTGATGATTGTAACTGTCAACTTGAAGCTTCAACTTGTGCCTTGAAGCAGCTGAGCTGCTTGTGATTTCCATGACTTATAGAACACTTGGCTCCATGTCCCAGGCCCTGCTAGAATTCCATCATACCTATCTCACTACCTCGCACACATGTGAGGGCTAGGACAGGGTCAAAGGCATAGCCGAGGAAAGCAAGAAGATGCAAACTATGGCAAACTATGAATACTGTGTTGGCAGTCCTGTACAAACGCTATGGTGGACGTGACCTTTTTGAAGTTACAATCACTATGAACATATTAGACCAGTCATATCTCTTTCGTGTTAGGTTTATTTCATGTCCAATTTGTCTATTAGTGTCTATTGAACCTATTTCTCTTTTCTCATGATGTTGCCTAACTGGTCCTAAATGGTTTCTGCTATACACTGACACAGACAGACAAAGAACCTGTGAGTAAAAGAAATATAGAGATGAGACCAGTTCAAACCCCTCATCTGGGCTCTCTTCCATGAAGGGAAGGAGACAAATGGCTGAGGACTAACAGGCAAAGTAGCATTGTATGATGCATTGCCAAAGCTGGCTGCAAGTCTGTGTGATCTCTCCAGCTTCTGCAGGGTGACATGGGGGATCCTCAGGAAGATCTGGAATTAAGTCTACTGGGATACTGTACCATACAGCCAGATTATGGAATACATAGCAGAGCAGCACTATTTCTGCTTCTCTGGGCAGGGCATACATTAAAACTCCCCCCCATCTTGTCCAAACAGTGAAATCTACTTTTGAGAACTCTGAAGGAGCATTCTATGATACAGCTGGTAGACCATAAGTCCACACTATATTTTGTCTCCACCAATGTGTTGGGAGTAGTGATGGTTGTGAGAGGCCAGGTCCTGCAACTGTTTTCTGAATTTCCTGAGGCAAAAAGAGAACAGCTGCATCACTCACATTACCATAACTTTGTGATATTGCTCCAACTTTCAGCATGCTACTGCTCACTAGAAGCTAAGTTTTAGCTTCACATGAACCTTAAAAGGCTATTTACAAACACAAAGTCCATGTCACCTTTAACTGTGACACTATATTGAAAGACATTAATGATGGTATAATCATGCATGTCCCTGGATGTTCTGCAGTATGTCCTCCAGAGATACGCATTTGTCTGACATGACACAGTGAGTAGGATTGGGCCAAAATGCACAGCCCCAGCTTAAATTGAACCATTGTACCTCTGTGATGGTCAAGACAAATTATGGCTGATATCCCGGCTGACAGAGCACTAACAGGGCACACCTGACCTGGAAGTCCCAGCACTGTTGAAACAAAAATGCTTTGGTTGCCAAGTGACATTACAACAGCTCCAAGAGGGAGGATCTGAATAGCCACTTGCTTAAAGTTAACAAGTTGAAAGTCTGTAGTGCTCAGTCACATACAGAGCTTTGTGGCAAGTGCATTGTTTGGGTACGCAACATTAGCAGGCCTCTCCGGCATTGAGAGAGAAACAATGGCCCTGGCTCAATAGCCAGGGCCAAACACCTGGCTATTGAGCCTGGCTCAATAGCCAGGGCCAAGCACCTCCTAGGGAAGTAGGTACTTCCCTAGGAGGTGTTTGAACCTCTCTTGCCTGTTGTTGAGCAGCCCGAAACAGCCAATATCCAAAGACTAGTATACTTCCCCCTAAGATTGTTACTTTAGGAAGACAGGGCAGGGAAGAAAAGTTGTTTTTAGTGGGCCAGCAGGGCTTTGTAGGTGTGTCAGAGAGAAGGCCTCATTTTATCGCATGTGATAATAGCCGCTGTAATAGCCATGATCCTCGATAATGGCCACTATAGCATGATAACAAAATCCCCGCCCCCCCCCTACCACCAAAAGAATAGGTTATGTTTTGTCCCGTATAAAGTCCAGTGTTAGTCTGCATTATTTTACTGCAACATTCAGTAGGAGACCCTCATTTACATAATTTTCTAGTTTTTGCATGCTCATTATAATATTTGCATGCTAATGCATGATGCGATAAACAACACACATTAGACCCCATTTATCACACAATAAGTTCCTAACATGGCTTGTACATGACCCAGAGAGTGTTTACACAACTTTATATTATCACAGAAATTTTAGGTGTGACTAAACACTGCAGCAATGGTCTCTCAATTCCCAATGTTTACTCACACTGGACCAGAATAAACCCAGTTTATTATTTTTTTTTAGGATGTCAATGTATCTCTCTGAGAATAACGCATTTATCCCTTCCTTTGGTTGTGCTGTGTTGTGTCTGATTTACCTTGGTCCCTTTTGCTGCTTCAGTTCTTAAAGGGGGACACAGGTATGTGTTAGATACTTAAATCATCTTAGCTGCTTCAGAGAATTCAGGGCTAAATGTAGACTTTGCTGTCCCAGCACAACATAGAACAAAGTATTAAAATAGTTTGTCCTTTACTTCCGCCTCTTTCCTTAAACAGAGACTCGGATTTGAATAGAACAGGATATGTATCTCCTAAATCTAGTTTCTTCTGATGGATTTTCCTTTTCTCTTTCTTTAAGAGACAAATATGTATGCTTCGATATTTGATCACAATAACTCTTCCCAGTTTTCTTTCCAAGTCCCATTCAGTTCTTTAAGTACTCTATCAAGGGCTGATAAATACACTCATGCTACAGCCACTTTTATTGCAATTAAAAGATAGTTGATCTAACCTGGACCTTATCTTGGCTTTTCTGATTTTTCCACACGTCAGACTCAGACTCTGGTGA
This sequence comes from Rhinatrema bivittatum, assembly GCF_901001135.1. NCBI lineage: Eukaryota > Metazoa > Chordata > Amphibia > Gymnophiona > Rhinatrematidae > Rhinatrema > Rhinatrema bivittatum. The sequence goes on along the minus strand of NC_042620.1, from coordinate 57,192,728 downwards.
TCATTTCCTAAAAGAATGCCTTACCTCTTGAAAATCACTGTACACTAGTCCTCAGCTTGTTGGATACTCTTTCTTCACTCTTCTGCATTCCCCAGAACGTCTATCCTAGACCCCTTCTCCTCAAATTTCCTGTAAGACTTATCTGTGGATATCAGCCTTATGCTACCACTCAATGAATACATCCTGCCCAGTGGGGAGTGCTGCTCTTCCATTGCACATTGACATAATGATTACATTAGGCAAGCTAGGTCTAGTTAGATCTCTGTCATACTGAGCATACTCAGACCAGCTGAAGCCACAGATAGCATGTTTGTAAGGCACTATGACATTTTCCATGGGTAAGTAAAAGGCCACCCTCTTACATAGATATGTTCTTTTTTTGAAATATGAAATAGTGCACAACAGTGATAGGGCTAGATGTCAAAAGCCTCATCAATTTGTCAGGCCTCTCTCTATCCATGCTTGCTGGTGCTTTACAAGTGCTTCATGGTACTGTTCTCAGCCATGGAAAGGTTTAATAAACTGTGGAGTAGTACTAGCAGGAGGAGGAGGAGGTGGAATAGGGATGTCTGAGCAGTTTTTTTTAGCCAAAAAGGAAGGTTCAGTGGCTATGAAAACAAAAGCTCACATAGAATGTATATTGAAATTCTGTATACTTTTCCTTTTAGCAGGGGAGGAGACAGACAAGGACTCTGATGCTTCTGAACCCAGGGGCCTTTGATGGGCAAGGCATCAATCATGGGTGATGCCCATAAGCCCAGATGAGGATACTATTAAGGAGAGATCAACTAATAAGATTCCATTGGCTGATCATTGCCACCTTGTCATGGATAAGGAGGAGGAGGAGGAAATGAAGATTCAGTCTACTCATACCTTGACACACATTCCAGTCATCTAGTGTCATGCAATTGGTGAGAGAGTGGGTGGCCCAGTGGAAGAAGACCTTATCTCAGGAAGAGAAATGGAGGTACAGTTCACTCCAGCAGAGAGGTGCATACTCTAACTGAATGCAGAGTGGTAGAGAAGATAGCAGATATCAGCCATGACATATAGAGCCTAAATATTATGGTACAGGAGGAGATGAAGAATTGCAGCAGGAGCTGAGGAGCGTGTGGGAAGAAATGCATGCCCAGACTGCAGTATGGAGTGACATACTGCAGAGTATGCATTCTGCAAATTGCTGGTAGTATGGAATGTTCCATGGTATATGATGCAGCCCCCACCAGCCTTTGCTGTCCCACCACCTTGCATGGGGCCTCCCCATGCCAGATTTTCACCCACCCTATTGGTAGCAACCCCTCTTGCTCTATGACCATCCATAATGGTTCTGCCTCCTCACGTGTCAATACAACACATACCAATGCCATCTCCAGCAACACCACCACAACAGAGAGAGGCTACCCCTCTCTGAGGTCACAGGTGGGATCCTTACCTTCTGCTGTGATGGGGATGCTTCTTCTAGTGTTTTGGCTGGAGAGGAGAGGCTCACCACTGTTCTCACTCCAATTCCTCTGCAGGCTCACATCTCCTCAATGGAGCAACACAGTCCTACAAGCCCCTCTAGTAGCTATCAACTTCTGCCACTACTTCAAATTTTCATGCCCTCCAAGGACATGGTCAATAGTAGGGATGTGCAGCCGGAAGGTATATGTTGGATTCAGGATATGTATTCGTCGGGGCCCAGAAATGTTGCATTTGGTCAAGGGGGGAAAAGCCCAATCCGTTAATTCGTTGAATTTGGCATTTGTTCCCTTTAAATTTAATTAACTACAACCCCCCACCCTTCTGACCCCCCAAGGCTTGCCAAAAGTCCCTGGTGGTCAAGCGGGGGTCCTGGAGCGATCTCCTGCACTAGGGCTGTCGGCTGCCGGTATTCAAAATGGCACTGATAGCCTTTGACCTTACTATGTCACATGAGGGCAGGAGATGATCCAGGACCCCTGCTGGACCACCAGGGACTTTAGGCAAGTCTTGGGGAGGGTCAGGAGGGTGGGGGGTTTATTCATTCAGGATTCGTGGGGTTTGCCATACTTTTCGCGAACCCACAAATGCAACTAATGGGAATCTATATGATGCGGATTGCGCATTTGTTCACAACGAATGCACATCCCTAGTCAATAGTGATCAGACACTGCTACAGTGGAACATGCAATTGAGACAGGTAAAGGCAGTAGTCCTTCCTCCCAGAAAGAGAGGGCAGCCAAAGAAGCATTAACTGTATAAGTTTTTCTGCATATCTTTCACTCATGTAAATAAATGCAACTTCACCTTTTAAAATGTCTTTGTATCAGAGTGCTCCTTTAAAGCATAGCCTGCTGTTGATTCTGGCTATGTATTTCCTGCAATTATTCCTGACTCAGCTTGTATGCCTCTTCTTCCTCCTCTTTATTCACATTACCTTCTAGTCCCTCTGAAAGGAACAGGTCTCTGGTTTTGGCCAGGTTATGAAGCATGCAGCACACTAGAAAGATCTCACAGATCTTATTGAAGTTGTAAAGAAAGCATCCCCTAGATTTGCCCAGACAGCAGAAACATGTTTTAAACAGGACAAAAGCTTTCCTGATGACTGCCTTAGTCTGCCAGAGGGCCCTGTTGTATTGAACATCTGCAGTGGCCTGGGGGTTAGCTAACAAGATCATGAGCCAAGTTTTCTCCCTGTAGGGGAGAGCACAGAAAAAAGTTATCCTTTAGTCTTGGGCAGAGGAGTAGTTTACTGGTTGGGTTTAGAGCAGTCCTTCTGGATAATGCATCTAACTAGATATGAGGGCAACAAAATGTAACATAGAGGGATAACTCATTAATAGAGATACTTATTTGGATAAGTATTAATATTTGAGACTTATCTGGTTATCTTATGTAGTTGAATAAGTAGCACTTTTTAAGACTTATCCGGCTAAATGACAACACTTATCAAGTTAACTTGAATATCTGTTCATGTGTATTTATTACATATAAGTGAATGTGGCAAGAAAGAACTACACATATTTTATGACCATATGTACGTGCAGATGGGTGTGCACACAAGTCTTTTAAAGTTATCCTCCCTATGTATTCTCTAATTGCCTATCTGAGACATTCTCAAAATGTAAAGTTGAAAGCATGTGGACAGTGACCATTATCTATTGTCATGTATTTTATCACAATTTGACACCAATTATAAGTCGAAAATATGGCACATTGCATATTTTGGCTAATATATTTTTTGCATTTACCACATGAGCACTGATTAAAATGCAAAGAATGAATCAGGAGTCATTCCAGCTTCAATAGTTTGCAGTGGGTGACTATTGTTTATGTTTACTGTATTTGAAATCTTGATGAGTTACAGTTCTTGATAAGTCAAAAGAATCATTTTCTGGCTATGATATAAAGTAGATGTTTGATTGCATTATGACATTTCCATGGGACATATATTTTTTTTAAATATTACATATCTTGCAAGATTAACTGAAAAGTGTATGGGTTATATGTTAAAAAAGTAAACAAAGGTAAGAGGAAAAAGAAAATGAACTCAGGGAACAATACCTGACTAAACTGAGGCAGATGAAGAAAATAATTAGGAAAACATAAGGTCAAGCAGAAGAAAAGATTGCCAAAGAAGTAAAACGAGGTGAAAATATATTTTTTCAGATATATTAGAGAAAGGAGGAAGGCCTGAGGTGATTTAGTGAAATAGAAATGTGACAAGGAGCAATGTGTGGAGAAAGACAAAGAAATAGCAGAAATTTTAAACAAATACTTCAGTTTGGTGTTCACTAAAGAAGACCCAGGAGAAGGACCATTGCTGACTGACAAGACCATGCATGGGAGTGTCATAGATGCAATCCCAATTACAGAAGAGAATATATGGGAATAGCTAGTAAAATAAGTGAAGAAGGCCATGGAGCTAGATGAGGTACATCACAAGATACTAAGGAAGCTCAGAGATGTGCTGGCAGGTCCACTGAAAGAGCTGTTCAGTAGATCCCTGGAAATGGGAGTGGTGATTGTAGAAGAGCAGTTGTGGTCCTGCTTCACAAGAGTGATAGCAGAGAAGATGCTGAACACTACAGGTTGGTTAGCCTCAAATCCATGGTGGGAAAATTAATGGAGACTCTGCTGAAAGAAAGGATAGTGAGTTATTTACAATACAGGGGTTGTTGGACCTGAAGCAGCTTGGGTTCACCAGGGGAAGTTCCTGCCAGACAAATCTGATTGACTTTTTTGATTGGGTGACTAGAGAACTGGATCAAGGAAGAGCACTTGATGTGATTTAATTGAATTTCAGCAAAGCTTTCAATACGGTCCTGCATAGGAGGCTCATGAAGAAAATAAGAAGAATGGGTATAGGCACCAATTTGGTGGACTGGATTATTAGTTGGCTGATGAGAGAATTGTGTTAAGTGAAGTGCCTCAAGGATCAGTTTGGGGACCTGGTTCTGTTCAATATCTTTGATATTGTGGAGGGGTTAGAAGGAAAAGTTTGCAGATGATACTAAGATCTGCCACAAAGGGGAAAACTTGGTTGAGGATTTGACAGCTGCGATTCAATGTCAAGAAGTGCAAAGTCATGCACCTGGAGTACGATAATCCAAAAGAGCTGTATGTGATGGGACCTTGGGGTGATTGTGTCTGGCAATCTGAAGGCAGCAAAACAATCTGACAAGGCAATAGTTAAAGACAGAAAGATGCTGGGCTGCATGTAGAGACTTGAGGTATAATCAACAGGAAAAGGGAAGAGATAAAGCCCTTGTACAGATCCTTGGTGAAGTCTCACCTGAAATACTGGATAGAGACAGGATGGAAATTGTCTAGAGGAAGGCAAACAAAATGGTGTGGAATCTCCATTGGAAGACTTATGACAAGAGACTGAAGGATCTAAATATGTATGCCCTAGAGGAAAGGAGGTGCATGGGAGAAATTATACAGACCTTCAGGTACCAGACAGGTATTAATGATGCTCAAACTTCAAACTGTTTCCATTGGAAATTAAATAGAACTAGGGGTCACAATATAAAGCTCAGGGGGTGGAGGTTGACTCAGAACTAATATCATGAAATATTTCTTTACAGAGAGCATGGTGGATACCTAGAATGCATTTCTAGAAGAGGTGGTGAAGATGAGAGCAGTTAATGAATTCAAAAGGTATGGGACAAACACTGCAGATTCCTAAAGGCTTAAAGAAAGGGATGGTGGTGACCTGCAGGGAGCAGCAGTTACTACCCTTAACAGAATGGGGATAATCTGCACATAATGGCAGTTACTACGCTTAACAGAATGGGGGTAACATGCATGTAATGGCAGTTACTATTAGAGATGTGAATCGTTTTCCATATCGTCTTAACGATAGAAATCGTGTGGCAGGGCAAGAAAATCGTGTTAGGCACGATTTTTTAGTTAAAAAATCGTTAAAAATCGTTTTTTTCCGATTAGTGCGCACTAACTCGAGTTAGTGCGCTAACTGGGAGTTAGTGCGTACTAACTGAAAATGATACAATTTGACACTTTTCAGGTCAGTTAAGGTCAGTTTAGGAATGAATATGTATTCCTATTGGCTGCCCTCTTATTTATTCATGTTACCAAGCTTCCCACTGACAGTATATGGGGGATGGGAAATGGAAACAGTTGGTAGCTTGACAAAACAAGTAATGTGATCAGTCAATGTGACTAGAACTTGTGCCCTAACCCTGATGCCAGGGGTATTGTGATCTTCCTGCACACAGTGCCCTATCCCTATTAATACCAGGAGTGTTGTGATCTTCCTGCACATAGTGCCCTAACCCTGGCACCAGGGGTGTTGTGATCTTCCTGCACACAGTGCCCTATCCCTATTAATACCAGGAGTGTTGTGATCTTCCTGCACACAGTGCCCTAACCCTGGCACCAGGGGTGTTGTGATCTTCCTGCACACAGTGCCCTATCCCTATTAATACCAGGAGTGTTGTGATCTTCCTGCACACAGTGCCCTAACCCTGGCACCAGGGGTGTTGTGATCTTCCTGCACACAGTGCCCTATCCCTATTAATACCAGGAGTGTTGTGATCTTCCTGCACACAGTGCCCTAACCCTGGCACCAGGGTTGTTGTGATCTTCCTGCACACAGTGCCCTATCCCTATTAATACCAGGAGTGTTGTGATCTTCCTGCACACAGTGCCCTAACCCTGGCACCAGGGTTGTTGTGATCTTCCTGCACACAGTGCCCTATCCCTATTAATACCAGGAGTGTTGTGATCTTCCTGCACACAGTGCCCTAACCCTGGCACCAGGGTTGTTGTGATCTTCCTGCACACAGTGCCCTATCCCTATTAATACCAGGAGTGTTGTGATCTTCCTGCACACAGTGCCCTAACCCTGGCACCAGGGGTGTTGTGATCTTCCTGCACACAGTGCCCTATCCCTATTAATACCAGGAGTGTTGTGATCTTCCTGCACACAGTGCCCTATTCCTGATACCGGGGGTGTTGGGATCTTCTTGCACACATCCCGGTATCAGGGATAGGGCACTGCATGCAGGAAGATCACAACACTCCTGGTATCAGGAATAGGGCACTGTGTGCAGGAAGATCACAACACCCCTGGTATTAGGGATAGGGCACTGCGTGCAGGAAGATCACAACACTCCTGGTATTAATAGGGATAGGGCACTGCATGCAGGAAGATCACAACACCCCTGGTATCAGGGATAGGGCACTGTGTGCAGGAAGATCACAATACCCCGGAGGAGTGAGGGTCAGGCAGCTCCCCCCTGTCTGTGAAGCCAGCCTCTCACTAGTAATGCAGGGAGGGAGCTGTCTCAGACTTCACCATCCCCCCCCCCCTCACCCACACACCATTCACTAGCTGGGACATGGGGGAAGTCAGGAGTGAGGGTCAGGCAGCTCCCCCCTGTCTGTGAAGCCAGCCTCTCACTAGTAATGCAGGGAGGGAGCTGTCTCAGACTTCACCATCCTCCCCCCCCTCACCCACACATCATTCACTAGCTGGGACATGGGGGAAGTCAGGAGTGAGGGTCAGGCAGCTCCCCCCTGTCTGTGAAGCCAGCCTCTCACTAGTAATGCAGGGAGGGAGCTGTCTCAGACTTCACCATCCTCCCCCCCCCCTCACCCACACACCATTCACTAGCTGGGACATGGGGGAAGTCAGGAGTGAGGGTCAGGCAGCTCCCCCCTGTCTGTGAAGCCAGCCTCTCACTAGTAATTCAGGGAGGGAGCTGTCTCAGACTTCACCATCCTCCCCCCCCCCCTCACCCACACACCATTCACTAGCTGGGACATGGGGGAAGTCAGGAGTGAGGGTCAGGCAGCTCCCCCCTGTCTGTGAAGCCAGCCTCTCACTAGTAATGCAGGGAGGGAGCTGTCTCAGACTTCCCCATCCTCCCCCCCCCCCCTCACCCACACACCATTCACTAGCTGGGACATGGGGGAAGTCAGGAGTGAGGGTCAGGCAGCTCCCCCCTGTCTGTGAAGCCAACCTCTCACTAGTAATGCAGGGAGGGAGCTGTCTCAGACTTCACCATCCTCCCCCCCCCTCACCCACACACCATTCACTAGCTGGGACATGGGGGAAGTCAGGAGTGAGGGTCAGGCAGCTCTCCCCTGTCTGTGAAGCCAGCCTCTCACTAGTAATGCAGGGAGGGAGCTGTCTCAGACTTCACCATCCTCCCCCCCCTCACCCACACACCATTCACTAGCTGGGACATGGGGGAAGTCAGGAGTGAGGGTCAGGCAGCTCCCCCCTGTCTGTGAAGCCAGCCTCTCACTAGTAATGCAGGGAGGGAGCTGTCTCAGACTGGTATCAGGGATAGGGCACTGAGTGCAGGAAGATCACAACACCCCTGGTATCAGGAATAGGGCACAGGTTCTAGTCATATTGACTGATCACATTACTTTTTTTGTCAACTACCAACAGTTTTCATTTCCCATCCCCCCAACCATCACCTCAGTTGAAACCTTGGAAACATCAATAGATAAGAGGGCAGCCAGCCAATAGGAATACATATTCATTCCTAACTGACCTTTACTGACCTGGATAGTGTCAATAATTTGTATCATTTTCTGTTAGTGTTCCTGAGATTCCATTTCCATTTCCCATCCCCCCAACCATCACCTCAGTGGGAACCTGGTTAACATCAATAGATAAGAGGGCAGCCAGCCAATAGGAACACATATTCATTCCTAACTGACCTTTACTGACCTGGAAAGTGTCAATTTGTATCATTTTCAGTTAGTGCGCACTAACTCGAGTTAGTGCGCACTAATTCCCGTTAGTGCGCACTAACACGATTTAACGATTTTTAACGATAAATCGTTAGAATTTCTATTGTATCGTGTTCTATAATGATTTAAGACGATATTAAATTATCGGACGATAATTTTAATCGTTAAAAAACGATTCACATCCCTAGTTACTATGCTTAACAGAATGCATGGGGTAACCTGCACAGAGTAACAGTTACCACCATAGGCAAATTGCTGCCATTAGTGTGTCATTACTATGCATTTTGTAGTTTAAAAGAGTAAAATAATTAAAATCCTTGTTTTCGTTTCTGTTTATTTTTGTTCATTCTAAAGGAGATATTAGCATTTAAAGAGTTAGTTTGAAAGCTCTTCTGCCTAGCTAATTATGCTGAGCTGAATCTTATTAGAACCTTATGCAGGCATTGCGTGAGACATATACAGCATGAATATAGCAAGACTTGAAGTGTGAAAGTAGGGAAGGGGAATTTTCAAAGCAGAAAGAATAACCAGAATATAGCATGCAAACTTTTTATTCCAAAAACAATATAAAATATGTTTTCTTTCTTTTTTATTTAAAGTTTCCTCCTGCTTATTTAGATTTGTAAATCAAACCTTTACTAGGGCTATAATATTGTATGAAAGAGAATGGTTAGTAGGGATGTGAACAAAAAAAAAAAATTTTTGGTTAGATTTTGCATTTTGTTTCTTTTTCAGTTTGCTTAATATGTTTATTTTTATTTGGTTCATTTGTCCTAGGAAGCAACAAGAGGGGTCTCTTGTTGGGTGGGGGTTGGACCAGGGACTAGGAGATTAAAGAACCAACTATTTTAAACACATTTAAAATACCCAAAAATATTCAGACAAGACCATTTTTGGTACTTTTCAATTCAAATGTGCCATTTATTTAAAATTAATGCACACTGCTAGTGATTAGAGTTATGAGCTGGAAACAATGAGACAAAAAGGTTTGAATACTATTTTTTACCACAGACACTCCTTGTGATATTAGGCAAGTTATTTGTTTGGCATGTGTTCTACACATCATTAATGTTAATTAGGGATATGTGTAGAAAAACTTTTCAGTTCATTTTGTTATTTTGGTTTGTTGGATTCCCTGATTTGTTTTGTTCATTTCAGGCTCCAAAATTGTATTTGATTAATTATGGCATTCATTAATCCCAGAGTACTGAAAAAACTCAAAAAAGAAAAATGAAATTTCAGACCTATTTCAAGTAATTTGTAACCTATTATTAAAATCATCCATTGTACCTGAAGACAGGAAAGTAGCCAATGTAACCTCGATCTATGAAAAGGGCTCCAGAGTGATCCGAGAAACTATAGACTGGTGAGCCTGACTTCAGTGCTGGAAAAAGTTGTGCAAACTATTATAAAGAATAAAATCACAGAGCATATAGATAGACATGATCTAATGGGACACAGCCAACATGGATTTACCCAAGAGAAGTCTTGCCTCACAAATCTGCTATATTTTTTTGAAAGGGTGAATGAGCATGTGGATAAAGGTGAACCAGTAGATGTGGCATATTTGGATTTTCAGAAGGTGTTTGATAAAGTCCCTCATGAGAAGCTTCTAAGAAAACTAAAAAGTAATAGGATAGGAGGAGATGCCCTTTTGTAGATTACAAACTGGTTATAAGACAGGAAACAGAGAGTAGAATTAAATGGTCTGTTTTCACACTGGAAAAAGGAAAACAGTGGAATGCCTCAGGGAACTGTACTTGAACCAATGTTTTTTAATATATTTATAAGTGATCTGGAAAGAGGTATGATAAGTGAGGTGATCAATTTTACAGATGATACAAAATTATTCAGAGTAATTAAATCATAAGTGGATTGTGATAAAATAGAGTAGGACCTTCTGAGACTGGAGGATTGGGTGTCCATATGGCAGATGACATTTAATGTGAACAAGTGCAAGGTGATGCATATGGGGAAAAATAACCCATGCCATAGCTACACGATGTTAGGTTGCATTTTAGGAGTTACCACTCACATTGAAATTATCAGTTAATTTTGCTGTAATGATCAAAAAAGCAAACAATATTAGGAATTATTAGGAAGGGAATGGCAAATAAAATGCAGGCTATATTGCTCCATGATGAGACTGCACCTTGAATACTGTGTGCAATTCTGATCGTCACATCTCAAAGAAGATATAGTTATACTGGAGAAAGTACAGAGAAGGACAACCAAAATGGTAAAGACCATGAAACTGCTCCCCTATGAGGAAAGGCTAAAGAGGTTAGGGCTGTTCATCTTGGAGAAGAGATGGCTGAGGAGAGGGATATGACAGAGTTCTACAAAATCATGAAATGACTTGAACAGGTAACTGTGAAACAGTTTCGGATACTACAAGGTCTAGGGGGCAATCCATTAACTTAGCAAATAGCACATTTTAAATGAATCAGAGAAAATTCTTTTTCAGTCAATGTGAAATTATACTCTGGAATTCATTACTAGAGGATGTGGTTAAGGCAGCTAGTGTATTGGATTTTAAAAGGTTTGGATAAGTTCCTGGAGAAGTCCATAAACTATTAGTCAATAGGAAATAGCCACTACTTGGTACTAGCATTAGTAATAAATAATCTATTTAATGTTTGGGTATTTGCCAGGTACTTATGACTTGCACTGGCCACTATTGGAAACATGCTACTGGGCTTCATAGATCCTTGGTCTGACCCAATATGGCATATCTTATGTTTTCATCCAAGTCATTGAAGGAAGTGATGCATCTTATTTTTGGCTCTAACAGTGAGGGTTTCTATCCAATTTTAATGAAATTTGCAAATAGGCATCAGCAGAAAGAGAGACACTGTTTGGGGCAAAGTAGCACCAAGAGTAGCATGAATAGAACGAAACATTGAGACAGGTAAAGCAGCTCAAACAATGATGAGAACACTCCAAGGCACCATGAAAGGTGGCATGAATACCTCAAGGCACCATCTGAGGGGCATCAACAACAGTGGCATAGACATCTCAAGGCACCACAAGATGAACAAAGCAGCACCAATTTTGTCATGAAAACACAGGGCACCATGATTGGGGAAAAGCAGCCCAAGGATAAGAACATTCAAAGTCACTGTGAGAGGAACAAATGAGCACCAACTGTAATAAGAATAACCCATGGCTCCAAAAGAAGGGCAAAGGACACCAATAATTGTGGCATGAACAGCTTAGGACACTACAAGAGGAGCAATGCAGCACCATAATAAATATCCTGGAGGAGAAGATACACAGTTTCCATCAATAACAGGAATTGATACCATAGTTGCTCTTGAACGCTTTGATGAGAAAAGTGTAAAATCAGCTCAAGTCCTTCACCCAACTGAATCCTTATAGTCTGAACATCTTGTGTGTCCCAAGAGCAAAAGGGAGAATCTTTCTATAGTCCAGTGCTCTGACCTACCAGAAGCAGAAGCTGGTGGCTAGGGTGCAAGAATGGAGGCATCAGAGGCATAAGGACAGTGAGGATGCAGCAGAGAAGAAAGTTGACTCCTAAGTATAACTATCAACTTCAACAGCATCCTAAAAGCTAGAACTCCTTCTCTCCCCCCCCCCCCCCCCCCAACAATATATACCTCTGCCTCCGTCACCTTATGGCCACTACACAATGGGCTCTCCTGCCACAGACCATTCAGCAGTTGGCAAGAGAGACCAGAATCTCCTTCCCCCTCCCAGCAAAGAAGATCCCTTAACAGATTGCAATGATGTAGTATACAGAAGGCCCATCAAGGGCATGGACACAGGGTTTCCTTGAGTTTCTATGTGAGTGGCAATAGTCCTGAATGTATGGCTATACCAAAACAATGATCATGCTTTTTGGCCTCTGTGCCTTGCTGTGTTGTTACCAGTTGCCACTCTTACTGCTGCTGTCTGGCATGCTCCTCCTGCTCTGTTCCTTTCCTAGTTATACTGGGGTTTTCTCTGCTGTAGCAGTCAAAAAAGCAAATAGAATATTAATTATTATTAGGAAAGGAATGGTAAATAAAATGGAGAATGTCATAGTACCATTGCATCGCTCCATGGTACAACTGCATCTTGAGTACTATGTGCTATTCTAGTTACTGCATCTCAAAAATAATATAGCTGCACTGGAAATGGTTCAGAGAAGGGCAACATCATATGTAATGGTGTTCAAATCACATAAGGTGGCTTTTTTGCTATCCACAGTATAGTATTTTTTCTTACGTTCAAGGTCAACACATTCTTATGTTACCACTCTCTGATAGTCCACATAAAATGTTGAAAAGTAACTTCTGGAAAATCATCATTGTTTTAACAAGGAATAAAAAATTGTGGATTTTCACAGGATCTAATATGGCACTGTAGCTCTTTGTCAACATGAGACACTTCCCTCATTCTTATAGAATTTTTTGCCTTTTACCTTGTTATGCCACATGCTGGTCAGAAGAGTAAGTTATCATGATTTATAGTATCAAATGCCAAGGATATGTCAAGTTGTATGAAAAACCCAGACTTGCCATGATTAAGAATAGAATAGAATCCATCCAGTAAAGAGAACAAGGGACTGGGCCTTCTCTGCAGTTACTCCGGAGCTTCTACTTACCAGCCTAATGGACGCCCACATTGTGAGGGGGATCACATTATTGGGAGAATAGTCATTGGGAGATGTGAGTGAAGGAGACTTGCTCACCTCATGACCAGACTCCATACATTTGGTATCCCTAATTGTCAGAGCTTCCCCCCCCCCCATCAACCCAGCTGTAGCCCATGAACTCACCCTGCCTCTGGATGTGTCGCCAGCATATGACGCCAATGTGACAGCTCTCCAGGCAGAGAACAATGGATCAGGTGGAGTGCCTGCACTATTCCCAGGAAACATCACTGAAAGCAATATGGGAAGCTATATGGAAAGCCATAGAAGACCTTGGTCACTCTATTACTGCACAATTTAATCCTATGGTTGCAAAATCCCTAGAGTTGGAGAATCATGTGCAAACAGATTGATAAGTTTAAACAAGAGAGCAGCCTTACCAGAATCCTTGATGAAGGAAAATCTAGTGTTACCTAATAAACAGGAAAATCTTGAGAACTCTCTGAAAGGGAGGAATCTCAAATGTATAAATTTTCCTAGTTTGCTACTAATATCACCTAAAGACCCATTTAAAAGATTTATAGGAGGTATTGAATGTACTTGAAATAGCTGTTTCTCCAATTTCCAAAATATATTATTTGCCTACTTTCAAGAAACATAACAATGTGGATATAGGAACTCAAGCTCTGTGTTGCATTTGTGCCTCTTCTCGCCCCTCGCTCCACCCTCTCTACCTTGGAAGTGACTCCCTTCGGCTCTGACGGACAGATGCAGCCGCGGCTTCTCCCTGCCTCTTGGTCCCGGTGTCCCCAGGCTGGCTTGATGCTACGGATCCGCCATGTTCCTGATGACGTAAAGGGCATGCGGATGCGCTCCAGACTTTGTACCAGCAAGGGCGCGAACCTTGGGGGTGTCCCCCCATAGTGACATCATCCATTCTCACTTTAAAAGGTCTTTGTTTGTTAACCTCTAACGAGTTAGCAAGGAACTCCAACAGGACTTGCTTCAGCAGTCCACGCTACTTGCAACAATGATCCGAGTCAGCCAGGGGAATCCTTCTCCACTGCTCGGCCTTTTCAAACTTACCAAGAGTACCCGTTCTCTGTTCTTGATTTCAGATTGCTAAGACGGGATCTGGTACTCGCTCCTCGAGGGCCTACATCCCTGAATACTCAGAAGACTCCTCATTGCCTGGAAGCGATCGCGGACTTGAACATAGTGAGTTCTATTGTACATAGGAATCGGTACTCACTCCACGAGGGCCTACATTCCTATAGCTCTGAAGACTCCCTTCTGTCCAAGACATTATCGCAGGTACGGAGATCAAGAGTTACATTGGCAAGATAACAGATAGGAACTGGTACTCGCTCCACAAGGGCCCATGTTCCTAGAATCCTTTAGACTCTCTTCTACTCTAGAAGCCATTTCATATACAGTTATTGTGAGTTCTTATTACAGACTGTTTATTGAAACCAGTGCTTGCCTATGGCTCCTGTTCCTAAATGTACTGAAGACTATCTGTGGCATAGAGACCATTGCAGACATCTACTATTGTGAGTGTACCATCTCGTATCCAGCATACCCTGTCTACTCACTACTTCTAGTCTCTCTCTACAGCTCAGCAACCCAGAGATTATATTCCAGTATCAGAAGGACTTCAGCCCTGCCAGACATATCGATTCACTATTGCCACCACTTGTGATCCAGCTTCCAGTCTAATAAAGAACTATTTGTGTTTATTTCATATTCTAGCCTAGCCGGTGGTTCCTCTCAGGATCTCCTCCTGGGGGCGCTGTCATCTGCCATCGGCCCAGGGATTCACCATTTCCTCCAAGTAGTCATTCCTTACACTACTATCACTCTGTGGGAGCCAGCCACTACAGACCACTAACACCGCTTACGGAAGTATTATATAGATAGCTAACTTCTCTTTCTATTGGACTTGCTAACAGCCTATATATAACAGATTGCTATTCCGTAGCGGAGGCATGATAGATTGCTATCTCAGTAGTGAAGTACAATATACCTATTGTTAGCTCCTCTCCTCAGAAGAGTATCATTGAACAGATTGCCAACTCCTCTTCCCTGAGAGAGTTGATCCATACAGATTGCTACCTCCTTTCCTTACAGGAGCATCTAACAGCAGTTTGCTAACAGATCTACAGATAGCTAACTCCTCCCCTCTGGAGGAGCAGATCATGACAGATTGCTACTCCTCCCCCTTTCAGGAGAAACACAGAACAGATTGCAAACTCCACCCTCCTGGCGGGATGAGCGATAACAGATTGCTAACTCCTTCCCTCTGGAGGAGAAGAGCGATAACACTCTGATACATTCTGATTCAAATAATTTCAATATTTCCACATTTCTCGAGACATTGGATACTGAATTAGCAAGTTCTGCAATATTGCTTGTCTCCTTTATACTTGAACCAGAGATTGGGTATTGAAGATGTTTTTCAACAGCGCACCAAGGTCGTCTTAGGCTGTAAGGTTAAGGTCTTTCTGGATTCCTCAAGGCAATCTCAGAAGAGGAAACAATTTCTTGTTATGCAACCCAGAATTATACAAATAAGTGCTTCCTTTTTCCTTAAATATCCTTGCAAATGCCTTGTTAAATATAAAGATATTTCATATATCTTTTTTCAGCCTTCTCAATTGACTCATTTCCTTAGTGATAAACATGTACATGATGACCATTCTACTGAGTCTTTTCCTTCTTGTGTTGTTCTTTCTCTTGATTAGATAGCAAGGAATTGGTTGTGTATTAGATTTATGATCTCCTTGACAGATTTTTCATTTTCTTGTAAACATTTTTCCTGAATGATTAGTATTGGATCTCTTCTTTGAGCACATGGGTTTAATTGGGTATGTTTATTTTCCTGTCTTCTTTTGCAATTTATACTTTTTGTCATATCATATATTCCTGTTTTTCATTTTTCAAGTGTATTCTTGTAAAATATTATATAAAAATGCATAAATAAAAAGAAAAAGACTGTATGTCAACAGCATAGATATAAAATAGCAGCCCCAATGACTTTAATACAGTACACAAAGGATACAAATAAAGGTTAAACAAAACTGATAAAAATGAGGACCCCTGGGGGACACTACAGTTTAGATCAAACAATCTGAGTAAGATTTCCCTCTAACAACTTGCTGCTCTGTATTATTCAGAAAATATCAAAACCATGAGAGAACCAAGCCCCTCATTCTGACCTGCCAAAAATAAAAGAGTAATTTATCATGATTGATAGTATCAAATGCCAAGGATATGTCAAGTTGTATGAAAAACCCAGACTTGCCCTGATGAATAGAATAGAATCCATCCAATAAAGAGAGCAAAAGCAGCTCTGTACTGTGTGCATTCTAAAACCCAGACTGTTGTTCATTAAGAACATTATCAATCTCTAGCACTCTTCTAATTGTCATAGAGCACATTTTTCCAGGATTTTGCCCAGTGTAGTTGAATTAGAGATCAATCTATAATTGACTAATTAATAAAGCAAAAGCACATAATTTTTTAGTGTAGGTTATAATGTAGCCAACTTTAATAGCTTAGGTACCATTCCCTTAGATAGAGATGTTCTTTTACTATAAAAAATATATATTTATAAGCTCTCATGATGGCCTTTAAATAATGACTAAATGGACTGTACTTTATTTTTAAAATATTAAACCATGTATTCAAAACTGGGTGAAAAAACAGTGTGTATCTGGTTCAGCCATTAAATTCCTATCACAAATAATTTATGTTGTGAGTTAAGAGATTTTTTAATTCTAGGGGTGATAAAATCACATTTTCGCTCTGAACAACACTTTTTATATGCATGTAATCTTTCTAAATATCGTTGTTCAATTTCAGCATCAGATGTTCTTCTCCATTTTCTTTCCCACTGTCTCAAGATTTTCCTTTTCTCTTTTAACTCCTTAGTAAATCACACAGCCTGTTTAAAAATGCATCTCTTTGTTATTAACCTGAGAGGGGCAAGCATGTTATAAGTGGATTATAAAGTAGAGTTCCACATTTTGATAATATGAACCAAACTAAAACATTTATCATGATCTACATTAAATAACTGATATACCTTAAGGTTCCACATATTCTTTAAAGTGTCTAGATCAATAGCTTGCCTTGCCTTCTTAACAGAGTTAACTGCACATGAAAACTGAGCTTCACAATTGTCCATATGATAGGAAATAAATAATGGTCTGTCCAGGTGGGCATCTTAATTAACTTTTAAATGAGAAGATGACTCAACCATTTTTCTTGACAAAATATAAGATCTAATAGGTGCCCGACTTTATGAGAGGGATCTTAAGAACATAAGAACATAAGAAAATGCCATACTGGGTCAGACAAAGGGTCCATCAAGCCCAGCATCCTGTTTCCAACAGTGGCCAATCCAGGCCATTAGAACCTGGCAAGTACTCAAAAACTAAGTCTATTCCATGTTACCATTGCTAATGGCAGTGGCTATTCTCTAAGTGAACTTAATAGCAGGTAATGGACTTCCCCTCCAAGAACTTATCCAATCCTTTTTTAAACACTGCTATACTAACTGCACTAACCACATCTTCTGGCAACAAATTCCAGAGTTTGTGCGTTGAGTAAAAAAGAACTTTCTCCAATTAGTTTTAAATGTGCCCCATGCTAACTTCATGGAGTGCCCCCCTAGTCTTTCTACTATCCGAAAGAGTAAATAACCGATTCACATCTACCCATTCTAGACCTCTCATAATTTTAAACATCTCTATAATATCCCCCCTCAGCCATCTCTTCTCCAAGCTGAAAAGTCCTAACCTCTTTAGTCTTTCCTCATAGGGGAGCTGTTCCATTCCCCTTATCATTTTGGTAGCCCTTCTCTGTACCTTCTCCATCGCAATTATATCTTTTTTGAGATGCGGCGACCAGTAGGGATGTGAATCATTTTTTGACGATTTAAAATATTGTCCGATATATTTTAAATTGTCAAAAATCGTTAGAGGTGCGATACAATAGGAATTCCCCCGATTTATCATAAAAAATCGTAAATCGGGGGAGGGGGAGGGGAAGGGGGAGGGCAGGAAAACCGGCACACTAAAACAACCCTAAAACCCACTCGACCCTTTAAAATAGATCCCCCACCCTCCCAAACCCCCCCCCAAAATGTTATAAATTACCTGGGGTCCAGTGGGGGGGTCCCGGTGTGATCTTCCACTCTCGGGCCACGGCTGCGTTAATAGAAATGGCACCGGCGCCATTTTGGTTACTGTCCCCCGACGTCACGAGCGCAGGAGATCGCTCCCGGACCCCCGCTGGACCCCCAGAGACTTTTGGCCAGCTTGGGGGGGGCTCCTGACCCCCACAAGACTTGCCAAAAGTCCAGCGGGGGTCCGGGAGCGACCTCCTGCACTCGGACCGTATTGCAAAATGGCGCCGGCCTTATGGCCGTATTGCCGTATTGCAAAATGGCGCCGGCTGTATGGCCGTATGGCCGGTGCCATTTTGCAATACGGCAATACGGCCCGAGTGCAGGAGGTCGCTCCCGGACCCCCGCTGGACTTTTGGCAAGTCTTGTGGGGGTCAGGAGGCCCCCCCCAAGCTGGCCAAAAGTCCCTGGGGGTCCAGCGGGGGTCCAGGAGTGATCTCCTGCGCTCGTGACGTCGGGGGACAGGAACCAAAATGGCGCCGGCGCTACCTTTGCCCTGTCATATGACAGGGCAAAGGTAGCACCGGTTCCATTTCTATTAACGCAGCCGTGGCCTGAGAGTGGAAGATCACACCGGGACCCCCCCTCTGGACCCCAGGTGATTTAAAACATTTTGGGGGGGTTCGGGAGGGTGGGGGATTTATTTTAAAGGGTCGGGGTGGGTTTTAGGGTTGTTTTAGTGTGCCGGTTTTCCCGCCCTCCCCCGATTTACGATTTAAACGATTTAAAAAAAAACACAAAACCGCGACGATCAGATTCCCTCCCCCCCCAGCCAAAATCGATTGTTAAGACGATCGATCACACGATTCACATCTCTAGCGACCAGAACTGTACACAGTAGGGATGTGAATCGTGTGCCCGATCGTCTTAACGATCGGGTTCGGCTAGAGGAGGAAAATAATCTGATCGGTGGTGATGTGAATCGGAATAGGTTCCGATTCACATCGTTATTTTTTTTTAGTAAGGCCCGACCCTTTAAAATTGACCCCTTACCTTCTCCCCCCTCCCGAACCCCCCCAAAACCTTTTACGATTACCTGGTGATCCAGTGGGTGCACGGGGATGATCTCCTGCTCTCAGGCCATCGGCACCATTTTGGCTGCCACTCAATAATGGCGCCGAAGGCCCAATAAAAAAAAACCCCACCCGACCCTTTAAAAATGACCCCTTAGCTTCCCCCACCCTCCCGAGCTCCCCAAAACATTTTAAAATTACCTGGTGGTCTAGTGGTGATCCCGGGAGCAATCTCCCGTTCTCGGGCCGTCGGCTGCCATAAAGATGGTGCCAATGGCCCTTTGCCCTTACCATGTGACAGGGTATCCGTGCTATTGGCCAGATCCTGTCACATGGTAGGAGCACTGGATGGCTGGCGCCATCTTTAAAGATGGCGGCGGCCATCTTTACGACGGCGGTGTCCATCTTTAAAGATGGCAGTGGCCATCTTTAAAGATGGCGCCGGCCAGCCAGTGCTCCTACCATGTGACAGGGGCCAGCCAATGGCACGGATACCCTGTCATATGGTAAGGGCAAAGTTCCATCAGCGCCATCTTTATGAGTGGCAGCCGACAGTCTGAGAACGGGAGATCGCTCCCGGGACCACCACTAGACCACCAGGTAATTTTAAAATGTTTTGGGGGGATCGGGAGGGTGGGGGAAGCTAAGGGGTCATTTTTAAAGGGTCGGGTGGGTTTTCTTTTTATCGGGCCATCGGCGCCATTTTTGAGTGGCAGCCAAAATGGTGCCGATGGACCGAGAGCGGGAGATCAGTCCCCGTGCCCCCACTGGACCACCAGGTACTCGTAAAAAGTTTTGGGGGGTTTTGGGAGGGTGGGGGAAGGTAAGGACAGGGGCCGGCCAATGGCACGGATACCCTGTCACATGGTAAAGGCAAAGGGCCATCGGCGCCATTTTTTTTAGCGCAGCTGATGGCCAGGGAACGGGTGATCGCTCCCCGCGGCCCCCCTGGACCACCAGGTATGTGTAAAAAGTTTTGGGGGGGGCGGGAGAGTGGGGGAGGCTAAGCAGGTAATTTTAAAAGGTTGGGGTGGGGTTTTTTTTATTGGCGTGGGCCTCACTAAAAAAAATTAGTGATGTGAATTGGAATCGGAACCGATCCCAATTCACATCTCTAACGATCAGATTTCCCCACTCACAGCTGAACCTGATCATTAAAACTATCAGGCACACGATTCACATCCCTAATGCATATCATATAAAATGCTGCTGTATAGTCTGCATTTCCATTTGCAATATTTTAACTATGTATAGATCTATATTATTTCAACAGTTATGCAAAATGTTGAAGATATTTGAAGGAAGTATTTGTAAAAGGTATATAAAGGACAAATATGATAGAATGAATGTACCATACCTGATATAATTTACTAAAGACCCATACAGTTCATCTTAGAGGGAAGGCTGGAGAAGAATGCATGCATAACAAACCTAATACAGACAGGAGTCAATAAGCAAAGGTTGTTAAATGAAACAAGGCTTTTTTTTGACAGAGACAAATTACTTGACCTTGAGTCTCACTGAATTAATTTAGGCCTGTAATGGAAACTTGTTATTATTTAATTTCTCGTATTAATAAAGACTATGCTTGAATAGGATTAAATATGGATTCCTTATCTTTTCTATGGTAATAGCTCTATCAAGCTGTACTATACACGATTTTTGGAAAAATATGCTTCCAGCAAATTGAATCAAACTAACCATGCTCTTGGTCACAAATTGAAAAAATTAATATAATTTTGTAGGTTCAGACATAAAATATTTTCTCAAATCTCCAAAAGAAAATGTCATATAAGCACCTTTGCAACATTTGGGGGATCTACTCATTATTGGGCATTTTCACACTAAAAAGCAAGTAATGTGAGAACATTGTATAACTCCATTGACTCTGAGGTAGATTTTAAAAGTGTTGCTCATGCAAAAATGGCCACATATGTGCATGTGTGGGACATGCACAAGCAATGTGAATTTTAAGAAGCCACAAATTACATGGGTACATACACCTGCATGTATCCAGAATAAGAGAGTGGGGATGGGCAGGAAATAGTCATTGTGGGACAGGGCCAAGACCTATGCATATAACTCAGAATTTTATAAAAGCTGACCATGGCGCATGTCGAAGTGTTAATCATGTAACTTTACTGCTGGTCCTGATGAGAAGCAAGTCTGTAGATCTCAAGTTTAGGGCTTTCAGCAACGTGTAAGGGTTTGGGATCAAGTGGGGGCTTATAGGATGAAGAGCCAGAGGGGCCTTGAAGACCTCAATATCAACAGGATAAACTAGTGGACTAATTAGTAAAAACTGTTTTTTCCTTCTCTCGAGCATGCTTTAAAATCTGCCTGCATACACGTGAGGTCCAACACTCATCTTTATAATGAGTAGATTCAATCCTTATTAATGACTGTTTTTTTGTGTCATACAAAAAAATGGAGAATCTAAAAAAATGTGATATGCAAAATTTAAGGTGAATTTTAAAAGCCTGATGCACGCGTTACTTAGGGGAAGCACAAATACGTTGCGCATGCATATGCAGTGCGCAGATCCTGGAAATTTGCAAAAATGATGGGACATAGGCCTGGTCCGGGTAGAGCATGGGCATTTCTGGGTGAGAAGCTAAGGTGTGGGGACAAGATGGCCGCCAGGTAGGACGCTAAAGAAGCGAGCTCCGTGGCGTTTTTCAACTTTGTCAAATTTCTAAAGGAAAAATGCCCCATACTAAACATAAGGGGAAAGTCTGGGGGGTCTCAATGAGCTCCACGTGCCTAGATCCTTACCAGCTGCGGATTGAGGACTTCTTTGCCGGAGCAATCGGGACGCCAATCGGGCTGGTCGCTGGAGAGGAGCCTGGTGAACGAGCAGGCTCCCCCTTGACCCCGGATGTGACGCTGAGCCCTGGCAAGCCGACCAAGCCTACACACCCGACGTGCACAGCCGAATCCACACCCGAGGAGGCCCAAGGCGTTCTACATTTTGTGCCTGTGGAGCCTATATGGGTGAGCCTAGGGGTGGAAGGAGAGGGTATGTTCACCCCTCAAGGAGAGGATTCCCGTGTGCTATTGGAGATGGGTACTGGAGGAGAGCAAGGGACCCGTTCCACGGATAAATCAGCGAGGAACATCAGAAGGGCAGCACTGCAGGAGAGGAGTGAGTCAAATATAGAACCCGCAGCAGTGGAAATTAATATTGAGCAACCGGAGGATGTTACCCTTGGAAAAGTATGGTATGCACTTAAGGCAATAGACACTGCTTTGAAATCAATAGCCCTTACGATGTGTGAAGTAAAACAGCAAACACAAGAAAATAATACAAGGATTGGGACTATGGATATGAAAATTCAAGATCATGAAGGCAGGCTTAAGAAAATGGAGTCTCTGCAACAGGACTTTGTAAAATCAGAAACTGCAACAGAAAAACGACTGGAGAAAGTGGAGAACAATTTAAGAATGTTAAACTTAAGAGTGATTAACTTTCCAGTAGTGAGACTAATTTCTCCAGTAGATTTATTTAAAACTTATATGAAGGAAGCCTTAAAGATACCTGAAACTGCATTTCCTGTGTGTACTAGGGCATACTATCTACCCCAAGGGGCTCCACAGGCAGCACAAGATAATTTGCCAGCTATGGACATTTCTGAGATATTGGAATTGTCCATTGAAACAGAGGTTAAAGAAAGGAAAGCATTGTTAATATCTTTAGCATTCCTATCAGACCACAATTATGTGTTGAAAAAGTTCCTAAGGAATAGAACAGCTTTATTTTATGGTGCAAGATTGTGGATATATCCCGATATAATTAAAATAACTCAGCAACGTAGGAAGGAATTTCTCATTATGAAACAAAGGGTACTAGATATGGGTGCCCGATATGTTTTAAAATTTCCATGTAAATGCTGTATAAATTTCCAAGGGAACAATTATGTTTTCTTTGACCCTAAACAACTGAGGGATTTTCTATTGGGACACCCCCCAGAAATACCTGTCGTGTGATCGGCCAAGTAAATAACGGTTGCTCACCTATCTTTTCTATTTTATTAATGTATACTTAAATTTTGTTCAATTCGTTCAATTTAGTTCTTGCCTCAGTAATTCTTATATTTAGGAATGTATCTGGATGGTAATTTACCTATTTTTTGTTTTTATTGCTGGATAAGAAATGCTACATTTGATTCCAGATTATGTACTGTAGTCTCATAAAGAAAGTTTCATGATGTTTAGTTGTGAAAATTTGAAAATAGAAAATTAAAAAAAAGAAAATTAAAAAAAAGAAGAAGCTGAGGTGTGCATGTAAATACTTATGTGATCAATTGCTTGCTAAAGCCCAAATTTTAAAATCCCGGTGTGTCGAAAACGTGGCCGGGCCATGTGCATGCTGAGCACATTTTAAAAACAGCCCAACCACGCATGTATCTCTTGATAAGTGCGAAGTGCTGGGTTCTTTAAAGGGGTGGGCTGGAGGCAGGGTCTGGGTGGGGTGGGGGGCCAACCAAGACAGTGGCCATTAGGCCCTGTCCCAGGGAAGTGTGCGCCAGCAGCCGGGCAGTATATAGAACTTACTCCCGCTCGGAGGAGCAGGTAAGTTCTAAAACAAAACAAATTATGATAGTTAGGGTAGGTTTAGGGGTTGGGGAGGAGAAAGGAAAAGGAAGGAAGGCAGGTAGTGGGATAGGAAAGTTCCCTTCCAATCCACTCCTTAATTGGAGTGGATTGGGAGGGAACTGGTGTAGGCCCAATTGTGTCACCATGTGTTATTTTTTAAAATCCCCCCTGGGCGCGTAAGTCGCCACCCGCCCACACATGCATGCATCAATATGAAAATCAGGCCCGCATGTGCGCGTGGGAATCATATTTAATAATATGCACACGGCGATGGATGTATGTTATAAAATCATCACATCAGTGCGCACACTGCGAACCGCGCACACCTTGACGCACGCGTGGGCATTTGAAAATCTACCCTTAGGCCCCCTGCTATGTAACTTTACTTATGTTACGGATGCCGTGACAGTTATAAGACAAAGATAAATAGGGAGATCTGCAGATTTTTATGTGTTTGGGACAACTGGGGGGAGTGAAGGCTATTAAACAAGGCAGGGTTGGAGGACCTATTTCTTAACTAGGTGACTTGGGGATGAACTGGTACCCCTTTTAAAATCCCCCAATTTACATAGTCAAAGCAGCATTTGCATACACTTGCACATGCCCACTTTAAGTTTGGCACCTTTGTGCAAGCAGCCAGGCTATTTTATAACATGCATGCAAATACGCATGTAAGTTATAAAATATAGATGACAGAAGTTCTCTAATTTTTTCTTTGGAGGGTTCAGTCAATGAGCAATCTCATATATTAAAGGGCCAACTTTATTGGATGAAATTACTGAAATTGTTGAAGAAGCTTTCATGATTGGGTTCTTGTCATTGAAAGAAAAAACTTTTTTGATTAATTCCAAATATCGAGCACCTACCATATATATGATTCCAAAGATTCATAAAGATTTGGTCCACCCACCAGGGAGACCTATTGTGAGTACCATAGGATCTTTATTAGAACCGTTATCTGTATTCATCGATAAATTCTTACAACCACAAGTTTTGAAAATAAAGTCATTTATTAGAGATACCAAAGCAATGTTGAACAAATTAATGTCCATTTGCCCCACTACAGACACCATCATGGTCACTCTAGACATCAGGGCATTATATACAAGTATTCCACAAGATCAGGCATTAGAAATTTTGCAACAAGCATTAAATTCTAGAAGTCGTCCACATCGTGTACCTACTTCTTTCTTGTTAAGAATTGCTACTATCGCATTGCAAAAAAATTATTTTATCTTTGATGAATGTTACTACCAGCAGATTCATGGCACCGCCATGGGGGCCACTATGGCCCCCAGTTTGGCAAACTTGTATATGGAAAATTTTGAGGAGACATTATTGTATCATTCGGTCATGTTTACTAACATTACTAACTGGTGCCGATACATAGATGACATATTCTTTTTGTGGCATGGTGAGGAATCAAGTCTGTTGGATCTTTTGACGTGGATGAATGCTTTGGACCCAAATCTTCATTTTACGATGCAGTACAGTAAGTCTAAGATTGATTTTTTGGACATTTCTATAATCAATTTGTCACCACATTGTTTAAAAAACCCACTGATAAAAATGTTCTACTTCACTTTTCCAGTTTTCATCCATACCACTTAAAAAACAATTTACCAATTGGACAATTTTTGAGACTAAGACGCATATGTCATAATATAGAGGAATATAACACGCAGGCACAAGCATTAGCAACACGATTGCTCAATAGGGGTTATCCATCTAAAACAATTAGAGCAGCGTTCAAAAGAGGTTACAATGCTCAGCGCATATGGCTACTTTTGGAAAGAGATGACGTCACTCAGGATCCGAGTTTTGTATGCACATTGAAACATTCAACAAAGGCTACTCAGATTGCGGCCATCATTCGTAAATACTGGCACATACTACAATTTCATTCTGTTTTTAAAGAGTTACCGATGATTACATACAGTCGGGGAAAAAATTTGAGAGATCTACTGACGCACTCTTTTTTATGCCCTGACAGTGCTCAATTTGGCTCACATTCTGGCGAACACACTTCTTGCAATAACTGCTCTTTATGTGCGCAAACTATTAGTGGACCAACATGGACGGATAAGGAGGGTAATGTTTATTACGCTAAAACAAACACCGATTGTACATCAACACATGTTGTCTATCTAATTATCTGTCCTTGTAATTTATTTATTTATTTAAATGATTTATATACCGGAGGTTCCTGTATAATATACATATCACCCCGGTTCACAAGGAACAGTAACTGTCGCTACATTTAGCGGTTTACATAGAACAGAATAAGAATAAAACAGGAGTTTTTACATTGAACAAATTAAGTAAACAAGTTTTAACATTGCAAAAATTAATCTAAGTAGGTTACTTTTCTTCGTGTTCTTGGCTCTAGGGGAAAGCTTGTTTGAACAGCCAAGTCTTAAGGTTCTTTTTAAATGTAGAGTGGCATGGTTCCAGACGAAGGTCTGGAGGGAGCGAGTTCCAAAGTGAAGGGCCCGCTGTGGATAATGCACGTTTCCTCAGAACGGATTTCGCCGGTTGTGAGATTAGTCTGTTCTGATAGGCAGAACTAAGAGAGCCATACGCACCAGGTTGATTGAACATCGTAGTTGTGTAGCCACTAAAAAATTACAGGCCCCCATTGTAGCACATTGTGTTGAATTCAATCATACTTTTGCAGATTTGAAGTGGAGAATCATCGATAAAATTTTGATGACAAGCAGGGAGGGTGATTCACAAGCATTATTGAATCTGCACGAACAACGGTGGATTTACAAGTTGGCGTGTGTTGCTCCTGAGGGATTAAATGCCGAGATTGATTGGTACTCTGTAATTTAATCTAATTTCAACTTCACAGCTGATATGTGTGGCAGTGAATTTAGACGTGGCAATCCCCCATTGGTTTATTGTTCCTTTAAAAATGGCGTCTAGTCATTCCAGCTTCCGGTTGAAGAGACGGATTTACCAGAACACGGAATACATTACTGAGCAACAAATATCGTTAGTACCGCTGTGAACAAGGTAAAACTTTGATAGTATTACTTTTTCAAGTTATTGACTTATAGATGTGTTTTGTAGATGGCCCCATGAAGAAGGTGGAAAACCGAAACACGGACCGTGTCGGGCATGTTATCCTCATGGCACAGAGTCGCACAGTTTCTTCAATCTATATCGCTTGAATAAGCTAAGTAATATTATTACTATGAAAAATAAGAATTAAGGAAGAGTTTATGGATTTTATCAAGGTGAATAAGCATACAAAAAAATCAAAAAAATGGTGTTGGATGACCTATGATTATAATTTGAGTGGGAGTGCGAGATATACTACTTGCTAATCAGCACACTCATTCAAAAAAAAGGCTCCGCAAAAATGCCTATATGAGGTCATTATCAGTGGACAAATTAATAAGAATTCTTTCTGATTTTTCAGCTGTAAAATTGATGTAGAAATAGAGGTGATTTTGGTCCTTTAATATATGAGTTATAAAATATAGTCATGTCCCTGGGTGCAGGCCAATGAATGCTTGCACATGTGTGCCCACACCTGCTGGTTTGAAAGTTACTGACCCTATGTTTTGTAAAATTCATAAAGTCCTTAGCTAAATTATCACTGGATATGTTTAAAAATAAATTATCAGAAATTCTTAGGCTTCCTCCTGAAATTCTGGCTCCCACTTTAAGGGTTTATTACTTGCAGGTTCAAAGATCAGAGGAGAAAGAAGAAGTTTGAAATCAATAGCCAGCCTTAACATCTCAGAGCTATTGAAATAGTCACCCATGCAACACTCTTTTTTACCTGGATAGGGACTGGATATAGGGTGGGAAATTTTATAACTACTCATATAGCAGAAAAGTCTTTGTGTACATTATGCATGCAGACTTTGCAGAGGGTTTTGAAAATGCACTTAAGCACATTAATTTTCTTTGAAAATGTAAAGATAAGTGGAGAGGAATGTGCAGAGATTCACATATATAAATTCTTCAGAGGGCATAATTCTTCAGTGTACATTTATCTGTATACTTTCCGAAATCAAAAAGTATTCATGTAAATGCCAACTCCACCTGAAATCTACCCAGTTCCTTCCCCTGGTACTCCTCTGCTGAGTTCATGTAAAAGTCTGCTCAGAACTGGAATCTGCATATACTTTTCTGCTAACAGAGCCTCAGCCAAACTTGTAAATCTTGTAAATGGCTTTCAAAATGAACCCTTAGGGGATCTTTTTCAGTCAGTAAAAAGCCTCCTGGTGCTTCATACCTGCAGACTTTATATTCGCCTTCAAAATGAAAATATGTGCATATTTTGGTTTGAAACTTGTATCCACACCCATTTATATTTGCTAATATTTCAGTCCTGGATTTCTAACTGCTCTCTCCTGTTGCCTTATGAGACCAGCAGCACTGATTTCAATGAGTGGACTAAGGAACTGCAAACAGCACACTGAATTGGGATTCAAGTTCAAAACCAGAAATGGCCAGGTATCTCTCTCCTGGAATTGAGTGACCTGGCAGCAGTGACATTGGTACAGATGACCTGAACGTAGATGACTGAGGAGCTTGTCTGCCACTCTCATGCATGTAGCCATGCTACTTTTGCTTATGGCTCTGGTCTTTGACTCGTACATCTTAGACTGTTCAGCCACCTTGGTCAGTTTTATTATAGACAGTCTGTCTCTTCTATTTAGTTTTCTCCAAAAGACCAGAATACATTGCTTATATAGCTGAATTTAGTTTTTTAATTTCTCATGGTTTTCTAATGCAGTGGGAGCTGTCATATTTGTCTACTTTGAGATTTGTTTTCCTTTTTTTCAGAACTTTGAATAATTTTTTTTTCTGCATTGAAATTTCTGCTGTTGGTTGTTCTTTGGGTGAATGGGAAGCTAAGACCTTTTGCATCTAATAGGTCCTCCTTCCACTGTGGAAGTATGGCATCCTCCATGCAGCTGACTGGCCACCTCTGTCTAGCTGTCATACTCATATTCTTTCTTCTCCAAGCCAGGCCTTTTCACAGGGTCAGTGCTTCCATTAGACAAACTAGGCAATTGCCTAGAGCACCAACATTTTGGGGGTGGCAAAATGCCCCAGCATGAGGTCCAGAGGGGTGAGGAGAGCCAAAATCACCAAGGAAGGGAACACTGTGTTAGAGTCACTATCACTGCTAGAAAGGGGCCCTGTGCAAGGCCTGCCACCAATAGAGAAGTTGAGGGAGGATGGTACATGACCAAAAGTTCAACTGGGGTGTCAAATCCCTTGCACTAGCCCAGTTTGTCCTTGTTAAGCTCATTGACTCCTCTGATAGCATATTGCCATCTGCCAGCATAATCTCCAGTAGATAGAAAACTTCCCTGTTGCTTAAATACAGGTAAGTTCAGCCTCCTCCCTTTGTAAAGGTGTCAGTCAGTGCTGTCCATGGACAATCACACAGAAGAAGGTGGCCATCCTCCCTCCAACATGAGGTTCTGAAATGATGCAATGTTTTGCAAACAGTAATGGCCACCTAAGGGATTGTGGAGGTTTGTGCACTTTAGTGAATCATGCACTAATTTTCCCAGTGTGCAGAATCATTTTTCTGAATAATTAATTTCTCATAAACATATACAGGAGCAGAACATTTTGAGCCCACACAAACAAGAGATTTCCTAGAACCTAAGATACTGTATTGGCAAATAAAAATGATGTACAGAATTAGAGCTCTAAGTACAGTTTAACGTAACTTGATTTGACACTTTTTCAAGAGAAACCATCTGTAATAGCAGTTAGGTCCTTGTTTAAATATTATTGTTAAGATCCCTTTAATCTGTGTGGCTTTTCCTTGGATCTTCTTCTCATTGCTTTTCCTCATTTTGTTATACAGTATGTTTTCATTTATATTGTTATACTTCCACTGTATATTTACATAGTAACATAGCAATCATGGCTGAATAAAAATCAAATAGTCCATCCAGTCTGCTCAAGTTTCTTATGCTAGTAACTGCCCTTAATGCAGGTGATCCCCTGTTTCTGTTATCTTAAAGGTAGTAATTACCACTCATTCCAGGTTATTCCCATACTATTTAAATTTTAACACATGGACATTAAGGGGTAGATTTTCAGAACTTACGGACATGTGTCTATGTGCGTGCACTACCCAGTGCGCACACATGGATGCGTGATTTTATAACTTGCGTGTGCTGGTGCATGCATGTTACAAAATGCCGGGTTGGCACGTACAAGGGAGGGTAGAGTTATGCAATTATGCACGGCGATGCATCGGAGCCTTCTCCAGATCCCTCCCAGTCCACTCCAGTTAAGGAGCGGACTGGGAGGGAGCTCCCCAACCCCCTAGCCTAACCTCCCTTCCCGTTCCCCTATCCTGCCTATCCCCATCCTAAATACCCCCTAATTTGTTATCTTACCTTTTCCTCCTGTTTACGAGCAAGAGCACATGCTGTTATTTAATTTTCATTCAATGAAAAATTATTAACCAAAAATTACTAGAAATACCATAGAAAATAAAATACAAAGAAAACAAAACAATATCAGATGATATAAAGATGAAAAATGAGGAAGAATGAAAAAGTAAGAACCTGAGGATACCACCTATCAACATCTAAATCTGCTCTACTTGTGAAAATGAAAAGAACTTCAGATAGCCCATTATAAAAATCACACTTTTCTTCAGTGATTTATAACAAAGGCTTCAACTGCCAAAAATTGAGCAGAACTGAGGTGCCACCACAGATATGAGTTTCTGTTGTGAATTACAAACACCTGTCCTTGGTCCTGAAGCATTTGATATTAGTGAAACATGGCACATCAGCCTAGCCTCTTTAAGTAAATATTAGGAATGTGCAATTGTTTTTCCCAAATTAGGAAATTTCAACGAAATAGCCTAATTCGGAATGGTTTGGGAGAACCGAAAAACGATATAATTTTTTCCAAAATTTGGAAAAAATTCATTTTTGCTTTAGTGTGTACTAACTCCCCGATAATGCGCACTAACGGGGAGCTAGCGTGCACTAACTCTCCATTAGTGCACAGTAATTCTGCCACATTAGTGTGCACTATCGTGAGTTAACGCGCACTAACAGGAGTTAGCGCACACTAAAGTGAAAATCGTGGCCCCCGAAAAAAAAAAAAACCCTGAACCACAGGAAAAATGAAATTACCGCGGGGGAGCCCTGAAACGAAGCCTGACACAAAATTTGATCCCGAAGCACATCTCTAGTAAATACTGCACTTATATTTGCTTTTTGAAAGAAAATTGTATCACAGCCATTTGTGATTTTAGGGTGTACAGCATGAAAAAGAAAAACCTTTTTCAGCTCATTTAAAACTGAATTTGAGTTTTTATACAAGAAAATGATTTTCCTATGATGGCAACTGAAGCCCTTGTTATAAATCACTGAAGAAAAATATAATTTGATTATGGTGTTGTTGCGTGTCCCGGCCACGTCCGCTCCGCGACCGGCCCTTCTCACCTCATTCTTCCATTCATGAGCTCCGGGCTCTCCTCCTCCACAGTCGCTGCAAGTTTGCATGTCCCCAGCTCTGCCGCTTGTCGTCTCCTGTGTAGGCCTCACAGAGGAGCTCCCATCGCGTTTCCGCAACCTCAGCGTCCTTGGCCCCACCCCAGGCATGCGTACGGCCAACCTGCAGCCCTTTAAAGGGCCAAGCACAGGAAAACCCCAGGAGGCACATGCTGATGATATCACTGAGGCTCCATAGATAAGGCAGGGCTCAAATCCATGATCCCTGCCTTGACAATTGGATCGTATACTCCGGTGTGTCTGGTTTGCCATCCCAGCATTCCAGTGTCTCTTGTTCCAGCTTCTTCTGTTCCAGTGTCTCCAGTTCCAGCATCTCCTGTCCCTGTGTCTCCAGTTCCAGCATCTCCTGTTCCAGCGTCTCCTGTTCCTTTGTCTCTCCATTCCTGGTAGTACCCTTCAGACTGTCCTCCGGTACTGACCTTTGCTTGTTCCTGACCTCGTCTGACTGCCACCTGGATTTGACCTCTGCTTGACCTGACTACTCTTGATCGCTGCCTGGAATCCTGACCTCTGCCTGACCTGACTACTCCCGGATTGACTACAGGTACTGACCCCTGCTTCGGCTGACTATTCTGGACTGATACTCTGGCCTTGATCCTCGCTATCCACTCAGACTCCCTATTCTGGCCTCCTGTAACCTCTGAACATTCCGCTTGGACATTGACCATGCACCCTTGTTCATGGTGGGCACTCCCCTGCACTTCCTCTCTAGGAGAACCTGAGAGGCCCACCTAAGACCAGGCGACCCTGGTACCCAAGGGCTCAACCTGCGGAAACCCCGGGTTGCTATTGGTGAAGCTCCAGCTAGCCTCTGTCTCCTCCTGTGCTCTGCCTCCTCGTGGCAGGTGCTCTCTGGGTCCAACCAGAGGGCTGTACCAATCCTGCACCAGGCCAAGGGTCCACTTCCAGTGCAACAGGTGTGTCTGAGATTTTTGTTCCATTTCAAAAATAGTGCTTCTTATCAGGAATGTAAAGATATTATTTTAAGGATTGTATCCTATATAAAAAATTATTATTATTATTATTATTATTATTTTAAATTTCACCAACAAGTTTGCTTCTTCTTGTTTGGACTCTAAATATGAGAACACCAATATTATTTGGTCTTGAAGGAAAACTGCTATTGTTTATGCATTGTTAATTTTGTTTTCCATTAAAAATTTGAACTATATATATATTTGATAAGAATTTTAGTGAAAATATGACTCACCTTATTGAACTACAGATACTAAAATGTATACCAGGATCTTTCACACTCATGCCCTCATGCCCTCATTCCAGCTATATCCTTTGAGCTGTAATCAAAATAAAGGCTAGAGATGAGCCTGCAATAAGAAAGCTGAAGATCATATCCATGATGGCAAATAGTGAAAGACAGGCAGGAAACTATTCAACAGTCCCCAAAGAATAATACATTTTGAATTATATAATTAACATTCGGTGCTGTCAGTTATTATGACTTGCAGGATCAAACAAGTAGCAAATTACTTTATCAGCTTTATCTTCAAACAATGACTTTCATGGGTGGGTTTAGAAGGATTTCCAGCTTTATAGTCTGCACTGATTATTTACCTAAGAGAAATGGTTCTCATCAGGGAACATGACCTTTTAATACCTATTAAACAAAACAAAAAATACTTTTTCCCTACATTTTGGTACATAGGGGAAATTTTAAAAGTCTCCATTGTGTTTGCTTTATCCTTTCAGGTCTGCAAATGAATTGCCACTGGTATTTTTTACCCTCAGATTTTGTGTTTGCTTTACAGCAAAGTCAAAGCAAGCATGCAAGTGGATTTCAAAAAGAAATCTTTGTGTGTTGATTGCCGGCCCTGCCACCTTGTGATGCAGATAAAACAGGTATTCTTACAAGTAGAGGGGGAAAGCAGTTTCAGCTAATAATTTTAACTGCTTAATAACCCAGGTAAAATTGTTTAATCATTGTCCTTCGTAAGTACTAAAATAAAGTTAACTATAGTATCTGGAAGTAGAAAAGAAGTATATGAGCATATAGACATAGAAACATAGAAATGATGGCAGTAAAAGACCAAGTGATTCACCCAGTCTGCCCAGCAAGCTTATGCTTATGCCATTATCTTCTGCACTGTGCAGGTTACCCCCATGCTTATCAGTTTACCAGACTGTAAAGGTTAGTGCCCTCTGATGCTGTTTGAATCCAATTTTCCTTAACCATTGCCATGAAAGCAGAGAGTTAGAGTTGCATCAAAGGTTGAAGCTTAGGGGCTTATTTTCCAAGCTGTGTTAAGGCATTTTTCACATGTGAAAAGCACCATAACACATGGTGCAATGCTAATTTAGAAAAGGGGTGGAGTTTGGGGCAAGATTTCTGGCCAAGTAGGCTGACTTTGCAATTTGTGAAGCCATATTACACAGTTTTGATGTGACCAATAACTACACCTCTTTCATTTGTGTTAAGCTGTACAATGATGGCTTTATCACACTTTGTGATGTTTTTGGAGAGAGAGAGAGAGAGAGAGAGAGAGAGAGAGAGAGAGAGAGAGAGAGAGAGAGAGAGAGAGAGAGAGAGAGACTGACTAGCTATAAGGCCTGCATACTAGGTAGGTATTTATACCTCTATATGAGGCCCACCTATTTACTCGAGGTGAGGTCTAGGTATTAGTGTAGGGGTTATGGGCCACTTTGACATTCAGAGTGAGACGTACAAACAGAACAGTGCACCCTTGTGATGATATGATATCCTTCAGAGTGAGGAAACTCACCCAAAGATGAGATTTGTACAATGTTCTCTCAACCTAGCTTGATGGACCCTCAGCTTAGCCTGATGTTACCCAGGTAGAAAGTCCATCAAGCTAAGTTGAGAGAACATTGTACAAATCTCATCTTTGGGTGAGTTTCCTCACTCCAAAGGACATCAAATCTTCAGAAGAGTGCCCTGTTCTGTTTGTACATCTCACTCCAAGAACAATGCCATTCAACATTCAGAAAGAAATTGAAAACCTGGCTGTTCGCAGAAGCCTACCGCTGAAGGATCTCCTCAACCATCACTGACTCTCATTCTCCCACCCCTCCCTAATCCCTACCCCCCTCTTTTCCCTCTCCCCTTCCCCCCCACCCAACCTCACCCTTTCCTTCTCCCACTGGACATACCATGCTAATAACTGCCTAGGATAAATCTATGTTTACGTATCTTATAGTTTTTGTTGATTATATATTTATCTCTCTCTAATTGTTTCTTAGTTTAAATTCTGTACTGTCTTCCATTGCCCAGGTTTTACGCTCCCTGTTTAATGTAACTTTACTTTCTACCTTGATGTTAATTGGTTTCCCCTCAGTTACATTGTAAACCGGTACGATAAGACCTAGTCTTGAGCATCGGTATAGTAAAAGAAATTAAATAAATAAATAAATAAATAAATAAATAAATAAATACACTAATACATAAACCTTACCTCGAGAAAGTAGGTGGGCCTCATATAGAGGTATAAATACCTACCTAGTATGAGGGCCTTATAGCTCCTCTCTCTCTCTCTCTCTCAATACCTGTGGACTTCCCCCAAATTTTTATTCTACCTTTTGCACCTGCCTCTGCACATGCTGGCAGCCTGCCAGCACGTGATCATCCGACACAGTGGCAAATGGCTCCCGCCCCTTTTGTAAAGCCCTGGACTTAGACACGTCTTTGGGGTTTACACGTGACACTGGGCCTTTATAAAATAGGCCCAGCATGCGTAACCACCCTATGCACGTAAATCCTCTGGAAATCAGCCCCTAAGGTTCCATCTTGCTTCCTATACAGCAATGGTGGTTAGGAAGTAGGGGTAAGAAAATCATCTTCCCATAGCTGTTCCAATGTTTCACTGCTCACTCCAGCAGAAGGAATTCTGCCCTCCAAAGACTTGGTATCATAGCTGAGAAAGCCATCTATCCTCTGTTGTGTTGCAGAATGTAGGAAGAATTCTGGGTGATATATATGCACTCTACACTTCCTCTTCACTGATATAATGCTGAAATCAAGCAAGAGGTAAAAGATGTCAAAGTAGAAAATACTGGCTTATGAAGTGCTGATGGTATTAACTTATTTCTATAACAAAAATCCAATTAATTATATTTCATCCATGGATTTTGTTGTGTTGAATATTGAGTGACAACAGTATTTTTCTAGGATAAGCTAATTTGAGCCTGTTATTAAGAAAGGATCAAAAGAAGTTAAAACACCAACTAGGGATAGAAAATGTAATTTTTATTAATATTCATCTTCCTTATCCTATTTATTCTGATGACTCCTTTGTCATTATCTATTCAAGCATATCACAGCAGAAAGCTTCTAGTACCCACTTTTGGGGTGTTTTTCTGCACATCCAACTTTTTTTATATCTACTTTAGGGCTTGATTTACTAAGACTTTTCTCCCATTTTGTCTAGGGGGAAAAATGCTTAGTAAATGAGGTTCTTAGATTGCAGTGAATATTTCATTTTTTTCTCTATACAAAAGGTATGTCTAATATTCAGGTATAAATATCAACACATTTATAATACTTGATCAGAAAAACAATTTTCATATAGCATGGGGTATCTTTTCAATGGAATCTATATTACTAGCTAGGAAGTTAGACAGTTAGATCCCAAGAGATGAAAATGTACCCTATCTCACAGCTAAATTGAACCAAATAAAATGTTGGCAGCCTCAGAGGAAAGATTAAGGGTAGATTTTAAAAGGAGCATGTGCGCTTCCATGTACACGCAGTTCCCGACGCACGCATTTGGACATGCTGCTGTTATAACACACATGTGCCGGCGTGCGCGCATGTTATAAAATCAGATGGTAGGCCGGATTTTAAAATCCGTGTGTGCATGTATGGGCAGTGTGCACAGGGGTGGGCAAATTTTTGCTAACTACATGCGACAACACAATCAAGCCTCCCCCAGTTCCCTCCCAGTCTGCTACAATTAAGGAGGGGACTGGGAGGTAACTTCCATACCCCCTACCTAAACTCCCTCCCTCTTCCCTTCTCCTCTAGGGGTGTGCATTCGTTTTGACCGCATATGTAAAACACAACTTTTTTTTTTTTAACTTAAAAAAGTGATGAGGCGAAAACGATCGCGATTTCCAACTTATTCAACATAGCTATGTTGAATAAGTTGGAAATCGCGATCGTTGATCCTAAATAAAAATTTAAACCCCTCACCCTCCTTAATCCCCCCCCCCAAGACTTAGCAAAACTCCCTGGTGGTCCAGCGGGGAGTCAGGATGCCATTCCTGTATTCCTTTGCGAGGAGCACGTGACATCGGCGTCACGTCGGAGTGACGTGGACGTCACGTGATTCACCGCGCGTCCGCTCCGGGACCCTCGTTGGACCCAACCGGAACTTTTGGCCAGCTTGGGGGGGTCAGGAGGCCCCCCCCAAGCTGGCCAAAAGGTGGGCTGACAGCACTGCCTTCCCCCCCCCCCCTGCAGTTGTGGGATATTTACTTGGCTTAACTGTGGGACTCAGGGGGTGGGGGAGGAGGGTGAGCTGTTCTCTGTTCAGCTCTTTGCACTTTGGCTGCTGCAGGCTGCAGCTGCTTGTGTTCTCTTCACAGCCGCTTTCTACTGCATTTGCTCTGCTCCGGCCGTCCCAACTCCCTCCCCCCCTTGCCTGGTGGTGGACGGACTGGCTCAGCGACTCTTCCACCCTTTCCTCCTCCTGTGTGTAACTGTCTGGCAGTCCCTACTCCCTCCCCCCTTCCCCAGCAGGGGAGGAATGGGCTGAGCTGTTTCTCAGAGCGGCAACTCGTCTGCCCTTTCCTCCTCCCCTCTTTGACACCCAGCATGTAGCGCAGAGCTCAATGGTCCGCACATGTACGGTAGAGCTGCTCTCTACTGCGCATTTGTGGGCCATGAGTCAGAACCCATTTATATTGTAGATAGCGTGTGTTGCTTGTACATCCAACAGATGGCACTGTTTTTCCAAAAAAGCATGTTTTTACCTGTCACAGGTGTGACATATATAATCTAGGCATATAAAAACACGCGCGTATTCGAATGCAACGTTGTGTCAAAATTTCAAATCAATCGGTGAAGAACTTTCGGAGATTTAAGATTTTGAACAAAAGAACATTTACATTTTTATATATATATATATATATATATATATATATATATATATATATATATATATATATATATAATATATTTATATATGAGAGAAAGACCCCTTTTTTTTACTATGCACTATTAGGTAAGGGAACATGGATTAATGAAGATCTTATTTTCTGTGCCTACAACAGAAATGTTTTGAGAGTGATTCAAACCTGTGCCCTTGTATGTTTCCCTCATGCAGAATGGATTTGCATGCCAGAAGAGATCTTACCATTGGACACAACTGTATCCAACAGGTAACTTCCTCCTGTATTAAGGATACAAGATTGTCCAAAAGGTTTGAAGTGTACCATTTAATGAATAAAATCAATTTTTTCAAGTCCATAGGCATTGGTAACAATGGGGAAAAAGATATAACTAGAGCCTAAGCACAGTCTGCAGTATTGCAACAGATAAATGCCATATTTTTATATAGGAACGCAATGGTTAGTGTTGCATCCCTTTGTGGTACAAGCACCTTCATGCAGACATGGTGGGCTTTGAGGCTGGGAGGCATAACAGTCTGCATGCTGGCATTTTCATTTTGAGCACTATAGCAGGGAGGATGTTGCTGGGCCATGAAATAGCGTGCGTGCAGAGTATCAATGAGTAGCTATGTGGAATGCTAGGGGTCTTGCAATGCATGTCCATTATGGTGCTGAGAGGGGTCTGATGTAGAATTGCAGGCCTGTGTCCTGGGACCACCATGTTGTTCTATGGTGAGGGAGAGTGTGGTCCCACGGTAGGCAGCTGCTCTGGCGCTCATTAAAAAGAAATAAAAATCCAGATATGGTGTCTTCCTGCTGCTCGGGCATCGGAATGGTGCCATGTGAACAGTAAGGAACAAGGAGGGGTAAAGGTAAAGGTAAAAAAATTGCCACATGGTGCATTCTGCATTAAAGGCTTGATGTTTGACATGGGGCTTGGGGGGGGCCTGTGTGGAGTGGCAGTTGTTTCCGTGGGAGGCCTCCTGGTTAGACTGGATAGACCAATGGGATTTTCTCTTAGCTATCTCTCCCATACTGGGAAAGAGACTTTCCTCCCCTCTCTTACCCTGCTGAGCACGCATGGGCCCACCCAAGACTCATTGTGGGGGGAGCTGGTGATTGTAGGTAAGGTGATTGTGAACCTCCTTCATAAGCCATGATATTTTGAGGACGATCTCAATATCTAACTGATTCATGCTGGTTCCATTAGTATTACTTGCATTGGGCTAGGGAGATCCCTTCCCTGGGGGTATACATTTGGAATTTCAGTCATTCATTCTATTCACTGGAAGGTTTGTCCTAACTTATAGAAATTTATTTATTTATTTAGAATTTTGTATTTTGCTTTTCTGTACTGCAGGGCAGATTGCATTTGGATGCTGTGGGTGTTTCCCTGTTCCCAGAGGGTTTATGGTCTGGGTTTGTACAGGAGGCAGTGGAGGGTGGAATGACTTGCCCGGGGTCATGGGGAATAGCAATAGGACATGGGCCCTGGTCTTCCTGGGTCATGGCCCACTGTTCTGGCTATTGGGCTACTCTTCCACTCAGATAAGGGAGGGTGCTCACCTCCGTACTTCTTTACTATTTTAGCATTGAGAAGCTCACACTGCTGCAACCCCTAGAGAGCATTGTCTGAGCAGTGTGTTTTAGGTTGAAAGGAATGGCAAATAAGAAATAAACTATAAAATAGTTCACTAGGCCGTATAACACTCTCAGCAAAGGTTCATCTTATTTAACAGTATTACTGCTCTTGACCCACATTGCAGGATATCTGTGGACATCACACTTGCCCTTCTGAGTTTAAAAGGGTGGAGAGAGGGGGGGGGGGGGGGGAAGAAAAAAATGTTTCTGTATCTTTCTGCCACAAATGTCTGGTCCTCAATGCAGTGTACAATTTGAGGTTAGCAGTGTATGGTGAAGTGTTTATGCCTTAACTTTGCTACTTGCTACCTTTTAGGAATGCACCTTAGTCCTTGTGCTTGAGGGCGAAGATAACCCAATTATCATTTGCCCTTTTCTGGTATTTTCATGGTCTTGTCCTCACTTCAGCGTATCTGAGCTGGCCCCTGGCTTTCATTCGTAGGGGAGCTGTCCCATCCCCATTTGTCATTTTGGTCTACCGTCTTTATACCTTCTACAGTAAAAATATATATATTTTGAGATGCAGCGATTAAAATTGCAATGTATTACTCAGAATGCTTTCTCACCATGGAGCAAGCATATGTAGTGTGGCATTCCCTGTTTTTGTTCACCATTCCCTTCCCAGTGATTTTTAGGATCCTTTTTGCTTTTGACCGCCGTATCATGGAGGTCTAATGGTTGTAGTGCATTGACATCTATGACACATGATATTTTGCTGGTGGTAATTCCTAGTTTTGAACCTGGTGTTGACTACAGAGTGGGTTATTTTCTTGGCGTGGATCAACTTGCACTTATACACATTGAATTTTCATCTGCCGTGGATGCCCATTCTTCCTTAATATTCCAGTTTGCTGTGCTAGTTGCATTGATCAGGCTACAGTTTTTACCCTGAGAGTCATCCTTTTCGTTTCCTTCAGCAGATCATTTATTATGCCAAGGCACTCAGAACTTTCAGTGATTCCCCCTTAGTGGGTGGTACATATGTTTCTTGACCTTAGACAGAACACATGTGGTGGTGGGTCCCAACATGCTGATGAGGTTCTGAAATTACTGCCAGCTTTGGGTCCAAAGTTCATTATTATATCTGGGGCATTATTTCTCCAGGTGCTTATAGGATTCCTGTTTACGGTGCCAGGCTGTGAACCGTTGGAGTATATATTTGTTTGTAGTCTCTTCTGCTAGCCAATGTCATTATCAATCTTTCTTTGCTTGCTTAATCCGGCCCACCCTCCCAGAATGATCTTGAATGGGCAGAAGATCTGCAAGAAAAGGTTCCTACAGTGGACCTAGAATTAGTGCAGCTGTCTCGATGCTGCCTTGCTTAGTTATTATGGTAGGCAGTTGAGGGATGGTCTAGCCTGGTTGGGCCAACCACCTTACTGGCTCAGATACCAGTCCCAGTGCCTGATGACCTGATAATAAGTACATCTCTTCTGCCAAGAACCTTATAGGTGCTCTTGCTGTTCATCTGCGCTTTTGACTATGAAGTCAACCTTTTTTTGCCTTGCTTTCTTGCTGGTCTTTTGGAGCTCTACACATGGGCGAGTTGCTCTTATCTAACACGCATGATCTGGGTACCCGTGGCATACTTTTGCAGAACATGACATGTACACCTCTTGCGCTTTGTATCAAGATATGTATATGTTCAGACCATTTGTTGCCCCTTCTTTGGTATTTGATGGATTTGACAGCAGCTCCAGATGGCATCATATTATGTTTGGGAGGCAATGACCTTGGAAAATTATCAAGTAAGCAACTAATCATGAGGATCGAAAGCGACTTGATCGAGTTATCTGCTTGGCTCCCACATACTTAATTCTTGGGGTCAGATATTATTTCTTGTCTAATTGGAATGGTTCAGGACTGTGGATGAGGGATGTAATAACTGTCAGATTGGTATATGGACCTACATGCTGGGTGGTCACCAGATAAGGCACTAATGGGCAGATGT
The DNA here is from genome assembly GCF_901001135.1 of Rhinatrema bivittatum. Classification (NCBI taxonomy): domain Eukaryota; kingdom Metazoa; phylum Chordata; class Amphibia; order Gymnophiona; family Rhinatrematidae; genus Rhinatrema; species Rhinatrema bivittatum. The sequence goes on along the minus strand of NC_042620.1, from coordinate 57,151,936 downwards.
CAAATGTCAAGGTTTGTTGAGGTCAGGCAGAGTCCACCTTCTGGACATTACCTCATGCCTATGATGGTTACCTGGGCTGCTAGGGGCTTTGTGGATGTGCTGTAGGTGGGCATCATGGTCCAGGTCCACAGTGGACTGGCGCCTGCGTGGAACAGGGTGGGGTTCCATACGCCTTAGGCAGGGAGCTTGGGTTTGATGTTGCCATACTTGGTTATTGTAGTGGGTGGCAGAGACGGTGGTGTAGCCTGGTCTTTTGGCAAATGGCATACCAGCTCGGATACTAGTTTGTCTAAAGGGTATATATATTGTTAATGAAGCTGTGGCCTTTTTTTAATCCAATATCTGTGTTTGTTGTTATTCCATTGTATTAAGGAAGCTATGCATGTATCGTCAACATGAATTTACATGTGATGAGCATTATTAGATTCACATACCGGGGGTGGACGCATGTTTTTGACATGTAATTGTTGCATCCGTCAGTCCTAGACAGCTTCGCTCCATTTGCCTCACCTTGTTCGCAGCTCCTCCCGCTTACCTTGGGAAAATAGCTACCGCTGCATCTGCAAGCCACCCTCTCCAGCATCCCCAGAATGGCTATGGTGCTGCCTCCCACCATGCTCCTCCCAAGGGCTTACTAGGGTGCACGCATGCGCACCACCCACGTCTTTATTCCAGCAATGGCACAAACCTCGGGGGTGTCCCCCTCAAGTGACATCATGCCATCCGGGTATATAGCCTATGTTCAATTGCTAGCTCACTGAGTTAGCAAAGACTTGGATTCATCCTGTCTAAGCTACTCTGCCGCTTCCGTGCTGCCGCTGGAAGCTTTCTCTCTGCCCTTCGGGGTATTGACTAACTTGGGTACCCACTCCTCGGGGGCCCTCTGCTTTCTTTCAGGTGCCTTACAGGGATCATGTACTCACTCTTCGAGGGCCTGTTCTCCCTGCCTCGATGCCAGTACCATCTACTTCAGCCTGGTGGAATCGCATACCTACAGCTACCATCTAGTGAGTAATCTAACTCTCAGTCTGTCTCCTACACAGCATTGCCTTGCTGGGAAACCGACACTGGAATTACCCTATACCAACGAGGTGAGAAGGGTCCCCTCTGCCGAGGGTCCCGAGACTGCTACATCCAGACTAACTCACTACTGCCACCTCTGGTGGTATACCTCAAGCTGTACAATAAAAGATCTAATTCTGTGTTTGTGCATCCTGAGTCTAGCCCAGTACTGTGGCTTCCCACGGGGCCTCTCCCCGTGGGCGTGGTCATCTGCCACAATACCCAAGAATCCACCCAATACCATTTAACCATAACAGTAATCCCCCTATAGCATAAGGGGTTGTGGATGTGCATCCAAAACACGCGTCCCGATATGGGTTAACCAGTTGAGTGCACTGTATTGCATCATCCTGTATGTTCCTATGTAAAATTGGACCGATAGAAAACTGTGAAACAAATACATGCATAAACTTTTGTGTAGACAATCTTTATGTACATATTTTTTCATGTATAGTAAAGAGACATTCCAGGGTTTGGACTTACATGCATACTTTGCACATTAAGTAGCAGTTATATGTACATAGTTTTGCCTCAATAATTTTTAAAGTGGACCTTTAAGCATACGTGTACTTGAAAATTTGTAAACTGTATTCACATATTTGATGGATATCTGATGGGTAATGTTACAAAATTACTCCTATATGCCTCCCATGGGTGAGATGCTCAAAAGAATTTTAAAAAATGCACACATTACTAACTTTAAAAAAGTGCAGCATAATTCAGTCATTCATACGACTTAATAGTAGGGATGAACATTTGTTTGAAAAGACATAGACTATGAACTGTGTGTAGTATTCAGAAACAATGTGCAATCTTTCTGAAATAGTGTGCACTATTCAGAAATACTATGCACTCTTTCCAAAATGTAAAAAAAATACAACCTAAAAAAAACATGGGAAAACATTAACAACAATGAAAATGACACGATGAGGCAAAATACAAAATTTTTTGACCAGCACACCCCTACTTAATAGTAATTTTCAGTTCAAATTATGGGGGTTTCTTAAAGTGTTTCAAATCCTGGCTTGTATGCATTTCATAAATAGGCAAGTCAGTTAACCACGTTTATCCCTACCCAGAGTACTAAAGGAAATTCGACTCTTTTCCTTGACATCACTTTTAAATGAACAGCTTTACTTGCTTTGGTGACTGGTGGTGTATACTGAAAAAGTACTGAGTATGAAAATAATATACTTCATTGATATAATATGCTCCTTCAGTGTACATTTTTTAAACTGAGTGCCTCTTGATGGGCAATTTTTCAATGTCAAAATACCAATTATTAACACCCTGAGGCTCCCCCCATTGAGTTTCCACTGAAATTCCAATTACTAGTAATTTTAAAGAGAAGCAGGGGTCAATTATTTGCACTTCCATGTAGAGAATTGTAAATCTTGTACAATGCTGGAACCAAGCAAAAGTTTCTAATTTCTCATACATTATTTCACTTGCCACTAGAATGTTAGTGTACTCAAGAAAACTGAACTTTATTGAAAAGCAGATGGTATTTGTACATTGTTTGTTCTTTATATACAGTATGTGTGTGTGTATATATATATATATATATATATATATATATATACACATATATATATTTGTTTGTTTATTTATTTTCTTTTATATCTATGTAAGCAAATTAACTTTTATTGTCTGGGTTACTAATATGCAGACATATGGGCAAAAGCACAAGCCTGCTTCTTCTTCTAAATTCAAAAGAAAAGCTCATCAAGCAGCATTTTCAAATTTTCAAGAATGCTCCTCACCCAGTAAAAATGATGCTTTGTTAATGTATAAGGCTTTGTTTAAAATATAGCTGGTGAGGTTTAAAATAATCCAGATAAAGTTAGCCAGATAACTGTAATCCTTAATATTCCACAGGATGTTTATCCCACTTAATATCCTAGATAACTTAGCCAGTTAAATTTAGTTAGATAAGTTATCCATGTTAGGAGTTTTTGAATATTGACCTCCTACTAAGTTACTAACCATAAGAACATAAGATTAGAAAATATGCCATGCTATGTTGGTGAGGACAAAGTCATCAAGGCTGGCATCCTGTCTAACTGTTGCCATTCTTGGTTATAAGTAGCCATCATTCCAGTAGATGCCATAAAGTAGATCTAGTTGTTCTAGAGGGAAGATTATGCTGACACTGAGCTTGAGTGGAGAGTGCTAAGATCTGACTGCAGGGGGTAGGGAGTACTGTATTGGACTGGGGGGGGGGGGAAGAGTGCTTGCATGCTGGCAAAAAAAAATCGTATGGATTATCAACATATGTGACATATATCTCTTCTTCTAATTCCATGTTGATGTCATGAACAAAGTAATAATATGAGGAAAGTTGTAGAAATGGTATAAAAGGCTTTTAAAATTGCATATTTCTATCTATTTCATTTTTTTTAAGTATGGTAGATATGTTTAAATAGCACATGGGGAGAGAGAGAGAAAGAGAGAGAGAGAGAGAGCTGAACCATAATGCTCTCATACTAGGTAGGTATTTATACCTCTAAATGAGGCCCACAAAGTCACTCAAGGTGAGGTTTAGGTATTAGTGTAGGGGTTAGGGGCCACTTTGACATTCAAAGTGAGACGTACGAACAGAACAGTGCACTCTTGTGAATATTTGATGACCTTCGGAGTGAGGAAACTCTCACAAAGATGAGATTTGTGCAATGTTCTCTCAACCTAGCTTGATGTTACCCAGGTAGAGAGTCCAGGTAGAGAGTCCATCAAGCTAAGTTGAGAGAACATAGCCTTTGCCCTCACTATGTCACAGGGGCCGACCATCGGCCCCTGTGACATAGTGAGGGCAAAGGCTATCAGCACCATTTTGAATACTGGCAGCTGATGGCCCGAGTGCAGGAGATTGCTCCTGGAAACCTGTTGGACCACCAGGGACTTTTGGCAAGTCTTGTGGGGGTCAGGAGGGTCCCCCAAGACTTGCCAAAAGTGTCTGGTGGTCCAGCGGGGGTCCGAGAGCTATCTCCTGCACTCGGGCCATCAGCTGCCAGTAATCAAAATGATGCCAATAGCCTTTGCCCTTACTATGTCAGAGGGGCTACCACTGCCATTGGTTGGCCCCTGTCACATGCTAGGAGTACAAGATGGTGCCGGCAGCCGCTGGACGACCAGGGAATTTAGGCAAGTCTAGGGGGGGTCAAGAGGGTGGGGGGGGGGGGTTGTAGTTAATTAAATTAAAAGGGAAATGAATAAGAATGGCATGTAGCAACGGATTAGGGGGCCCCTTTGAACGGATACAATGTATCTGGCCCCGATGAATACGAATGCCGTATGAAACGTATGCGGCTCCTCCTCACATCCCTAGTTTCCATGTAAAAATCCACTTGAAACTCTTAAGGGTGAATTTTAAAAGCCCTATATGTTGCTAGACCCGGAGATATGCACGTGACTGGGATGCACTCAGGCCGCACAGATATTAAGACGCCTGTAGCCATGTGCATATCTCCCGGTACATGAATATGGAAGGTTTGGGTGGGGTGTGGGTGTGGGTGGGACATGGGTGGGCTGGTACAGCGCCAGCAAGCCAATGTTACACAGAAGCTCGCGCCGGGATTGGATGACCATGTAACCTGCTGCTGTTACAGACTACGGGTAAGTATTAAAACAAAAAAAATCTAGTGTAGTTAGTGGGGTTTTAGGGGTCGGGGCTGGTAGGGTAAAAGGGAGGCATGTTAGGTAGGGGGTTTAGTAAGTTTGCCTCTTTACAGAGGCGAACAGGGAGGGAATTAGAAAATGGACCTATCGCGTCGCTGTGCGTACCTACTAAAATTACCCCCTTATGCAATCAAGATGAGATTTGCGCACACATGCACACGTCAATGTAAAATCATGCACTTATGTGCGTGCGGGTAGCCAATTTTATAACATGCATGCATAAATAAGTGCATTGATGTTCGCGTGCCAGCAAATGCATGCACATGTGCACCTGAGCGTGACTCTAAAAATCTACCTTTATGGGTACAAATTACCCAAAAATCTAAAAGCTCTGCAAGATATTAAAAAATAGCCCCTCTCCCCCTGCTTCACATATGGAGAAGACCTTGGGTCATGGTGTATAGGATCCATGCCATAACATATGTATAGGTTCCCAGCACTCTCCTCTCCATTTCATTTCCCTGTCTCCTTCTTGCTCCTTTCACAGAAGAAATAAAAACTCATGGCATAAGAATCCCCTGCTGCAGCTTGCAAAGCCACAAAGGAGCTCGGAAATTAGGGAGGGACCGCTTGAGGGTGTGATTGGAGGCAGATGGTAAACACAATAGCACAGGTTTCTACTTTTGCTCTGAGTATGTCCTTACCTTTCTTACATATTAATGGACCAGGCAGGATAGTTTCCTTTAAGTGTAATTTTGTTGTTTATTATCTTTTGTTTGGACATCAACTGCCCATTGTATCTGTTGCACCACAGACAGGGCACCCAAGCTAAAGGTGTATGGAAATTAATGACACAAAAACATAGTGTTCTAGCTACTGTGTGGGGCCAGTTGCTATCTCAGGGAGGAAGGATCCTCTACCTTGGCAGGGGTGGCTTGCAGGAATGACGGCTACTACCTGGAGATGAATATCCTTATTCAATAAACATACACATGGTTAATTCAACTCCAACATTGCTCTATGCTTCAACAGCAAGAGGAAACGTGGAAAAAATGATTTGCATCCACATAAAAGTAGGGGAATAGCTTGCTTGTTATGGCGGTTACTACCCCAAACCAAAAATGCCTGATACTTCACTTTCAATGCATATCCAGCATAGCTCTCTGCTTCAACGGCAGGGGGGAATGAAGAAAAGATGTTTTATATTCAGACATATACCAACAAGGACTGAATTACATAGTCTGGGTAAAACAAATAAGCATGGGTGTAGCTTGCTTGTTATGGTGGTTAATACCCCAATTCAAGCCTGATACTTCACTTAGAATACATATCCAGAGCAGCCCACTGCTTCAACGGCAGGGGGAATGAAAGGAGGGTTTATATTCAAACAACCAACAAAGACTGAATTCACAGGCTGGATAAACAAGCGTGGAAGAAGCTGACTTATTACAGCGGTTACTACCCCAAACTAATTAGCTGGATACTTCACTCAGATGCCGCTTCAGCACTGCTATCTACGATGGTGGGAGTGGAAGGGAAATAGAACCAAAAAAGTTATTTAAAAAGACAAGAGTAACAGAAAAGTATGAAAAAAAAATAGTGTGTAAGCTTGCTGGGCAGACTGGATGGACCATTTGGTCTTCTGCCATCATTTCTATGTTTCTATGGTGAATTCAAGGGAAATTCATCTATGGTGGGACAGTATTGTTCAAAACATGTCAATGGTTAGTTTGTGTGGCAGAAGGAGACTCTCAGGAAGATACTCAGTATGAGCTTGGGTATAGCAGAATTAGAAGAGGACAATATATCTGGGAAAAAAGGTGGTGGTCCATAATATTCACAAAGTTGGCATAGCTCAGGGCTATGGTGGGTAAGCCATGGGGATGAATCCAATACTGCCTTGCATGGCAAACAGGCGAACTGATAATTTTCTTAATTGACTCAGATGAAAGTTTTACATATACTTTGACTCCAGCTATTGACTTCATTTTCCAAAAAATAATCTAGTGTCTTATTTTTCATTGCAGGTTCTCACAGAGATGGGAAGGAGGTGATGGGAATGGTCATGATTGCCTACACTAATCAAAAAAACATCTGGAATTAACATTACTTACTTCAATAATATAACATTCCTTATAAATGCTCTGTTTACCTTTCCACATGATCCTTATATTACATAATGTGCAGGTAACCTGCTGGCAAGAGGCAATATATTTTTATGTTATTTCTAGTGCTTCTCCATTTTCTATCAAGATTAAACTTATTTTTATCTGTTCATTCATTTCATGAAAGTCTTTTATTGTCTCTGACAGTTTTAGAAAGTATGAGATCTCATGTGTCTTTGTATTTTTCCCAGCACCGGAGGAAATGCATCTATTTCAATTTCTGTCTTGTTAGATTGCAGAGTCTGGTTTCCTTGACTTTCCAGCTTAATTTGTGTCTGCCAGTTTCTATTTCTAGTTTGTAGTCACTTATTCTATAGCTTGTGAGGGACTATCTGTGTTTTGCATTTACAACAGAAGCAAGATGTAGTTTTATGTGTGCAGGTAGCTTTTTGTAACCATCCAACTTATTTAGCTCTATGATTTGTAGCTCCTAATTGTTGTATATTTGTTTCTGGGGTCTATTCCAACTTTTTTATACTGAATCCTCATATTTAGGAATATTAATGCCCCAAAATTATATTTAGGCATGTACAATTTGACTGTCTGGTTATTATGGGATCAATTTTCTAATTTGCCTGCCAAAATTTGACCAGCTGAGTTAAGCAGATTTTTAGCCAAACCAAGCCAGGTCAAAATTTGTAGGGTATGACTTAATCAGTCAAACCTAGCTGGCTAGTGCTGAAAACAGTGCTAGCTAAGTAGAGACACCCTGAGAACACATCTGGTATCATCCATTTTTTGGCTAGTCAAATTTAGCAGGCTAGCAAACCCAGCTGGCCAAATATGACCACTTTTTGGAATAATATATATATTCACATTTCAGGGTCTAGATCCTGCTGAAAATTAGCCCTTAGGCCTTTTTGTTTACCAATCATTATGTTAGAGTCATTAAATTCTTCTTTCTAATGTCATACATGGCACTGATGCAAGTACTTAAAGTATTAAAGAAACTATATATGTAGCTTTTTCTCTTCTTTGTAAAGTATGTCTAATCTATGTCACTAGAAAAATTGTACCTCGCAAAGAAAATGTTATATATTTTATAGTTCTTAATTATAGATGCTTAAAATAATGGCTAGTGATTTACACACAATCATATATTCTTTATTATCACTAATTATTAAATAATTTTTATAATTCATCAAGAAGTTCCACATGAAATTACCACCCTAAATGGGGAACATTTGGAGTTTTTGAACATCAATGTGCCTTTGTTGGACTTTTCAGAATTTACATCTCAGAAGTAAGATGATTGAAAGCTCCTAGGTGATTTTGTTACCACTCTGCCAAGCTTGAGATATACTTTATTTATTTTAGAGTTTTATATTCTGATTTTTGGCACTTCAAAGCAGATTTTATTCAGGTACTGTAGGTATTTCCCTTTCCCCAATGTAAAGGGTCATTTATCAAATCATATTAGGGCTGAGAAAGATAACCTCTGGAGTGCATATATATTAGTCAACTATTTATTAGAGATGTGCTTCAGATAAAAAATGTGTGTTGGGCTTCTTTTCGGGGCCCCCCATGGGAATTTCATTTTTCCCGTTTTTCGTTTTTTTTTTTTTTTCGGGGGCCTTGATTTTCGGGTTAGTGCACACTATTGGGAGTTAGTGCGTGCTAACTCCCTATAGTGCGCACTAACCCGGCAGAGTTAGGGGCAGATTTTAAAACATATGCACGGGAGTGCATTTGTGTACACAATCCATCGAACACAGATGTACATCCAATTTTATAACATGCGCATATAACATATATGCATTTTATATGCATGTTATAAAATCAGGGGTCAGCGTGTGCAAGGGGGTGCACAATTCAATCATTTTTCGGTTCTCCCGAACCATTCCGAATTAGGCAGTTTCATTGACATTGCGTAATTCGGGAAAAACGATTGCAAATCCCTACTATTTATACCACTGTAGGAGGTTAAACTAATAACTTGAGGTAAGGTTCTGGTGGTGGTCTAGGATTTTGTGGCAGTTTTACATGCACAGTCAGAGGTATGAACTGCACAGTATACATCAGTGAAGCTTTGATGTGATTTGGAGTGAGGAAAGGGACACAAAGATGAGATTTGTACAATGTACTCTTGTCCTAGCTTGATAACAACTAGGTTGAGAGTGCATCAAGTTATATCGAGGGTGAGAGTACATTGCATAAATCTCATCTTTGTGTCCCTTTCCTCACTCCAAATCACATCAAAGCTTCACTGATGTGTACTATGCTGTTTGTTTTCTGACTGTGCATGTAAAACTGCCCCCCCCCCCCAAATCCGAGACCACCACCAAAACCTCACCTTGAATTACTAGTTGACCCTCCTACAGTGGTATAAATAGTTGACTAATATGAGACCCTTATAAAGAATCTCTCTCTCTCTCTCTCTCTCTCTCTCACAGAAATATCACAGGTGTGCTAAACTTAACACATGGTGTGCATTGCATTAAGTAAAAAATTACCCTCACCACACCCCTGTGTTATCCCATGTATTCTCCAGAAACAACAATACAGGGACACATCAATGTGAGCTCGGTAGACTCTGGAAAGGAACAAGATATGACTAGAGGGAAAATGTATTTCAGAAAAGAATTACAGCAGAAAATTATCCTGTATATGAACAAAGTACCAGTAACAATATCATACACAAGAAAAGACCAAAGTAATCCAATAAGATCTGATACTGAGGACGGACAAGAACAAAACAGTCAGAAGAAAGAAGTGCACGCTTCAAGATAAAACATACAGAGGAGAGACTTTTTGATTGTTCTGAATATAGGGAGGGTTTCAGTAGGAAGAGAGAACTAATGCAAGACCAAAAAATCAATAAAGGAAAGAAACTATGTTCAGGTACAGAATATGGGAAAAGCCTCCTTAATACATCTCGCAATTTATCAGGAACGCCACACTGATGAGAAATTATTGTCATGTTCTGATTATGACAAAGGTTTCAACTGGAAACCAAATTTCACAAAAATACCAAAATTCCACTTAGCATCATGATCAATTTCAAGTATGGAATATAATCAAAGCTTATGTCACAACAATGATACTGATGACAGATCATGCTACTGTACTAAACCTGACAAGTGACAAGTGCTTCAACAGGAAGCTGGCATTTTCCATGTCACTATGCCTTGCTGATATACCCTTTATCTTCCACCTTAGGAGCCATTCATTCACTCAGAATTGCTGCCAACCCCAGAATTTGTACCTTGAGATTCTTGCCGTCACTCTGACTTGCTATCATACTTCAAATTCTGTACCTTATCATGTTCTTGTCACTGTAGGGGGCTGTGTTTCACCTCTCAGGGTGCCTTGGTGTATTTATGCCACTTTTTGTACTGCTTTATCCTTTTCTTGGTGCCTTGGGGTTTTTACTAGAGATGTGAATCGGAACCGGAATCGGTTCTGATTCCGGTTCCGATTCACATCGTGATTTTTTTTTCGTCCGGCCCGATCGCGGTTTTGTTTATTGACTGCACCCGAGCCGATAAACAAAAAACCCACCCCGACCCTTTAAAACTATAGCCGGCGCCATTTTTAAAGATGGCGCCGGCCATCCAGTGCTCCCTCCATGTGACAGGGGCCGGCCAATGGCACGGATACCCTGTCACATGGTAAGGGCAAAGGGCCATCGGCGCCATTTTGATTAGAGGCAGCTGACGTCCCGGGAGCGGGAGATCGCTCCCGGGACTCCCACTGGACCACCAGGTACCTGTAAAAAAATTTTTGGGGGGTCAGGTGGGTGGGGGAAGCTAAGGGATTAGTTTTAATGGGTCGGGGTGGGTTTAGGGGTTATTTTTGGGTGCCTTTTTCCCTCCCTCCCCCAAAACGATAAGAGAACCCCCACAAACAATTTTGTGGGGTTTTCCTATCGGTTTTGGGGAGCCCCCAATTTCTGTCGATTTTGAAAATATCGTACAATATTTTCAATCGTCAGAAGCCTGATTCACATCCCTAGTTTTTACTGCTACCTTTTCTGCTTTATTCCCCTTGTATGGTGCCTTAGGATGTTAATGATTCTCTTAGTGCCACTTTGTCTATAATGCTATGAGGATTCATGCCATTGTTTTTGTTGCCCTCTTTTAAAGCCTAGGGATGTTCTTACAACTGGTATTTTGGAGAATTCCTGCCACTGCTGGTAGCCCTTTACCCCTTAATGGTGCCTTAGGCTATTCATGCTACTTTTGGTTCTGTGTTGACATACTCTTGATGTGTTGGCATCCCTTCACCCGTATGATTATGTCTATCCCCCAGTTTTATTAGAATTAATGAGAAAACCTCTATTTTGGAGCCCAAAATAAGCTGAAATATGTCCCCCTTTCACTTTAATGATAAATGAATAAATAAAATGAATAAACATGTTTTCTTTTTTTAATGAACTAAATCAAACAGAGGTGATTTAAAAATGAATTTAAAAAATAAAAAAAATGCTTCTGCACATCTCTAATATATACATCTAATACTCTATAGATTGCATTCTTATCACATATTTTTTTAGAATGAATGTGCAATAAACATTTTATTGTTTTGTTTTCTTTTTGATTCATTTTTAACTCATTTGCTTCATGTCATTTTTAGCAAAATATTGTGTTTGCCATATCAATCTACTTGAATACGTGGATAAATGGTCAACAAACAAGTTTAGGTGATACTCCTTTTTTTTTTTTTTGACTAACAAGATATCTGTGACAAGCTTTTGAGAGTTATTCTCTATTTATCAGGTCAGTCTGACCTGATGAATGAGAATACCTCTGGAAAGCTTGTCACAGATGTATTACATTAGCCCAATAACAATATAACACCTACAACTTGTTTATTGATTCTTAATTCCATATATGTTTTACATTTTATTTCATTTAACTTTTTTCTTTTTAGTGCATGCTGCTTATTAAATGTGCACACTATTTGAAAATAGCTATATAAGATGACAGAAATAACAAAAAACATTATTTCAATCAACCATTCTATTGTTTAATTTGGAAAATGGCACATAACAATATCAGATTTAAAGCTTTCTCAATGCCAACTATTTCTTATTTTGTATCTGCCTGGTGGGAATGGTGCTAGCCTCTTCCTTGCACTAAGAAGCTGTGTACTGTTTTGAAAATTTGGCTACCAACTATTTGTCCTCCCTATGAACACAAATAGATGCTAATTTATTGCTGAATGGACTGCTCAGTAAATACAGTATTTCAGTAAATGGATGAACAGAGATAAGAACTTCAGCAAACTAGTAACCTTAAAAATGTTCTATCTTTTTTGCATCTTTTCCAATATACTGTAATTTTAAAGAGCTCAGATTACCCATGAACTTTCACAGATATGTTTAGAAACCCCATATTCTTAAATCAGAATTCTTGTAAATGACATTCACTATTCCTAAATACCAAGAGAGAATATAAAAATATCTAGATAATGGAGCCTATACAATAAAACATGCACAATTCCAATTTTAGCATGGACTCAAAGTTTAATGGACATGCTAAAAAGTGATACAACAAGATGTAATGAACTTGCCATAAAAATAAGGCAAAAAATAGCATGCCTATGCATTCTCACGCACAGAAACCCAAAAATGCCTTGGTTAAATACTGCATTTTACTTTCCAAGGGTGTGCTAAATAGCATGTTAGCTAAACTGAGCATGCTTATTGCTTAATTCTCTTTTCCTCTTGATTCCTCCTGATGTCTTCCAAGGTGTATAAAACTAAGTCTGGTATATGGAGGTTGCTTTTCAGTCTAGAGGGAAGAAATAGGAAAGCTAGTTCACTTCAAGTTAGAAAGTGAAAGGAGAGTGGAATATTTCTAGGGAACAGAAAATGGATAGGATTGCATGTTTGAAATTATCTGTCTTAGGTATAAGTAGGGATCTTCAAAGATTGGTAGGAGAGAATGTGGATGGGAACAAACAGGAGAATGCAAGGGGAAGATTCAGGGAAGAATCTGGTCACCTTGACTCAGAAAGACACCAGCATCTGACCATTCCTCCTCTAATGTTCCCTTTCAGAGTAGGAATAGCAATGGCTGCACCACACATCTCAAAGCTCATAGAAATGAGTTCTGCATTGCAACCAAATGAAATGAATTAGTCAGCACAGAATAAGCTTTTGAGACTTACATTGATCCTCAAGCTACTGAATGGCTAAAGTGGCCAAAATTAGAATGTTATTGACAGCAAAAACCTTTGGATTCCGGGAATCCATTGCTTGGGCATATATTTGCCAACTGTAATGAAAGGTGAATTTATTCTTGAAATGTTCAAGTACCACAGTAATATAGTAACATAATAAATGTTGGCAAAAAAACCCCTAAGTGGTCCATCTAGTCTGCCCAGCAAGCTCTGTTTTTATTATTGTTATTTATATTTATTTTAGTTTATTTTATTCTTAGGGTAATTGGTACTCTTTTTTTGTTTCCCAGTCATCATGAGTTTTCCTTTCCTTCATCTCTATCATTTAGCCACTAGGAATCATCTGTGTTTGTTCTATCCCTTTTTGAATTCCATAACCATCCTTATCCTCACTGCCTCCTCTGGGTGGACATTCCATGCATCTACCACCCTTCCTGTGAAGAAGTACTTCCTGGTGTTGTTCTTGACTTGGCACCCTTTGAGCTTTATATTATGACCTCATATTCTACAGTTTTCTTTTCATTGAAAAAAGTTTGATTCCTGTGCATTACTAATACAATTCAGGTATTTAAAAGTCTGCATCATGTCAATCCAGTCTCTCCTTCCCTCCAGTGAATGCATGTTTAGGTTCTTCAATCTCATCTCATAACTTTTGCTGTAGACTTCACACCATTTTGGTTGCCTTTCACTGAACTGCTTCCATCATATTTTTATCTTTTTGAGATGTAGTATGTCTCCTTTATCATCTCCTTCTGTTTCAAAAATCACCAAACACCACCAAGTGATAACATTAAATGCAAGTAATCAATATGATACAGCTATAATAATAATATTGAAGGATCTTCCCACAAGCAATGAAGTAGGTCATAGATATATTTATCAGTCAATTATCCTTTTGTTTTCAATTCCATACAGCTCAGAGGATTGCATACCATTTTAGGATATTTTGGTTATGCTCCACTATTGAAGAATTTACATTTCAGTTCAAGTTACTGTCACAGAAATTTGTGGAAAGAGGATATCTGCTGCAGTTAATCAAAATAGCCTATCTTAGTAATTTTGATCATGACAGTTTGTTGCAAGACAAAGCTTCCAATCATATAACTATGCTGGCTTGTATTCTTCTCTATACAGCTAGATCGGTAGCTATAGCAGTGTAAATTTGTAGGCATTGGCATGTGTTGGCCAGGCATGGTGCATTTGCCAATACTGTAGGTCCTAACTTCTTGACCATGTGGTGTGGTCTTTGTAACCTGCTAGATAATCTGGGGAGTTTTATATCTACTTGGGTCATCAGAGATGTCACACTTGTGACATGTGCCACTTAGCTATTATAGGGCCTGTATGGAAACATCCAGTGACTAGTTATAGAGTTGTACATAAAGTAGAAACAGACTGTAACAGACTTTGTTGTGCATGCTATACAATAATTTTTGTTGGTAATCTGAATACAGCTATCCATAAGTGACAGATTGAATTCATTCTAATAAAGTTTCTGCACATAGGGCCGGATTTTAAAAGGGTTACACGCATAAGGTACGCGTGCAACCCTTTTAAAACGCCCCTGCACATGCCGAGCCTATATTGCATAGGCTTCTGGCACGCGCAAACCCCGGGATACGCTTAAGTCCCGGGGCTTTCTTGGGGTGGGCGTGTCGGGGGGCGTGACGTGGTCGGCACGTCATCGGGGGCGTGTTGGGGGTGTGACGCGGTTGGCGCATCATCTGGGGGCGGTGCCGCAGGCATGGTTTCGGCCCGGGGCATTTCGGGGGCGTGGCAGCGGCCTCCGGACCAGCCCCCGGACTGGACATGGCGCGCGGCAGCCAGCCAGGCACACACAAAGTTACGCCTGCCTTGAGCAGGCGTAACTTGTGCGACAGAGGTAGGGGGGGTTTAGATAGGGCCGGGGGTGGGTGGGTTAGGTAGGGGAAGGGAGGGGAAGGGAGGGGAAGGTGGGGGGATACGGAGGGAACGGGCAGCGCGCACAGGGCTCGACGCGCGCAAGTTGCACAAATGTGCACCCCCTTGCGCTCGCCGACCCCAGATTTAAAAAGATAAGCGCGTATCTTATAAAATCCGGCATACTTTTGTTCGTGCCTGATGCGCAAAGAAAAGTACACGCACGTGCTGTGTTTTAAAATGTACCCCAGCTTGTTCAACACTGTTTACAATATTCACATATATTTGCAGAACTTAAGTGGACTATTAAAGAACATATTTTCTTTTTCCTGAGGCTGACATTATGAAGCTCGATTGAATTTTAGAGAGCACTATTACATTTTTTCCCTAAATACTGTTGAACCTAATGGACTAATGAAGAAATCAAGTGGCAATCTTTATTAGAATGATGTCACCATTGATTTTACTTATGTCTTTAAAAAAACTAATTTTTTTTTTTAAATTGATGTTTTATGTCCATATGATGATGTTAAAATGGTGACTTTTTTTTACTGTTTTTCAGGAACATTAAGAGTGACCTCATATGCTTGAGTTTTCCACTGATTGAAATGATTTGAAACAAGGTTTCATGCTGGGATGTACCAAAAGGATATTTTGAAAATCAACACTAATGTTGTTCTGTATTAGTATTTATCATTTCCTGTACATTATCAGTGGTGATGATTCCTTTGGATATAATGACTATGGTGGTTCATGTTTAATACATCAAGATTTTATTGTATTTATAAAAGAAATATAACATTCTTTGGGCATGAAATAATGGTTATAACTAAGATACCAACTTCCCTTCTGGTGTAAAGCTGGTAGTCTTTTATGAAGGTCCTTCAATATTATTATTAAAATGACCTATATGATATTGGTCATTTGCATTTAAAGTGATAACTTGAAGGTGTTTGTTGTTTTCTTGGTATTGCAATTCCCACCATTTGTGGTTTTTTGTTTATGGTAGTGTTAGCCGGAAGAGAAGCAGTTAAGAAACGCTGAGAAACGCCATGCTATCACAAAAGTGAGTACTGTTGCATTGTGCCTTATGGACAATAAATTGTGGTGTATTATCAACAATATTTATTGATTCTAGACGCAGATATACAGCCCTTGATGAAGGACATGATTAAGTCCGAAACACAGTACGGTGTCGGGCAAAAATTGAGCAGACTACAAGTGAGCTTGCATTGAGTATGAACTGCGGCGTACGAAATAAGAGAAAAACTCGGAGGATTTTGAACTTAAGAATCCACGTATCATATTGAGATAAGTATTGCTCTTATGATCAAGATTGAGAAGAAAACTTAAGAAGATTTTTAGGATTATGTGATTTACTTTTCACGGGGATTATTTATGCACAAAAAAATATCTAAAAATATGGACTGACCAATGATTATTTATAAGGTTGAGTTATTATGGTTTAATTATCAAACTATGATACCTATTATGAAGGTCAATATATTGGTGCTCAATTGAGTCAAATGTGGAGTATGATATAGGAAGGAGGTCAATTTAATTGAGATTGAGTGTTACAGTTGTGCCATAAATGCATCCTGCAAGTGAAAGCAAGTATTTAGTAATTCTAAAAAAAATGTTGTGGATATATGCAAAGAGGCCTCATTGTTATAAGACATTCCCCTAAGTGACCAATCAAAAGTATGAATAGATATGAAGGTGCATAAAATGTTGATACATGCTGAGTTATATGAAACCACTTTGGTAGAACATGTGAAGCAGCAAATGATGCCAAGGTTACTAAAGATTAATAAGGAACCAAAAATATTTGTTGAAGATCAAGATTTTGTCAATTAATGGATAGCAATTTTAAATAAGTGCTCTCTTGTTTTGATGGTGTTAATTATTAAAATGGTAACTTTTAAACTGGTGTGCGCATTTGCCACCCAAGTCCAGGAATGCAACCATTTTATAACAATACTCACTTTCCCGACCAGTTTCCAATCTGTCAGGACAAATTACGTGTGACAAATGTAGTTTTTGCACTCAAGCAATCACAGGTCCTGATTGGACGGACCCTAATACTGGCAAAGTTGTATACAGGAAACAACAGGTAGACTGCAACACCGATTTTGTCATATACGGAATCATCTGTCCATGCCCGCTTATATATGTGGGACGTACTAAACGGAAAATCAGAACGAGACTCACTGAACACAAGAGTCGTCTCAAAAATAAAGACATGAAAGCACCCATAGTTTCACATTGTGTTGATCACCAACATGTTTTTGAAGGTCTTAAATGGTTGATCATAGAACATGTTTCACCATCATGGAGAGGGGGTGACAGAGTATCTATTTTAAATTATAAAGAAAATCAGTGGATCTTTCGACTCCAATCTGTTGAACCCACCGGTCTGAATGAGAAGATCGAATGGTATACTCTTATTTAGGATGTTTTTGAGTATTATCAGTTTTTCATATCGTGTCCCACTAGCTGGCTCCAAAGTTCTACTTTTTTTGAGGACTTGAGTATACAGAGTATAAGATCCCGTTTTGACTGGTATCCAATATGGCCAATTGATGACGTATGAATCCTTTTTTGGATAGACTAAAGTTAATTTCACATCCAAGATGGCCGACATATGACTTCTAACTCCTTTTTTGGATAGTTTTGAGGTGTATTCCAATCCAAAATGGCCGATTGATGATGTATAGATCCTTTTTTGGACAGATCAAAGTCGTTTCCACATTCAATATGGCCGACAGATGACGTCTAACTCCTTATCTGGACAGATTACAGGTATATTCCCATCCAAAATGGCGCCCGATAACATTTTAAACCAATTGTGGTTAGATTACGGTTTTCCAAGCAATCAAAGATGGCGGATTGATGACGTAGATGACCATAATTGGTCTTTCATGTCATTTCCTTTCACAAATCGGCGGGAATTTTTCAGCCTTATAACCCAGCATTTTGGGCCGCCGTCTGTCAGTGCCATAGCAGCTATATGAACTTTTCACAATCACGCATGTAAGTACGTTTCTTTTCACTGCTCATCATATGTTTTGACCACGATGTCTGTTCGAGAGTTCTATTATGGGCAACATTTTTTTTCATTTTCATTTGTATACTCCGTTAGTCCGAGAGAGGAAGAAGCACTTTGACCCAGAAAATCAGCATTGCTACAATTTCAGCGTAAGCACAACATTCAAATGAAAGAAGCAGTTTTGCTATCATTTATTGAGTGAGTCCTATGTTTTCCAAATCATGCCATGTTTAATATAGATGTTCTTTGCATCATCACAAAGATTGTATGTGTTTGAATATGTTTTCAGGTGTATTTTCACAGCTAAGACATATGGATACCATCCATTAGGGGTGTGCATTCGGATTGACCGCATTAGTAAAACGCAACTCATATTTTTTTTTAACTTAAAAAATTGATTCGACATAAACGATCGGATTTCCCACATATCCAACATAGATATGTTGGATATGTGGGAAATCGCGATTGTTGAGCCAAAATAAAATATAAACCCCCTCACCCTCCTTAATCCCCCCCCCCCCGACTTACCACAACTCCCTGGTGATGGAGCGAGGAGTGAGGACGCCATTTCTGCAATCACAAAAAGAACTTTTGGCCAGCTTGGGGGGGTCTCCTGACCCCCCCAAGCTGGCCAAAAGTTCTTTTTGGGCCGAACGAGCCGTCTGGCGCGAACGAGCCGGGAATCACGTGACACCGGCGTCACTCGACGTGCCGCCGACGTCACATGCTTCTCGCCAAGGATTGCAGAAATGACGTCCTCACTCCTCGCTCGATCACCAGGGAGTTGTGGTAAGTCTGGGGGGGGGGGGGATTAAGGAGGGTGAGGGGGTTTAAATTTTTTTTTTGCACATATGTACATATACCCAACTCATTGGATTTTTTTTATGTCCATATTGGCCGCAAGTGGGACCCCCTTTCGGACATAAGAAATATGAACATAAAATTTTGCTCTGCACATCCCTGCCATCCATGCTTAAAAGTCACTCCCTGATGAAGAGAACTCACTCAAAACATTGCAGTGTCGGGATTAAAAGACTGATTGCATGAAGCTTTGAATACAACATCTGTGCGTCAGAACTGTGAGTTGTAAGTGGTATAACATCAGTTTGTTGTATACCACCAAAGTTACACTGGACTGCTGGGGTTTTCCAATGATTATAACCTTTCTCCAACAACCACTATATTGGAGTTGGATTAAGTAGCCATAGAGGCATTTTCATATAGCCCATTATTGGCACTTTATGAGGTTTCCCCAGTTCAAAACACATACAATCATCTCATTCTCTAGCTAGACTTTTCTATAATTTAGTATTGACCATTTTATAACATACATGCATATAAGTGCATATGTTATAAAATAGCCTGACCATGCACATATGTGCATGTAATTTTAAGTGAACACATGCTTTTAAAATGTAAGGGGGAGAATTTTAAAAACCACATGTGTTGACATCACTGGCTATTTTCCCAGTTCATTTTAGTTCATCCAGGTAAGGGATAGGACATCCAATGTTGCGGCTGGACTGCTGTGAGAGTAGAGGTGGACCCTTGGGCCGGCCTACTGAAGATGATAGGGCAGGCCGGGAGGTGGAGACACCAGCTGGCAAGGTTTCACCCGGAGCCTGGGACCCCCCCCGGGAGGAGCCCGTAGGGGCCCGGACCCTTGGGACTTAGGCGCTGCTGTGAATGTCCAGAAAGGCCGTCTGCGAAGGGAAGGCAGGCCTAGCAGTGGCAGAGCCGGGTCGAGTATTGCCAGAGAGTCACAGTAAAAGGCCAGGTCAGGAAGCTGGCCCAGAAGGTACACTGGGACCAGCGCAAGCAAGCTGAGGTAAAAGTTCATGGCAAGCCGGGTAGGGTTCCTGGCAGGCTGAAGCAAATGTGGAAAGTACCCTGGAGACACGGCTAGCCTCGGGCTGCAGCGTAGTCAGACTAACCGGAGACAAGCGGACTACGGTCTGGAGCAGAGTCAGAGGCAAACTGGAGTCTAGGCAGGCAGCGAGCTGAAGCGGAGTCAGAAGTAAACCGAAGTCAAGGCAGGCAGCGAGCTGAAGCGGAGTCAGAAGCAAACCGGAGTCAAGGCAGGCAGCGAGCTGAAGCGGATTCAGAAGCAAACCGGAGTCAAGGCAGGAACCAGGAAGACAACAGGAAACGCAACTGGAAGCAACTAGATAGCTGGGAACCTCGTTGCAAGGCGTTTAGGGACTGATTGAACGCCGGTTATATCGAGAGCAGAGCGTGACGTCAGCCGAGAGGGCGGGGCCGGGCTTCCGGGAGCTGGGCGCACAAGAAGAGCATCTTTGCGCGTGCACGAGGCCAGAGAGGAACGGGCCCGTAATGGCGTCGGCCACGTGGGAAGTGCGCATACAGGGAGCCCACCGGGACCAGGACCAGGCGGAATCCCGTGGCCGTTGGAACGGAGGTAAGCAGGCCTGATCCCTATCAGGAGAGGAGCGGTTGGGACCGCAACAGTACCCCACCTCCCTTTATGGCCCCTCTTTAGAGGTCTGGGTTTCTCTGGGTGTTCAAGATGAAACTGCTGAAGCAGGGATTTGTCCAGGATATTTCGGCTGGGCTCCCAAGTGTTGTCCTCGTCCCCGCAACCCTCCCAGGCGAGGAGATACTCCCATCTTCGGTTGCAGAACCGTACATCTAGTACCTCGCATACCTAGTATGTAGGATCATCAGCGAAGGGAGTAGCAGACGGATCCGGAGGTTTACGGTGGTAGCGGGAGAGGACCAAGGGTTTTAGCAGCGAGACATGGAAGACTTTGTGGATCCGAAGTGAGGAAGGCAATCTCAAGCGATAGGAAACAAGGCTCACCCTTTCAGCAATCCGGAAGGGACCGCAGAACCTGGGTGCAAACCTCCTTGAAGGAAGTCGGAGATGAATGTTCTTCGTACTGAGCCAAACCCAGTCTCCTGGCTGGTATGTGGGTGCTGGGCGCCGGTGGCGATCAGCGGTTCGCTTGGCGGAGGAGGCCGAGAGAGCCAATTTGTCCTGGGTTGTCTGCCAATGTGTCTGCAGCTGCTGAGCCGTCATCTGAGTGGCTGGAGAAACACTAGGTATGGGAATGGGGAGCGGAGGTTTCAGCTGTTTGCCATATACTAGCTGGAAGGGTGAAAGTCCGGTGGTGGCATGAAACTGGTTATTGTAGGCAAATTCGGCCCAGAGCAGAAGCTCAGTCCAGTTGTCTTGTTTCTCATTGATGAAGGCCCGTAGGAAGGTCTTTAGAGAGTGGTTCATTCTTTCGGACTGCCCATTGCTCTGAGGGTGGAAAGCGGTGGAGAAGCTGAGCTGCACCTTGAAGCATTTGCAGAGAGCCCTCCAGTAGCGTGCTGTGAATTGTGGCCCTCGGTCAGAAACAATGTCCTGGGGAAGCCCATGAATCCGAAATATGTGTTGGGTGAAAAGCAGAGCCAGTTCAGGCGTGGATGGTAGTTTGGGCAACGGTACGAAATGCACCATTTTGGAGAAACAGTCGATGGTGACCCAGATGACCGACTGTCCGTGTGACAGTGGCAGGTCGACCATAAAGTCAGTAGCAAGGTGTGTCCAGGGTTCAGTGGGAACCGGGAGAGGCTGCAGAAGGCCACACAGAGGACCAGGACTGGGCTTTTGTCGAGCACAGGTGGGACATGAGCTCACGTAGGTGCGGACGTCCTGTCGAAGGTTAGGCCACCAGTAGAACTGGTTGAGAAGTTCCAGTGTCCGTTCTCGCCCAACGTGGCCTCCAGTGATGGAGTCATGGGCCCAGCGCAGGGCTTTTAGATGGTCTCGTCGGGGAACTACGGTCCTATCCTGGGAGAGGACCGTCAGGGCTGACAGGCGGACCTTGCTAGGATCCATAATGAATTGTGGAGGCTCAGGGTCATCCTCAGAAAGGGAGGTCCGAGACAGGGCATCGGCTCGAAGGTTCTTAGCTGCAGGGCGGTATTGTAAAGTAAAGTCGAAGCGGCTGAAGAACATGGACCATCGGGCTTGACGGGGGTTTAGTCGCTGGGCTTGAGATAGAAACTCTAAGTTCTTGTGGTCCGTTTATATGGTGATGGGGTAGTTCGCTCCCTCGAGCCACTGCCTCCATTCCTCGAAGGCGAGTTTGATTGCTAAAAGTTCTTTGTTGCCGATGGAGTAGTTCGCTTCTGCTGGGGAGAACTTCTTGGAGAAGTAGAAGCAGGGTAGTAACTGTCCCAAAGTGGAGTGTTGGCTGAGGACTGCCCCAACGGCCACGCTGGAGGCGTTGACCTCGACAATGAAGGGTCTTGCCGGGTCCGGATGGCGGAGACAGGTGTCAGCCAGGAATGCCTCCTTTAGTCTGAGAAGGCTTTAACTGCGGTGTCGGACCAGTTCTTGGCGTCGGCTCCTTTGCGGGTCATGGCAGTAAGAGGAGCGACCCGATGCGAGTATCGAGGAATAAAATGTCTATAGAAGTTAGCAAACCCCAGGAACCTTTGGAGAGCCTTGAGGCCCAGGGGTTGAGGCCACTTGGTTATAGCCGAGACCTTCTCGGGGTCCATCCGGAAGCCAGTGGACGAAATGATCTACCCCAGAAAGGGCAAAGACTCTGCCTCAAAGACACATTTTTCCAGCTTGGCATACAGACAGTTGTCTCGGAGAACCTGCAGAACTTGTCGGACGTGCTGGCGATGAGATTCCAGGTCCTTCGAAAAGATAAGCACGCCATCTAAGTACACAATGACGTGAGAATGCAACATTTCACGTAAAACCTCGTTCATGAGGTTCTGGAAGGCGGCCGGGGCGTTGCAGAGTCCAAAGGGCATTACCAAGTACTCATAATGCCCGTCCCTGTTATTAAAGGCCGTCTTCCATTCATCTCCTGGTCGAATACAGACGATGTTGTAGGCCCCTCGGAGGTCTAGTTTCATGAATACTTGTGATCCCTGGAGGCGGTCCAACAATTCCTGGATCAGTGGAAGGGGATAACGATCCCGCTTGGTAATGGCATTCAAGCCATGATAGTCTATACAAGGGTGGAGTGAGCCATCCTTCTTAGCCACAAAGAAGAACCCGGCTCCTGCGGGGGAACGAGAGGGTCGAATGAAGCCCTTAGAAAGGTTCTCAGTAACGTACTGAGACATGGCGGCAGTCTCTGGCAGGGACAGTGGATACACCCGGCCTCGAGAGGGTGTGGTGCCCGGTAACAAATCGATAGGGCAGTCGAATGGCCGGTGTTGAGGAAGAATTTCTGCCATCTCCTTGGAGAAAACGTCAGCGAAGGCCTGATATGGCTCTGGTAAGAGAAGCGAAGAGCACAGCTGAAGGGTCTTTGGAGGATGTGGGACCTGTAGGCAGTGTTCAAAGCAGAAGGGACTCCACTGGGTCAGCTGGAGGGTGTCCCATTGAATTACCGGAGAGTGACGTTGGAGCCACGGTAGTCCAAGGACCAGGGGGTGCACAGCCCGTTCCAGCACTAGTAGAGAGATCTCCTCTGAGTGGCATAGTCCGGTTTGGAGAGTCACTGGTATGGTGCATTGAGGAGCTGAGCCCGCAAAGCCTAGGAGTAGCTCCTCAGGATAACCTAGGCACGGTCGTTTCCCGGACGCTCCGAGCAGTTGGCGAGGAAGTGCCCCTTGCCCCCACAGTAGAGGCAAAGGCCCTGCGAGCGGCGTCTCTTCCTTTCCTCTGGGGCCAGTGGAGATCTGCCCAACTGCATAGGTTCTCCGAGACTGGCAGAAGCGGGTGGTACCTTGGGTGCTGAGGCTCTGGCGATAGTTGAGGGCTGGGATGGAGCCCTAAGATAGGAGCGGGTCTCTTTATCCCGCTGCTGTAGACGACGATCCACCCTGCCGGCGATATCAATTAAGTCATTAAGGTCATCCAGGAGATCTCGGCCCGCTAGCTCATCCTTGATGCGACTGGCTAGGCCCTCCAGGAAGATCCCCCTAAGGCAATCATCACGCCAGCCAACTTTCATGGCTAATGT
The DNA here is from genome assembly GCF_901001135.1 of Rhinatrema bivittatum. Lineage (NCBI taxonomy): Eukaryota > Metazoa > Chordata > Amphibia > Gymnophiona > Rhinatrematidae > Rhinatrema > Rhinatrema bivittatum. The sequence goes on along the minus strand of NC_042620.1, from coordinate 57,128,078 downwards.
ACGAAAGTCTATGGTATAATCCGCCACTGAGCGCGCCCCTTGCCTGAGGTGCAAAAGTTCAGATGCAGTCGTGGTTTGGCGTGCAGGATCGTCAAAAGCAAGGCGAAAGTTGAGAACGAACTCCTGAAGGTTCTGTAACAAGGGATCTTGACGCTCCCACATGGGAGAAGCCCAGTCAAGTGCTTTGCCATCCAATAGGGAGAATATGTATGCCACCTTGACTGTGTCTGAGGAAAATTGTGCAGGTAGGAGAGTGAAGCGCACATAGCACTGGTTCAAGAAGCCTCGGCATGTCTTGATATCCCCGGCATAGTGGGTCGGTGCAGGCAACTCGGTTACCGATGAGGAGCTGGGTACTGATGCAAGAGGCGGAGCTGGAGGCGGTTCCGGTGGAGCGGTTTCCAGACGGCTGACCAGCTGCTCTACCATGGCAGCAAGGGTGTCGATGCAATGCTGTTGTTGTTGAAGGCGTTGTGCCATCCCCGGAATGGCCTGTAGGCCTGGAGCCCCCGCCGAGTCCATGGCCTTGCAAACTGTTGCGGCTGGACTGCTGTGAGAGTAGAGGTGGACCCTTGGGCCGGCCTACTGAAGATGATAGGGCAGGCTGGGAGGCGGAGACACCAGCTGGCAAGGTTTCACCCGGAGCCTGGGACCCCCCCCCCCCCCCCCCCCCCGGGAGGAGCCCGTAGGGGCCCGGACCCTTTGGACTTAGGCGCTGCTGTGAATGTCCAGAAAGGCCGTCTGCGAAGGGAAGGCAGGAGGCCTAGCAGTGGCAGAGGCAGGTCGAGTATTGCCAGAGAGTCACAGTAAAAGGTCAGGTCAGGAAGCTGGCCCAGAAGGTACACTGGGACCAGCGCAAGCAAGCTGAGGTAAAAGTTTGTGGCAAGCCGGGTAGGGTTGCTGGCAGGCTGAAGCAAATGTGGAAAGTACCCTGGAGACACGGCTAGCCGCGGGCTGCGGCGTAGTCAGACTAACCGGAGACAAGCGGACTGCGGCCTGGAGCAGAGTCAGAGGCAAACTGGAGTCTAGGCAGGCAGTGAGCTGAAGTGGAGTCAGAAGCAAACCGGAGTCAAGGCAGGAACCAGGAAGACAACAGGAAACGCAACTGGAAGCAACTAGATAGCTGGGAACTTCATTGCAAGGCGTTTAGGGACTGACTGAACGCCGGTTATATCGGGAGCAGAGCGTGACGTCAGCCGAGAGGGCGGGGCCGGGCTTCCGAGAGCTGGGCGCACAAGAAGAGCGTCCTCGCGCGCGCATGAGGCCAGAGAGGAACGGGCCCGTAATGGCGTCGGCCACGTGGGAAGTGCGCGTACAGGGAGCCCACCGGGACCAGGACCAGGCAGAATCCCGTGGCGGTCGGAGCGGAGGTAATCGGGCCTGAGCCCTATCAGGAGAGGAGCGGTCGGGACCGCAACATCCAAGCCCAACTAGTTTAACAGCCTTCCTTACCCTCTGTTAGCACCGACCTTTAAAACCTTACTGAGCTAGCTGTAATTTTTGTTTTACAGCTTACATGTCATCCATAGTAGAAGTTACATGGCAGAGGACCCAGTGCTTGCCAATGCACGTAAGTAATACATTTTATGTTACAATCCAAGAATACACATGCCCCGCCCAGCCCATACCCATTCCCCACCCCTTTTAAAAATCTTTTCATTTGTGCATGAAGCAGCAATACGTGCATATCAGTCTGACTTTTAAAATCGCTTGGCATATGCCTGCCCGACATTCACGCATCCTCTAATTTTGGCACATGTCAACCTTTTAAAATTCACCTTTAAGTTTATTAAGAAATTTAAACAGTAAGTTCATATTCAAATCTTAGAATCTTTGGCTAAAATTCAAGAACAGGTCTCCATTACTTTTGATGTTTCTCTGAGGGACTTTAAATTATCAGTTGAGCAATTTCATAATTCTGTCAAACAAGCCAACATTTCCAAATTTTGAAGAGATTAGTGGGACTATAAAGATAATTGTGTATCTATGTAGACGAATAAGGAGTGGAGTCTGTCTTCAAAGAAAAGTGTTGTCTTTGATTTATCCTGTGATGGATACTCCAGTGGATCAGATGATTCAGAGGAAATTAGTTGGTGTCAAGGACCATATATTATCAATGCTAGGTCAGCATGTTTGGGGTCTATAACTTCTCATTTTTTATGAAAAGTCAGTATGGGAGGAGACAACTGTTGCAGAAGTAGACCCTTGGATTGAGGTGAGGTTGGTACTACCCATATGGAGGAACCCTGTAGGTCCTCACCATCGGCAGGCAGCACCAGCAGGAGCAAATGTTCAACAGGAACTTCACAAATACCAGCCCTCGTTTCCCTTAGGTTGAGCCCTCGGATGCTGGGGATGGCTAGATTTAGGTGCAGGCCTCTGTGTAGAGAAGAATACATCACTGAAGAAGTTAAAGGCCAGTGAGAAGAAGACAAGGTCATTTCACACAGAGGTCGGGATAGGCAGCAGACAGTAGGGATGTACAATCATTTTTTGACGATTAGGAAATTCATATGATATTTCCTAAATCATCATGGATAGGGAAACCAATAAAATGATTGCACTTTTCATGAATTTTCATAAAAATTCGATATTTGGCTTAGTGTGTGTTAACTCCCATTAGCGTGCACTAACAAAAAATGTTAGTTTTTGTTACTTTTTGTTAGTGCGCACTAACGGGAGTTAGTGGGCGCTAATGGGAGTCAGTGCTCACTAAGCCAAAACATGATTTTTCACGAAAAAAAAATGTTGATACACGGGAATACGAGAATTTCCCGTGGTCACATGGACAAAAAAGCGGAAACGATCAGGCACCCGATGTACATCTCTAGCAGACAGCAGAGATGAAAGCAGGCTGAGGTCAGGGCAGGCAGCAAACAATAGAGATGAGCTTCATTTTTTTCTACCGTGTCGTTTTTTGAGTCAGACGCTTCAGGTAAAGTTAGTTTTTTCTTGGTTAGTTTTTTGGAAAAACGAACAAAAACTAAGCAGGGAAAAATGAAACGGGCCCAAAAAACGACACGGGAAAACAAAGCTCAAAAAAACCCACCCCAAGCATTAAAATGTACTATAATACATTAAATACAAACCCCCCCCACCCCCACCCCCACCATCCCAATCCCTCCCCAAGACTTACTAACATCTCTGGTGGTCCAAAGGGGTCCCACGAGCAATTTCTCCCTCTGTGCAGTCAGATCTGTCTCGCATCAAAATGGCACCAATAGCCTTTGACCTAATATGTCACAGGGGCTACCAGTGACATTGGTCAGCCCCTGTCACATGATAGAAGCAATGGATGACCGGCACCATCTTGTGTTCCTACCATGTGACAGGGGATGACCAATGGTACCGGTAGCCCCTGTGACATAGTGAGGGCAAAGGCTATCAGCACCATTTTGATTACTGGCAGCCAAGAGCGAGATCGCTCCCGAACCCCCGCTGGACCACCAGGGACTTTTGGCAAGTCTTGGAGGCCCCTCCTGTCCCCCACAAGACTTGACAAGATGGCGCCGGTCATCTATTGTTCCTACCATGTGACAGGGGCTGACCAATGGCACCGGTAGCCCCTGTGACATAGTAGGTCAAAGGCTATTGGTGCCATTTTGATGCAAGGCAGGCCCGACAGCCCGACGGCACGGAGGGAGAAATCGCTCACGGGACCCCGCTGGACCACCAGGGATGTTAGTAAGTCTTGGGGAGGGATCGGGATGGTGGGGGGAGTTATATTATAGTAAATTTTAATGCTTGAGGTAGTTTTTTATTTAAAAAAATGAAATGTGCCCCTCCCCTCGTACAAACCAAAAAACAAATTTTTTCTGAAGTTCGGGGAAAATCCATTTCGGGGTTTGGGGCCCCTGACCCATGACGAATTAGGCAATTTTGAAAAAATTGCCGAATTTGTGATAAACGAATGCACATCTCTAGCAAACAAGGTGGTCAAAGGACAATCCAAACTTAATCTAGATGAATTGGAGATGAAGCTGAGCTGAGTGTCCGAGCCAATTTCAAGCTGGTGAGACAATCGAGGAACAGGAGGCAAGGCAGAACAGCAGGAAGACACAGAAGACAGACAAAGACCACATGACAATTACGCAGGAATTCCAAATATGAAGGGAGGAACCAGGAACATGAAGACAAGTTACTGAAATGTTCTGTTACAAGTCCAGGAACAGGAACCAAGAACAGCATGGAAAACGGATACTCCGAAGAGTTCAACCTATTTCCAAGGCATCTGAGGTTGGCTTGAGCTGGACTTAAATAAGGGAGAGCCAGTGACGTCATCAGTGGGCACTGCGGTGGTTTTCCCGCCATGGGCCCTTTAAATAAATCTGAGTCACTCGTGCACGCACCTAGGGATTATCTGCTCAATTGAGTGGCATTCCTAGCATAGCATTGTCTGTCCAATGTGGCAGCCTGCTGCGTCTTCGATCAAGGGCCAGTGCGGCATTGGTGGCCTTCCTCTGGCCCAGGGCAGAAGGTGAACGCAGCCAGTTGCAGGACTGACCCGCAACCTGCAAACACAACAGTACTCCTTCCTCAACCTCCTGCAAGAGGCCTGGTTATCTTAGAGTGTGAAGCGTGGAACATCCTTAGAATGTTCTTTCCAGGATGTTTGAGGCAGGCTTCCATGTATTAACCTCTAGGCCTTACCCCTTCCAGGAGATTAGGTATTCCCAACTTTTGTTCCAATGCCGAATGTCCAGGATCTTATTCACTTGATAGACATGGTTCTTAATGGTGGATACATCTTTGGGAAATGGTACCTTCCCGGATGGCCACGTGAGGGCTAAGGGATTGAGGAGGGAAACATGGAAGACATTATGGACTCCCAAAGAGGCGGGTAGGTGCAGTTGATAGATAACAGTCTTCACTGACGGGAAACATGGAATGACCTGATGTAACTAGGTGTGAGCCTTATGGAAGTCTTTCTATGCTGGATATGGTGGGTACTCAGCCAGATCTTGTCTCTAGGTCTAAATTGTGACACTGGCCACCGGGGAACATTCATTGCCCTTTTGGCTTTTTCAGCAGGTTTCTGAAGCATCTCTTCCATATGAATCCAGAATTCCTGGAGATCCTGAGCAGTTAGTTGGGCTGCTGGAAAATGAATAGACAACAGGAATGGCAGGCGAGGAGATGGCTGTCTTTCATACACAATCTGAAATTGTGGTGATCATGGGGCAGAGTTAATATGGGAATTGTGGGAGAATTCTGCCCATGGAAGGAGTGTGGCCCAATTGTCCTAATGATCATTGGCATAGGCGCTTAGTAAGGCTTTCAGGGTCCGGTTAGTTAGCTCTGACTAGCCGTTGGCTTGAGGGAGGTAGGCAGTAGTGTAATCCAATGTGATTTAAAATTTCTGGGAAAGAGAGCACCAGTATTTGACAGTAAACTGGACACCTCGATTTGAGATGTTATGCTTAAATAAGCTGTGCATATGAAAAATATGGTTGGAAAACAGCTGGGCCAGTTCAGGTGCTGAGGGAAGGTAAGGAAAAGGACAAAAGTGAGCCCTCTTTGAGAATCTGTCAATAACAAACTAAACAGAGCTGCAGCCATTAGAGAAAGGAAGGTCTACCACAAAGTTGGTAGACAGATGAGTCCAGGGTTCCCTGGGGGCCAGCAACAGCTGTAACAGCCTCCAAAGTTATCCTGCCAATGGCTTTTGCTGTGCACAGGTAGGCTTTACCCAAGGCAAGCCTTATCTTACAAATCTGCATCACTTTTTTGAAGGGGGTTAATAAAAATGTAGATAAAGGTAACTCAGTAGATGTAGTGTATTTGGATTTTCAGAAGGCCTTTGACAAAGTTCATCATGAGAGGCTTCTAAGAAAAGTAAAAGGTCATGGGATAGGTGGTGATGTCCTTTCTTGGATTTGAAACTGGTTAAAACACAGGAAGCAGATAGTAGGGTTAAATGGACAATTTTCTCAGTGGAGGGGGGGGGGGCAGTGGAGTACTTCAGGGATCTGTACTGGGACCTGTGCTTTTCAAAATATTTATAAATGATCTGGAAAGGAATATGACTAGTGAGGTAATCACATTTGCAGATGATACAAATTATTTAGAGTAGTTAAATCACATGCAGATTGTGATAAATTGCAGGAGGACCTTGTGAGACTGGAAAATTGGGCATCCAAATGGCAGATGAAATTTAATGTGGATAAGTGCAAGATGATGCAGATAGGGGGAAAAAAACATGCTACATGATATTAGGTAGGGATGTGAATCGTTTTTTGACGATTTAAAATATCGTCCGATATATTTTAAATCGTCAAAAATCGTTAGGGCCACGATACAATACCAATTCCCCCGATTTATCGTCAAAAAATCGTAAATCGGGGGAAGGGGGAGGGCAGGAAAACCAGCACACTAAAACCCCCTAAAACCCACCCCCGACCCTTTAAATTAAATCCCCCACCCTCCCGAACCCCCCCCCAAATGCCTTAAATTACCTGGGGGTCCAGCGGCACACTAAAACACGGCACACTAAAACCCCCTAAAACCCACCCCGACCCTTTAAATTAAATCCCCCACCCTCCCAAACCCCCCCCCCAAATGCCTTAAATTACCTGGGGGTCCGTAGTGGCGGTCTGTAGCTTAAATTACCTCCGTAGCCTTAAATTACCTCCGTAGTGGCAGTCCATAGCTAAATCGGGGGAAGGGGGAGAGCAGGAAACCGGCACACTAAATTGTGTAGTCTTCAGCCGGCGCCATTTTGCAAAATGGCCGCCGCAAAATGGCGGCGGCCATAGACCAAAACGATTCGACGCAGGAGGTCGTTCCGGACCCCCGCTGGACTTTTGGCAAGTCTTGTGGGGGTCAGGAGGCCCCCCCAAGCTGGCCAAAAGTTCCTGGGGGTCCAGCGGGGGTCCGGGAGCGATCTCCTGCCGCAAATCGTTTTCCGTACAGAAAATGGCGCCGGCAGGAGATCGACTGCAGGAGGTCGTTCAGCGAGGGTTCCGGACCCCCGCTGAATGACCTCCTGCAGTCGATATTTTCCGTACGGAAAATGATTCGCGGCAGGAGATCGCTCCCGGACCCCCGCTGGACCCCCAGGAACTTTTGGCAAGCTTGGGGGGGCCTCCTGACCCCCACAAGACTTGCCAAAAGTCCAGCGGGGGTCTGGAACGATCCTCCTGCGTCGAATCAGTTTTGGTCTATGGCCGCCACCATTTTGCGGCGGCCATTTTACAAAATGGCGCCGGCTGAAGACTACACGATTTAGTGTGCCGGTTTCCTGCTCTCCCCCTTCCCCCGATTTAGCTACGGACCGCCGCTACGGAGGTAATTTAAGCTACGGACCGCCGCTACGGACCGCCGCTACGGACCCCCAGGTAATTTAAGGCATTTGGGGGGGTTCGGGAGGGTAGGGGATTTAATTTAACGGGTCGGGGTGGGTTTTAGTGTGCCGCTGGACCCCCAGGTAATTTAAGGCATTTGGGAGGGGTTCGGGAGGGTGGGGGATTTAATTTAAAGGGTCAGGGGTGGGTTTTAGGGTGCCGGCTCACGATTTTAACGATACGTTACACACCCAAACGGCAACAATACGATTCCCTCCTCGCCGAAATCGATCGAGGACACGATTCACATCTCTAATATTAGGAGCTATCACCCAGGAAAGAGTTCTAGGTGTCATTTTCCAAGGAGTTACCGTGGGTGATAATTCTGCAAACAGCTGTTAATGCGATTTGCAATCAGGGGGCAGAGCAAATGTAAAGTAGGGAGGATTTATCATGTGCCATGAAACAGCTGCAGTGTTAGTGCAACTCCTAACTACACCTCTTTCATTTGTGTCATGTTGTGTGCTAGAGGCTGGTAAAGGTTTATTGCAGTTCAAGAGAGAGAGAGAGAGAGAGAGAGAGAGAGAGAGAGAGAGAGAGAGAGAGAGAGAGAGAGAGAGAGAGAGAGAGAGAGAGAGAGAGAGAGAGAGAGAGAGAGAGAGAGAGAGAGAGAGACATGCTATAGTGCCTCCTCCCTAGACAGGTATTTGTATCCCTATGGGAGGCCCACCTAGTAACTCGAGGTGAGGGTTAAGTATTAGTGTAGGGGGGTAGGGGCCACTTTGACATTCAACGTGAGATGTACGAACAGAACAGTGGTCTCTTGTGAAGATTTGCTGGCCTTCGGAGTGAGGAAACTCACTCCAAGATGAGATTTGGGCAATGTTCTCTCAACCTAGCTTGATAGACTCTCTACCTGGGAAACATCAAGCTAGGTTGAGAGAACATTGCCCAAATCTCATCTTGGAGTGAGTTTCCTCACTCCGAAGGCCAGCAAATCTTCACAAGAGACCACTGATTCTGTTCGTACATCTCATGTTGAATGTCAAAGTGGCCCCTACCCCCTCTTTCTCTCTCTCTCTCTCTCTCTCAAAACAGGCCTGTCTGGAAATACTAGCAATATAGCCCAAATTGGGCTAATAGTGCAACTTGCAATACACATGCTTATTAGCATAAGGTACACCCCTTTTTGGTATCCAATGAGATATTGGAAAATGAGGCCCAACAGGAACTTCAATACCTGCCCTCATTTCCCTTAGGATGAGCCCTCGGGTGCTGGGGCCGGCTGGAGTTAGACATGGGTCTCTGTGGAGAGAAGAATACGTTACTGAAGAAGTTGAAGGCCAGCGAGAAGAAGACACACAGAGGTCAGTACAGGCAGCAGACAGTAGACATGAAAGGAGGATGAGGTCGGGGCAGTAAACAAACAACATGGTCAAAGGACAGTCTGAGGTCAAACCAGGAATCCAGGTAAAAATGAGCCAAGGGACGAAGCCAAGGTCAAGCTAGGGAGTCAATCCAGGAACAGGAGGCAAGGCAGAATAGCAGGAAGACACAGAAGATGGACAAAGACCATAGGGCAAGAACGCAGGAATTCCAAAGACGTGGGGAGGAAGCAGGAAAAAGGCAAGGCACTGGAATGCAGTCAGAAAGAGGAACCAGGAACAGCAATGCAAACAGCTACTCTGAAGATTTTGACCTATTGCTGAGGTATCTGAGGCTGATCTGAGCTGGCCTTAAAAAGGAGAGAGCTGGTAATATCATCAGCAGGCACCGTGGTGATTTTCTTGCCATGGGCCCTTTAAATAAGGTTGTGTCATGCAGGCGTGCCTTGGGATGACCTGCTCAGTTGAGTGGCGTCCCTAGCACAGTGTTTCCTGGCCCTTGCAGTGGCATGCTCCATCTTCGCTAGAGAACTGTAATGGCTTCAGCAGCCCCCCTCCAGCCCAGGGCAGAAGGTGATAGCATTCAGTTGCAGGGCCAACCCACGACTGGCCATTCGGAACAACATAAGAACATAAGAACATAAGAAAATGCCATACTGGGTCAGACCAAGGGTCCATCAAGCCCAGCATCCTGTTTCCAACAGTGGACAACCCAGGCCATAAGAACCTGGCAAGTACCCAAAAACTAAGTCTATTCCATGTTACCATTGCTAATGGCAGTGGCTATTCTCTAAGTGAACTTAATAGCAGGTAATGGACTTCTCCTCCAAGAACTTATCCAAACCTTTTTTAAACACAGCTACACTATGTGCACTAACCACATCCTCTGGCAACAAATTCCAGAGTTTAATTGTGCATTGAGTAAAAAAGAACTTTCTCCGATTAGTTTTAAATGTGCCACATGCTAACTTCACGGAGTGCCCCCTAGTCTTTCTATTATCCAAAAGAGTAAATAACCGATTCACATCTACCCGTTCTAGACCTCTCATGATTTTAAACATCTCTATCATATCCCACCTTAGCCGTCTCTTCTCCAAGCTGAAAAGTCGTAACCTCTTTAGTCTTTCCTCATAGGGGAGCTGTTCCATTCCCCTTATCATTTTGGTAGCCCTTCTCTGTACCTTCTCCATCGCAATTATATCTTTTTTGAGATGCGGTGACCAGAATTGTACACAGTATTCAAGATGCGGTCTCACCATAGAGCGATACAGAGGCATTATGATATTTTCCGTTTTATTCACCATTCCCTTCCTAATAATTCCCAACATTCTTTGCTTTTTTGACTGCCGCAGCACACCTAACCGACGATTTCAATGTGTTACCCACTATGACGCCTAGATCTCTTTCTTGGGTTATAGCACCTAATATGGAACCCAACATTGTATAATTATAGCATGGGTTATTTTTCCCTATATGCATCACCTTGCACTTATCCACATTAAATTTCATCTGCCATTTGGATGCCCAATTTTCCAGTCTCACAAGGTCTTCCTATAATTTATCACAATCTGCTTGTGATTTAACTACTCTGAACAATTTTTTGTCATCTGCAAATTTGATTATCTCACTTGTTGTATTTCTTTCCAGATCATTTATAAATATATTGAAAAGTAAGGGTCTCAATACAGATCCCTGAGGCACTCCACTGTCCACTCCCTTCCACTGAGAAAATTGTCCATTTAATCCTACTCTCTGTTTCCTGTCTTTTAGCCAGTTTTCAATCCACGAAAGGACATCGCCACGTATCCCATGACTTTTTACTTTTCCTAGAAGCCTCTCATGAGGAACTTTGTCAAACGCCTTCTGAAAATCCAAGTATACTACACCACCACCACTCATATATTGAATGCCACTCTTTTTCAGTATAGGCTGAATAATGTGTCCAAATTTCACAAGAGGAATTAAAAAGGGATCGACCAGTTAATTCTTCAGAAATCAAAAGGACACAGCCATGATAAATTTGTCATAATAATTGCCAGCTCTTGAGCAAGAAGAAGTTTTGAATTATGGCCTTTCTTTTGTGCCTAGTAGTCGACATGATCTATTTAAATGTCGATTATTTATTCTCTGCTTTATTAGGTCTTTACATATCATTATTTTTTCTATACAACCCTTTAAGAGTAAAGATTTGTCATTGATCAAAAATCAACATGGATACTGCCGGTTGACTTGCATATTGCTACATTTAAGGACTTAGTGCTTCAAGATGTAGCTATGATTGAAGCCAGTGATATTAAGACATTTCAATTTATGTTACTATGCTATTTAGATATTAACATTATTATCTAAAAATAAGGATATGATTGTTAAATCCATTGATAAGGGCAATACAGTAGTGATACAGGATGGGGATGAAATATGCCCCTGAAATGTGTTGGCAACTTACTGATAGGATACTGCTGAATTGTTAGCTAAGATGTATAAAATTACACTGGGTGCCAATAATCTCTTTTTTTATGTGTAAAATTTCCCAGAATGCAGGTTATTTATGAATAACCTAAAATTTGCAAAGATTAAAAATCTACCAGCTAGGCTTATTGAGAACTACATTCAGTCACTGTTCAGGCAGCAATTACCCCTAGATTCATCAAATTGCTATAAATATAGCAGAAATAGCACCCGCAATAAAAAAAAAAATGGGCATGGTTAGGCAAATTGTAGAGTTAGCATGAGAGAGAGAGAAAGAGAAAGAAAGAGAAAGGGAGAAAGAAAGAGTCAATGCAGTGGAGCAGTCTCTACTGCATTGTGCAAATCATCTCCTCTTGTTGGTACCTTTCATTGATTCAAATGATAGAAAGTCATCAGTCATATCAAATTTGCAGTTAATTCCTCTGACTGTGTATGCAGAACCACCACCCAAACCCATCCCTCTGCCAAGCCTGCCCTGAGTTGAAAGTGTCCCCTCTTACAGTGGTCTGTATATAGCATGTCATATTGATTTTATATAGAGGTTTTCTCTCTCTCTCCCCCCCCCTTCCCCCTCCCCATCCTCTGTGCAATAAAAACATTTTCTCATAGAATGCACAGAAACAAGGTGTAGTTAAATCCCATTTTAGCGTGTGTTACTCTACCGCATTCCATGCTAGCAGACCCTTCATTCCATTAACTCCTCCCACTTGCATACTAAATGTAAAATTTGCATACTAACGTGTGTTGCAATATTTATGGCATGCATTAGGGCCCTAACACATTTTGATGAATGACCCAATTAGCTGGATAAACGTATCGCCTAACTTTAGAGGTATATTCAGTTGTGCAGCTGCATTATTGAATATCGCTAGCTATCTTTAACTTAGCCGGTTAACTTTATCCAGCTAAATTTAAGATAGCTTTTTGGACCAACCAGCTGTAGCCAGCTAACTTTGAATATCAGAGTTCACAGGGTAACATAGCTGGCTAACTCAACTCCTCCCTGTTATACCCCCAGATCTCCCCTGTCCATGTCCTTAATTTTTTAAGGTCATTAGTGAGCCCTTTCAAAATCATATTCAGTTTACCATGTTCATGCTATTTAAATTGTAGGGATGTGGAGCCTGAAAATGTTCATATTCTTTTTCACGGCATTTCACTGTTAAAATTTGTTTAGTATGTTTTCATTTTTGTTAAATTTTTGTTTTTATTTATTGTGCACTAATTTGAAGTAGTGCACACAAATGTTTTTAGTGTGCACTAAAAACATTATTGGGTCAATTTTAAAAGCATTGCTCATGCAAATACAGACACATATGCGCATATGCAGGTCTCGCGCAAGCAACGTGCATTTTAAGAAGCCACGAAGTACTCGTGTACTTACCCATGCACACATTAAGAAAAAGGGGGCGGGAAATAAGTATGCTTGGATGTAGCCAAAACTTATGCATGTACGTCTGCATTTTAAAAAAGATGACCATGGCAACCTTCAGATTGTTATCCAGGTAACTTTATTTCTGATCTTGATGCAGAGCAAGTCTGGAGATCTTGAGTTTTAGGGATTTAGCACAGTGTGGGGGCTTGCAGGATGAAGAACCAGAAGGGTCTTGAAGACCTCCATATGACCTGGGCAAACTGGTGGACTACTTAGAAAAAATGTTTTTTTTCCCTCTCACGAGCATGTTTTAAAAGACGCCTATATATGTGCGTAAAAGTTGCTAAAGCCTTAGCCAAAATACGCACAGGAGAAATAATTTAAATGATATTTGCATATTTGTGAGCACAATTTAAAATTGCAGCATCTCTCCATTCATGTGCCAGAATGCACATTTATGGGCGCACACGTGTTCCTTTTAAAATGACCCTGCATTTGAGCACTAAAAAATGAAAGCCAGTTAAACAAATGTACATCTCTATTAGTTTGTTCCTGGTAAGTAACATGTTCATGTTAGTTACTTAACATCAAGACCTGGTATTAAATATTTTCTATCTATTGAGTACTTGATAAATAGCTATGAGGATGAGACTACCATAATATTTAACTTGAGCTCGGTAACCCTTCATATGCATATGATGTTCCTTCAATGCATATACAGACACAGTGTTTTACATGCTCACATCAACATATTTTCAGACCTCTTTTTCCTTCCTCCATAGTTCATTATTTTATTTTTATCATTCACATGAGGGCCTTGATGAGCACATTAAATTTTATTGCATAGGCCTAATATGATCGTCTACCCTTTTCCAATTTTTTACAATTTAATATACCTGAAATTGATGAAATAAAAGCATTATTCTCCTGACTGAGTCTAATCTCTTTAATTTAGCTCTTTTTTCTCTCTTTGACTAATTCTTTATATATTCATCAGGAATCAAGTTTTTAATTATTATATTTTAATAAAAACTATGCTTTCCGGATTTGATAAAATTGCATTTTAGCAGCAGCAGCAGCAAGCAAAAAAAATTCACATAAATCTCAAGTGACCTTTCAGTCATTAATATTTCCTGAATTCCAGATGAAATTGTTATGCAAAATAAAAATAGCTCTTTTACTGACAACCTATTGGATCCAAAAGGCCTTAGACAGTGATAAACAATGGAAAATTATAATAGTGCTACATGACAGTGTGAGCTTAACTTTTTGAATGAAATGCCCTTTAGTTTTATGCATGTCTATGTAAAGCCATGCATTTAGAGCAAAAAGAGAAATATCTGACATTTTGAATTCTTTATTTAATGTGATAAACATATTAGGTATCAAGCTTTCCATGTGTATGTGAGTTGAACTTCTATATATTAGTACTCAACAGTGTGTTCAATTTGAAAGCATCAGTAATTAGATGATTCTAGTATAGATTAAACAATAAAAAAAATAGCATTTAAATATAATTGATAGGAATGTAATCCCTTTTCCTCCTGCAAAGGAAGTGATTATATTAAAGCTAGTGGGGGAAGTAGTAATCCTCACACCTCCACACGTTCATAATTCCTTCTCTTGCGTAGCAGAATGGGAAGAATTCCTTCTGAACCAATTACACCTTTTCCTGTGTAGGAAAGAGGAGGGCACATGAGCTAGTGGACACCATCCCTGAACCTAAGATGAGAGAGGTGGACGGAGATCAAACTTTACTGAGAAATGCCTTAAATGTGAAATGATTATAAAACAAATTACAAAGGAGGTAGAATAGGAATTAATTATGAAAATGAGAGTTGATAAAGCTATTGCTTCCAATGGTGTGCATCCCCCAAATATTAAATGAGCTAAAGCACATGTCTCTATTAAAATGGTCCTTGAACACAGGGGCGGTTCTGTGGGCCTGAAGGACATTGGATGCAGTCTAGGGATGTGCAGAGGGACGGCATACGTTGTATTCGTAATTCGTATTCGTCGGGGGGTAGATACGTTGCATTCGGCAAGGGGGGCCCCCGATACATTCATGCATTCATACTTATTCATCTCCTGGCGAAAATGGAATTAACTACAACCCCCCCCCCCCACCCTCCTGATCCCCCCAAGACTTACCAAAACTCCCTGGTGGTCCAGCGGGGGGTCCGGGAGCCATCTCCTGCACTCATGCCGTCGGCTGCCAGTATTCAAAATGGTGCCGATAGCCTTTGGCATTACTATGTCACAGGGGCTACCGGTGCCATTGGTCGGCCCCTGTGACATATTGAGGGCAAAGGCTATCGGTGCCATTTTGAATACTGGCAGCCGATGGCCCGAGTGCAGGAGGTCGCTCCCGGATCCCCGCTGGACCACCAGGGACTTTTGGCTAGTCTTGAGGGACCCTGCTGACCCCCGCAAGACTTTTGAAAAGTCCCTGGTGTGGTCCAGCAGGGGTCCGGGAGCGACCTCCTGTACTCGGGCCGTCAGCTGCCAGTAATCAAAATGGTGCCAATAGCCTTTGCCCTTACTATGTCACAGAGGCTACCGGTGCCATTGGTCAGCCCCTGTCACATGGTAAGAGCACAAGATGGCGCCGGCCAACCATTGCTCCTACCATGTAACAGGGGCCGACCAATGGCACCTATAGCCCCTGTGACATAGTAAGGTCAAAGGCTATCGGTGCCATTTTGAATACCGGCAGCCGACGGCGTGAGTTCAGGAGATGGCTCTCGGACCCCCTGCTGGACCACCAGGGAGTTTTGGTAAGTATTGTGGGGGTCAGGAGGGTGGGGTATTTGTTTAAATTTGCTCCTTTAGATGGCCGAATAATTTGATGAAGATTTGTTGTATTCGTGGGGAATCCCGATACGTTTCGCTTCCCCACGAATACAACAAATATGGCCCTATATGTTGCGAATTACCAATAAGTTGGAAACGAATGCACATCCCTAATGCAGTCTACCACACAAAAGTGAAGAGAGAAAGAAAGAGGACAACTACAGACTTAATAGTCTAACATTAGTGATAGGCAGAGCTAAGGGAAAACTACTAAAGAAAAAAATAGTTCATAACCTTGAAAGATATAGAGTACAGATGCTAGATAACATGATTTCACAAATGGAAGATACTGTTTGACAAAGCTGAGTTCCTTTAATAATGTGACAAAAGTAGTGGATTAGGTTGGTATGGTGTCTATCTGGATTTCCATATAGCATTTTACACTGTCCCACATAGAAGATAGTAGGCAAGCTGGATGGTATAGGACTAGATTAAATCACTGTAGATAGGATGAAAAACTGGTTGAATGGCAGGGTGCAAAGAGTGGTAATAAATGGAGTCTACTTTGATGAAGACCAAGCTGTCAGTGGGGTGCCCCGGTACTTGGTACTGGGGCCAGTTCTTTTCATATATTTATTAGTGACATTGCATTTGCCAAGGAGCCTGCAATAAAAATCTGCTTGCAGATGACATTAAAATCTGTAACACAATGGACATTTTAAAAGTAAAAACAAATGAAAAGGGTCTTCAAAGCCCTGGAAAAATTGTCAAGTGTTTTCAAAATGAACTACAAGGAAAAAAAAAAGCATACAACATGCATTTGTAAAACAAAAACTATTAGTCATATATCAATTAGAACGAAAAGAACTGGAAACTGTCAAACAAGAAAGACATGGAAAAGTAATCATCTCAGATATCCTCTAGCTAGTTAATGCAATACAGCAACTTGGAAAGCTAACAGTAAGTTTGGTTATATAGGTATCATCAGCAGGAAAATGAAGTAATATTGTATCTCGATCACTACTAAGACCCCCATCTTTAGTAATTAAGCTCTCTACCTTTGCAAAGACATTGAGAGGTTGGAAGCGGTTCAATAAAGGGCTACTAAAATGAAACAAGATATGCAATACAAAGTCTAAAAAAAATGTTTAAGATACTCAAAATGCATTCATAGGAAGAAAAAAGGAATTGGTGGGGGAACATTTATTTATTTATTTATTTGTCACTTTTATATACCGATATTCGTTTAGTAACATCACATCGGTTCACAATTAATGCAAGATCTAGCAACAGTGCTTTACAAATGAACAATTAAACTAGTTAACAAATAACATTAGCAATTAAACAATTAAACAATGTGGCAATTGAAGGAATTGCAGGTACATGCTATGTAGAATGGTACTTAAGAAGAATAAAACACAATTAAATAAAATAAAGTAAAATGAAATACAAGTGCAAACAATTGCCATATTGGGCTTCATAGGTTTCCAACTCCTGGTAACAATACATTGGTTAACTCGCCAAAATACAAATGATACAAACATTCAGAAACTGACAGACTTCAATAAAGTAAACATCGTGAAATTTTCCATTAAAAAAGAAACTCAAGGACAAGTATAAGAACATAAGAGCATAAGATATGCCATACTTTATATGCCCTGCCTTATTTACCCAACACCCCCTTTCTCTACACTATCTCTAATTTCCCCTTTTTTATGCCCTTACTGTAAATACCATTCCATACATTTGCTCTTAATTGCACCTGAAGCGCTTTCTCCCCTCTCTTATCACCCCTAATTTATAACTCCATCTCCTCCTAACCTGTCCCTAACCTCTTACCTAATTTCCTAAAATCCCTTTACTTTCCAGCTCTGTTTAACTCAGCTCAGTTAATCCTAAATGATAGTTCTGTTTTAAAAGATTCTACTTGTTTTATGTTCAAATATATATATCCTTACTTTTGTTAAATGTATAATGCTTATTTAATCCTGTTAAATGTATAACGCTCCGGCGTAAGTTCCTGTTCATTGTACACCGACGTGATATCTTTGATGAGCGGCGGTATATAAAAAACTATAAATAAATAAATAAATAAATAAATAAATAAATACTGGATCAGACCAAGGGTCCATCAAGCCCAGTATCCTGTCTCCAACAGTGGCCAATTCAAGTCACAAGTACCTGGCAGGTACCCAAACATTAGATAGATCACAAGCTACTATTGTATATTAATTACTAGAGATGTGTATCGTGTGATCGATCGTCTTAACGATCGATTTCGGCTGGGGGGGGAGGGAATCGAATCGTCATGGTTTTGTTTTTTAAAATATCGTGTAAATCGTAAATCGGGGGAGGGCGGTAAAACCGGCACACTAAAACATCCCTAAAACCCACCCCGACCCTTTAAAATAAATCCCCCACCCTCCCGAACCCCCCCAAAATGTCTTAAATTAGCTGGGGTCCAGTGGGGGGGTCCCGTTGTGATCTTCCACTCTCGGACCTCTTGACTGAGGTTATCCAATTTGTGGATGATTCAAAATTATTCAGAATAGTTAAATCATAAGCGGATTGTGATACATTACAGGAGGACCTTGTGAAGATTGGGCATCCAAATGGCAGATGAAATTTAATGTGGACATATCAGGAGCTACCACCCAGGAAAAAGATCTAGGCATCATAGTGAATAATACTTTGAAATTGTCAGCTCAGTGTGCTGCAGCAGTCAAGAAAGCAAACAGAATATTAGGAATTATTAGGAAGGGAATGGTTAATAAAATGGAAAATGTCATAATGTTTCTGTATCATTCCATGGTGAGACCGCACCTTGAATACTGTGTACAATTATGGTCGCCGCATCTCAAAAAAGATATAGTTGTGATGGAGACGATACAGAGAAGGGCAACCAAAATGATAAAGGGGATGGAACAGCTCCCCTATGAGGAAAGGCTGAAGAGGTTAGGGCTGTTCAGCTTGGAGAAGAGACGGCTGAGGGGGGATATGATAGAGGTCTTTAAGATCATGAGAGGTCTTGAACGAGTAGATGTGACTCGGTTATTTACACTTTCGAATAATAGAAGGACTAGGGGGCATTCCATGAAGTTAGCAAGTAACACATTTAAGACTAATCGGAGAAAATTATTTTTCACTCAACACACAATAAAGCTCTGGAATTTGTTGCCAGAGGAGGTGGTTAGTGCAGTTAGGGGTAGATTTTCAGACAAGCGCGAACAGCCTACTTTTGTTTGCGCTCCAGGCGCAAACAAAAGTACGCTGGATTTTAGTAGATACGCGCGTAGTCGCGCGTATCGGCTAAAATCCTGGATCGGCGCGCGCAAGGCTATCGATTTTGTATAGCCTGCGCGCGCCGAGCCGCGCTGCCTCCCCCCGTTCCCTCCAAGGCCGCTCCGAAATCGGAGCGGCCTCGGAGGGAACTTTCCTTTGCCCTCCCCTCACCTTCCCCTCCCTTCCCCTACCTAACCCACCCGCCCGGCCCTGTCTAAACCCCGATCCTACCTTTGTCGGGGGATTTACGCCTCCCAGAGGGAGGCGTAAATCCCCGCGCGCGAGCGGGACCCCTGCGCGCCGGGCCGCGACCTGGGGGCGGGTACGGAGGGCGAGGCCACGCCCCCGGACCGCCCCGGGGCGTAGCCACGCCCCCGTACCCGCCCCCAAAACGCTGCCGGCACGCCCC
Source organism: Rhinatrema bivittatum (assembly GCF_901001135.1). NCBI lineage: Eukaryota > Metazoa > Chordata > Amphibia > Gymnophiona > Rhinatrematidae > Rhinatrema > Rhinatrema bivittatum. Next base: position 57,109,082 of record NC_042620.1, on the reverse strand, counting down.
CGAAACGCCGCGCAATCCGGCCCGCCCCCCCGACACGCCTCCCGACACGCCCACTCCGAAAACCCCGGGACTTACGCGAGTCCCGGGGTTGTGCGCGTGCCGGTGAGCCTATGTAAAATAGGCTCACCGGCGCGCAGGGCCCTGCTCGCGTAAATCCGCCCGGTTTTGGGCGGATTTAGGCGAGCAGGGCTCTGAAAATCTACCCCATAGTGTAGCTGGGTTCAAAAAAGGTTTGGATAAGTTCTTGGATGAGAAGTCCATTAATGGTTATTAATCAATTATACTTAGGGAATAGCCACTGCTATTAATTGCATCAGTAGCATGGTTCTTCTTAGTGTTTGGGTGATTGCCAGGTTCTTGTGGCCTGGTTTTGGCCTCTGTTAGAAACAGGATGCTGGGCTTGATGGACCCTTGGTCTGACCCAGCATGGCAATTTCTTAAGTTCTTATGTTCTTGTGTTCTTAACCCCTTCAAAAAAATGAAGCAGATTTGCTAGGTAAGACTTCCCTTGGGTAAATCTATGTTGACTATGTTCCATTAAACCATGTCTTTCTATATGCTCTATGATTTTGATCTTTAGTTTAGTTTCCACTATTTTTCCCGGCACTGAAGTCAGGCTCACTGGGTTATAGTTTCTAGGATCACCCCTGGAGCCCTTTTCAAATATTGGGGTTACATTGGCCATCCTCCAGTCTTCAGGTACAATGGATGATTTTAATGATAGATTACAAATTTTAACTAATAGATCGGAAATTTCATTTTTGTGTTCCTTCAGTACCCTAGGATGCATACCATCTGATCCAGGTGATTTGCTACTGATTAGTTTGTCAATCTGGCCTACAATATCTTCCAGGTTCACAGTGATTTCCTTCAGTTCGTTTGACTCATCACCCTTGAAAACCATCTCCAGAACTGGTATTTCCCCATCATCCTCATTAGTAAACATGGAAGCAAATAATTAATTTAGTCTTTCTGCAATGGCCTTATTTTTCCTAAGAGCCCCTTTAACCCCTCGGTCATCTATCGGTCCAACCGACTCCCTCACAGGTTTCTTGCTTCGTGATTGTATTCTTTAAAACAGTTTCCATGATTTTTTCCTGCACTGAAATCAGGCTCATTGGTCTATAGTTTACCAGATCATTCCTGGATCCATTTTTAAATATAGGGATTACATTGGCCATCTTGCAGTCTTCAGATACATTGGATGATTTTAATGATAGGTTACAAATTTTTACTAATAGGTCTGAAATTTCATTTTTTAGTTCTTTCAGAACCCTGGGATATATACCATCTGGTCCAGGTGATTTACTACTCTTCAGTTTGTCACTCAAGCTTAACAGATCTTCCAGGTTCACCGTGATCTGAATCATCACTCATGAAAACCTTCTCCAGAAATTGTATCTCTCAATATCCTCTTCAGTAATCACTGAAGCAAAGAAATTGTTTAATCTTTCCGTGATGGCCTTATCTTCTCTAAGTGCTGCTTTAACCCCTTGAACAAGTTACAAGGAGGAAGGTTCAAAGGAAATATGAAAAGTCACGTTTTTACTGAGAAGTGGTAGATGGTTGGAATAGCCTACCAGAATATGTAGAGGAATCCAAAGCCATGATAGAATTTAAACATACTTGGTACAGACACAGAGCTTAATGGAAAGATCAGATGGAGGTAACAGTAAGAAGTAATGAAGGAGGAGCCTAATGTTTGCTTAGTCCTGTGCACATTTAAAGGGTCATGTTAAGAATACAAGCAATTGGTCAGAAAGTGGTCAGTGGCATCAGGCTTCCAAAAAGGCTGGGTTGTATCTTTAATAGCATTAGGGTTCTAAGAACATTGGGATAACTGAAACTGACACACAGCAGCCATGGCTATAACACTAACATTAGCAGTACAGCTGTATTAGGATTCCTAGAAGTCTAGGGTAACCTGCATGGAACAATCATGGTTATAACCCTAAGATTCATATTCATGCTTGGGACAGATATAGAAGGCAGTGGTGGAAACAGCATTAAGAGGCTGACTAAAAGACATGGTATGGAACTGGTTTTGGTTTAACTATGGGAATTTATGTGCTCATCTAGTCAAAGTAGTGGAAAACCAGAGAGAAGGACAGTTTGGCAAACTGGATGTGTCAAGTGGTGTTTATTTGCCATCATTTACCATGTTACTATGAGCAGTGAGTGGGAAAAGAAAGTTACCTATGTCATAAGAATTGTGAACTATTATTTTAATTTCTGTAACTAAACAGTATAAATTCAATGCATTTAAAATCAATACTGGCAAAATTCAAGGCCAGCCAAGTAAGGATTTCACTGGTTAGATCAAAGCATTAGAAAACTGAACATCCTAACTGGTTATATTTAGTCACCTAAATTTCATTAGGTGGCTAAATTTAGTCAACAAATTCTGTCTGGGTCTGGAGGCAGAGTTAGAGTGGAGCCAAAACACTATGCGACCAGCACTGATTTCCAGCACTAATCACATAGGGCTGGATTTTAAAAGCCCTACGCGTGTAAATCCTCAGGATTTACGTGCTTAGGGGGGGTTACACACACCGGGCCTATTTTAAAAAGGCCCGGCGACGCGCGTCAAGCCCCAGGATGAGTGTAAGTCCCAGAGCTTTACTAAAGGGGTGGTCCGGGGGCAGGGTGGTGCAGGGGCAGAGCCAGAGGCCTCCGTCACAGCGGCCATTGTGCACATGTATGCCCGCGTGAACCTTTTAAAAATCTACCCCTTAGGGAAGAGCTGTATATTCTCATACAGTTAAATTGTTCTCTGTTTTTTTTAAAAGAAGTTTGCATGTACACATTACCATGGAAGTAGCATTGAATGGTGTCTTCTGCTGCTATATATGTTGGTTGGGCATTAAAACAAATTAAGCAATATTTAGCTTTCAACCCAGCTAGTAAAGAATAAGAAAATATAAGCATTCCAGTGCATGCTGTCGGAAAGATAAATGATACTTGTAAAGCAGTAAAGGCCTCAAGCTGAGGACATAGCTAAAGCATCTGCATATATTTTATTTTTATGACTTCACACTTTACTGGTGTATTTAAAAAACACACAAACATCACTGAAAAGTCAATTGTTTCTTGACTTTTCAATGATGCAAAATACTGTTTATTGGTTTTGTTCTATCACTGTTTTCACTTTCTTTTTCATAAATAATTGCATATAACTTTGCTATTTACTGCTGAGGTAATACAAATGTTACATAAATTGTATTGCTTACTCTTCTAAAACACTGAAAATTGCAAAGGCCTTAGATAATTCATAGGAGTGAATATAGCAGCTGTGGATACCCCAGACCTGGTTGCACTTATTTTTTCATTGTTCCTGAGTCTCTTGAAAAAGTGTTTTGACCTTGCTGATACCTGAGTTTTTCCAGAATATTATTATTGTCTTGCTGCCTATGTAATACATTCAGTAATACTACTGCCAGAGTTTATGAGTCTATCTAAAAGTAAAACAAAATATCTTCTTTGTTTCTAAGCTTGTGGAAAACTGCTTTATTAAGTGCCAAAAAGGCCAATTTTCAAAGGGATTTATGTGGGTACAAAGCACGTTATACATGTATTCTTGGAAGACCAGCCGGACCCCTTGTCCGGCTGGACGGCGTAATGTGGGCGCAGGCCCACTTCGGAGGCGCGTGTGGTTGGGGAGGGGGGGGGGAGGTGGGAGAGGCGGGGGTGAAGCGACGTGGGGACGCGAGTAGTTCGGCGACTCGGAGTACGTGACGGGGGGGGGGAAGAGGGGGGGATAGCAGGCGCGTGTCATAGGATCGTGGAATTCAGGGATTGGCTATGGGAGCGGGGGGGGGGGTAGGAGGGGTAAGCGTGGAGGACTGGGATAGGCTGGGAGGGAAATTCAAACTGCTGGTTAAGCAGTTGTGGTAACGCGGGCTTTAGTTGGTAGCTGGCGAGCGAGAGGGGGTCAGCAGGTTCGCGCGACCCTCCCACCCACCCTTAGTTCTATGTGATTGTGGTTGGGGAAGTGCGGTTTTGTTTGGGGGATTTGTCGCAGCGGGGGGCGGTTGGTCCGAGCCATAACTGTTCAATTATATTGGTTAAGTTATTTGGATTTTGGTAAAGCCGACGGTGGTTGACAACTGAGGGCTGTTGTCAGGGTGTGGCTCCTTGCCGGATGAGGCGGGGGCTGCTTGGCCAGACTCCTTGCAAGTTGGAGGCGGGAGTCCACCCGGGTTGGCTCCTTGCAGGAGAGTGTGGCGGGAGTCGGAACCTGGCGTGTGGGGGCCAAAGAGCGAACAGAGAGGCTGGTTAGGCTATCCTGCCGGAAGGTGGCGGATAGTCTGGTGGGGGGTGGGCAATACCAAAGTCCTAGTTGTTTGTGTTAATGATATGATATAAGCTCGGACCACTGGATGATTAAAGCTGCGGCCTTGTTTTACCCACAATGAAATGTGTCTGTGATTATTTGATTGTAAGGGGGTGGTTGCGAGCGAGTGAGGTCCTGCATGCCCACATTACCCTCAATGCAGTGAAAAGTGTGCAAGTTGTTCTGCAGCACACCTACTCTTAGCCACATTGGGAGGAGGCATTCCTGGGTTTAGGTTTAGGGAAAGTACAGACATAAACAGCATTTTTAAATCTTCATGCATTTTCTAGCAAAAACCTGCCAGTTTGAAAAAGCAGGTGCAAGTGACCTCATTTACTCTGTTTTTATAACAGGTTTCAGAACCAAAATGCACATGTATTTTTGCTTTGAAAATTGGTATAGATAAAAAATACATGTGGTCTTTGCTGCAGTGCGAACAAAAATTCCTTTCTTCTTCATTCACAATTAATAGCAAAATAGAGACATTCACAACCAGGACAGGACTAGCATCACTTGACCATCAGTTCACTAAATTGATTGCTGCTGCTGCCTTTTTGTCTTCATACTACACAGAGAGAAACACTATTTCAGTGCAATACAAACTGAAAAATCCCTCGCTACTGATTGAGTAGATGAACAGGAGGAGGAGGATCAATACCACCTGCAAGACATTTGCTACCAATGAGACCACAAAGGGGATGTATTTTTTTGCATTTTGCTGATATAAGAGGAAGAAAAAGTGGAAGATGCATTGCTAGGATATATTGCAACATTAGCTGCAATGCAGTTCTCCTAGTCTTTGCTATACTACTGCGCATGAGCACAGTCAATGTGCCCTCAAATTTTTGAAAGGCAATGATGGTAAATTTAAACAAATGTGTGGGTGCCCATAAATACTATGGGGTAGATTTTAAAAAAATGCGCTTTCGCGTACTTTTGTTGGCGCACCAGTCGCAAACAAAACTACGCTGGATTTTAGTAGATACACGCGTAGCCGCGCGTATCTTCTAAAATCCAGGATCGGCGCGCGCAAGGCTGCCGATTTTGGGCAGCCGGCGCGCGCCGAGCCGCGCAGCCTGCCTCCGTTCCCTTCCTCTACCAAACCCACCCCCCGGCCCTATCTAAAAACCCCCCACCTTTGTCTACGGATTTACGCCTCCCGGAGGGAGAAGTAAATCCACGCGTGCCAGCAGGCCGCTGGCGTGCCGAGACGCAACCCAGGGGCAGTTCCGGAGGGCGCGGTCACGCCCATGGACCGCCCCGGGCCGAAAACACGTCCCCGGGCCCACCCCCGAAACGTCACGCCCCGCCCCCAAAATGCTGCGTCGATCGGCCCCACCCCCGACACGCCCCCGACAAAAAACCCCGGGACTTACGCGAGTCCCGGGGCTCTGCGCACGCCGGCAGGCCTATGGAAAATAGGCGCGCCGGCGCGCAAGGCCCTGCTCGCGTAAATCCGGGCGGATTTATGCGAGCAGGGCTTTTAAAATCTGCCCGTATGTGTATATGGATGTGCACTGACATTTTATATCTTACATGCACATGTGCACACATGTTATAAAATAGGCCTGGCGTGTGAATGTGCCAGCAGCATCCTACCACATAGCATGTTGATGGTGGCTCACTATGCTGGAATGTAGCATCCTGCCACAAAAAGGCCATGTGCGCTGCATCGGGAGCCTGAGAATTCGGTGTAGTCAGGGAGGTGAGTACAGTGATCTGTAGGCCGCGGACCACCAAGCATAACATACAGCAGGGAAATATCGGCATTAGACATGCAGGTGAGGGAATTTTATAACATGAATGTGTCCAGGAAATTACTAGTTTAACCAGTTCAATCACCAGTTAGCCAGTCTAAAGCTATGTCAAGACCCCTCCCTTGGTTCATTAGCCTGCATGCCCTCCCTGTTGAACCAGATCCCTCACAAGCAGTGCATATATGGCTAGAAATAGTTTTATTCAGACTTATACTTCATCAATAGCAGAAGTAAGTTTGTGCTGAAATAGACCTGGTCGCGCACCCATGCACATAACTACATACGAGCATATCTGTTGGACCCACCCCAGAACACCTATGCTTTGCCCACATTCCTCCCCTTTTGACCCAATACAAGATATTTGTGCCTTGGTACTTGAGTGTGAATGTGACAACTATATAAAATTAACCTGGTGGCTTAAACTATACATGTGCAGACATCTACTGGTTTAGCCATGCATATTGCATTTTCTTTATTAATAAAATTGTTTGAACTAAAATTCACCTTTATGTGTGCAATTATGTTCTTTAGTGCAACTTTTTATAAGTTGAGCGCTAAGAGCCGGAATAATGCAAATAATATCAGGATTTTGTATGTGTACTGTGTTTTTCTTTGTGTGCAGGGTCCATGAACTGTGCGTGTGTGCACATGCATACAGCTTAAAGAGAACAGTGGGCACTGTTAAATGAAATCATTTGGGACCTGATGTACTAAATGTTTTTCTGTTGCACTTGGAAGTGGACCCTTGTCCTGGAGCAGTGGAGAACGGCTCCCTGGTAGGGACCAGGAAGCACCTGCCCCCAGGGGGCGGAGCACAGGAGGAGACAGAGGCTAGGATGAGCTTCACCACTGGAAGCCCGCGGTCCCCCCCGGGTGGAGCCTGTAGGGACCCGGGACGCTTGCACTTAGGTGGGCCTTGCAGGGTCTCCCTGAGAGGTAGTAGAGAGGCGTGCCTATGAGCAGCAAGAAAGCGTGGTCGGACTCTAGGCTGTAGGTCAGGAGGAGCAAGGAAGGCCAGTACAGGGTAGGCGATGACAAGGCAAGGGACAAAGCCAGAATGAGGAGACGCGGTCAATGGCAGCCGAGGTCAGAATCTGAGGATCAATCCGAGGAATAGTCAACGAAGCAGGGGTCAGGTTCCAGAGGTCAGATGAGGTCACAAGGCAGGCAGAGGTCAGGATCCAGGCAGTGAACAGAATGGTCAAGGAGCAAGCCGAGGTCAGTACCAGAGAGACAGTCCGAGGGTACTACCTGGGGAGACAAGACAGACAGACGCTGGAACAGAAGGACGTTGGAACAGAAGAACGCTGGAACAAGACTGGAACAAGACTGTGAATGTGGAGGCAAACTAGTACACTTACAGTGCCGACCCGATTGCAAGGCAAGGAAGTGCAAGCAGAGACATCTTTATATCGTACGTTCAATCACGGCATGCCACAGAGCTTTGACCCGCTCCTGGCCCTGTAAGAAGCCGGGCAGTCCGCGCGCGCATGCGTAGGTGTGTGGCCAATGCCACTGGGGACACTGAACTCCGGCGTGAGGCCTGGTGCACAGTGGAATGCCTGCGACTGCTGCCATGGGACACCGAGGCCTGGAGGAGCTCGCGGCTGCCACTGGGGAGGCCGACCCATGACCTGCAGAAGAGCTAGCGAGGTGAGCAGGCCCATGCGTGGGCCAGGCATGGACAAAATTTCCCCCATGTGTCTCACATTCAAAAGCATTTGCATGCTTAAAACTGGATTTTACATATATAAATGCATTTTTCCCATGTAAGTGGGATTTTGAAAATTGCTACAATATATTCTATTGAATTGTCTATAGGTTTTATCCATGATAAGTGTTCTTAATATGGGTAATTTGCTATGATAATATGTTATATTTATACACGTAACTCCTTTGAAAATTCACCTGTTTGTGGCTAAGGTAAAAATGCCTTATATAGAGATCCCGTGATGTCCCCTTCTGAATTTTTTTTTTTTTTTTACTTAGTACAGTCTTTATGGTAAAATTTATATAGCACAAGGAAACTAGAGGAATTTTGCCTATATTTGACTTCATGATGATTTCTTGTAAGATGCTTTATTGACTTTTCAAAAGATTACAATGTGAACCTAAAACAATGTAATCAATCCTTCTGACTGACAGATTATATTTTGATGACATATCTTTTGCATCTCTTATGCGAAGTGATTATTAAAAGTGCACAAATCAAATGTTATTCATTCTGCCTGGGACCCTCATCAATCCAAACTAATCCAACTCTCTGCAATTATCACTACAGTTCAGAACTGGCTGAGAGAAAATAAATCAATCCGGAAACCTCCAAAATCAGAATTATTAAGGAGTAAGAAATTCTATTATGAAATATGTCCCATGAATTGGCAGTTAAAAATGTTGTGTAATTTTGGATTCTCAATAGAGTATACAGTACATATCAATCATGTAGTAAAAGTATCCTTTTGACACCTGTGACTATTGGCAATGTTCAGTATAGAAAATTTGATGATAGTGGTCCATGACCTAGTTATAGGGTGACTCGACTACAGCAATGGTTTATCTTAGATTTACAGAAAACAACTCAACAGGCTTTAGTATATACAAAATATAACTGCAAGAATCCTTATTAATCTGCATTTTCTTGACCATTGAACTATTACCATAGAAATAATTTACTGGCTTTCAATATCTACCATTGATTATACGCAAAGTCCTGCACTGTTCTGATCTCCATTATATAAGAATTTAATTTCATTTCATTTAATTCATTCCACCAAGAATTCTGTCTTGGCAATTCTGTTGTCAGTCAAAGTCATTTTTACAGATAGCAGGACATGTGAATTTTTTCATATGCCAATTTTTTTAGAACTCTGTTACTGTAGGGAGATATCTCATGTTTTACCCCTGAAAGCAGCAAATATGAATCATAATATCCAAAGAATTATGCAGGCAATACTGGCAGGCCCCAAAAGCACTGTCATAGCAAGAGAAAGAACTTTTGCCCAGATGAACTTTAAAACATCACTGTCTCAGTAGAAAAACAAGAGACTTGCCCTGCTATACTGAAGGATACCTTATCAAGATGTGCCTGTTTGTTAAGTACCTGTTTAAATAAAAAAGCAGATAGATATAAAATACTGCAACTTACAACTTAAGCTCATATGCCAGGAGTCAGAGACTGGGCAAGGCAAGGTCCAGAGGTCAGGAAAACCTCCTCTCTTGGAAGAAAGGGGGGGGGGGGAGTCTGAGAGAGAGAAAAACACTGATTCTGGAATAACAGCCTGGCATACAGATGAGGAAGTTCTCCCCCTGAAGAAATGGGGAGGGGGAAAAGACCTGCAATGTGGCAAAGACCCTCCACCCACCACAGGATTATGCATGAGCTCATGCATATTTATCAGCTGGAAAGTATAAGACAGAGGGGCAAAGAAGAAGAAGGGAATGGATCCCAAAAGCCAACCATTAGAGCAAACCCTAAAAGTGACCTGGAAAGGAAGAGCAGAAGGGGATTCTGAAGCAGACCAGTACCCCCTACTATCAAGGAGGGAGAGGACTAGGTGTGGCCAAGAGACTGGGGCAGGAGACCAGAGGGAGGAGACACCCTGCTCAGGTGCAGAAAGTGGCATGTAGTGACATAAGTTAGAGATAGAAAGGGGTGAGAGCAAGCCCCAGACAGCCCAGCAAGAACCAGAGCTAGAAGCTAGTCTCCTTCCCGGATTGCAGCCGGTCGCTCTGCCAGAACCTGTCCCAGAGTCAAGTCTCCTTGCCTGCCCACACTCTCCAGCTGTCCAGCTCTCCATCCAGATTATGCTTCAGAGTAAACAGGTGAGATTGCCTGAAGCTGTACCAGGGATAGGCAAGTTAGCCATAAGTTAAAATATTAACATAGGACGAGATTTAAGTATAATATATTAAGTATTAACATATCTTATAGAAGTAGACATGACTTACACAACCACTAAGTAATATTTAATATGAAACTATGTTACAGTATTTGATGGCACCTGTTTAGTTAATATAATTTAACACATTTAAGCAACATGAAATTACGTGCATTATTGTGAATCGTTGTGATGGCAGCTAGCTTAATGACAGTATAGAAAAGATTTTAAATAAATAAATAAAATAAATGTTGTTACCACCCATGATGCAGAACTTTCTTTAGAGAAAACTGGAGTTTAGTGGCCAGGATGTTAGAGACAGGAATTGTTGTAATTTTGTAAATGCAATATCCTGCCAAATCTGATAAATAAAAGTCAGTTTCTAAGGAGAATACACATTGTCTTTTCCTGACTTAGGTTTGTGAAGTAAGGTGGGAGGGCAATTGGAAGTTTCTTTGAGCAGACAGGACATTGCACCCTTAAACTTGCTTACTTTACCAATGAGTTACAGTCAATATTAGATCATCTAACTTTAAGAAAAATATGCAAAACTTGGCTGTTGACCAATATATACGCGCATTAGGGATGTGCAGAGCAAAAGTTTAAGTTCATATGTCCATATGTCCAAAGGGGCTCCCATTTGCGGTCAAAAGGATTGCCAAGGAGATAAAAAATGGTGACAAAACATTTTTCAGATACATCAGCGAAAAGAGAAAGGTCCAAAGTGGTATAGTGAAATTGAAAGGTGGTAATGATCAATGTGTAGAGAGAGACGAAGAAATGGCAGAAATATTAAACGAATACTTCAGCTCTGTGTTCACTAAAGAAGACCCTGGAGAAGGACCATCTCTAAACAACAAGAAACTGGAGGGAAGGGGAATAGATGAAAATCTTTTTACAGTAGAAAATGTGTGGGAAGAACTAAAGAACCTGAAAGTGGACAAAGCCATGGGGCCTGATGGGATTCATCCAAGGATATTGAGGGAGCTCAGAGATGTTCTGGCGGGTCCGCTGTGTGACCTGTTCAATAGATCCCTAGAAACGGGAGTGGTGCCGAGTGATTGGAGAAGAGCGGTGGTGGTCCCGCTTCACAAGAGTGGGAACAGGGAAGAGGCAGGCAACTACAGACCGGTTAGCCTCACTTCGGTGGTGGGAAAAGTAATGGAGTCACTGCTGAAAGAGAGAATAGTCAACTATCTACAGTCTGGAGAATTGATGGACCAGAGGCAGCATGGATTCACCAGGGGAAGATCCTGTCAGACAAATTTGATTGACTTTTTTGACTGGGTAACCAAGGAATTGGATCAAGGAAGAGCACTAGATGTCATCTACTTGGATTTCAGCAAAGCTTTTGATACGGTTCCGCACAGGAGACTGGTGAATAAAACGAGAAGCTTGGGAGTGAGTGCCGATGTGGTGACCTGGATTGCAAATTGGTTGACGGACAGAAAACAATGTGTGATGGTAAATGGAGCCTTCTCTGAAGAGAGAGCGGTTTTAAGTGGTGTGCCGCAAGGATCGGTGTTGGGACCAGTCCTGTTCAATATCTTTGTGAGCGACATTGCAGACGGGATAGAAGGTAAGGTTTGTCTTTTTGCGGATGACACTAAGATCTGCAACAGAGTGGACACGCCGGAAGGAGTGGAGAGAATGAGACGGGATCTAAGGAAACTGGAAGAGTGGTCGAAGATATGGCAGCTGAGATTCAATGCCAAGAAGTGCAAAGTCATGCATATGGGGAGTGGAAATCCGAATGAACTGTACTCGATGGGGGGGGGAAAGGCTGATGTGCACGGAGCAGGAGAGGGACCTTGGGGTGATAGTGTCTAATGATGTGAAGACAGCGAAACAATGCGACAAGGCGATAGCAAAAGCCAGAAGAATGCTGGGCTGCATAGAGAGAGGAATATCAAGTAAGAAAAGGGAAGTGATTATTCCCTTGTACAGGTCCTTGGTGAGGCCTCACCTGGAGTACTGTGTTCAGTTCTGGAGACCGTATCTACAAAAAGACAAAGACAAGATGGAAGCAGTACAGAGAAGGGTGACCAGGAAGGTGGAGGATCTTCATAGGATGACGTACGAGGAGAGATTGAAGAATCTAAATATGTACACCCTGGAGGAGAGGAGGAGCAGAGGTGATATGATACAGACTTTCAGATACTTGAAAGGTTTTAATGATCCAAAAACAACGACAAACCTCTTCCGTAGGAAAATAATCAGCAGAACCAGGGGTCACGATTTGAGGCTCCAGGGAGGAAGATTCAGAACCAATGTCAGGAAGTATTTCTTCACGGAGAGGGTGGTGGATGCCTGGAATGCCCTTCCGGAGGAAGTGGTGAAGACCAGAACTGTGAAAGACTTCAAAGGGGCGTGGGATAAACACTGCGGATCCATAAAGTCAAGAGGCCACCAATGAAGAGTGGGTGACTCGCCAGAATGATGGCTATTGACACAATACCCTTATTAAATAAACATACACATGCTTACTGTGACTCCTACATCGCTCTAAGCTTCAACAGCAAGAGGTAATGGAAAAAAGGATTTGCACTCATAAAGAGGGGAGTAGCTGGCTTGTTACGGCGGTTACTACCCCAAACCAAATATGCCTGATACTTCACTTTCAATGCATATACAGCATAGCTCTCTGCTTCAATGACAGGGGAGAAGAATAACTGATACTTCACACATCCAGCAGAGCTCTCTGCTACAACGGCAAAGGAGAAGAAAAAGGGTTCGCACTCAAAACGCGGGGAGTAGCTGGCTTGTTACGGCAGTTACTACCCCAAACCAAATGTGCCTGATACTTCACTTTCCATGCATATCCAGCATGGTTCTCTGCTGCATCGGCATGGGAGAAAGACTGATACATCACGCATTTCCAGCATAGCTCTCTGCTTCAACGGCAGGGGAAAAAAAAAAAAAAAAAAAAAAACAAAACAAAAAACTGATGCTTCACGCATATCCTGCATAGCTTCAACGACAGGGGTGAAGAAAAAAAAGGATTCGCAATCACAAAGCGAGGAGTAGCTGGCTTGTTACGGCGGTTACTACCCCAACCAAATGTGCCTGATACTTCACTTTCAATGCATATCCAGCATGGCTCTCTGCTTCTACAGCAGGGGAGAAGAAAAAAAAACCAACAAGAGCTGTACAACATAGTCTAGGTAAAACAAATAAGCATGGGTGTAGCTTGCTTATCGCGGCGGTTACTGCCCCTACTACCCCTAACTAATCAAGCTAGATATTTCACTTGCATGCAGCTCCATCACTGCTCTCTACATTAATGGTGGGGGTGGAAGGGGAATAGAACAAGGAGCTAAGAGTAACAGATAAGAATGAGAGAAAAAATGTGTGAGGCTTGCTGGGCAGACTGGATGGGCCATTCGGTCTTCTTCTGCCGTCATTTCTATGTTTCTATGTTTCTATAAACAGAATTCAATGAGTTGAGTATATGTCCATATGTGCAAATACAAATTTAAACCCCTCACCCTCCTTAATCCCCCCCCCCCCAAGACTTACCACAACTCCCTGGTGGTCCAGCGGGGTCAGGACGCCATTTCTGACCAACTTTGCAAGGAGCACGTGACGTCGGCGCCACGTCGGAGTGACGCGGCGTCACGTGATTCCCCGCAAGTTCCCTCCGGCACCCTCGTTCGGCCCAAAAGGAAATTTTGGCCAGCTTGGGGGGGCCTCCTGACACCTCCAAGCTGGCCAAAAGTTCCTTTTGGGCCGAACGAGGATCCCGGAAGCGACCCCGCAGGGAATCACGTGACGTCGGCGCCACGTCAGAGTGACACGGCGTCACGTGATTCCTCGCGAGTTCCCTCCGGCACCCTCGTTCGGCCCAAAAGGAACTTTTGGCCAACTTGGGGGGGCCTCCTGACACCATAGCTATGTTGAATAAGTTGGAAATCCGATCGTTTATGTCTCATCACTTTTTTAAGTTAAAAAAAAAAAGTAGCGTTTTACATTTATGTTCAATACGAATGCACACCCCTAATGCGCATTACTATATCAAATTTGATGTTAAGAGCTGCTCATTACCATTAACTCTGCCCAAATTCCTTCCACTTGCATAGCACATTTGTTGCGCTATTTACTGTGTGTGTTACAGCATTATTGCATAATGATAAATAATCTAGTAAGAAAGAGAAATGTATCATGAAGATCTTATTGAAATTAATATGAGCAGATTTAAAAAAAAAAAATCTTAAAGGTCAAACTAACTGGGTAATTCTCACATACCAGACATATAAGAGGGCAAGTCACTCAATAGAAATCTAACAATCCCCAGTTTTATAAAACAGTTATACTGTTGGAGTCACCAGAAAGATATCTAGCAATGAAGTCAGCAATCCAGATGCCTCACTCAGAAAAATAAATCCTAGAGTTTGAGAGCAGGAATTAAAAAGCTGCCAGATTTACCATGTGAAAAGCCTCAGCAGCTGGCTCCTTGTTTAAAAAGAATAGAGAAATGAGACACCCATTCTTCATAACAATTAATCAGCAGATGCAGTCTCTAGTGTGATTAATAATTAAATAATTTATATTTCCAATACACATGCCAAACCTTATCTTTCTGTTTACAGATATTTCAATGTTTTATGTACAAAACAAGTTTTAAAAATATTGTACTGTGTACTGTGTAAATGATTTATTAATGGAATAGAATAATACATATATATATACATACAGTAATGAAAACTGTAAAAAATGACAGTGGAAATTGGCATCAATATGGACACCTTCATTCTTCGTATAGTAGACCCATTAATTGTGTATGTACTCTCAAACAGATTAGCTGTCAGACACAAAATGCATGTTCCTCTCATAACATGTGTAACACCATATGTATTTCTACAGCAGGCCCTTACCAGACACACAGGGAAGATAACTTTAAAGAAATGCCCACAGCGGAGTGAACAATTATATATGGCTGTGAGCAGATCAATGAAGGTACTTATAATATGCATGCATGACAAACATATTTTATAAAATACGTGTATCTCTGCCCTGCATGAATACATTGAAACCACATATATCAATCATTAAATGTGCATACTTTTCCTACCTAATTATGTGCATAAATTGGTCACTTTTAAACATGCAGGTGTAAATGAAATTAACCAGTTTGCTAATTAGTCCTCTAGTTCACCCATTTCTTCTCCAGGTCACTGAGACCTTCCTGGTTCTTCAGCCTGAACTCCCCTCAGTTCACCCAGACCTCCCATCTAGAGACTTTACAATAAACAAATGTAATATCACTAACGTTAGATAATTAGCAGGTATAAAAATATCTGAGTAGGTTGGGAAACATACATGTGTGTCTTTTAAAAAGCAACTTATGTGCATAAGTGTTGGTTCTACCCAGAATGCCCCAGACCACCCTGTTTTTTATATGCATATATATATGCATGTGAAAGTGTAAATACATATGTATTTTTTACTTTTATAAATTATGGACTCCATGCATAGAGGCTGCTTACACATGTATTTACTAATTTTTACATATGTTTTAAAAATTCACCCCCAAAGAGGGGTTTCAAATAAATGTGCACATCAGTATAAACGTGCATATATGGCCACAGACAGATCTATGCAAGTATTTTATAAACTGTGCATATACATGTGTTTTGAAAAATGTACATATCTCTACCTTGCAAGTCACGCACATATGTAAGCTCATGTGCAAATACATGCAAAGTATTGAAACCGTGTATATCAATGCATTGAACATGAATACTTTTCCTGCCCATTTTAAAAATATACATTTCTTTCTTTCTTTCTTTCTTTAACGTGTTTTGTATACCATTATTCGGTTTCGTCATCAGAACTGTTTACAGAATCATGCAACAGGTTATATAAGCAGCATCATCACAGTGTCTTATCATGTAGTGTAAGTTGATTACATATAATAGATATTACTTGCAAGGCTTATTACATATAATAGTTATTATTTGTAAGGCTAATTATATGCAGTAAAGTTATTACATGCAGGGGGTTTAACAATACAAAGTATCTTTAGATCAGGTGATATATAATATAAGAGGTGTGGTGGGTAATCCATTGTTAAGAGTTCTTTGGTAGATCAGTGGGTGTAGCATTTTTCTTGTTGTTGGGTTGCGTGTGTACTTGGTTGGCTGATTGAGTGAATTTGAGAAGGATCTGGTGAACAGCCAGGTTTTCAGCTCTTTTTTGAACATTTTAATGCATGGTTGAGTTCTTATTCCAATTGGTATTGAGTTCCATAGTGTGGGCCTGGTGATAGATATTGCTCTCTCACGTGTTGTGTTCAGTCGAGTGGTTTTTGCGTGAAGGATTTTTATGAGGCCTTTATTCCTTGAGCGTAGGTTTCGTTTTGGAGTGTGTACTACAATGAATTTTCTTAGCCAATTGTTTTGTTGTCCTATGATGATGTTATGCAGTATTGTTAGAACTTTGTATTCTATTCGGTATTTTATTGGGAGCCAGTGTAATGAAATGAGTGTTGGTGTGATGTGTTCATATTTTTTTTTCAATCCAGTCAGAATTCTGGTGGCTGTGTTCTGTAGGATTTGGAGAGGTCATATGGTGATGAGAGGTAGTCCAAGGAGTAGGGCATTGCAGTCGTCTAGATTAGAGAAGATGAGTAGTTGTAGGACTGTTCTGAAATCATCTTGAGTGAGGAATGGTTTAAGACGTCTGAGTGTCAGTAGTTTGTGATATCCTTCCTTTATCTTGTTGGTTATGTGGGTTTTGAGGGATAGTTCTTTGTCAATGGTGATTCCTAGATTTCGCATATGAGTGACAGGTGAGATTATTGTTTTGGGGTTTTCAGTATTGAGCAGCTTCATGAGGGCAGTGTTGTTTTTTTTGTCTAGGATGATTAATTCAGTTTTGCCAATGTTAATTATGAGTTTCAGGTCATTTAGTTGCTTTTTGATTTCCAAGAGATAGATAGCTGTTCTATCATACGTCTCTTCCAGAGTGTTCTGTATAGGGACCAGTATTTGTATATCGTCAGCGTATATGAAGTGGTTCAGTCCTAGGCATTCTAGTGTATGACAGACTGGGAGAAGGTATATGTTGAAGAGTGTAGCTGAAAGGGCGGATCCTTGTGGTACTCCTTTGTTGAGGTTTACTTTATTTGAGAGATTGTTGTTGAACATCACTTGGAAATTTCTATGTGATAGGTAGGAGAACCATTTTAGTGTGTTACCTATGATTTCTATTTCAGATAGTCTGTCAATTAGGATGGAATGGTTGTCTGTGTCGAAAGCAGCTTATAGATCCAGTACATGCATATATTTCATGCATAAAAATATAAAGTAGGAGTTACTCATGTAAATTGGCCAATTTTAAACATGCATGTAAATTAAATTAACCAGTTTACCAATTAGTCTACCAGTTCACGTAGTCCAGATCATTGAGACCCTCTTGTTTCTTCAGCCTACCAGTCCACACAGCCTACCAGCCCACACAGATCTCCTACCCATTCAGTACTACATAAAAAATATGTTTAATATTACTTACACCGGAAAATTTAGCTGAGGTAAAAATATGCAAGTAAGTTGGCAAATGTAAGCATGTGTTTTTTAAAATCGCAACTTATAGGGTAAATGTTGACCAGACTAGAAGGTCCCTAGACCTTCCATTTTTTATATGCATATATGTGCAAACAAAAGTGAAATTACATGCACATTTTTTATTTTTATAAAACACTAGCTGTACCCGGCCACGCGTTGCTGTAGCTCAGTCTGGTTAAATGGAAAAGAAAGAAAAGAGAAGCGCACATTTTGAATATTGTATACCCCAATGCTTGTGGGTATACAATATTTTTTGTTGTTCCATTGTCTGTGCAGATATTGAGATTGTCTAGTTTGCCGACTCTAGAACACGCAACATATAATTGTCCATGTGAGAAGCAATCAGTGTCTAGATGTAAACCACATAATTCTAGAAATGAAAAAGAATGAAAAAAGAGAAAACATAAACTATACTCTCTAAATGAATGGTATGGTAAACGACACAGCTCAATTCCAACGCAATGTCACACGAAATAATTAAATCAAAATGAAAATAAATCGAAATCTATGAAAATTCAATTTAACAATACAATCGGAAACATTGAACTGGAATCACGTAGCCTCCCTCTCTCTCTGGCACTCACATTCGCCTTCAGCACACATTACCACACTTCTCTCTCACACAGTTAAAACGGGCGGGATTTTTGTCCCCTCCCCACCTAAGTCTTTGCTCTGCACTTGCAAGAGCTTGCAAAGTTCCCACGCCAGTTGTGTCTGGGAGAGAGAGGAAAACACTCCGTCCCCCCACCCTCGCAAAGGGCAGGCGGCAGGCACTGCAACAGATTTGGGACACGTTGCCTAGCTTACTTTGCTCTTTCTGGCAGACCTGTGCCTTTAAGAAATCCAATCGGGGGCTTGAGAGGGAGGAGGGAGCAGGGCTCTGGCTTTCACTTTTGTCACGGTGCTTTGCTGGGAGTTGGGGTGGAGCGATGCCCATGTAAACTCTTCCCGTTGCAGCTGAGACCCACGGGCGGGCTGACAGCACTGCCTTCCCCCTCCCCCCTACAGTTGCGGGATATTTACTTGGCTTCTCCTTATCTGCGGGACTCAGGGGGTGGGGGAGGAGGGCGAGCTGTTCACAGCCACTTTCTACTGCATTTGCTCTACTCTGGCCATCCCAACTCCCTCCCCCCCCTTGCCCGGCGGTGGACGGACTGGCTCGGCGACTCTTCTACCCTTTCCTCCTCCTGTGTGTAACTGTCCGGCAGTCCCTACTCCCTCCCCCCTTCCCCCGTGGGGGAGGAACAGGCTGAGCCATTTCTCAGAGCGGCGACTCGTCTGCCCTTTCCTCCTCCCCTCTGTGACACCCAGCATGTAGCGCAGAGCTTTATGGTCCGCACATGCGCGGTAGAGCTGCTCTCTACTGCGCATTTGCGGGCTGTGGGTCAGAGCCCATTTATATTGTAGATAGCGTATGTTGCTTGTACGTCTAACAGATGACACTGTTTTTCCAAAAAAGCATGTTTTTACCTGTCATAGGTGTGACATCTATATAATATAGGTATATAAAAACACACGCGAATTGGAATACAACGTTGTGTCAAAATTTCAAAGCAATCAGTGAAGAACTTTCGGAGATTTAACATTTTGAACAAACAAACATTTACATTTTTATTTATATAGATGGAAAACACGAGTACAGTCTATATGTATAACGTTTTAAAAATTAGCCACTGAGTTTATTTTGTACCTGAGGAGATGGTAGGCAAAATAAATTGGCCAACGGCAGGACAGCATTCCACCTGACAGCCGATCAATCGGACATTGAGAGATTTAAAAATATTCATCTGATTCAAGTAAGTTTGCAAATTGCACTATTTTTGAAATTTTTAGTACATGTATAATTTTGTTAGGTTAATCTATTGCACAACTCCTGACTTTGACAGTTTTTTTCTTCAGTGAAGCCTTAAGTATTGCCAGCATATGGACTGTCTGTTATGGCCGCCGGCCATGGCAAGCCGTGACTGGAGCCGACTGTCATGGCCGCCGGTCGCGGCAGACCGCGGCCGGGAGCAACGAGTCACCCAACTCTTCAAGGCCACCCGGAGGCTCCTGCAGGAGCAGGGAGCCTCCTCCGACGATCTCCTCGCGGCCTTGGCCACTGTCCTGGCCAGTCACGGAGCCCAGCAGGGCTGCAATGACTCCTCCTCCTTCCTTGGGTTCTTAGAGCCGCGTGCGCAGCTGAAGATTTGATTTAAAGGGGCCACGACAGGACATGTCGTGGCTCCCTTCTGATGCTGTTTCCTCTTCCAGGGCTTTAAAAGGCAAGGTCTGCCTCTCAGACCTTGCCTTGGTATTGAGGTTCCTGCCTGAGTGTGTTCCTGGCTCCTGGTTCTTCGTCTCGCTCTTCTTCCCTGCTCCGTGGATTGATTCTTGGCTTCTGACCTCTGGACTGGTGGACGTGTCTTCTCCTGGCTTGATCCTGGTACGGCGTTGGACTCTTCTCCTGGCCTGATCCCGGTACGGCATTGGACCCTTCTCCTGGCTTGATCCCGTTACGGCTCTGGACCATTCTTCGGCTTTTGACCCTGGACTGGACTCTGACACCGCTGGTATATTGATTCTCAAACCGGCGTAGACTCTTCCTCGATTCCGTCTTCAGACTGTCACAACCTGCTGGAGGCGCCAGCCATCTGGAACCCACGACCTGCAGGAGGCGCCTGCATCCAGACCTTCTACAGTCTTCAGAGGAGTCGCCTAAGTCCCAGCGGCCGGACCCCTACGGACTCCACCTGGGGGGGTCGCGTGCTTCCAGGGTGAAGTCTTCTAGCAAGTCTCTACAGTCCAAGAGGCCTCGCCCTTCGACGGTAGCCATCTACCTCGAAACAAGGGCCCACTTACATAACACTGTCTGAGTGTTTTCTTGAATAATGTTGCCATGGCCTTTTGCAGTCCCCTTTGAATACACTATTTCAAAAATTGACTGTCTGAGTCTTTTCTTGAACTGCCTCTTAACCATGTAGTCCTCCAGCATCCACATCAATGTGGGGTGGGGATGAAAGATGTGCTCCCTGTATCACCTGGGTGCTCTCCTGCATAGCAAGCCTTGACGTGGACCATCCTACTTCACCGGTGGGACTAATCAAAAACAAATGTATCTCACTGAATCAAAATAAAGATCTGTGACAAATTTGATTATTTAAGAATTAGAGAGAATTACCATCATATTGCACTACATGATAGATATCATTATGGCTCAAGAAGCTGCCCTTTTAAAGTGCATACGATTTAATCATCAGTCATTCTAAATTTTAAAGTGCACAATTAAAAACCTCATGTGTGCAATTTAATCTTCCCTTTGTGCATAACTTAAAAAGCACTAATCTATAAAGTGGCTTGCAAATTTTTTTTTTCAGTGCTATATAAAATTAGTTCCATTGTAATGTAGTTGAAATGCCCAACGTTGCAATGTTTTGGAAGATATAGACATTTCCTTCTTCAGGGGAACATGATCTGAATTTGCAGTCAGCAGAACCCCGATATCTAAACCAAATAAACCAAAAATAAAAATGAAAATGAAAAACAAAATGTAAAATCTGTCTCAACAGGGAAATATGTCACTTTTTCTACACATATCAATTGAAATAGGCAAAGAAGGAAAAACTGAAATATTCACAGTCCTTGGAGGAATAAATGTTGCCCAGATAGTCCATGTTAAAAGAATGTACTCAAAGGGGACTGCAAAGGGCTATGGCACAAAGTTCAAGAGAAGGCCCAGACTGTCCATATTGAAAGAGTTCACTCAAAGGGGACTGCAAAGGGCCACAGCAGCAAAGGTGACGTAGCAGGGAGCTGGACCAAGCTTAGAGAGCACAGCATGGAAGCATCAGGACAAGGACTGGAGAAGGCAGCAAAGAGGTAGCAACAGAATGAGATGAGGCAGAAGCAGCCCCTGAAGATGAGATAACATCATGGAGGCAGCTGCAGAATTAGATGAGATGAGAAAGCAGCAGACCAGAAGATGAGACAGCAGCATGGAGGCAGCAGCAGAATGAGATGAGATGTGATTAGCTAAGATACCAACAGGACCATGACTGGAGAACACAGCAAAGAGGCAGGACTATGGGCAGGGTGTAGAGGAGGGCATATGAAGGAAGCAGCAAGACAACACTGGTAGATGTAGACCATCCACATCAGCAAGTTGGCACAGGGACTTTTCAAGAAGGATGTGCCCAGCAGTCTTTTTCCATCTAGCTGGCATAGGAACTCTGTTGACAAGATGGGCCCAGCAGCCTTCTTCCATCTAGCCAGTACAGGAATTCTGTAGATAGAATGGGCCCAGAAGTCTTCTTGCATCTAGCTGGCACAGGAACTCTGTAGGCAGGACAGGCCTGGCTTGGTTGGAAATGTCATCTTTGAGTGTTATTTTTAAGGGTTGGCCATAGTGTGCTTCATGACCTTTTTCCTCCCCGAGGCTTTTTGCTGGCTGGGGGTGGCATATCTTTTGGAGGCCTACCCTTAGCCCATCCTGATTAATGGGGACTGCTCCACAGATGGAGATGACTTGGGTGCAGGAGTAGCAAATGCTGAATTAGCTGCAGTACTGCTGGGGTCAAATTATTTCTTTAAGTAGCCACAATGGTAAAATCCATCCTGTGTAATGGCTGTTGTTTGCTGCTGCATTGCATAGGTGAGGTTGAGCTGAGCCTTCGGGCGAGTTCCACACTTATCAGTTGTAACTGCAGCCTATGCCTTCTCTTAATGTGGTCAAGTGTGGCATGCACAGTTGGATCCATGACTGCTGGTGCTGTTGGAGCTGATGGTAGTTAAGTTGCAGTTTGTTGAGGTGGAATCTGAGGCAGTAATGCTGTGATTGCTGGACTCAAGGGCTCAGTTGGCTGGATGTCACCTGGGAGATCCCGCAGGATACATGAGGTGCTGGAGGCAGCTGGGGAATGTGCATTTTCTTCCCATGGCAGGGCAGTGCCCTCCTTGAAAATGGGCAGATTGAGGCTCATGACAAGGGGTATGGGTGCCCCAAGGTTTTTAAGGAGATGCTGCTATTGATGCTGTGGCTGCTGCTGCTTCTGCTGCTCCTCCTCCTCCTTCTCTTACTCTGTCCACTGAGTCTCAGCATCCATCTGAAAGAATGCCTGCTGGGACCTGGGCTTCACTACTGAGACCTGGGGCTGCACTGCTGGGGCCTGGAGCTTCCGAGTAAGAGCTGTGAAAACAAAGAAGATGACATAAGTATGAATTTTAAGAAGTGCACATGTAATGTTTTGCATAAAATGTTTATTTTGCATCATTCAGTGCAAGCATCCTATGCAAAATAGTGTGGGCATCTCTAGTAGACCACATTTACAGGTGATGTGAATTACAGGCCCTGGCTTGTGTGATGTCCAGGGCCTCATCCATGCCTCAAAGTCATCCGGACCCAATATTGAATGAGATGCTCCTCCATTGGCATCAATATGATTGGGCATGGGGCTCCTCCTTCAGTCTGGCACATGTACTTGCTCCTGCTGGCCATCTTATTCTTCAACTGTGCCTTGATTTTCCTGCAATGGTGTGCCATCTGCTCTACAGTCCTCTTGATGCTGCTCCATCGGGATATGTCCTGGGTGATGGTCCACCATATCTGACTCTTGGTAGCCCTGTAGTTCAACACAGCCTGTTTGCCAAAGAGCATACTGTAATTATCCAGGACTCCAGCAATGAGATGCTCATTATCCTCTATGCTGAACTTGTAGGCACATAGATGTGGATGAGCTGCTGCCTGGCATCCAGTTGATCGGATTGCCACCTCCAATTTTGGTGAGGTGGTGTCTCTCTCCTGACTTTTGCTCCCACTCCCCGCTCCCCTCCCTTCCTCCCCCTGCCTGTACCTGTCCTGACAACTCCTGTACCATCTGTCCTCTCTGTCTAGCCCTACTACTCCCTCCACCCCCACCTGCCTAGAACCTGCCCCCTCCCACCTTCTCCTATTCCTTCCTTTCTCCCTATCTCTACTCCTACTATCCTACTCCTCTTCCTCCTACCATTCTGGCCCCTACCAGTCCTGCACTCCTTCCCCTCCCTTCTCTCCTCTTCTCCTCCCTCCTCCTCTCCCTCTTCTCCTTATGCCTCTCCTATCTTCTTTCCCCACACTTTGTACATTCAAACCTCTCCCGCTTCTGTTGCATCAGAGGTAGACCCTTGGGCCAAGGTGGGGTTGACACAACCCTTAGATAAGGACCTATGGGTCTCCACCACCAGCAGGTGGAGTGGTCTGAAAGGCAGAGGCCGCTGGAGCTTCACCTACACCAAACTTCATTCCCCATGGGTTGAGCCTTTGGGTGCTGAGGCTGGCAGGACTTAGGTGAGCCTAGAGAAAGAATGGCAAGATATGTAGGTTCAGCCCAGAGACAGCAGGTGAAGGATGGAGTAGTCCTACTCTGGACTGGGTAAAGTTCTGGAAACTCAGGCGCCAATGAGCAAAGGCAGACTGAGGGCGCTCAAGCAAAGGTAGGCTGAAGCCCAAATAAATCCACGTCCAGGGAGTAGGCAGAAGAAGCGTCCAAAGAAGGATTGAGTCAGGGCCAGCGGCAATCCAGGGGCTGTGGCAAGCAATGCTGAGGTCTGATCTCGGAGATAATCAATAGCGTAGTCAATCAAGCTGAGGTCTGATCACAGAGAAGTCAATAGCATGATCGGACAAAGCGACGGTCAGGGTCTGGAGATAGGCAATACATGGTCAGGTGAAGCAGAGGTCTTGGTCTGGAGATGGGCTGTAGCATAGTCAGGCGAAGCAAAGGTCTGGGTCTGGAGATAGGCTGTAGTGTGTTATAGTTTTGAGGTGTTGGAGTGGACTCTTGGGTACAGCAGTGATGACCACTCCCACGAGGAGGAGTCCCATGAGGAATCGCAGTAGATTCTAAACACGCAGACACAGAAAATTTGTATTTATTATACAGCTTGATGGTACTGCCCAGGGATGGCAGCAGTGAGTAGGGATGTGAATCGTTTTAGGACGATTAAAATTATCGTCCGATAATTTTAATATCGTCTTAAACCGTTATGGAACACAATACAATAGAGATTCTAACGATTTATCGTTATAAATCGTTAGAATCGTGAGCCGGCACACTAAAACCCCCTAAAACCCACCCCCGACCCTTTAAATTAAATCCCCCACCCTCCCGAACCCCCCCCCCCAATGACTTAAATAACCTGCGGGTCCAGCGGCGGTCCGGAACGGCAGCGGTCCGGAACGGGCTCCTGCTACTGAATCTTGTTGTCTTCAGCCGGCGCCATTTTCCAAAATGGCGCCGAAAAATGGCGGCGGCCATAGACGAACACGATTGGACGGCAGGAGGTCCTTCCGGACCCCCGCTGGACTTTTGGCAAGTCTTGTGGGGGTCAGGAGGCCCCCCCCAAGCTGGCCAAAAGTTCCTGGAGGTCCAGCGGGGGTCAGGGAGCGATTTCCCGCCGCGAATCGTTTTCGTACGGAAAATGGCGCCGGCAGGAGATCGACTGCAGGAGGTCGTTCAGCGAGGGTTCCGGCGCCTCGCTGAACGACCTCCTGCAGTCGATCTCCTGCCGGCGCCATTTTCCGTACGAAAACGATTTGCGGCGGGAAATCGCTCCCTGACCCCCGCTGGACCTCCAGGAACTTTTGGCCAGCTTGGGGGGGGCCTCCTGACCCCCACAAGACTTGCCAAAAGTCCAGCGGGGGTCCGGAAGGACCTCCTGCCATCCAATCGTGTTCGTCTATGGCCGCCGCCATTTTTCGGCGCCATTTTGGAAAATGGCGCCAGCTGAAGACAACAAGATTCAGTAGCAGGAGCCCATTCCGGACCGCTGCCGTTCCGGACCGCCGCTGGACCCGCAGGTTATTTAAGTCATTGGGGGGGGGGGTTCGGGAGGGTGGGGGATTTAATTTAAAGGGTCGGGGTGGGTTTTAGGGGGTTTTAATGTGCCGGTTTTGCGATTTTACGTTTTTTCGATTTTTCACGATTTTTCACGATATTTTACCCCCCCAAACGGCAACAATACGATTCCCTCCCCCTCCCAGCCGAAATCGATCGTTAAGACGATCGAGGACACGATTCACATCCCTAGCAGTGAGGTAACCCAGTAGAAGTAGTCCAGGGGTCCTCAGCAGAGGAGACCAGTCCCATGCTCAGAATGTTGGTAGGCTGCAGACTCGCAGTGCTGAAGCTGAGGGTGAGACAGACTGACAAGGTTAGTTACTCACTGAAGTAGATAGCTGTATTGATTAAAACCTGGCAGGCAGAAATAGGGAGGTAGGGAGAGCAGGCCCTCGAGGAGCGAGTACCCGGTATCCCAGATAGGTACCTAAAAGAAGCATAAGGGCCCCCATGGAGCGGGTACCCAGGATAGAGATGAATGACCCTGAAGGGCAGAGAGAGAGAGCTTCTAGCGGCTGCTGGGAAGCAGCAGAGCAGCTTTGACCGGAGAAAATCCAATCCTTGCTAACTTGGTTTGTTAGCAAACGAAGGGCAGGCTAAATATTTGGATGTTGTGATGGCACTCGGAGGGGATGCCCCGGGGTTCCTGCCATGACGTGGATAAAGACATGGGTGGCATGTGCACATGCACCCTAGCAGGCCCTCAGGAAATCCATGGCGAACACCATTGCTGTTGCCGTTCTGGGGACGCCAGAGAGAGCAGCATGAAGACCCGGCAGCAGCCATCTTCCCAAGGCTTGAGGAGAGAGAAGAAAGAAAGGTGAGGCACAGAGGTCGAAGCCGTCTGAGACCGAAGGATGCAACATAGTGTAGTCAGGTGACGTGAAGTCAATGTCCGTGAAATCAATCCGAAGCATAGGCAGGGCAGGGCAGGGCATAGGCAGGGCAGGGCAGGAGTGAGGAAAACAGGAACCAAGAACAACGGGGATCAGGAATGAATAGTAGAGACGAATCTCTTAGCAGCAATGAGTACTCGATTAGTGAGGAGACCTGTTGCAAAGGCCACGCTATGGAGCCGGGCCTGAGCTTAAATACTATGCAGAGGTTGACGTCATCATCCGGGGCTGCGGCCAGGTTCCCGCCGCGGTCCCCAGGGAGGGGCACAGTATGAGTGGTGGCGTCTCTCTGCGGGCCATGTGGAGAGGCCTGACGAGTAGTGGTATCTGGACCAGGATTGCTAGAGACTGCAGCAGGGCCGGAGGCACTGCGGGAGGCCCGAGGACGGAGCTGGCGACCCAGCACCACCTGCGAGCAGGAACCAGAGTCTGGAGTCTTTGTGAGAAGGTGAGAGGATCGTGCCATGGGTCTGCCGCGGACGACACACATAACAGCTCCAATCCTCATCACTCTTCTTCACTCCTCACCACTCCTCTCCATTCCTTCACACAAAGGGACAGACAAACAAACAAGACAAGGACAAATGCACAAAAACTAACACTTTTCTTTCATACATAGATAAACATAATAGACAAAAGTAAAGGTAAACAGATAAAACATAAGAAACAGGACAACTCAATCAGGTAATCAAATAAAGAACTCCTCTAACTATGTCTTTGACTACTCACCAAACTCTTCTTCTCCTCTAAATCCTGACATATGCTCAAAGAAGTAGCTGAAGGAAGCTTTGTTTTCTCCAGATAATTCCAAAATATAACAAGACAAACACTTTGAATATCAGCCTCAGGTACCTAAATTTAGGAAGAATTTTATCCAAACTTTGAAGCCAAATTTATTTGCTGACAATTTCACTATGTCTCATACCTGAGTAAATAGATTCTAAAAAGCTCTGATATCCATATTCAGCCACTGTGTGGCCCGCTGGTTAGCTGTATGAACTGCTAATTAGTGCTGTATATTGAGCTATGCTACCATACCGCTGAATATACACAGCTATCTTAAAGTTATCTGCCTACATTTATCCAGCTAACTTTAGGACAACCCTGTGGCCTGACAAGAGTTAGCCAGATAAATTAATTGGCAAACTCTGCATATAAGAGTTACTCATGTAGAGAGTTACCAGAAGTTTCATGACCATGGAGCAAAAGATGAATTATAATCACAATATGGATGCTAACCTGTATTTCAGCAGAAATACAGAGATGATAAACTTTGGCCAGAAAAGCAGTACTGACTGCCAACACAGCTGTTTACAAACCCTCTTTGAAGAAATACAAACTTCTCTCCATAAACAGACATGACTTTAGAAAGATATAAGACATATGTGTTTATGTCCAAGATCAGATCTACGGCCTGCAGCAGAGACCAGTTTTGCCTGGCAACAGGACACACCAGTCCTGATGGACTTATTAGGTAAACAATGTCACACAGCCAGATAAGATCCCTGGTCAAGATGTCACAGGATGGGATCATGCACTGGGGCAGCAGCCCAATCATGAGCCAGATGGATCACACACCAGAGGGAATCCCAGCTAAGGGAGAAGTGAAGAAGAGTTGAAGTGAAGGAGAGATCCCATTGCTTTCTCCTGTTTGGCTATATGTATTTATTTATTTAGGTTTTTTATATACCGGCATTCATGATACAGTCACATCATGCTGGTTTACAGTATAACAGGGGTGCAAATAACTTCTAACTGTATCTAAGGTGCAGAGAAAAGCAGTTACAAATAACAAGGGTGATTGAACTGGGCGAAGAGAGAAATAACAGGAAAGGATGTCAGTAAGATAATTACAGATTTCAGCAACTAGAATGGCTGAGAGAACTATGTTGACAAAGTGAGGGGTTAATTACAAATTCCTGAAACTAGTATGACTGAGAGAAATATGTTGACAAAGTGAGAGATTAATTAGGGTTCGGGAATGCTTGCTTAAACAGCCAAGTTTTAAGTCTTTTCCTGAAGACTTAAGATATATACATATCTTGAATTTTAAAGACAGCATGGGGGGGGGGGACTCAGGTAGGAGGAAGAAGGCCAATTAATATTATCAGAAGACAATATTTATTTATTTATTTATTATTTTTCTATACCGACATTTGATCAAGATATCACCCCAGAGGGCTTACAATCTAAGTTTTTGTACATGAGGCAATGGAGGGTAAAGTGACTTGCCCAAGGTCACAAGGAGTGACAGCAGCACTCGAATCCTGGTCTCCTGGTTCGTAGTCCACTGCTCTAACCACTAAGCTATTCCTCCTCCCTATACCCAATACCCAAGCCATTGTTCCCTGACCCTCCTATGATAAAGTGGATGAACTTCAGTACTCTCACAGATGGGGAACTACAACATATTTCACAGCTCAGCAACCGAGACCTCTCCAGTGGTGAGATCGGAAATTTCTTCTAAAGTTATATGGATAATTAGCTAAATTTATGAATAACTTCCTAAACAAGTCAAGATTCTTCTGACTTGTGTCACTGAGTTCACCTATAAACCTAAGCTTTATTCATTATGGGGAAGATTTTAAAAGCCCTGCATGCGTAAATCTGGCTGGATTTATGCACGCAGGGGGGTTACGCGTGCCAAGCCTATTTTGCATAGGCTCGGTGACAAACCCAAGCCCCGGGACGCGCATATGTCCCGGGGCATGAAAAAAGGGGCGGGAAGTGGGCTTTCTGGGGTGGGGCGTGGGCGTGGCCAGAGGCCTCCGAAGGCCCGCTAGTCTGGGGGAACGTGTGACGACACTCAGCCGGCGCGCAACCTACGCCTGCCCAGAGGCAGGCGCAACTTAAATAATAAAGGTAGGGGGGGACTTAGGTAGGGCTGGGAGGTGGGTTAGATAGGGGAAGGAAGGGGAAGGTGGGGGGGCAAAAGGAGTGTTCCCTCTGAGGCCGCTCCGATTTCAGAGCGGCCTCAGAGGGAATGGGGAAAGCCATTGGGGCTCCCCTAGGGCTCAGCGCACACATGGTGCACAAGTGTGCACCCCCTTACGCAAGCTGACCCCGGATTTTATAACGTGTACGCAGCTGCACGCATGTTATAAAATCAGACATAGATTTGTGTGCGCCGGGTTGCATGCACAAATCTACACCCGCCCATAGGTTCAAAAATCTGGCCCTATAAGTACATGCTGTGTCAAGAATTGTAATATTAGCTTCTTTCCTAGCATAAGATGTTGCTTTATTCTAAGCAGTAAATCTGAAATGTCTAAGAATAAAGAGCTCTGATTCTGAGATAAGTAGTTGTCATTTCTTTGGCTTTTTGGATTGTATATAAGGTAAATAAGTGTTAATCTTCTGTAGAATTGTCACTCCCAAGAGAGAAAGAGAGAGAAAGGAGGAAATTGGGCTGTAATTTACATGCTACAGGATACCCTTATCATCTTCTCCCCATTATGCTCACTCCCCTCTTCTAACTTTTTTGGTGAAATACTAAGCTAGATAAGTGACTTATCTGGCTAAATGGTGCCCGCTGATCCAAGCCAGATATTCAATGGAGCCACTTAGCCGGATAAGTGTGGTAATTATTAATTTTATCAATGACAAATATCTTGAAAATAAAGCATATTGTATTTGAAGATTGACAACATAATAGCTTTCTTTCCAATTCTGAAAGTCCACAATAATTCAATAAAGGGTAGATTTTAAAAGGTACACGCACGTGTTCATATGCATGCACTTCCCGGCACACACACATGGATGCGCCAATTTTATATCATGCACATGCCAGCGCGAACATGTTATAAAATCCAGGGGCTGCATGCACATGTGCACCAGATTTTATAATCTGTGCATGTATGTGCAGGCGGCACATGCAGCGGGGGTCCGAAATTTATAAAATACGAGTGGCGACAAGATCTGGCCTCTCCAGTTCCCTCCCAGTCCACTCCAATTAAGGAACAGACAGGGAGGGAATTCCCTAACCCCCCCTACCAATACTCCGTCCTTCTTCCCCTCTCCTCCCCTTTCCTCCCCTCTCCTCTCCTCCCCACCCCTTAAACCCTGTCTCCTACCTTTGTTTTTGTTTTTTATTTTGTTGCTTACTGCTCCGTTGGAGCATAAACAATTTTCGCGCACATGGCCAACTGCCAGCGCACGCTTCCCTAGCAAAGCGGCAAATGGCCGTTGTACCAGCTGCCTCCAGCGTCACCCCTTCCCGCCCCCCTGACCACCCCTTTCTCTGGGGTTAGCACTTCTGCATGTAACGGGGGTTTACGGACATCGTTGGGGCCCTTTTGAAAATCCGTACGGCATGCGCAAGGCCTGGCTACAGGTGTAACCACTGGGATTTACGAGTGTCGGGCATTTAAAATCTACCCGTAAATGTATATGTAAAATTCTTAACACTACAATTATTAGTTACCTATAAGCCAGGAAAGAAATAATTTAAAAAAAATGTATAGGCA
Organism: Rhinatrema bivittatum; assembly: GCF_901001135.1. Classification (NCBI taxonomy): domain Eukaryota; kingdom Metazoa; phylum Chordata; class Amphibia; order Gymnophiona; family Rhinatrematidae; genus Rhinatrema; species Rhinatrema bivittatum. The sequence goes on along the minus strand of NC_042620.1, from coordinate 57,078,334 downwards.
GCACACAGATCCAGGTTTAGTTTATATATGTATTATTGCACATATTTCTTCACAATTTATATAATAAATGTGTTCTGAAGATTAATTATAATATAAAACTAGCAAATTTCATGAAGAAAATGCAAATTTGTGATTTCAAATTAGGAAAACGGACTTTTGTTCCATGGTGCAAAAGCATTCATTGCTTTAAAGAAGCAGCATATCCAGTTTTCTTTTTTAATTAAAATAGTAAATAAAAATGTCTGTACTGCTAAAAGTAATTTGGCTGTCTAATTTCTAAAATTAAACCACTTGAGGATCAAAATGGGTGCTCTGAGTATTAGAGCTACCATTTACTGGCTCATTGGTTTTTTAATCAAAGTTTTCTGACAGATTGTGCCATTGCTTATTACTGTATTGATTAATCCCACTGCACCTATATTTTAATGTGGGAATCCCTTCTACTTGCATATTAGGAATAAAGGAATACATTCCCTATTGTTAAATTGGTTATGTTTAACCTTGAAAGATTTTGACCTCAGACTGTGATTGACTGATTCTTTGTGAACCACCTCCTGTTCAACCCATTTGCATCTAGGCCAATTAAAGTTTAATATATATCATTGGATGAATCCTAGATGAATTAGATAAGAACAAAAATATAGGAAGATAAAGGAATCATGACCTTTTGATACTGCAGTCCATGCAATAGCCAAGTTGGTACCAGCAGGTTACAACTGCAGAGAAAAGAACCATGCCTGAATGCCATGTGGACCTAGAATGCTGGATGGATCTAATATTAGTTGATAGATTATTAACAAAGTTTGGTGGTAAGACATGGTGGATAAGATAGATTAATTATGTGATCTTATATGCTCATCTTCCCAAGCTGGTAGTGAACCAGTTAAATAGAAAACAAAAAACTGACTTGTATAAGAGGTGATATCTTACAAGTGGCCGCATTTATGTGGGTTGCGGATGAGATATATCCTTGAAAAGTAGACAGGGGCAACTGGGTAAACTGGATGGCCCAACTGGGCTCTTTTTGCTGTCATTTACTATGTTATTTATTTATTTGAAAATATTTGTTAATAGTTCAATAAAAAAGCCCAAAGTGATTTGAAAAATTAAAACAAGTTACAATACATAAAAGCTAAATAAAACTAAAATATAATTCTACAACATAAATCATCACACAACTGGACCATCCAGCTATCATCATTAAAAACAATCTCCAATCATCTAGTTACATACCTTACCCCACCATACTCCTATTAATGTTAAGAACATAAGAACATGCCATACTGGGTCAGACCAAGAGTCCATCAAGCCCAGCATCCCTGTTCCAAAAGTGGTCAATCCATGCCATAAGAACTTGGCAAGTACCCCCAAACTAAGTCTATTCTATGTTACTGTTGCTAGTAATAGCAGTGGCTATTTTCTAAATCAACTTAATTAATAGCAGGTAATGGACTTCTCCAAGGGCTTCTCCAATCCTTTTTTTAAATGCAGCTACACTAACTGCACTAACCACATCTTCTGGCAACAAATTCCAGAGTTTAATTGTGCATGAGTGAAAAAGAACATTCTCCGATTAGTTTCAAATGTGCCACATGCTAACTTCATGGAGTGCCCCCTGGTCTTTCTATTATCTGAAAGAGTAAATAACCGATTCACATCTACCCGTTTTAGACCTCTCATGATTTTAAACACCTCTATCATATCCCCACTCAGCCATTTCTTCTCCAAGCTGAAAAGTACTAACCTCTTTAATCTTTCCCTTAGGGGAGCTGTTCCATTCCCCTTATCATTTTGGTCGCCCTTCTCTGTATCTTCTCCATCGCAATTATATCTTTTTTGAGATGCGGCGACCAGAATTGTACACAGTATTCAAGGTGCGGTCTCACCACGGAGCGATACAGAGGCATTATGACATTTTCCGTTTCATTCACCATTCCGTTTCTAATAATTCCCAACATTCTGTTTGCTTTTTTGACTACCGCAGCACACTGAACTGATAATTTCAATGTGTTATCCACTATGACACCTAGATCTCTTTCTTGGGTGGTAGCACCTAATATGGAACCTAACATTGTATAACTATAGCATAGGTTATTTTTCCCTATATGCATTACTTTGCATTTATCCACATTAAATTTCATCTGCCATTTTGATGCCCAATTTCCCAGTCTTACAAGGTCTTCCTGCAATTTATCACAATCTGCTTGTGATTTCACTAGTCTGAACAATTTATCATCTGCAAATTTGATTACCTCACTCATTGTATTTCTTTCCAGATCATTTAGAAATATATTGAAAAGTAATGATCCCAATTTAGATCCCTGAGGCACTCCACTGCCCACTACCTTCCACCTGAGAAAATTGTCCATTTATTCCTACTCTCTGTTTCCTGTCTTTTAGCCAGTTTGTAATCCACGAAAAGAACACGCCACCTATCCCATGACTCTTTACTTTTCCTAGAAGCCTCTCATGAGGAACTTAGGTCAAAACACCTTGTGAAAAATGTAAGTACACTACATCTACCAGTTCACCTTGTATCCACATGTTTTATTAATGCCTTCAAAAAAGTGAAGCAGATTTGTGAGGCAAGGCTTGCCTTGGGTAAAGCCATGCTGACTTTGTTCCATTAAACCATGTCTTTCTATATGTTCTGTGATTTTGATGTTTAGAACACTTTCCACTATTTTTCCTGGCAATGAAGTCAGGCTAAACGGTCTGTAGTTTCCCAGATCGCCCCTGGAGCCCTTTTTTAAATATTGGGGTTGTTTCTAGGGATGTGAATCGTTTTTTGACGATTTAAAATATCGTACGATATTAACCTCCACTTAGCCTCCCCTTAGCCTCCACCACCCACTTAGCCTCCCCTTACCCTCCACCACCCTCCCGACCCCCCCCAAAAAATGTTTTAAAATTACCTGGTGGTCCAGCCTGGGTCCTGGGAGTGTTCTCTTGTGCTCGGGCTGTCGGCCGATAAACAAAAAACCCACCCGACCCTTTAAAACTGCTCCCTTAGCCTCCACCACCCTCCCGACCCCCCCAAAAAAAAACATTTTTAAATTACCTGGTGGTCCAGTGGGCCCTGGGAGCGATCTCCCACTCTCGGGCCGTCGGCTGCCACTAATAAAAATGGCGCTGATGGCTCTTTGCCCTTACCATGTGACAGGGTAATCGTGCCATTGGCTGGCCCCTGTCACATGGTAGGAGCACTGGACGGCCAGCACCATCTTTAAAAATGGCGCGGGCCATCCAGTGGATGGCCGGCACCATCTTTAAAAATCATCCAGTTTCGCACCTTGTTATCTGAACTTCGCTGGGGCGAGGACTGCCTGTGCTCAATTTTCTTGGTCGGATTGAATCTGTGGATAAAAGATGAATTGGCAGCCCGGGAATTACCCTCTTCTTTGGATGCCATGATAGAGTTAGCCCGGCTGCATTGACCACCATCCTCCAGGATAGGTCTCCAGGAAAGCTCATCGACACTTTCGGAGGTCACTATCATACAACTCGGCCCCGCTTGCTGCTCACCTTCTCCCAAGCCCATGTCGGCTGCTTCAGGGGATCTTCAGAAGACCCATGCAGTTGGGGTCCATAGTTACTTGACCCCCAAAGAACGTCTCCGATGGCGCAATGCAGGAATCTGCTTGCACTGTGGAGGACCTGGGCATCTAGTGCCCATTGTCTGGTACATCCAGGAACGTTTGGGCCTAGGTCAAGTCGGGGGACTTTCCCGGGCCTAACTTCTCCTGCTCCCCCACTAATGCTACCAGTCGCTCATCACGGCGTGAAGGGAAGACTTTTCACACCCTGGCCCTAGTTGACTCCGACTCAGGTGGCAAACTTTATTCAACTCAGCGACTGGTCAAGCACCTATGGATTCCCACCTGTCTTGATTCCTATTGCCGTTGATAATTTCTTCCATCTCGGGCAAGCCCCTACCGGGGAAAGTCACTCATACCATGATACCTGTTACTCTGCGCACCGGTGCTCTTCATGAGGAAAGCATCACTTTCTATAT